>NC_081415.1:532479252-533679252 GCF_030272615.1 Cryptomeria japonica
GGAGAGACAAAATAACAAAGAGAGAGAGGAGTAAGAAGAAATGGAGAGAGTGGTAGATGTGGAGTGATTGAGGGACCTAGGGAAGGAGGAGATGGAGAAGTGAGGGGGGGGAGAAGAGAAGGAGATAGTTCATAAAGGAAGAGAGGCAAGGGGAGATGGGTGAGATACCTATAGGGGAAGAGAGGTGAGGTACCTAGAGATAAATAGATAGATTTATGGGGGTAAGGATGGAAGGGGAGATATAGAGGGAGAGAGGAACAAACGGGGAGAGAGGAGAGAGAGAGTAACATAGAGAGAGAGGGGGAAGTATAAATACAATCAATACTCTTAATTATATAACATTAATCTTGTACCCTCAACCTTATGTATCATAAACCCTATATCCTACACCCTATCACCTAAATCCTATGCAAGGGAGGGAAAGGTGATGACCTAGAGAGAGGATGGAGAGAGAAAAATAAAGAGAAAGAGAGGGATAAGGAAGGAGGGAGGGAGAGGTAGATAGGGAGTGACTAAGAGACCTAGATAGAGGAGAGGTGGAGAGGTGAGAGAGAGAGAGAGAGAGAGAGAGAGAGAGAGAGAGAGAGAGAGAGAGAGAGAGAAAGATGGGTAAGGAGGCAAAGATAGAGATGGTGGGAAAGAACTAGAAATAAGAGAGATATAGAGGTCAAATACCTAGAGTCTTGGGAGAGAGGGATGATATGCCTAGGGTGAGTGTGGAGAGGAGAGAATTCATAAATGGATATGGGTCTATCACCCTAGGTTTCTCACCCCCTCTCCCTCCCTCTCCACCTCTCTCTCCCTAAGTCTCTCACCTCTATATCTCTCCCCTCTATAGTTCTTTCCCTCCTTGCCTCCTTACCCCTATCTCTCTCTCTCATTTTATTTTCTTTATCCCTCACCTCTCTACCTCTCCCCTCTCTAATTCTCTCACTCACTCCTTTTTTACCTCTCCCTGCCTCCTTAGCCCTCTCTTTCTCTTCATTCTTCTCTCTCTATCCTCTTCTCTTTCTCTCTCTCCCCTCTCTAGGTCATCATCTCTCCTCTTTTGTCCCCCTCTATCTATCTCACCATTCTCTCTCACCTCTCTCCCCCCTCTAGAGCTATCACCTCTCTATCTATATGGAGGGATAGAACTAGAGAGGTGAGAGACCTACTGATGTAGGAACATCCCCGGTTCTTGGCAATCTTGTATCAACCAAAAACATTTATTTTCAGTTTGTTTATGTTTTGTAGTTTCAACATTTCTTTCTGCATTTTCTTGCATTGGCTCACCGGATCTTCTAGAGCTGGATTTTGCTTGAGGACATGATAATCTTCCTTATTCCTAAACCGTGAAGCATTTGGATCATTTTTCGGCAAATTATCAATTCCATATTTTGAGACAGTTTTCTGGCACCAGAACCACTTGGACCTATTTGCATTGGCAAATCTTCCAGATCCCTTCCATAGCTTGCGGAGCCCCAATTCATTGATTCTGATGTTCCTTGGCATGTGGCCGACCTTTCAGGTTTGATCCGTACTTCATCCTTTGGATTTTTCGGAGGAATATCTTTGATGGAGGTCGACCTGTTGGTTTTACACGTTTGATCTTGCTCTTCGGTATTGATCCCTCTTGGGCTGATCGGATCCCTCTAGACCATATAAATCAATGTAATTAAGCATCATAATTCAGTAGAGAGAACATAGAAGATAGATCTTAAGAATTAGAGGTCTGGAGTCGACCGATTATGTAATTGAGCATGTATGTGGTAGGCCAGTGAACCAAACCTTGTAACCGGGATGTTACCGGTTATTTGTAATCAGTTTTCATGATCTAATTCATTTAGTTTTGCATTCTCTCCATCATATCCTCTTGTATCCATTGTGTCTACTCTTGTTGCCCGGTCTGAATTGATCTTGTTAAGGTCCCTCCTAACCGGTGACTGCACCAAGTGGTATCAAAGTGAGATTTCATTACGAAAGTTGCGTTATCCTGAGAATTTTGTTGTAGGGTGGCGGATTGCAGATCTGACCTGTAGCTGCAGAGGACTAGCGTAAAGATGGCGCAAAGAGGAAATAGCAATGGTGGAGCGCATGCGAATGCATACCCTATTGTGATGGAAATGTTGAGAGGAATTACAGCCCAGTTGGAAGCCGTTGAGACAACCCAAAGAAGAGGATGACCTATTAAAGATGTGAGAAAAGATGAAGAAGAAGAAGCATTGGCAAAACAAGTAGCAAATCCACTAGCGATCGATCCAAATGAAGAGAGATTTCTTAAGAGTTTTGAGTAGGGCGAGTACTAAACCACATTTTACCCCACTGGAGTATGATGGTAAGTTGGATTCCGATGAATTAATGGATTGGATCTTAGAGATGGATAAGTATTTTGATTACGAGAACATTGCAGAGGAAAGAAAGGTGAAATATGCTTGCACCCGATTGAAAGGGCATGCATCTCTTTGGTGGGAGCATTTGCAGGTTAATAGACAGAGAATAGGTAAAGAGAAGATCAAATCATGAGAGCGGATGGTTGCTAAGTTAAAATCAAATTTTATGCCAATGGATTATCAGGTAAATCTATTCCGGAAGTTGCAAAACTTGAAGCAGAAAGAATCTAGTGTGAAGGAATATACTAAAGCATTCTACAAGTTGAATATCATATCTGGACATGTAGATAATGAATTTGAACAAGTTGCGAGATATTTGAATGGATTGCGGATGTCTATACAGGATGAACTTAGTTTGATCAAGTTGCAAAGTGTTGAAGAAGCTTACCAGTATGGCCTAAAAGAATAAGAGAAATTAAACAAAAGACATGAGCAGAGATAGAGAGGTAGAGGTGGAAGATTTTTTGGAGGAATATTTCAAGGAGGAAGAGGATATTCAAGAGGAAGAGGATATTCTAGAGGAAGAGGATATTCTAGAGGAAGAGGAACCTGTACAGATTAGAACATGGACAAGGAAGTAAGAAAGAGATGGCAATTCATATCGGAAGGATGACAAAAATTTATACCGGAGAAGAGAACTTGATGGTTACGGGAATGAGGGTTTTGAAAAAGATGATAGAAGACAAGACGTGAGTGTTTAGAGGAACTTTATTTAAATGTGGAGGAGAAGGACATCGTGCTTTTGAATGTAAGAAGGCAGAGAACATTGGTAGAAGAAAGCCCCACCAGATCAGCTAACAAACCGGAAGATGGATAATTATTAATGATGAGGACAACTTTGTGTCGTACCAAAGAGGATGAAGAGTCCTTGCAGAGGCAAAATTTGTTCAAGACCAAATGTAAAGTATCTGGCTAAGTGTTGTAAAGTAGTTATTGATAGTGGTAGTTCAAATAATCTTGTTTCAGTAGAAATGGTGAATAAGTTGAAGTTGGAAACATTGAAACACCCTAAGCCCTATTAGATAGCATCAATTCGGGATGATCATAAGTTGTTAGTAAGTGAGCAATGCTTGGTAAAATTGAAAATTGGGAACCATCATGATGAAGCTTTGTGTGATATTATGCCTATGGATATTTGTCACCTTTTGTTGGGTAGACCTTGGCAGTTTGATAGATAGGCAATACATGATGGTAGGAGGAATATATACACTATTGTAGCAAACAGGATGAAACAAACCTCGCTACCCTTGGAGGAGCTCCTGAAGAGTGAAGTTTGTACGAAAGCTAGAATCTATTTGGTGGATGGAAGGAAATTCCTAGATGGAATGAGACATGAAAATGTGTGTTTTGCTTTAGTTCCTAAGAAGACTGAGAACCTAGAACATGAAGAAGAACAATTGAATGAGATAAAAGAATTGTTGACAGAATATGAAGACATCATTTTAGATAACGTGCCTGATGGATTACCACTTGTGAGGAGTACCAGTCATTGCATGGACCTGATTCCCAGAGCTAATTTACTTAACAAAGTTGCACAACAAATGACACCGGTAGAGAATTAAGAGTTGAATAGACAAGTGCACGAGCTGTTGAAGAAAGGTTTGATCAGAGAAAGTTTGAGTCCTTGTGCAATACCAACAGTTTTAGCACCTAAGAAGAATGGAGAATGGAGGATGTGTACCAATTCCAAAGCAATAAACAAGATCACAGTAAAGTACCAGTTTCCTTTACCTAGGATGGATGACATAATGGATTGTTTGAGTGGAGAAAAATATTACAGAAAGATAGACCTAAAGAGTGGATATCATCATATCAAAATCAGAGAAGGAGATGAGCGGAAGACAACATTCAAGAAAAATGAAGGATTGTATGAATGGTTGGTGATGACTTTTTGGTTGACTAATGCACTAAGTTCTTTCATGAGGTTGATGAATGAGGTATTGAAGAAATTCTTGGGTAAGTTTGTAATTATGTATTTGGATGACAATATGATTTTCAGTAAGATAAAAGATGAGAATTTGTTGCATTTAAGACAAGTTTTGTAGAGGTTGAGAGGAGAGAAGTTGTTGCTAAATATAAAGAAGTGCAGTTTCATGAAAAAAGAGTTAGTCTATTTGGGATTTGTGGTATCTGCGAATGGATTGAAGATGGACCCTGAGAAGGTAAGAGCAATTATTGAATGGCCTACACCGTAAAACATTGGAGAGGTTAGATCATTTCATGGATTGGCTAGTTTCTACCGGAAATTTATTAGAAATTTAAGTTCAGTTTGTAGCCCTATGACTAAGACAGTGAGAGGAGATAGGAAGGAATTCAAGTGGACAACCAGAGCAAATAAAAGTTTCGAGTTGTTGAAGCACAAGGTCACTGAACAACCTGTGTTAGCTTTACCGAATTTCAACAAAGTATTTCATGTAGATTGTGATGCAAGTGGGAACACAATTGGAGCAGTATTGAGTCAAGAAGGGAGAGAAGTATCTTATTTCAATGACAAGTTGAATGATGCTAGGAGGAGATATTCAGTGTATGATCAGGAATGTTATGCCATAGTTCAAGCCTTAAAGAAATGGAGACATTTCTTGTTACCTAAGGAGTTTGTGTTCTATATGTATCATCAAGCCTTGCAGTATTTGAACAGTCAAAGTATGCTAATTAAAAGACATATGAGATGGGTAGAATTTTTACAGAGTTACACCTTTGTGTTGAAGCATAGGAGTGGGAAGTCAAACAAAGTTGTTGATGCATTGAGTAGAAGGAGGAATTTTCTCACAGAGATGAGAGTGATAGTATTAGGATTTGATGAGTTGAAGACCTTGTATGATGATGACCCAGATTTTGCAGAACCTTGGAAAGCATGCAGAGAACCGGTTATGGTAGATAGAAGAAAATGGTTGGACTATTAAATTTAGGATGAGATGTTATTTAGAGGAGTTTAGTTGTGTATACCTAAGAGTTATATAAGGGAGAATCTGATAAAGGATGTTGGTCCTCACAACTGGAATGACAACTAGGTGATAAAACACAATTCAGAGATTCGATATCCTTGAATGGCTAACTTTTTCCTGTGGCAAAGGCTCATTTAGTTATCAACCAGGGACGTAAACTTGAAATGGGCCAGCACTGTATGTGCACCAAGTTCATATTGCAACCATTTTACATAGCTGCAGGAAATAAAAAATTTCTTAAAGTAAACACACAGAATCTCTAATAAACTAATACTTAATCTTACAACTGCAAATTGCTTTAAACAATTATTGTTAAAAGATAAAGTTATGGAGAGCAACGAGAACTACTCTGTTGTTGTGGCTGTAGGAATAGACACAAGAACTGCTTCCTATGGCTATAGGAACAGACAATTACAAAAACAACTATTACAAAAGTATGAAAACTAGTTTAAAACATATAAGTGATTACTCACCAAGTGGCCCCCCTTGAGTGAGTATTTCTAGAACTTCATATTACACTTATCTAATCATCCAAAATCTCATTAATTTATTCATTTCATCTTGACTGGAAAATACATACATAACACTAGAAAACTATGTATTACAAAATATTATCTTTTTCTTTGCTATCCCCGAGAGGAGAGAGATCCCTTTTATTTATAGGAAAGCTTATAACAAACTTATAACTAACTGCCCACATCCCTATGGAATAGGTGAACATAATTTATTAACAAAAGAAGAAGAAGAAGTCAGCACAGGACAACATCTGTCCTACAGCTGAGAAAATATAGCATGACCGCCTCCTAGATCTAAGATCCACTAGGAACAATTATAAATAATTCCATAAATCAATATGCTGAAGAACCGGTCCAGTAATCTTTTCTTTGACTAGGTTTGCATTGCAGTTACATACTTGATGATCTTTTGAACCGTCATCTGTCTTTTCCTCACCTTTGTTGGCCCTGCATCAAGATATTAACATGCACAACAACATGTGTATATACTAATGCTATCATGGTATAACATAAACCATATTTATGATTAACTTTAGATATTTGCACAGACAAATCATTTGAAACCATTATATGACATCCTTAGGTATAGGTTAAACCAATTTCAAAAACACTTGAAAGGTATCATCTTAGGAAAACTTTATAATCCAAATTTCATCTAACCATAAGACCTAAGTAGGAGTATTATATCATAAATCTACAAAAATAGATCCATTGTTTAGGCTCATCATCTCCCCCTAACCTAACTTCTTGTTGATCCTCCAGCAACAGGAAAATTTCAAATTCCAGAATTAATTCGGAAATTGCATGGAGTAACCTGCCCAGAACCGCCATTCTTTAAGCTCCAGTAGAATCCTTTCATTTTCTCCAATCTCTTCCACCTAGTACGTTCTGCTGCTTCACTATATGGTGGGTTACTATCCCTTTAGCCCATCAGTGGCCATAGGAGGATTGCAGGCTGAAAACTAAGAGGAAGCCAATGGCATCCCTTTGTTCTTCCCAAGTGCATGTACTTGGGTGTTGCATGGTAATTTTGCACAGAGTGTGGCTCAGATTGCTTTAATTTATCTATTAGGTTATCCCAACGTTGGACTATATGTTCTTTTGCTTCATGTCCTTCCCTCAGAGCCGTTTGTTCATATTCTTTATACATTGCTTCCCTCAGGGGTAGGATTTCCTTTGCATAGTCTAGTTCATAAACAATATTTTGCCAATCAAAGTAAAATCAGTTGGGTTCTCTTGATTCAGCCCTTAAAGGTAATGAAAGCTCAAGTTCTTCCCTGTGATGCACTTGAAACTACTCTCCCCTTGATATTTCATTCTGCATCCATGACATAAGACCCCTCAACTGAATATCTCCAATGTAAAGGAGAGGGTTCCAATTAACATCATCAGGGACAACATAGTTATGGACATACAATTCATAGAGTAAGTTTTTTATTGTCGTAGGAGACGTCTGAAAAGCACTATAAAATTCTTTTGGTGTTTTCAATGAGGGGCTTAAATCCTTAACAATCCTCGTCATCTAGAAACTGATGTGTTGTTATTTTAAATATGGAGAGTAGACACAAGGAGGAGCTCGGAATTGCATCAGTTGTGGAACCATGGTGGCTATTGTTTCCACCTTAGCTTTAAGCTGGGCTATTTCCTCATCCTTCTGCTCAATAACCTTCTTCTGTCAGTCGATTATCATCTGCATTTTTGCTTTCTCCAGTTCTCAATCCTCATAAAGAGAAAGTCACATCGCATGACTAGTAAGAGAGGTAGGTGGTCTATGAGCAGGTGCTCTAGGTTTCTTCATTTCTTTTCCACTCCCTGCTTCAATAACCTACTCTACAACAGATGCTAAATTGTTAAGTCTCTCAAAATTTACTTCTTCTTGTGGTTGCTCTATATTCGGAAGCTCCTCTTCTTTCTGAAGTTGCAGTTCCTGCTCTTTCCCCATATTTTGCATTTCTTCCTCCTCTTCATGTTCCATTTGAGGTTCATTAGGTGGAGAAGGAGGGATATCATGATGAAGCAGATTGTATTGGTCTCGTTCTGGGGAGTTAATCAAGGTGGTAATTTTTGGCTTTGTTGATTGGTCTTGGCTTTTATGCTTTTTACGGAGCCTACCACTACTTCTTCGAACTTTCTCTTTTCCGGCTGCAGGGCTACTTCTTGTAGCTACCTCTTCAACTACCTCAACAGTTACTACAGGAACTGGTTTTATGATTTTCCTCTTCTTGGCCGCAGGAAGGGGTACATTCTCATTTTTACTTTTCTTGTCCTTATGCTCTATATCAACTTGTTTTTCTTTGCCCTTTTCCATTTTTGTGGTAGCCCTAGTTTTTCTTGAACCTTGAGGAGGAACCCCTGCTTCAGCTTCTTTTTGTAAGGGTTCCTCTACTGCAAGAGGATTTTGTTCTGAGGATTTCAACGAGGACAAGGGTTCAAGAGGGGAATTAGGTTCCACAAGGTTTTCTTGTTCCTAAGATGGAAGTGGTTCCTCTATAACTATGTGTTCTTCCCTAAACATTTTGGTTTCAACAAATTCATTCCAGAGCATTGGAGAAACATCTCTCAAGGATTTTTCAACTAAAAGCGTAATTAGACAATGGTGAGAAATAGAATGTGGCCTACCTTTCAGGGTCTTTTTTGTACTTATAGAAAGAAGGTTGTATAATAAGCTTGGAACATTCATCCTTCTTCTGTGGTGCAGATGACTCGGGAGTTTAAAGTGATGAGAATGTAGACATGAAAACCTTCCCTTACAGGTTAAATACTTTAGAATATACAATGTTGTTGTTCTCCATTCAGGCAGAAGGGATTCTTGCCTAGTTCCTTGTCTATCTACCACCAATGGAGAGTCTCCTGGTCATGTAAATGATTCTCTTGCACTACGTGCATCCTTAGACTCTGAGTACTTCTCCCCATCTGTTGGTAACCTAATTACCTCTGCTATCCATTCTTCTGAAACAACTACCCTCAAACCTTTTACTTGAGCTTCACCATTTGAAAGTGTGTGGGTAAATTCCCACGCAAATGCCTCATCAAACAGTCAATTTTTAAAAATAATCCAGCCATCCACTGTTACAAAATATTGGTTCATAAACCTGATCCTGTAAAAGAAACTCATGGACTGTTGGCTCATGTCGAATAGGTGGACCACCCATCGCAGTGATAACACTTTCAATTTTATAATAGCGTAAATCTGCTCAGACATTGCACTAAGTTATGCACTGTAATGTACTCAATGTAACTTTCCTTGGTCTGAATCTAGCTACAATCTTAAAAATACCTCCAAACAGACAGACAAGCAAGAAATTTCGCGTCAAACTAGAAATTTTGAAAAATACAACGCAATCTGAGAGGACATCACAATTATCTGGTGGAATAATTATCAGTGTACTTCCCCCCCAACCCAAGGCTTGACAGGTGTCCACACATGCGAAGGAGGATTAATATAAATGATTGTATGCAAAATATCACAATGAGAAGTAATATGGTTTAATTATACACATGAAGAAAAAATAATAACACACGAGCGTACCTGATATCATGTGAGAATGACTACAGTTGGAAGATATGACACCGCCATGCATGGAAATCGATGTGATAATGGGTGAAGTGAAAGGAAAGAAACAAGTGAATACGAAATAAGATATTTATTATGCAAGAAAGTGTTTCCTTGAGATGCGGAAGTGTTTATTAGGATCATGCGGCAAGGATATTAAGATGGAGTGGTGACGGCCAAGCCGTCATCAGTGGCTACAGGAATCTCGGCATGTTGGTCAGTGGAAAACTGTCGCAGGAAGTCATATTTGCTCAGAGGTTTATGGTATAGGCGTAGCTGATGACTGTTGAATAACAATTTAAACTTAACAGGATCTATGGTAGATAATCTAACAACACCATTGGAAAATGTTTCAACTATCTCATAAGGGCCTAACCATCTGGTCTACAATTTGCCTAAGTTATCTTTATACCTGGAATCGCAGAGAAGAGCTCAATCATCTAGATTGAATGATTTATCTTTGATATAGCGATCATACCATTTCATGCGCTGATGCTGAACAAATTCAGTATGCTGCAGGGCGGATTTCCTTATTTCATCTAAAGCATTGAGCTGCAGGATCCTTTCTTCTTGTGCTGCAGAAAGCGTCATATCTAAGGAAATAGCCATTCTCAAAGTTTTATGTTCAAACTCGATAGGCATCATTGCTTTTGTTCCATATACCATTTGAAATGGTGTAAACCCTGTTGTCTCAAAGAGTCTGCTACACCAATCTTTTCTATTAAGGGCTACTGTTTTTGTCAATATTGATTCAAGCTCCCTGTTAGTAACCTCTGCTTGTCCATTAGCCTGTGGATGATAAAAAGTGGATTTCCTATGCCTAACATTGTACTCATTGACCAGGGTTGCGATCAGAGTAGAAGTAAACTATGCCCCTTGATCTGTTACTATTTCTCTAGGAACTCCATAATGAGTGAAGATTTCTTCATATAAGAACTCGACCACTTTATTATCTTGGGCATGCTTGAAGGCTTTGTCTTCTACCCATTTAGTAACATAATCAGTACAAACAAGAATATAGGAGTGACCATTGGATGGTGGATCGATTGGCCCAACAAAGTTCAGTCCCCATTTGTCAAATGGCTTAATAACCACCTGAGGGTATAGAGGCATTTCATCTGATCGAGTTGGTCTTCCCATTCTTTGACACCTATCACATTTCTTGGTGTATTGAGTTGCATCCTTGTGCAAGGTTGGCCAATAGTACCCTGTAGCTAATATCTTAAAAGTTGTTTGTCTGGCTGCAAAATGACCTCCACAAGGTTCATCATGACAGGCATGAAGTATGTCATATGTCTCATCTTCCCTTACACATCGCCTCATAACCTAATCTAGACCTGTGTAAAATAAGCAATCTGAAATCCAAGAGAAGTTAAAACTTCTTTCTACCAGCAGTATCTTTTCCTTGGGTGAGAAATGTGGGGGTGTCTTGTTAGATGCAAGGTAGTTGGCTATGTCAGCATACCATGGACTATTGGAAATAATAGAAAATAGATGCTCATCTGGAAATGCATCATTAATGACTTCACTGTTGTCTGGTGTTTGAATCCTTGACAGAAAATATGCCACCACATTTTCTTTTCCAGGCTTATCAATGATAGTAATATCAAATTCTTGCATTAGTAACAACCCTCTTGCTAATCTACTTGTAATGGAACTTTTGTTCGTGAGGTACTTGATGGTTGTATGATTAGTATGCACAAATATTTGATATCCTGTTATATAGTGCCTGAACTTATTAAGGGCATAGATGACAACTAACATCTCTTTTTCAGTAATAGTATAATTTAGTTCTGGTCCTTGCAAATTTTTACTAATGTTATAAATTGCATTTTCCAAAACTCCTTGTTTCTGCCCCAAACCTACTCCTATTGCAAAATCAGATGCATCAGTATGAATGTGAAAAAGAACTGACCAATCAGGTCCTTTAAGTACAGGGGCCTGAGTTAAGGCTTCTTTTAGTTTAGAAAATGCATCTTCACATTAAACTGTCCATTCAAACTCAACATCCTTTGTCAATAAATAATACAATGGCCCTGCTATTTGACTAAAGTTCTTGATAAATCTCCTATAATACCCATGTTAGCTAGCCTAGAAAACTTCTCACATCCTTTTGTTTAACAGGGGCAGGAAGATTAATTATTACTTCAATTTTAGCTGGATCTAATTGAATTCCTAATTGAGAGATTCGATGCCCCAACACTATTCCTTCTTGCATCATCATGAAACATTTTTCACTATTAAGGGATAGATTGCGATCCTCACATTGCTACAATACTTTTGTAGGGTTTGTTATGCCTCCTTAAATGTAGTTTCATATGTAGTGAAGTCATCCATGTAAATTTCCATACAATCATGGGATATGTCTGAAAATATACTGAGGATTGCCCTTTGAAAGGTTGCAGGAGAATTACATAAACCAAAAGGGAGGACTGAATAGGCATATGTTGTTATGATTCCCAAAGATACTGAGAGGGGGGGGGGGGGGGGGGGGTGAATCAGTATCTAACCGGTTATTGAATTTACTTGATTTAAAACATGTAAAGCATATAAATACTATGTACCGGTAAACCAAAAATAATGCAGTAAACAAGAATAACAACAACCACATGAAAAGCACACCATAACACAATAGTTTAATGAGGAAACCCGGTGTGGGAAAAACCTCAGTGGGATTTGTGACCCACAATATTCTCTTATTGGCCAATAAGTGAATATTACTCTTACAATAGGGGCCTGCACATGCAGGAAGGCCAAGTACCTAGAACTCACTGCTCAATTACAAAATAAGAAGTCACACTAACTTACAAAATAGATTATACAAATCCAATGTCTTATACTGCTTCAAATTAGCATGTGCTATGACAGATCCAGTACTGGTTTTAGCTTTGCTTCATACATAAACCCTTAACCTATAATTCGCATATTAGGTCTGCCTTATTTCGCTTATCACATTATTACAAAATGTTCTACAATGATCTCATACATATATGAGTCGTATTACAACTCGCCATGTCGGCTTACAATGATTTTATAATTAATTACAAAATACATTATAAACAAAATTCATGTCGGCCAGGGTGTCGGTATCCTTCCTTTCTCTGTTGGTGTTCTGTGTGTCGGTGTAGAGTCTTTCGTTGCCGGTGTCGGTATATTATCTTGCCGGTATCATATGATTGCAAGGTTGCCATCAATGACAAAACCTTCAATCACCTACAATTTCTCATTGGAGTGTGCATTTGCCAACATATGTGCCCCTTTGGCATTGATGGCAACACTCATGAGAAAAATCCAAAAAGTGTCATCCAAAAAATGAGTCTGCCAGAATTGTCTTACCAAAAAAATAAGAGCTCCCCTTGAGTTGATGCGCCATTTGCTGATCATTTTTCTCATAGCCTCTACTCCCCCTTTGACATCAATGACAAAGGTTGTCATTCATTGTCAGTGGAGTCCTGCCTGGTTTCTTGTAACTGGTGGGTTACACTCTGAAAGATATCTATCAAAATTGAATTTATGTCATTGTTGAATGTTTTACTGTCTTTTATAGCCTCATGGGTTCTCTGTACTATACCGGTGAGTATGTGCATTTTCTCTTCTGGTGTCTTTAGTCTGGAAACCAAAGCCTCAGATATTTCTTTTCTCAAAGAAATAAGATACTCTAGTCTTGGACCAAGTCTGCATTTTAAGTCCTTTGCTTTGTCCTTTATTCTTTATTTTTCATTTTCCAGTTTCCTAATTTTCTCTTCCTACTTTGCAATTTTCTTTTCTAATTTCAAAAATGAATCTGATGTTCCAATCAGATTGTTAGTAATATTGTTAATCTTATCCCGTGTCTTTCTAATTTTATTGTCAAGATCTTCTGTTAATACATCCGTTTTGCATGTATCCCTGTACAATTTCTTGAAGTAAAAAATGATTTCATTGAGTTCTGGTAAAAGAGTATCCATCTCCTCTTTGTTCTTATCCACAATTTTCATAAAGAATTTCTCTTTTTCTTTTATCATCCTTTCCTTAAAAGTATCCTCATTTATTTGATCAACAATGATTAGGTTACCAGTGATGAATTTAGTCAATCTGTCTAATTGTTCTAAAGAATCTTTATTCTCTATTTTACACTTGGGTGCAATCGTCTTCAAAATTGGTATGGTGTCATCAATAGCCTTATATGCTAGTGCATTACAATCTATTATTTTCTTAATTGAATCTAGCAATACCTCTGTTACATTTGTTGGTCTGAACATGGAGGTTCCAAATGTCTGTCCAACTGTCTTCACAATTTGTAATCTGTCGGTGGTGATAATAGCATTTCTTTCCTCGTTCACTGGAGGATTAGTTTGTGTCTACATTTCAGCTACCAAAGGTTTAGGTCTTTTGGTTGTAGCCGGTGGCACTGTCTTTGAATGTACTTGTGAATGAACCTGTTGTTCTTCATGTTTCTTTGTACTCTCTACTGATGGTTTCTTTGATGGTGCCTCTGATGATTTTTCAGTGGTATCCACTGTCGACTTTTCTGTTTGTGACTCTGTATTTTCTACCGGTTTCTCTGTGCTTGCTCCTGAAATGTTTTCAGTTGGTATCTCACTAGATTTTTCATTGTTATTGGTTGTCGTTTGCTCAATATTATGTACACCAGTACTATCAGCTTTTCCTATTTCAGTTGTCTGTTCAGTTTGTTGCTCACTCCCAATTTCAATGTCTCCAACTGTATCTTCAACATTTTTCTCAAATGTCATGTCTTTTACCAATGGCTCAGTTGCCATATCTCTTTTCTCACTTATTTCCTTATCAACCACAATGTTGACTTCATGTGTGTTGATATTCATTGTGTACAACACCTCAGAATTAGGATTTGTGTCCTCACGTGTTGTCTTCATACTCTTTGTTGCGGGTTGATTTTCAGTAGTGTCTACCGATGGAGTATCTAAAGGTGGTGGGGGTAAGTTGTCTATTATCTTTATACTGGGAGGTCCACCAACCTTGCCTTTTCCTTTGTCCCTATCCTTTTAATATACCTTGAAGGTTTTAGGTTTTTGATACTCTTCTTGTTCCTCCTTTTCTACTAGGAATATATCCCATGCATCTGTTGTTTCCTCTGTTATCTGATTCACTATTCCTGCCATTAGTGCTACATGTCGGTGAGCAGTTGAGAATATTGACCGATTAGCCTCAAAGATTAATTGATCTATCTCATCAGGTGAGTTAACAAGGTGTACAACAAGTAGTTTTTCAATCTTTAGTTTCTTATCTAGCTCAATAATAGCTACTTTTCTAGCTTCTAGTCTGTTGTAAAGATCTACCAGTATTTCATCAACAACTCGCATAAAAAATTTCTTGAAAATATCTAAGTTTAATATTACACTATTCTCTACTCTCTCTTTGTCATCAGTGGATAGTGTGTTATACAGTTTGCTGATATTCTTCAACTTGCCATCCTCAGTAATTTTATTCAGTAATTTATCAATAGGAGCTATAGTTTGTTTTGACTTCTTCTTAGGAGTCAACTTCTTTTTCTTTGGAGTTAATTTCTTTGTTGGGGGCCTTACTACCTGTTGCTTCTGTCTTTTTGGTGTAGGAGAAGGTGTCGGTGAAGGTTTTCTTTTCCTCTCAACTCTCTTGAATACTGCAGATATGTCACTTTCTGAAGAAGTTCCAATCGGTGAAAGGTGTGTTTCCAGTTGGATTGCTTCCAATTCGCTTTCAGTTATACCAGTTTGCTTTAGCACATCTTCTTTAATAGCTTTTGCCTGTTAGGTTCCATTTCTAACAGTTGCCTCAACCCTTTTAACTCTTTTCTTTGATTGAATTTGACTTTCTATAGTTTCAACATTACCAAATACTTCTTCTTCAGGTTCCTTAGGAGCTTCTAGGAGGGCTTTTGCATAGGTTTCTATTATGTTGTCATCAGTCTCATACCCCATTTCAGTAACCCAAATGGTTATAGGAACAATTGCCTCCATCCAAATTTCATCTTTCTTTATTACAAAACAAATTTCCTTTTGTTACTTATCCACAATAGCTTGTGATAACCTCACTCTTGTTTTCATTCAAGCTTTTAGTGCTTGAAAGTACTCATTTAAGTTATTTTCCCTGTTCTCTCCCATGTTGTTTAGCAATTCTGATAGTTGTTTTCCTACCGGTATATCATATCCAAAATCTTTGGTGCCAATACCAGGTACTTGTTTGGCTATATATAGCATTAGACAAACAAGTAGGTTTCCAAATCTGAATGTTCCTTTCTATTCCCTTTTGATCTTTGCTAAATTGTCTATTAGTTCATCTTTGAGCCATTCACATATGTCTATCCTTGCATTATCATTTACCATATCATAGGCACTCTTAATACATAGGCTAGAAACTACTTTTAACCTATTTGCATGTGTAGTCTTGTAACCTTAGATCATACTGATAAATCTAATATTTGTATCTTTTACATCGTTTACCCTTAGTGATCTCTTATCAAATGTTGCACCGGTTAGGTTTGTCACTAGATCATTTGAGACCTTAGTTTTGTCAGGTCTGTTATCGGTGGAATGTAACCCTGTTACTGCTTTGATAACTTCCTTAGTAATCTTGTGAATCGAGTCCAACCAAAAGAATTCTCCATGAACCTTGCTTAGCACAATTCTTATGATATCCTTGGGAAATTCAGGATACTGAGAGTTTTAGTGAAACCTAGGGTTTCTATTATCTTATGTTCAGGTTTGACATTTCTCGATTCATCAAAAATCACAGATTCATACATATTCTTAATTTCCTCATCACCTAGTTCATCAATATGACAGTGTATATACATTCTAGGGTCTTCAACATATACTACCCCTTTAGGTATTTGAGAAAATGCACCTAAACTATCATCTTTCTTCACAATTTCGAGAACTAGCTGGAATACGGGTCTAGGGTGTCAATAACTTCAACAACAGTAGGGTTTGCCATAAATTTAGGAGTAGATGAGGATGCCATAGCTATAAATACCTTAATCCGCCTTAGGGATGAAATATTTGATAGATTACTTCGCTTCTTTGCTTGGAATGCCTTTGCTTAGGATTTTTTGCGCTCTCGAAGATTTGAATGCTCGGTGAAATGAAAATGGAGCCAAAACACTTATTTTATAATGTTATTTTCTTCACCTACCACATTTAATGCTTGTCAGTTAAGTCACAACTTAACTTATCTGCCGGTAAAGAAGTAATCTCAACTTCTCACCATCAACCGAGGGAATAATAGCATGTTTTTCATTTAGTTGCTAAACCCCCAAAGGATTTTCCTTCAGTTAGATGAAGAGTCTCCTGCCGGTGGAGTGTTACTCTATTCTGCCAGTGGAGGAGTATTCCCATCAACATTCTGTTTTGATTTTCTGATCCATTGTTTTGAGAATTCTTGCTTTACCTCTTCAACCTTTTCTTTACCTTTCAAACTAGGACCTTTGTTATTTGTTGGTGAGGACTTGCTTCTACAAAATTTAGCGATGTGTCCAATCTTGTTACGGGCATAACAAGTCACGTTATTTTTCTGAATAGCTTTTCCATATCCTATGTCAGTATGTGTTCTGCATTGATTAGATAAATGTCCAAATCTTCCACAAATATAACATCTTACATTCATTCTGCAATTCTCTGAATTATGACCAACTTCCTTTCATTTAGAACATTGACCGGTGGGTGTATTGGTGTTCTGATAATTTCTAGATCTACATTGATTTGCTCTATGACCATACTTGTTACAGTTAAAGCATTTTCCATTAAATTTATAAGCATTTGGTTGCCTTACCGGTTTGCTATGATCATGTGTGTTTGCAGTACCGGAGCTTTCACCAGCTTCAAAGCCAAGGCCATTAGTGTCACCATTAGGTTTCTAATTCTTCAGCATGTCACCAAGTTCTTCTGAGCTTTTCTTGAATTTTTCCTTGTCCTGATTTGCTGTAGTCAGTTCTCTTTCCAAGATTCTTTTTTGTCTCATAAGTTCATTTGAGTCATTTTGTGTATGCGTCAGATCTATCTTCAACATATCATTTTCATAACTAAGTCTTGTGTTTTCATTTGCAGCATCATTCAGTCTTCTAGTCAGATCTTCTTCATTTTTCTTCCTATTTTCAATTTCTTTGCAAAATCTCATAATCATATCATGCATCTCATTTTGTGTTGTACTGATCTCTTGTCTTAGTTTGTTTACCAGATCATTAAGAGTTTCCTTTTCATCCCCCTCTTTCTGCATCTTCTCACAAAGTTCTCTTCTTTTATTCCTTGCTATAGTGTAATTCTCTTGAAGTGCTTAAATGATAACCTGAACAACTTTTAGATCATCTTCAAGTTTGATATTCTTCAATTTTTCTGTATCATAGTCTGAAAGATTTGTTTCCAATTGTTTCTTCAAGTTATCCATCTCTACCAGTGTCAAGATCTTCCTCAAGTTGTTAGGCTTCTGAAAATAGAGGACCAGGCTCTGATACCAATTGTTAGGATTCCCAAAGATACTGAGAGGGGGGGGGGGGGGTGAATTAGTATCTAACCAGTTAACCAGTTATTGAATTTACTTGATTTAAAACATGTAAAACATATCAATACTGTGTATCGGTAAACCAAAAATAATGCAGTAAACAAGAATAACAACAACCACATGAAAAGAACACCATAACACAATAGTTTAACAAGGAAACCCGGTGTGGGAAAAACCTCGGTGGGATTTGTGAGCCACAATATTTTCTTACTGGCCAATAAGTGAATATTACTCTTACAATAGGGGTATGCACATGCAGGAAGGTCAAGTGCCTAGAGCTCACTGCTCAATTACAAAATAAGAAGTCACACTGACTTACAAAATGGATTATATAAATCCAATGTCTTGTACTACTTCAAATTAGTATCTGCTATGCCAGATCCAGTACCAGTTTTAGCTCTGCTTCATACATAAACCCTTAACCTATAATTCGCATATTAGGTCTGCCTTATTTCACCTATCACATTATTGAAAAATGTTCTACAATGATCTCATACATATATGAGTCATATTACAACTCGCCATGTCGGCTTACAATGATTTTACAATTAATTACAAAATACATTATAAAAAAAATTCCTGTCGGCCAGGGTGTCGGTATCCTTCCTTTCTCTGCCGGTGTTCTGTGTGCCGGTGTAGAGTCTGTCGTTGCCGGTGCCAGTATATTGTCTTGTCAATATCGTATGATTGCAAGGTTGCCATCAATGACAAAACCTTCAATCACCTACAATTTCTCATTGGAGTGTGCATTTGCCAACATATGTGCCCCAAGGGCAGGTAAAGGTGGTCTTCTCCTGATCTTTTGGAGTTATTCTGATCTGGTTATAACCACTAAATCCATCCAAAAATGAAAATTATTGCTTACCTTCTAGAGAGTCTAATACTTGATCTATAAATGGCAGTGGGAAATGATCCTTTTTAGTAGTAGTGTTGAGCTCCCTATAGTCCACACAAACTCTCCATTTTCCTCCTTTCTTGGAAACTATAACTAGAGGAGAAACCCATTGACTATCTGAAATAGGGTAGATGAATCATGCATGAAGTAGTTTTTGCAGTTCCTCTTTAACTATTTCCCTTAAAGCAGGATTAATCCTTCTCTGAGGTTGTCTAATTGGTCTACAATCCTCTTTGATATAAATTCTATGAGTACATAATGTAGGATTTAATCCTTTCATGTCTTGATAATCCCATGCAAAATCTTGTTGTTGGGATTTGAGTAGCTCTATCAATGACAATCTTTGAGCTGCTGGCAATTGACCATTAATATTCAATTTTTTCCCTGCAACAACTTCTATTGGAATTACGAATTTTACATTAGATATTTCAGACAAACAAGAGGTTTGAATCTCCTGTGGTAGCAATGTGTGAAACATATATGTGGCTGTGGGAGAATTTAATAAACTTGTAGATGGAAGAAGGGTATGCAGAGGAGTTACGGGCATACCCACTGACTGCGGAGCTGCTCCATAATGATTCCTCATGATGTTAGAGATTACTATATCATCCTCTCGAAGTGCTATGAATGGGTCCCTTGATAACATCATTAGTTGTTGAACAAAGTTTATTTCCTCTACTTCTTCTCCTATGTCTAGCCACACTACTCGTTCTTGATCAAGTTGAGGTTGTGTTGGAGAATAGAGTGCAAGTGTTTTAGTAGTAATACCATCTAAAATTGTCATATCTCCAGATCTACAACCTATATATGCATCAGTTGTTGCCAACCAAGGTCTTCCCAAAATAATTGGATATTCTCCTAATGTTGCCTTGGGAGAAAGGATTATGAAATCAACAGGATATTCCCAAGAATATAATATGACAATAATATCTTCAACCATTCCTCCAGGCCAAATAGTTGAGCTATCAACAAGCTATAGAACCGTTGGAGTTGATCTAAGATTAGTGATGTTGAGTTGCTACATGACATCCTTAGTCATGACTTTTATTGTTGCTCCCAGGTCTATCAAGGCATTTTTTATTTGAGTTTCATTAATAACTATCTTGACAATAGGGCTACCTAGATTAGAATATTTAGGAACTGCTATTTTTACCAACATAATATCAACCAACTGTCCTACTAAATGCACTATTTTTGGATCCTTTTTCTTCCTTCTAGGTTTCTTCAAACATGCTTCTTTAATAGATTTTCCATATATGAGAATATCTTTAATAGCTTGGAACAATGGTATTTTAACGCATATGTTTTAGTTGATCAATAAGATCAAAGGCTATATCGTCCTCCTGCCTAGATACTTCTAATTGCAATATTTGAGGAAATGGGGGAGTTCTTATGGGTATATTTGGGGTCTCTGATTGCTCAGGATTTCCAGATTTATCAGGCATGCTTTCCTGAGCAATCTCCTCTGCTGGTAACTCTGTTATGACTAGAGGAGATGGAGTAGACAATGTTGTCCCTGATCTCAAATGAATATCACTTATATTGAGAGAATATGCAGGATAGTTATTAGGATCAGTTGAAAAGACTTGATGTTGTTGTTGTGGTTTATTATTTGGATTTGGAATAGGCTGAGTTGGGAATTGGGTTGGCTTGGGTGGAGCAGCATTAGGAGCTGGTGGCATCAAAGCTAGCTGTTGGGACTGTTGTTGTGGCTGCAGGAAACCTGATGATTGGTTTGCCCATTGTTGTCCTCCCCTCCATTGTGCTGACTGCTGCCAGTTACCTTGAGGAGGAGACCAATTCCCTTGTGGCTACTACCATTGAGATGAGGAATTCTGATAATTAAGCCAAGGGTTTTGAGGAGTATAATTTCCAAAGTTTTGGGAATATGGAGGTTGCCACTGATTGTTTTGTGCATTGAAATTCATATAAGGATTAGAAAATGACAATGGATACTGTGGCATACCTTGTCTCGGAGGGCAAGGCCTCCATTGTGCAACATAGAAAAGTTGTTCATCATCTCCATAGATAGGCTTGAAATCTGGAGAACTCTGTTGGCTATCAATTTTAGCTAACAATTTATATCTACAATCCTTCTTCTTTTGCCGACAGTGAGGACAAAATTCAGCAAGCATAGCATCTGCCTCCTCATGCTTCTTCTTTGCCTACAGTGTATCCAATTGGGTAGCCATATTATTGATTATATCTTCTTTAAAATCCTTCAATAGATGAGTTATTTCCATTCTTCAGACTGTTGAAGATGACTTGGAAATTGAAGAACCAAGCCTATAGTGTCTTCCCTTTTTTGTTGTAGCTCTTGAATATTTTTGACAGATTTGTCTGATGTCATCCCATTGAACTTGAGTAATATCTCCTCCTCCCATTAGATCTAAGGATTCAACACAGTCATCATTGATGCCCCTTAGAAAGATCAACTTCATAGAATCTTCACTCAAGTTACTATGTTTAGATTTGTTGACACTAAATAAAAACCTTTCCAAATAGTCTTCTAGGCTTCCATCTTCTTTTTATGTCATTCTGAAGATATCATCACCATGTCGGTCCATTCCTCTATAATAGTCTTTATATTTATCCAAGAAGTTTGTCTTCATTCCCTCCCAGGTAGTGATTACATTTCTTCCTAAACTCATAAACCCTCTCTAAGCAGCTTCTTTCAAAGTAGCAGGGAATAACTTGAGTTTATGAGCATCAATGGTATAATCATAACTCCTGCACAGGATATCAAATTCAAACAAAAAGGTGACTGAATCCTTTGTTACCAACCCATGAAATTTTGGAAAGGAAGAGGCTGGTATGTTTTTCAAATTTGCATTATCATGCAAGTCAGGAATGAGAAACTCAAATGTTGGATTTACAGGTGGAGGTGGAGGATTTGCTGCCATTAGTCCCTGATAAATAACTAGAGGTAAAATGTTTTGTTCAAGGGGTTCGTTCAGGAAGTCTAGATCTCCTTTTGACAAATTAAAGACACTACCATTTAGCACATAGGTTTCTGCAAAATGGTTTACTTCATGTGCTTGATCTGATCTTACATCTTGAGTAGAATGTGAGGGAAGAAATCTTCCTAATGCATCTCTTCTCCTCCTATGCATGCATATTAATGAAATAAATTCATAAAGATAATTAAAAAAAAACTTCAAACTAATGGTTCACAATAGATTCTTAGCTTGGCACCATCCCCGACAACGACGCCAAAAATGTTGGTCCTCACAACTAGAATGGCAGTTAGGTGATAAAACACAATTCAGAGATTGGATATCCTTGAATAGATAACTTTTACTATGGCAAAGGTTCATTTAGTTATCAACAAGGGATGTAAACTTGAAATGGGCTAGCACTGTATGTGCACCAAGTTCATATTGCAACCATTTTATATAGCTGCAAGAAATAAAATTCTTCTTAAAGTAAACACACAAAATCTCTAATAAACTAATACTTAATCTTACAACTGGAAATTGCTTTAAAAAATTACTGTTAAAAGATAAAGTTCTGGCGAGCAGCAGGAACTACTCTGCTATTGTGGTTGCAGGAATAGACACGGGAACTGTTTCCTATGGCTGCAGGAACAGACAATTGAAAAAATAACTATTACAGAAGTATGAAAACTAGTTTAAAACATACAAATGATTACTCACCAAGTGGCCCCCCTTGAGTGAGTATTTCCAGAACTTCAGATTACACTTACCTAATCATCCAAAATCATGTTAATTTTTTTATTTCATCTTGACTGGAAAATACATACATAACACAAGAAAACTGTGTATTACAAAATATTATCTTTTTCTTTGTTATCCCCAAGAGGAGAGAGATCCCTTTTATTTATAGGAAGGCTTATAACAAACTTCTAACTAATTGCCCACATCCCTACAGAATAGGTGAACATAATTTATTAACAAAAGAAGAAGAAGAAGTCAGCACAGGACAACAAAACAACATATGTCCTGCAGCTGAGAAAATATAGCATGACCGCCTCCTAGATCTAAGATCCACTAGGAACAGTTTATAAATGTTTTCATAAATCAATCTATTGAAGAACCGATCCAGTGATCCTGATCATAATTGCATTTTTTTGACTGGGTCTGCATTGCGGTTACATACTTGATGATCTTTTGAACCGTCATCTGTCTTTTCCTCACCTTTGTTGACCCTGCATCAAGATATTAACACGCACAACAATGTGTGTATATACTAATGCTATCATGATATAACATAAACCATATTTAAAATTAACCTTAGATATTTGCATAGACAAATAATTTGAAACCACTATATGACATCCTTAGGTATAGGTTAAACCAATTTCAAAAATTCTTGAAAGGTATCATCTTAGGAAAATATTATAATCCAAATGTTATCTAATCATAAGACCTAAGTAAGAGTATTATATCAAAAATCTATAAAAATAGAGCCATTGTTTAGGCTCATCAAAGGAGAAGAATACTAGAGGATTAGTCGGACACTTTGGTGTTGATAAAATAGTAGCCTTGGTGAGTGAACATTAATTTTGGCCTCAGATTCATAAGGATGTCAGGAAATTTGTCTAGAGATGTAGAGTTTGTCAAGTTGCAAAAGGTAATAGTCAGAATGTGGGATTGTATAAACCTTTGATAGTACCGAACAGACCTTGGGAGGATACAAGCATAGATTTCATACTTGGATTGCCTAAGGCATAGAGAAGAAATGATACTATATTTGTGGTGGTGAATATATTCTTGAAGATGGCTCATTTCATACCTTGTAAGCAGATATAAAATGCAATGCATGTAATTAACTTATTTTTCAAGGAAGTACTGAGATTGCATGGATTACCTAAGAGCATAGTTTCAGACAAAGACACTAAGTTTGTTGGTAATTTTTGGAGAACACTTTGGAAGAAGATGAAGACAAATTTGAAATCCAGTTCCACTTTTCACCCACAGACTGATGGACAGATAGAGGTAGTAAACCATAGTTTGGGAAATTTGTTGAGATGCTTATTTGGAGATAAAACCAGAAGTTGCGATTTGATTTTTGTGCAAGCAGAGTTTGCCTACAATAATTCAGTGAACAAGAGTATCGAAGGAACACCTTTTGAGATTGTTACCAGAGCACACCCTAGAGGTATATCAAAATTGAGAGATATCAGTAATGAAGACAAGAGGAGTGTAGAAGCAGAAGAGTTTGCAGATCACATTAAGGCCTTACATACTCAGGTTAAACAACATTTTGAGGATATGAATAACAGGTATAAGGAGAAAGAAGATGAGAAGAGGAGACATAAGGAATTTAAAGTTGGTGATGAAGTGATGGTGTATCTAAGAAAAGAAAGATTTCCAGTTGAAACCTATAACAAGTTGCAGATGAGGAAGTTTGGACCTTGTAAGATCTTGAGGAAGTTCAGTTCCGAAAATGCATATGAAGTGGAGCTACTAGATAGTTTGAGTATTTTATCTATATTCAGCGTTGCAGATCTACATCAATATCATGAATCAGAATTCAGTGAAGACAATATTGCAGACTTGGAGAAACAGTTGCTCTGGAAGGAGCCAGATCAGATTGAAGACATTCTGGAAAGTAGGATTGGGCGTAGTACCCAGAGTAGTCAGTACATGAAGTATCTTGTGAAATGGAAGGACATACCAGTTGAGGATTCATCTTGGATTTCTCAGGCAAAATTAGATTGCCTTGGTTTTCCTCTGACCCCGATAAAGTGAGAAACTCACTTTTTGAACGACCCTGGATGTCTGATGCAAGTTCATCCCCGGTTCTTGGCAATTTTGCATCAACCAAAAACATTTCTTTTTAGTTTGTTTATGTTTTGTAGTTTCAACATTTCTTTCTGCATTTTCTTGCACTGGCTCACCGGATATTGCGAAGTTGGATTTTGCTTGAGCACATGATCATCTTCCTTATTCCTTAACCGTGAAGCAATTGGATCATTTTCTGACAAGTTATCAATTTCGGATTCCAAGACAGTTTTCTGGCACCAGAACCGCTTGGACCTATTTGTATTGGCAAATCTTCCATAACCCTTTCATAGCTTGTGGAGCACCAGTTCATTGATTTCGATATTCTTTGGGGTGTGGCTGACCTTCCCTTTGATCCACACTTCATCCTTTGGATTTTCTAGAGGAATCTCTTTGGCGAAGGCTAACCTA
Organism: Cryptomeria japonica; assembly: GCF_030272615.1. Lineage (NCBI taxonomy): Eukaryota > Viridiplantae > Streptophyta > Pinopsida > Cupressales > Cupressaceae > Cryptomeria > Cryptomeria japonica. The sequence continues at coordinate 532,504,184 of NC_081415.1, forward strand.
TTGGTTTTACACATTTGATCTTGTTCTTTGGCATTGATCCCTCTTGTGCCATCCAGATCCCTCTAGACCATATAAATCAATGTAATTAAACATCATAATTTAGTAGAGAGAACATAGAAGATAGATCTTAAGAATTAGAGGTTCGGAGTTGACCAATTATGTAATTGAGCATGTATGTGGCAGGCCAGTGAGTCGAACCTTGTAACCCAGATGTTACCAGTTATCTGTAATCAGTTTTCATGATCTAATTCATTTAGTTTCGCATTGTCTCCATCATATCCTCTTGTTTTCATTGTGTTTACTTTTGCTTCCTGGTTCGAATTGATCTCTTTGAGGTCCCTCCTAACCAGTGACTGCACCACATAGAGGGGGAGAGATAATTGAGAGACCTATATGGTAAGAGAGATGGATGAGACATATAGAGGGGGATAGAATAGGAGAGAGGTGATGACCTAGACATGGGAGGGAGAGAGAGGTGGAGGGAGAAAATAACATAGAGAAAGAGAGGGATAAGGAGGGACTGGGAGAACTAGAGAGGGAAGAGATAGATAGGTGAGAGAGGATAGAGAGAGAGAGGTGAGAAACCTAGGAGAAATATATGTTGGAATCATCGTTGCCATTACGCCAAAATCTTGAGCTGTCAATGAATGGGGGAGTGGCCAGAGACAAGGATCCACGGGAGGCGGGAGGAAGCCATACAATGAATCCCAAGGAGGTGTTGACTGACTGGCCAACAATCTCCTCCTCAGCACCGACTTGGGTTCTGCAAACTTCTTTTAACGAGACCACTGGGTGACCTCCTAGGATTCGAACTCGTAACCCAACACTCTGATACCAATTGTTATAATTACCATTGTCATTTGCCAAAATCTTGAGCTTTCAATGGACAAGAGAGCGGCCAGAGACAAAGATCCACGAGAGGCGGGAGGAAGCCATGTCGTGAATCTCAAGGAGGTGATGACCGACTGGCCAACAATACAGTGATGAGAGAAATAGAGGGAGAGAGAGAGGGGGGTGGATAATGAGACACGAGGGAGAGGTAAGGATGGACGGAAGGAGAGATCAAGGTATGGGGAGAGAAAGAGCATGGGAGGGAGTGATAGTGATCGATAGAATGGAGAGAGAAGGGAGAGAAACAATAAGAGAGGGAGAGTGAAGAGAAAGGGGAGGAGGAAGGTTTAAAGATGGGTGTAAGGAAGGAAGGTGAGGTACAGAGGGAGAGAGGGTGGGATAGACCAAGAGAAATACAGGTAAGGAGGGAGTGAGGGGGAGGTGTATAAATAAAGAGAGCAAATATATAGTAGAGAGTGAAGGGAAAGAGAGAGAGTGATGCAACCATAACCAGTAAAACCCTAAAAGAGAATCAACCAACTTATGTAGCAAGAGTAACACAACAAAAGCAACAAGAAAACTTAACAAGATCACATAAACAGGTCATTTTATTAATTTATAAATTTCGGCAACCATCCGGTTATCATCATATAATCATCAAAGAACATTTGACAATTAACCAGTTACATGCAGGCTATCAGGCAGATACAATCCAATCCGGGACTCTAAGAATCAATTAGATCACAAAATGTGAATCTCAATCCTTATTTTTAATTCTACTTCCTCTGCCCCTCCAAATGATTACATAATAGCATATTTATACCCACTAGAACATATCCGGGTTGGCCTCATAAGATTACATTTACCAATGCAAGAAAATGAAATGTGTAACTAGGTCGTCCCTAAGAATTAAAGAAATCTTTCCAGAAAATAACAACCATGAAGTGCGGTTCAATAGGAAGGTCGACCACGTGCCAAAGAACATCGGACAAGACCCAAGATGGATCCACATACCAAGAATCATGCCGATAATGAAGGAAAACCAACTGGTAAGCACAAGAACTATCCCAGAACCCAGAAACAGTCAACCAAAAGCGATAACTGGCTGGAAAGAACTCAAATGAACTGAAAATATGGAATTAAGCACGTGAACTAGTCTGGAAACTAAAAATAAGATCTACCACAAAAAACAAGCAACTACCGGTGCCAACCGACAAGAACATAAAAAACTACATAAGGAACTAAACAAGAACATAATTGAAAGGAAATATTTTTGGATGATGCAAGATTGCTCATCGACCAGGGATGCTCCTGCATTAGAGAGGTAAAGAGGTCGTTCTAGATCTTGGGGGAGAGAGGAGAGAGTGAGAGAGAGAAGTAGAAAGGGCACAAAGGAAGAGTGATACAAAGAGAAATATAGGTCTAACATTTGGGGGAGATAAAGAGAGTGAGATAGAGAGAGCAAGAGAATGTCGATAGGAGCATGTTGACTACTGAATAATGATTGTGGCTAAAAATTTAAATGATCTTCTAAAACCTATTTAATCTATTTTATAACTCCTAAAGATTTGAAACCACTTTCAAATATCCTACCAATATAAATATAAAATATAAATTATACTTAAACGTTATATTTTGTGTATATATTCTTGTTGGGAGAGAGGGAGAGAGAGAGAGAGAGAGAGAGAGAGAGAGAGAGAGAGAGAGAGAGAGAGAGAGAGAGAGAGAGAGAGAGAGAGAGAGAGAGAGAGAGAGAGAGAGAGAGAGAGAGAGAGAGAGAATAATTTGATCCAATATAAAACATTTGGCTAGCACCAAATTTGGCGTTCATCAAATGGAAATGTACTTTCAAAAGTGCATTTCCATTTAGCTAGTGCCAAATTTGGTGATCCCCAAATAGGTTTGGTGTGACCAAACCTTAAGCTTGGCATGTCAAACTTATTTGGCGCATGTCAAATATGGCGAACACCCTATTTGGCGTATGCCAAATGGCTTCATTTGGGCAAAAACAAAAGTTGGCATCTTTTTGGTCCCCCATTTTGGTGCACTTACCCATATGGTTTTCATAATTTTCAAAGAGGGGTGGTATATTATGTATTTCTAATAGAGGTTTGTAAAATAATTTATGAGCATCCATACATTTGTACTCATGTGTGCACAAAACCAATCCTTGTAGTTTAGTTGTGATAGTGGATAGTAAGAGTTCATAGATTCTTCAAGTGAATTCATGCTCAACACCTATTTTGTTAGCTCTAGATAATATTATTTCATGTGACTATGCATACTTGGTAGTACAACACCTCCAAATGAAGATCAACTTGTTATGGAAAAGACATGTTACATTCTATAAGGCATGTTTATTGGATCTATTACATGTTTGACATAGTTTCTAGAAAAAGTTAGCTCCCACAACAAGTCAAATGGTTCACCAAGTAACAACTAACAATCAAGACTTTGTACCTACTTCCTAGACTCTATTAAATCAAAAATTTTGCTTCATTAATATATATATCATGGGTCAATCGATAATTGAATTAATATTCATGTATTTGAAATGTGTAACAAATAGGTATATAACAATTGTAAGCTTTCTCAAGGATATGCCATGTACATAATGAATAACTAAATACAAATACATCATTATTTTAGTTCTATACTTCTCCATCAAGTTGCAATAATTTGTCTCATAGAGTTTCCTATATATTCTTAAAATTTCATCTAAATTCTCATGTAGAGAGTTGACCAGTAGAATCAAACATGGGTCACATATTATTGACACTTATCTCTAGACTAAAATATGGATAACTATACTATAGTTCTAGAATCTAAACTATTTTAGGAATGAGAATAAGATATCTATTGAAAATAAGGTGAAAAAAACTTGCATAAGATTACCAAATCTAAAATATGTATGTGATTGCACATTCAACTCAAATAGAAAAATCAACAAATCATAAAGACACTAAATTTACGTGGAGAAACCCTTTTGAGAAAAAACTTCGCATTGGAAAGAAGTCAAGTATATTATTAATCTTCAATAAGGCATAGAACAACACACTTCACTACTCTTTGACTCAGCAACACCCTGATACCTAGAAGATCTCAACATCACAACACTACAAACTCATGCCTCCAATTCATAGAAAATTATGAGAGGGAAAACCATTGTGGTATCTTGACACAAGAGGCAAGAAAACACTTACAAAAACCTACTCCTAGGAATATGGATAGCCAATAATCATGATAATAAAATAATATATTTCAAATGGCTCCAACATGGATTCCTAACCCATAGCCACTCAACACTTCTTCTTCTTGGATGCTCCATAACTCTCAAATGAGTCTTAAAATATCCTAACAAACAATCTTTCACCTTCCAAACTTGAGCATCCAAAACATGACTCTTCGCATTCCCTAAAGTGGATTCCTAGGAGGTATCTTTGCCCATTTTTTCTTATCTCCACCATTCATGCATGTTCACCTCTTGAAAATGCAATTATAATTCAATATATTATACAAATGCTAAATATTTTTTGCTCTCATGTCCTCAAGAACACTTTCCAAGGAACATGGGGACGCATAAATGACATCTAATTACAAGGTTATTGTCATCTTATCATAACAAAATTAATGGCTATGTTCCATATTGGAATCTATGTAGGATTTGTACTTTGTCCAGGTCAAGTTTGTGCTTATATATCACTTCCATATTTGTGGATTTATTCTTTATTGAACAAATCTAATCCTACTAGATGCATGCCTTTGCTCTCAGAATTTTTGAATTCTTTGATGTTTTCTCCACTATAAATAATGGTAGTAGTTGTGAATACCTTTAAAGTGTTTCTATATTTGGAAGGGGCATTGTCACAAGTCAACCCCTAGAAACATTTGACTCTATGATCGTGTCAATGATCAAAGATAGTAAGCATTAGTTGGGCAAATGCTCCTAGAATGAATATGCAAATTCTGATTCTTTTTAGTAGACCAATTTGAAATATCCTTATAGTAAGTGCCCCTTGAATACTCTATGATGAATGTAGAAACAATGTACTCAAACATGTGTTTGGTTAGCTCATAATGACTAGTGAAATGAGCATTAATAAGCCAGTTTTGAATTTTAATTTATATTATACAAATATTAAATATTTTTTCCTCTCATGTCCTCAAGAACACTTTCCAAGGAACATGGAGACATACAAATGACATCTAATTACAAGGTTATTGTCATCTTATCATAGCAAAATCTATGGCTATGTTCCATATTAGAATCTATGTAGAATTTGTACTTTGTCCAAGTCAAGTGTGTGCTTATATATCACTTCCATATTCGTGGATTGTTCTTTATTGAACAAATTTAATCCTACTAGATGCATGCCTTTGCTCTTAGATTTTTTGAATTCTTTGATGTTTTCCCTACTATGAATAATGGTAGTAGTTGTGAATACCTTTAAAGTGTTTCTATATTTCGAAGGGGCATTATCACAAGTCAACCCCTAGAAATGATTGACTCTATGATCGTGTCAATGATCAAAGATAGTAAGCATTAGTTGGGGAAATGATCCTCGAATGAATATGCAAATTTTGATTCTTTTTAGTAGACCAATTTGAAATATCCTTATGGTATGTGCTCCTTGAATACTCTATGATGAATGCAACAACAATGCACTCAAACATGTATTTGGTTAGCTCATAATGACTAGTGAAATGAGCATTAATAAGCCAATTTTGAATTTTAATTTTAGAAATTTGAGTGTCACATTTGCAGCTATGAGATTGATCTTGCATGATGGAGAAATAACCTGAGAGAATATAGTAGTAGATTTAGGTAATGAATGGATGTTTGATCATGGTGAATGCAATAAATGTGGTTTGTATGAACACGTGTGCAAATATGGATAGTTATATGAAAATGTATGTAATAGAGATAAGTAAAGGATACAATGTAAATGATGTTCAATTTACATTCAATATGCAAGTTATAATTCTATTATCTGATTTGTATTATTAAGTTCTTATTGTATATGTCTAACTATCTTCTTGCTTGTGGCAGATGAGAGGAGCATTTAATATTTTCTATGTCCTATCTCAAGAATGCCACTTGCTATAAGTATATGACAAAGGAGGCACGATCAAGCAATGCCTTGATCGATCATGACTGATCAAGACATTACTTGATCGTACCTTTTGTTTATACTTAACAAAATCATGTTATAGTAAATGCCAATCGGTGATCATAACCGAAGTTTATCGATGTATTTAACCCAACGCTAATAACCGATAGTATATCGGTGGCTGTCAATGCTAACAGCCGATAGTTATCGGTGTGTTAGCCTTGACAATCGATAACTATCAGTGTAGACTAACACACCGATAACTATCAGTGATTAATACATTGCCACCCGATATATATTCCGGGATATACCTTTATATGCAACCCGATATATATTATATGCACCCCGATATAATATTACATGTAACCCGATATAATATATATTCAATTCGGTATATATTAATCGATGTCATCATCATTTATATTTCGTTGATATTCATCTAAATACATAATTCATTAGGTAGATGAACATGAAGAAGATACAGTGTGATTATCAATAGATTGGTCATATGCAAATATAGAATCGCTATCAAGGATGAATTAATTGCTTGATGGTTTTATCATAGTTATCGATATGATAAATGATTGAATGAGAGACTTCATTTTATCTCTTATTCAATCATTTATCTTACCGAAGCTATTATGTATTAACACTCCCTCTTAGCTAGGTAAGATGAATATAGACAATATATTCAAGCATCATAATTTTATTGATAGTGATCATTTTAGTATTTCATGGGAATCATACCATCTAATCATTCGGTATGTAGTATCACCTAAACACATGATACTGAAGTTCATCACATCAATCTTGTGATTGATAGGATATCACCTAAGCATGTGATATCAATATTGCCTACACACAATACTTAAGGATAATCATATGAGAAGGATTAATTTCTCACCTTATCCTAGTTGTGATAAGTGCACTAACACTTTACACAAATGTTTTATCACAACACAATCATGGCACATCCATGACATACCAAAGATCCAACATGATAATTGGTTTGGACATTATAAGATCGTCACCTTATAATGTCCACATACAAGTGTTCACTATCTTGAGAGATCGTCACCTCTTAGATGTGAACCCAGGGGATAAAATCCAAAAAAATTGTCCTAACATGACAAAGAGGTTTTCACATTAAACATCTTACAGGTATGCAAATATAGATTGCAAAGCAATTTACCTTTCTGTCATACCTAAACCTTTTCTGAAGTGATCAACCTTCACCCTGGAAAGGGGTTTGGTCAGAATGTCCGCAGTTTGATCTCCTGTACAAACATATTATAGTTGGATTGCATTCCTATCTACCATATCTCGCACATAGTGGTATGGAATCTCAATATGTTTGGATTTGTCATGAAACACTGGGTTTACTGAAAGTTTTATGCAACTCTGATTGTCACAGTGTATAACAGTGGGTCTCATAGGTTCTCCAAACAATCCTACAAGCAACTTCCTGAGTCATACTGCCTCTCGGGCAGCCATAGAAGCTACAATGTATTCCGCCTCGGTGGAACTTTGAGCTACAGAAGACTGCTTCCTGCTGATCCAAGATATCATAACTGAACCTAGACTGAAGCAACACTCTGAGGTGCTTTTCCTGTCTATTACACTTTTAGCCCAATCTGAATCTATAAATCCATGTAAGTCTATCTCAACCTTCTTGTATTTGAGACCAAGGTTTAGAGTACCTTGTAGGTAGCTAATAATGTGCTTCACTGCAACCAGGTGTATCTCCTTTGGTTCACACATAAACTGACTTAGAGCATTGACTGCATAACAAATATCTGGTCTTGTATTTACTAGATACATCAGGGACCCAATCATCTGTCTGTATTGAGTAGAATCAGTGGGTTGTGACTCTGCTACTGCTTCTTTAAGTTTATGTAAGTTGGTTTCCATAGGAGAGGTCATGGGTCTACAATTTAGCATTCTGAATCTCTTCAAAATATCCAAAGTGTACTTTCCTTGGTTTAGTATGATGTTGTCAGAATTCTGCCATACTTCTAACCCTAGGAAGTAATGAAGGAATCCTAAGTCCTTCATATCAAATTCTTTAGATAGATCATTTTTGCATTGTTTTATAAGTTGATCACTTTCTGTGATTAATAAGTCATCAACATATAAGATCAATATTAGCATATCATCTTTATTTCTTTTGTAGTAGAGATTAGGGTCTACATCATTTTTGGAAAAACCTAGTCTCGAGAGATAGGTGTCTATTCTTTCATACCATGCCCTGGGAGCCTATTTGAGCCCATAAAGAGCTTTCTTGAGTCTACACACATGAGACTCCGTGTCATGAATTTCAAAGCCTTTAGGTTGCTCTAGGTAGACTTCTTCTAAGATCTCGCCATTTAGGAAAGTTGTCCTAACGTCCATTTGGTGTACCTTCCATCCCTTTATCGCTGCAATGGCTAATACAGCTCTTACCGAGATATACCTGGCAATTGGTGCAAAGGTTTCTTCATAATCTATTCCTTCCCTTTGTGAGAAGCCTCTAGCTACAAATCCGACTTTGTGTTTTTCAATATTGCCATCTGCAGCATGTTTGATTTTGAACAACCATTTAGATGAAACCACAAATTTCTTGGTTGGTCTAGGAACAATCTCCCAAACATCGTTCTTCATAATGGATTGATACTCTTCAGACATGGCATCCTTCCATACTTGATGTTGAAGTGCATCTGATACATTGCTTGATTCAGCTTTAGAGAGGTCATTTATAAGGGCAACATAGCTAGTAAATTTATTAGGCCTTTTTCTTTCTCTGAAGGTTCCTAAGGGAGCAGCAAACTTCTGAGCTTCTTCTATAGTTTTGGTGGCTCGTAGTGGTCTTTTCTTGAGGTTTTCTCTAGGTGGACTTAAAGTTTCACTCATAGTTTCCTCAGGATTCTCCCTCTGAAGCTCAGGAGTAGGGTCTCTATCTAAGCCGGGGTTAGGAATATGGACTTCAGGATCTAGAGAGCTTTGGGCTCTTTTGAAGGCTAAGTTTTCGTCAAAGATCACATCCCTACTTAGTTCAATGTTCTTTTGGCCGGGTATATATATTTCATAGGCTTTGGAGGTTTCATTGTATCCTACAAAGATTCCTCTCTTTCCAGAGGGTTCTAATTTTAATCTTTTCTCCTTAGGTACATGAATATACACTGGACATCCAAAAATCCTAAGGTGGCTTATATCTGGTTTTAATTTTGTAAAGACTTCTTCAAGGGTCTTGTCTTCAAGATGAGAGTGAGGACATTTCTTTTGAATGTATACTGCAGTGCTGGTTGCTTTTGCCCAAAGATTGATATTTAGATTTTGATCAAGAATCATAGCTTTGGCAGCTTCAACGATTGTCCTATTTTTCCTTTCTGCTATCCCATTTTGTCGAGGGTTGTAAGGTATTGTTAACTCCCTCTTAATCCCTGAATTTTTACAAAACTCTTTAAATAATTCTGATGTGTATTCCCCCCATTATCAGTTCTAAGGGTTTTAATTTTGTTTCTTGAGTAGTTTTCTGTTAATGATTTGAATTCTTTAAACCTATTAAGGATCTCTTCCGATTCTTTGCTTTTCAAAAAGTAGATCCAGGTTTTCCTAATGTAGTCATCTACAAATATCACATAATACAAAAATCCCCCCAATGAATTTATAGACATAGGTCCACATACATCAAAATGAATTAACTCTAAGACTTTACTTGTTTTCCTAATACTATTCTGGAAAGCACCCTTAGTATTTTTGCCTAGGGCACATCTTGTGCATGCCCCTGAATGATATTGCTTTGGCTTAGGTAGACCTGTGACAAGGTCTCCCATTGATGATAAAGCTCAAAAATTTAGGTGGCGTAGTCTTCTATAATAGATTTTATTGGCATATGTAGTTTCATGAATTAGGGCTAAATTGGGCTCTGTGCATAGCTCATATAGGTAGCCTTGTCTTTGACCAATTGTACTAGCTTTCTTGATAGATGAGTTCTTTGGCCAAGCCAACACTTTGTTGTCCATGAATGTCACTCTGTATCCATTGTCCTCCAATGCTGATATTGAGACAAGATTCCTCTTAATGCCTGGAACATATAACACTCCTTCAAGTTGTAATGATACACCTAACTTCAGTTTGATGGTGCAGTTTCCAACTCCTTTGATAGGGTGTGTGGAGTCATCTTCGATGGTTACTTCTTCATCATTTTCCTCTCTCATAAAGTCTAGTACTTCTCTGAATCTTGTGATGTGTCTGGATGAGCCACTGTCGATTACCCAGAAATTCACTTTGTTTGATGTTTGATGTGTGAGTGTTGAATAGAGCACATACTTCTCTGAGTCCTCTTCCCTTTTCGTTTTTCTTGATTTGGCAAATGTGGCTTGTTTAGCTCTTTCTGGACATTTGGAAACATAGTGCCCAAATTTGTCACATCTGTAACACTGAATTTGAGGGAGGTCCTTTTTGAAAGAGTTCTTGCCATGACAACTCTTTCTCTTCCTGAATTGCTTCTTCTTGCCCTTTTTATCTGAGTTCATAGTTAGAACTTGAAGATCTTCATCCATATTCTTTTGTTTGATTACTTTCTTATTTTGCCTTGATTCCTCTTGGAGACAGTCAGCCTTTAGTCTATTGAATTTTGGAAAGTTGTCCCTTGCACTAATGCCTTGGATGAACGTTTCCCAAATACTAGGCAACCCATCTATTAATTCTTTGCTTTGGATCTCATATCCAAGGGTTGCTAGTTCATCCTTTAAGTTCGATATCTGCATGAAGTAGGTGTTGATTGATTCTCCTTTCATCATGGTTATATGATTTATCTCTCTTTTTAGAGCCAAGGTTCTATTGGCATTGGATATCTCAAAAGCGTCTTCAAGTGCTTTGAACATGTTGAAGGCTGATTCATGTTTCTTTATAATGGGCATAATATTGTTCCTTACCCCATCGACTATTATTTTGATAGCCTTATCATTTCCTTCTCTCCAAATTGCTTGATTAGGTTCAGTCTCAGGTTCTTTCTTTACGAATGATTCAACTTTGTTATCTTTTAGTATCATTTGAATTCTGAATTTCCATGTGGAGAAATCGTCACCTCCTACAAGTCTGTCTTCAAATCTGATAGCGTTGGCCATTGATAGGATTGTGATGTTGAATATATACTTGATTTGAATTTTACGTAAAATTGAACAACCTCAAGTTCGATTTAACTATAGCTCTGATAACATGTAAATGATGTTCAATTTACATTCAATATGCAAGTTATAATTCTATAGTCTGATTTGTATTATTAAGCTCTTAATGTATATGTCTAACTATCTTCTTGCTTGTAGCAGATGAGAGGAGCATTTAATATTTTCTATGTCCTATCTCAAGAATGCCACTTACTATAAGTATATGACAAAGGAGGCACGATCAAGCAATGCCTTGATCAGTCATGACTGATCAAGACATTACTTGATCGTACCTTTTGTTTATACTTACCAAAAGCATGTTACGGTAAATGCCAATCGGTGATCATAACCGAAGTTTATCAGTGTATTTAACCCAACGCTAATAACCGATAGTATGTCGGTGGCTGTCAATGCTAACAACTGATAGTTATTGGTGTGTTAGCCTCGACAATCGATAACTATCAGTGTCGACTAACACACCGATAACTATCGGTGATTAATACATTGCCACCCGATATATATTCCGATATACCTTTATATGCAACCCGATATATTATATGCACCTTGATATAATATTACATGTAACCCGATATAATATATATTCAATTCGGTATATATTAATCGGTGTCATCATCATTTATGTTTAGTTGATATTCATCTAAATACAAAATTCATTAGCTAGATGAACATGAGGAAGATACATAGTGTGATTATCAATAGATTGCTCATATGCAAATATAGAATCGCTATCAAGGATGAATTAATTGCTTGATGGTTTTATCATAGTTATTGATATGATAAATGATTGAATGAGAGACTTCATTTTATCTCTTATTCAATCATTTATCTTACCGAAGCTATTACATATTAACATACAAGAACGAGACCAACTTAATACAAAATTAGACATTTATAACTAAATAAATATAATAAACTATTTTCTCAAAATAAACCCATAATTAAATGAACATTAACACAAATATATAGATTTATCACATTAATTTATAACTTAAAAAATGAATCCCTTGAATCCTTAAGTGTTTTCCTAAATTACACAACTCCACTCTTGAGAATTTAGAAAGAAAATGTCATCTCACACAAATGCAAAGATAGATGACATATTAGAATCTATGTTAATGTCATCTTATCCTAACAAAATCTATGCCTATAATTCATATTAAAATCCATGCAAGATTTGTACTTTCTTTAGGTCAAGTTTGTGCTTATAGATCACTTCCATGTTTGTGGATTTATTCTTTATAGAACAAATCTAATCCTCTTGTTCCATGCCTTTGCTCTTAGATTTTTTGAATTCTTTGATGCTTTCCCTACTCTAGATAATGGTAGTATTTATGAATAAATTTAAAGTGCTACCATATTGGGAAGGGGCATCATGCCAATGATTAAAGATAGCAAGCATTAGTTGGGCAAATGCTCCTAGGAGGAATTTGCAAATTCTAATTATTTTTATTAGTCCAATTTAAATGATCCTTATAATAAATGTTCTTTGAATGCTCCATGATTAATGTAGCAACAATTAATCCAAACATGTGTTTGGTTATAGTTCATAGTGAGTTGTGACTAGTGAAATGAGCAAGAGTAAGCCAATTTTGAATTTCAATTTTAGAAATTTGAGTGTCACATTTGCAATAAATAACCCAAAAGAATAGAGTAGTAAATTTAGGTAAAGAATATATGTTTGATAACGATGAATGAAATGAATATGGTTTGTATGAACAAATGTGCAAATATGAATAATTGTTAAAAATGCATGTAATAGAAATAAGTAAAAACTACAAGAATGAGTCCAACTTCACACAAAAATCACATTTATAATTATATATATTAAACCGTTCTTACAAAATAAAACCAAAATTAATTAATAAAAATCAACAATAAATATACATTTTATTATTTTATCACATTAATTGATTTCCTAAAATACGCTACTCCACTCTTAAGAATTTAGAAAGTAGATGTCATCTTACACAAAGGAAAGGCAGGAATGCACTCTACCACCCCCCCATGGCGTGACTTCAAAATATTTTACAGTCAAATGACATAAATCTTAAGCCACTCATAAGAACACAGTTAAGAAAACCTCTGGACCAGTGCAAATAAACATCAGGGATGGGCGGAGGAGCTGGCAGAAGCTGCCACGAAAGCGGTTCCAAAAGATGATCTGTCATCCCCATCAAGGCAACTGTTACTAGTCCGTCCACGCTGCACAGTGAGGTCCAGCAAGGATTCCCGACACGTAGGACAAGAAGGCCGCGTAAACAGCCACTTGTCAATGCACTGGGCGTGAAATCCGTGATTACATTTTGGCAGCATCCTTACTTTTTCTCCTTCTGTAAATCCTCCCAAGCAAATAGGACAATCGGTTCCCAACCCCGGGGGATTCGAACCCGGGGCGCCGAAGACCAAACTGGGAATATCCACCACAAATTTTCTTCTCATTTCTGTATTACTCGCCCCTGCGGCCGATTCCTCTGGGGATTCGACCCTGCGACTCCGCGTCCAGTGCAGGGCACATCGGACAACAGAGTTAAAGAAGAAGGCAAACAAGAGAGCGCAAAGCAAAGCAACGAGCACAATCAAAATATTGTCAACCGAATTTTTTGCCCCCAAGTAAAGAAACCCTGACTTGTGTGATGTCGTATTACTCTCCAAGAATTGTCTTCTCTGGATTATACTCTCACAAGTATCGAAGATGCACAGCCGTGCCATGAATTTACAGGAAAAGGGAAAAAAATCACGAGAAAAACCGAAACTTAAAAAAAACGTAGAAAATGGCTGAATCTTGAGTCCTCCTTCTACACATGAACGATGTACTGGATTATACTCTCAGAGACCTTGGAGATGCACAGCCGTGCCATGAATTTACAGGAAAAGGGAAAATAAATCACGAAAAAAACCGAAACTTGAAAAAAAGGTATAAAATGGCTAAATCCTGAGTCCTCCTACGCATGAACGCTGCACTGGATTATACTCTCAGAAACCTTGGAGATGCACAGCCGTGCCATGAATTTACAGGAAAGGGGAAAAAAAAATCACGAAAAAAACCGAAACTTGAAAAAAAGGTATAAAATGGCTAAATCTCGAGTCCTCCTTCTACACATGAACGCTGCACTGGATTATACTCTCAGAAACCTTGGAGATGCACAGCCGTGCCATGAATTTACAGGAAAGGGGAAAAATAAATCACGAGAAAAACCGAAACTTGAAATAAAGGTATAAAATGGCTGAATCTTGAGTTCTCCTTCTGCACATGAACGCTGCAACGGATCTACCGCACTCCAGTTTTCTTCGTATTCTTCAATGGATCTGTCGAAGGGAAATTTAACCGATTTATATATTTGACATTTGGAGTCTTCTCTGTGTGTATGACAAAGCAAATGTTGATTGACGGAAAAATATAATCATTTTCCAATTCAGAATACATCGGGAGGAGAGTCATTGAGGGGTTTATGGGCCAGGGTTTATTAATTTAAATCCGCAGAATAAGGAAAAGGATAAGAGCGGAGAGTCAGCATAGATTTTTGCGGGTCCCTGAATTACAGAATTGGGTAGCTTATTCCGGTCAACTTGTAGCTTACGAAGATTTCAGAATGCTGTCAATTCTTCGCCACTGGTTTTGCTTTTCAATCTCAGTCGTGCCAGTATTTTAAATTTGTTTCTTCTTTTTATTCCGATTGTTTTAAATTGTGTTTCTTCTTTTTATTCCGTCAGATCTGTCTGGATAAAATTCAGTCTGTTTTTTTTGGGTAGGTTTTTTTGACGGACTTCAATTTCATTAAATTGTGTTTTCAATATAAGAGTTTTATTTTTTTTAAACAAATTTAAACCAAACTTAACTTTTTTCTATTAAATTAATAATTTGTTCTATATTTTTTGGAACTACCTAGACAAGCCAATTTAAATTACTAATAATAAAGTCTTTTTCGTTTGTGCCAGCAAGTGACCCAAGTTGAAGGCATGAAGGGAAATAAATGATTGGAGAATCTTCTTTGTATTTGTATGCACAAAACATCGTTAAGTGTGAAAATGATTTTAAACTGAAGTAGATAAAGTTTCTTAATCTTATCTTTTTATGAGGCTGACTTTTCAAGTTTTGTTTTGATTTTTTTCCCCTAAATTTGGTAAATGGAATCTTCTTATGCAAATTTTTAATTATAGAAAAATAATAATTTGAAATTTTTATGGAATAGCTATTATTTAGAAATTTTAAAAAAATAGTTGTAAGAAAAGGAGGGCTTAGAAAAAAGCACTAATTGCATAACAAATATCATGTGGCTTTACAAAAAAAATTCATTTTTTTAACATTTGTTTTTAATTTTTTTTTTCATACACTGATGGAGACCTGATGTATCAAGACATAGGGGTAGCACATGCCGATGAAATCCATCGACAGGACTTACACTAGCGACGAAGGGAACATTTGGTCTTGTCGATAGTCGATGAGGCTATCGGTAAGACATACATCGATGGAGCCCTGATGGTTGCCGTCGGAATTCCGACGTTGGCGAACACCGTCAGAATATCTGATAACAAGTTTTCGACGGCTATGTTTGTCGACAGTTCGACAAAAAATAGTTGGAATTCCGACGAGCAACTGTCGGAATTGAGCCCCTAATGTACTAGTGCCTCATGTTTGAGATGGTGTTTCTCAACATGTTAGCCTTTGGTGTTATATGCAATGAGATACATGCACGATATTGTACCAAATTCCTTGTGAGAACTTGATGTACTCCTTCATGATGATATTTTATGTGATGTATGTGGGATGGTATTATACCTATTTTTATTATCCTTAACTTAATGATGTGAGAGATATTATTAAACGAATATTAAATGTGATTATGAACATATAATGTTTGAGATATTAATATTGATGTTGAAATTAAAATAAAATTATTTAGATCAACTAAACATAATAAAGTTATATATGTGATATTTGATCTCATTGGGTGAATTTCGTATGCTACAACTATTATGAACATGCATAGGTACACTTGGCATTGTGGCTCGTGATTAAAAGTATAAAGTATTCCTTCACCTAGCTCCACAAGTCTAAGTTATACCCCAATGTTGGTTATGTGGGAGATATTATATTGGCTGTAATTATTTAGCCTTATTCATGGTAGTCGGTTTGAGTACGATTTCTTGTTATTTTGTTCAAAAATTACCTTAGATATTGTGATTGGTAGCATAGATTCCTAGCAAATGATTGTTCGAATATTTTATGCAATTTTAAATTTTTGTAAATTTAAATTAAAAAGTGTTCTATAGTTTTAAATCATAATTTAATGTTGAATTTTAAATGTGACTTATATGTGCTTGTTAATGACATGATTTGGGAAATTGGGGCAAATAAAATCAATTGGGAAGTGACAAATATTATTTTAATTATTTTAATTTTAAAATATTAAAAGTGCATTTTGGTTAAAAAGGAAAAAGGGAGTTCATTCAATACTTAGCATATTTTTGGAAAGAAAAATTGGGAGAAAACCCTCTTTAACGAGGAAAATTGATTTGCTCATTGTGGGAGAAATCGAGCACCAAATTGCATGAGATCAATTGCATTTGGATAAGAATTAGGAAGGAAAGTGGCTACTCTATTTGTGTATGCTTTCATGGAATATGTGAAAATATCTATTCCTTGCAAATTCCTGGTGAATTTTGAGGTATTTTGTTATCTCTTTGTTTTTACTCCATTTTGAATGTTGTAAAAGATTAATTTAGCATTGTAGGATATTAGCATTCCCTATTTCTTCTTATTTCATGCAATTTGGTAGTATATGAATTAATTTTACCGTGTTCCCCATTAAATTCTTTTGAATGTCTATTCATATACTACCAAAAAAAAAAATTGTATCTTGAAGGTTGGTGCCTTCTATTCCCCTAGATGGGGAGGTTAGTGACCCTCGTTGAAAGAGATTAGTGTCTCTTTTTGAATCAGTGCTCAATGGAAGGGATTGGTGTCTCACATGGGTTGGTGCCTATAAAGATTGTAAGAAGTTTTCAAAATAAGAATTATGTTGTTTTGTTTTTCCCTCAAAAGGGTTTCCATGTAAATTTTGTGTGCATCTTGTGCTCTATGTTGTTAGATCTTACTTTTGTGGATACTTTAAATATTGTAACTCTATGATTACACAAATTGTGAATTAAAAAGTTGGTCTTATACTAATTCACCCCCTCACAATATAAGTGTGTGAGAGTGTATTTCTTCAATTGGTATTAGAGCAAGTTCCTTAAAAATGCCTAACTAGTTGAAGGAAAAATAAAAAAAACACACATAGAAAGTCAAGAAGGTTTCTCCTCAAATCAAGCCTCATTGTTCGACTATAACAATTATGTTATTTGGAGTTTAAGGATCATATGTACCTATTTGATGGCTCATGGTTTTGATATATGGCAATTTGTTGTGGGTAGCTATGTGGCACCATCTACTCCACCTATGGATCAAACTAGAAAGAGGGAAAGTGAGAACAATTCTAAAGCTATGAATGCAATTACAAGTGGGCTAGCCAAATTCAAATTTGATGAATTCATGCATTTTACATCAACAAAAGAAATCTGGGATTTAAGCTTCAAATAACTTATGGAGACAACAAAGTGAATAAGGAAAAGCTCCAAATCCACATGAGACGATTTGAAAATTTGAAGATGAAGAATGAAGAGAATGTTGTTGCCTATTTTCTTTATGTGAGTGAACTCATAAATGTTGTTTGTGGCCTTGGAGAAAATATTGAGGATGATGTTACCATGAAAAAAGTATTAAGATCTCTTCCCATGAAATTTGATGCAATTTTTTTTGCCATCAAAGAAATGAAGTATCTAAACACCTTGAAAATGGAATTCTCACCACATATGAAATGGGGAATAAGAAATGAACAATATCAAAATGAGAAGCCACATTCAAAGCATCAAGAAGGATGAAGAATAAAGGACTAATATCAAGTGAAAGTTCAAGGGATGAGTATTAAGCTAACTTTGTAAATAAATTCAAGGATCCATCGAGCAAAAATGTAAGTGTACTCTTAATTATTGTAATATAGGTCATTTTTCTACCAAATTTTCATAGGTTTAAAGTGATAGCAATGAAGAGGAATAAGATACAACAAGGGGAAAGGAAAGAGACATTAATATAACAAGAAAATGTACACTTGAGGGAACCATGAGAAAAAGAACTCCCAAAGAGATAAGAAGATCCTATATGTTCAAGAAAGCAATAGTTCATTTGAAGAAAGTGACAAAAGTTTTTCCAAAAGTGATAGAGAAGAAATTATATTTATGGACATAGAGACAAAAGAAGATGTACCCGAAGGAAAAGATAAAGAAAGTAAAGAAAAGGAGATCGAAGGAGAGGATGCTACAATAGTAGATGTAGAGGAAGAACTTATTGCTTCTCTACATGAAATCAAACAACTCAAGAAGAAGAAGATGATGAATCAAAGAAGATGCTAGTTAAAGAATATAAAAAAATGATTATGGATCTAAAGACTCAAGTTGAGAAGGCAAGGTGAATTAAATAAGACTTAAGGTATCTGCTAAAGTTAAAGGAAGATTAGTTTGTGAGAAGTTAACTTGAAAATTTTTCCTTAAAAAAGGAATTGGAGAAGACAAAATAATAGTTAAATCAAAGTATGAAGTTTGACAAAAGTAACAAAATTTTGGATGATCTTATCAATGCACAAAGATCATTCATAAAAACTAGTCTTGGATTTGATGAAAATCAAAATAAAATTGCTAAAAGTTCTAGGATTGTAGATCTACCAAAAAATATGGATGAAGTAAATCCAAAAAGCTATGTTGAGACTCTCAAAAAGGAGGAGAACAAGAAGGAGAAAAATGAAAAGGAGTACGAAGTCCTATAGAAAAATAATCCAACTCTAAAGGTAAACAAGAACTAAGTTCTACAAATGGTATTTTTCTTAAAGACAACCACCTCATACAACCAAGTTTCAGTATTCTTTCCATGGTTATTGCTTTTCATCTAATCAATTTAGGCGTCAGGAAGTAAATTGTAGAGTTTCTACAAGGAATGATTTTGAATTCATGAAGACGAACTATAATTCATTTGACACTCTTATGGATCATAATGTCATATGAGCTATAAGTATAATACTTTTGGGCACATAGAAAGGCTTTGTATAAGTACTTTTTTTGAGCCTCCAAGATAGAATAAGTGTAGAATTTTGAACTTGACCTATCCTCTCTAAACTAGCTGATTAGTAAACAATAACAACAAAAAGAATAAATTGCAAAAAGAAATCACAATTCAGAATAAAAAATAAAGTGTCCTATTTTTTGGAATTGCACACACCAATTTCTTTATTGAAGCTTAATTAAAAAATTACATAGAGGCTGTATATATAAAGAATTTGCAGCCTAAAAGAATTAATAAGAACTGCAGTTCTAAATATATTCCTAGCATTGCATGGAAAGCTACTAAGGCTCTCAAACTAAAAAAGCAAACTACTCCCTAAATTAAGAATACAATAAGTGCATGCACAACATGCTTTATTTACTAAAAACAAATTCATGCAAAAAACAAAACTAAAAATAGTCCTAAGGATTAAAGCATGTTGGAGTACATGCTTTATTTGCATGAATAAACAAAAACTGATTTAAACTAAAAATAGCTTATGCATGGTGACGAATGGATAGATTCATGTCCAAATTGGAGTTGCATGGAGCTGCATGCTAGAGCAGCATCAATTATCAACATACTCCCCCTTGATGCTGAGAGGGCTCACAATCTTATCTCGTAGTGCTATAAACTGAGCTTTTGCAACCGCTTTGGTGAATATATCTGCTAGTTGATCCTGGGTGTTGATGTGCTTCAATTCGACATCCTTCTTCTGCACCAAATCTCGTATGAAGTGATATTTCAAATCAAAATGCTTTGTTCTGCTATGATGAACCGGATTCTTAGCTAACTTAACTTGATGGCACTCACATTGTCACAATAAATTACTGTAGGCTGAATTTGTTTTTCTCCAATTTCTTTCAAAACTTTTCTGAGCCAAAGAGCTTGTGTACCTACTGAGGTAATTGCAACATACTCTGCTTCTGTAGATGAGAGGGCAACAATACTTTGCTTTTTTGAGCTCCAGGTAATCAAACCAAAACCAAAAGAAAAACAATTTCCAGATGTAGATTTACGGTCATCCATACTACCCCCCCAATCTAAATCACTAAAGCCTACAAGATTGAACTTTTCAGAAGAGTAGTAATGAATACCAAAACTTAAATTCCCTTTCACATACCTCAAAATCCTCTTGGCTACCTTCATATGTATTTCAAATGGATTTGTCATATACCTTGAAACAAGTGAAACTGAATAGGCAATATCAGGCCTTGTGTGGATTAGAAACATCAAGCTCCCCACAATACTTCTGTAAGCTATCTCATCAACTAAATCAGCACCATCATCTCAACATAACAAAACTCCATGAGCACTTGGAGTGGAGGCAGGGTTACAATCAGTCATATTAAATTTCTTCAGCATATCTTGTGCATACTTTGTTTGACAAATGAAAATCTCATCCTTACTTTGATAAACCTCCATTCCTAAAAAATATTTCATCAAACCAAGATCTTTCATCTCAATTCATCTTTCATCTTAGAACTACTACCCATATACAAAAGATCATCAACATACAAACTTATGATGAGAATATCAATACCTTCTTATTTGTAGTAAAGGGTAGGATCACTCTTACTTCTCTGGAAGCCATTCTCATAAAAGTATCCATCAATCCTGGCATACCATGCTTTTGGTGCTTGCTTGAGGCCATACAAAGCCTTCTTCAACTTGTAGACATAATTATCTTTTCCTTCCACTTCAAAACCTTGTGGTTGCTCCACATATACTTCCTCTTCTAAGTACCCATTCAAGAAGGCACTTTTCACGTCCATATGATGTATGCTCCACTTCTTCTGAGCTGCTAATGAAATCAGCATTCTTATGGTCTCTTGTCTTTCTACTAGTGCAAATGTCTCTTCATAATCAATTCCATACTTTTGTGTGAAGCCTTTAGCAACTAATCTTGCCTTGTGTCTTTCAACACTCTCATCACTGTTAAACTTGGTCTTGTAGACCCATTTGGTGCCAATCCTTTTTTTGTCATCTGGAAGTTCTGTTAACTCCCAAGTGTCATTCTTGTGAATGGAATCCATCTCTTCTTCCATGGCTTCCACCCAAACCTCATTAGGACATGCATCTTCAAAACATGATGGTTCAAAATCAGCCTTGGCTAATAAAGCAAAATTCACTGTCTCACCTATTGGGTTTTCTTCATGTACTTGATTTCCACTCTTCTGGTAGATATCACTCAATCTCCTTACCTTCCTTGTAGAACTTGGAGAAGAAGCTGGACTTGAACTTGGTACTAAAGAACTTGATGAAGGATTGCTTGGTGGAGTTAAACCACTGGATATAGAAACATTAATTGGCTGCTCACGATCAATATCAACAATTATATCATCATTCAAAATAGATTTTGGCTTCTCAACATGGCCTTTTTGATGACCATAAACTCCCCCTTCATCAAAAATCACATCTCTTGAGACAATAAGCTTGTTAGTGAGGGGATTATACGATCTATAAGCCTTGCTTTTCTCACTATACCCAATAAAAATATATGACTCACTCTTTGCATCTAACTTCTGTCTATTCTGATCAGGTACATGCACATAAGCCAAACAACCAAAAACTTTGAAATGATTAACATTAGGCCTTTTTCCATACCAAGCTTCATAAGGAGTCATCTTTTCTAGTGCACTGGTGGGGCTATGATTGAGGATGCACATAGTTGTAGCAACTGCATCTCCCCAATAAGAATTGCTCAATCCCTTGGTTTGTAACATGCACCTTGCCATTTCAACCACAGTACGATTCTTCCTTTCAGCTACTCCATTCTGTTGAGGTGTGTATGTACTAGTAAGTTGCCTCTTGATGCCATTAAAACCACAATAACTTTGGAAAGCCTTTGAGCAAAACTCTCCTCCACGATCAGTCCTTAAACATTTGATCTTGCACCCTTTCTCATTTTCCACAAGGGCTTTAAAATTCTTGAATGTATCCAAGGCTTCATCTTTGGCCTTCAAAAAATATACCCAACAATTTCGTGAGTAATCATCAATAAAAGTGATGAAATATGATGACTTACCCAAACTCTTAGTCTGCATAGGACCACATATATCTGAATGAACAAGTTGAAGTGGGTGATGAGCCCTCCATGCATTGCCCTTTGGAAACTTTTCTCTTGCATGCTTTCCTTTAGCACAACCTTCACAAACCTCCTTGTGTTCCTCAACCTTGGGCGAACCAAAAACTAATGCATGTGAGGTTAGAAACTTCAAACTATGAAAATTTAAATGCCCATACCTGAGATGCGATAACCAACTTGAATCCTCATAAGCCATATTTGCCAAACTGTTGTTATGTTCACCAAACCTCAAGGGGAACATCCTATTTCTTGTCATAGGAACAACAATGATCACCATATTATCCTTATTCTTATCATAGATAGTACAAGTCTTATTCTCGAAGACTACTTTATAATTTTTCTCACATAGCTGCCCAACACTTAACAAATTGTGCTTCAATTGTGGAGTATAATAAATATCATGAATACTCTTTATACCTTCTTTTGTTTGGACCTCCGTAACTCCTTTGGCAGCAACCTCCAATGATTTATCATCACCAAGCTGGATCTTGGATTTGAAACTTCCATCCTTTGTTGAGAACAACATCTAATTCCCGGTCATATTGTTAGAGCATCCAGAATCTAGGTACCAAACATCTTTGCTAGTATTTTCACCCTTTGCAGAAGACAGAAATAAGTGATCAGGAGGATTCTCACTACTTTCTTGAGCATAGTTAGCACTTTTACCTTCTTTCAATCTGCATTCTCTTTCAAAGTGGCCATACCTGTTACAATGGTAACATTGAACATTTCTCTTATCAAATCTACCTCTACCTCTTCCTTTGAAACCACCACTTCCTCTTGAGCCACCTCTTCCTCTACCTCTTGAAGAATTTTGGCTTTGCCCTTTACCTTGGCCTTGATTGATTTTGGCACTACTGCTGCTTGCATCTTCATTTTTTGTGATTAGCAATTTAGAGAAAAACGCTTTCTCTACTCCTTCAAAAGAATCTTTCAATCTTTCTTCATGAGACATCAGGGATCCAACCAGTTGATCAAACTATAGTTTTGTCAAATCCTTGCTTTCTTCTATGATTATTGCCACATGATTCCATCCGGGTGTCAAAGATCTCAACACCTTTTTTTATCAAAACTTCATTGCTTACAATTTCCCCAAGTGTAGCCATTTTATTGACCACATCTTTGACTCTGACACAATAATCACTTACACTTTCAGCTTCTTGCATCTTCAAATTCTCTAACTCTCGCTTCAATGTCTAAAGCTTGACCACTTTAACTTGATCACTACCTTGGTAAGCTTCTTGTAGAGTCTTCCAGGCATCTTTGGTAGTTGTTGCTCCTGATATTCTTGGAAATAAGCTCTTATTAAGAGCTATCTGAATGTGAAACAAAGCCTGAGCATTCTTTTTCCTTGCTTCCTTTTTTGTTGTTCTTTCATTGGCTGTAAGGGCATTCCAATCAGCTGGCTCTTCATAACCCGATTCAATAATCTCTCATAAATCTTTTCCAATAAAAAAGGTCAGCATCTTAATGCACTAATAATCATAATCATTCCCATCAAATTCTGGAACGAGCATATTGTTAGAATTCGACATGATAAACTTTGGCAAAATTCCAACAATAAAACTTTAACCCAAAACAATTTTACCTGCTCTGATACCACTTGTAGAATTTTGAACTTGACCTATCCTCTCTAAACCAGCTGATTAGCAAACAATAACATCAAAAAGAATAAATTGCAAAAAGAAACCACAATTCAGAATAAAAAATAAAGTGTCCTATTTTTTGGAATTGCACACACCAATTTCTTTATTGAAGCTTAATTAAAAAATTACATAGAGGCTGCAGCCTAAAAGAATTAATAATAACTGCAGTTCTAAATATATTCCTAGCATTGCATGGAAAGCTACTAAGGCTCTCAAACTAAAAAAACAAACTACTCCCTAAATTAAGAATACAATAAGTGCATGCACATCATGCTTTATTTACTAAAAACAAATTCATGCAAAAAACAAAACTAAAAATAGTCCTAAGGATTAATGCATGTTGGAGTACATGCTTTATTTGCATGAATAAACAAAAACTGATTTAAACTAAAAATAGCTTATGCATGGTGATGAATGGATAGATTCATGTCCAAACTGGAGCTGCATGCTAGAGCAGCATCAATTATCAACAATAAGGAGGATGTTCATGACAAGAAAAAAGGATGAATCAAACAATGTTTAGAAAAAGGAGCAAGAAATGAAGGAAATATTCATCCTTGGACAAGTTGCATTACATGCTCAAGATGAGAAATAAGAATGGTACGTTGATAGTGGTTTCTCAATCCATGTGATTGGTGATAAGAGAAAGTTTCTCTCTGTGAAGAAACTCAACAAAGCAATGATGAATTTTGAGGAGAATGCTATGAAAAAATAAAAGGTAAAGGCACACTTTGCCTCGATAATGGACGAAATGAAATTATTGAAGGGTTAAAACATAATCCCTTAAGTGTGAGTCAATAGTGTGGGCAAGGGCACACCTTCATGTTTCATTTTGGAGGATGTAAAATCATGAAAAATAAAAAATTGGTAGCTAATGCTTGTAGAATAGATGGTAATCTCTACATTCTTAATGAAGTCAAAAGTTAAAAATGAAATAGGGGCAAAGAAGATGAGAGAACTGGCAATGTCATAGGAGGATGAGACACCTAAAATTTTATACGTTTGTGAATATTAGCAAAAAGAAAGCCATAAGAGACATGCCAAAGTTAGCAAAGCCTTCAAATATTATTTATAAATAGTGTGAATATGGTAAAAAACAAAGGATTAGATTAAGATCTAAGGATTATTCTACATCGAAGCATTTGAAACATGTTCACATCGATTTGTGTGGACCAACAATAATGAAAATCTTGCAAGTTGAGAGTTATCTTATGTTGTTGATTGATCATTATTCCAAGATGACATGGGTATCCTTTCATAAAGAAAAATATGAAGCCTTTACGAATTTTAAGTCATTCAAAGCCTTAGATTTTCTAGAGGAGGACAATTCGCCTCAAATAAATTTGAAGAATTTTGTGAACAATGTAGGATAAAAAGATAATATTCCTCTACATGAACTCCACAAAAAAATATAGTCAAGATGAAGAATAGAATAATTCAAGGAATGACAAGAGCTATGATAAATGAATCTAAGATATCTAATACTTTTTGGAGAGAAGCAATTCATATAGGTGTAGAACATTTCAAATCAATCACAAATCAAGGTGAACATCAAACTAAATTTATATGAACTTTGGAAGGGAAGACCTATATAGTAAAGTATTTCAAGGTTTCCAAAATAAAATGCTATATAAGAAGAGACAAGGAAGATTTGGAAAAAAATGATTTCTAGAAGCAATAAAGGTACCTTAGTTGAATGTTTCATGAGGAGTAGTACTTACAAATTCTATAACAAAATATTACACAAAGTTGTTTAAAGTGCAAATGTGAGAGTTGATGAAGAAAGGCATCAAAAGGAGACAACATGTAAAAAATTAATTATGAAAAGGAAGAAAATTGTAAAGAAGAAGAAATAGAGGAAGAAATAGAAATTAGAGAAGTCAAACAAATAAATCTGAAGATTCCATCAAAGACACCACCAAAGATACCATCTGGATGTGTTCAACAAAACCATCCCAAGAATTTGATTATTGGAGACAAAGGCATAAAAAATTAGATAGGAAGAAGATTTTCTATTACATTGGAACATGCAAACCTACACATTTTATTTCCAAAGTTGAACCAAAAAAATTTTCAGAAGCAAGTATAGACAAGCATTGGGTAAAGAGTATGGAAAAAGAATTCGATCAAATCAAGAAAAATGAAACTTGGAAACTTGTCCCAAGACCTAAGGACAAAAATGTCATTGGCACCAAGTGGATTTCATAAACAAGTTAAATGAGGATGATCAAGTTGCAAGGAATAAGGCAAGATTACTATGAAAAGAATACACTCTAGTTGAAGGAGTTGGTTTCAAAGAAAAAATTGTTCCTATTGCTTGTATGGAAGTTGTAAGGATGTTCTTAGCCCTTGCCAATTTTAAGAACTTCAAAATTTATGAGATGGATGTAAAATCAACCAAGTCCTAGATGGAAATATGGAAGAAGTGTACATTGAACAAATGAGAATCATGCTCGTAGACTAAAGAAAGAACTCTATGAACTAAAGTAAGCCACAAGGGCTTGGTACTCAAGACTAGACATGTATCTTCAAGAGAAAGGTTTCAAAAGATAAATTAATCTATATATCTATTGAATGAATGATATGACTTGTTTATTATCATGGTCTATCTAGATGACAACATTTTTTGGGGTAGTAGTGATAAGATGTGTCAAGACTTCACATTGAACATGCAAAAGGAGATTGAAATGTCAATATTTGATGAATTATATTTCTTTCTGGGTTTCCAAATTTCCTAATCTGATAGTATAATTTATATTTCACAAACCAAATATATTAAGAGATGTTGAAGAAGTTTAGGATGGAAGATTGTAATCTAGTAAGTACTCCTATGATTAGTGGTTGTAAAATTGAGCAAAGATGATGAATCTGTGGCAGTGAATTAGACTATGTATATAGATCTATGATCAGAAGTTTGCTATATCCAACAACTACAAGGCCTAATATTATGCAATCTATTGGTTTGGTGACATGGTTCAAGAATCTCCAAAGGAAACTAATGTACATGCAGGTGAAGATTACACTCCTATAGCATATAAGGATGAGGATTGAGCTAGCAGTATTGATGATAGAAAAAGAACAAGTGAAGGAGCATTTTTTCTTAGTAAAAATCTTGCATCTTGGTTGAGTAAGAAACAAGCTTTGACATTTCTTTATCTATAGTAGAGGTAGAGTATATTGCAACAACAACTTGTTGCACATAGATTCTATGAATAACATAGACTTTTGAAGATATTAAGGTTGATTATGAGCATCTTATTTCCATATTCCATGACAATACAAGTGCTATCAATGTCTCAAAGAACCTAGTTATGCGCTCTAGGACAAACCGTATTTATTAAATATCATTTTTTAAGAGAAAAAAAACTTGATCAACAAGTAAAGTTGGAGTGTATTGCTACAAAGGAACAAATCATAGAAATTATTATGAAGCCTCTTCAAAAGAGACTTTTGAGTCCCTAAGGAAAAAAATGGAGTGATGTAACCCTCATCCATTCACTAAGTTTTTCAAGAGAAGAATGTGTTTAGAGGAATCTGTTCATTGTCTTATTCAATTAGCCCCAGATACCCTTTTCCATTGATGTCAAAGGGGAAGAAGTATAGTAAGGGGGGGGGGGGATTTTAGTTAGGGGGAGTTGTATGTTCCAATTGATTTCAGAAGATTCTCTTTTTAGGGTTGTCATGGTTTTCTCTCGTAAGGGTTTCCGCGTAAATCATGTATGCTCCTTTGCTCTAAATTGTTAGATATTACTTTTGTGAATTCTTTTTATTATTACTCTAAAATTGCTAAAATTTATGAATTAGAATATTGGTAGATTACCCCCACCCCCTCTTAATATAAATATGCATTTCTTCAAAAATTAATAACCTTGATCAAACAATAACGATTCAAATAATTAATCATTCAAATCAAAAAAAGATAAAAGATAAACTTAAGAATTTAATTAAGAAATTAAATTATCATTAATAAGAATGACTCCCATGTGTTAATCTATATAAACCAAATGATGACCACACAAATTAGATGGAATGCAAGGACAATCATCTTTCTACACATAATGTACTGAACTATATGTGCTTGTTACTCATTCTAAGTTTAACCAATACAAAACCATTATTAAGTTGTTTTGGAGCTCATAGAGAAAGAGAGAGAAAACAAGAAAACAATCCACTGTAAAACTTAGTCTTCATATATGAGACATTCATGAGCATCTGGATGTTCAAGGCAGTAAGCTTCCAAAGGATCATTTGAGCATTTGTTGGAGATGAAATGAGCCTTGGCCTGACTCACCTCCTCCACTTCATCCCACGCCACTGCACACTCTTCTGATGTCTCCTTTCCTTCACAAATTTGCTCAGCCTCGCTCACTTTCTCCACTATAATCTCTGATAACATTTCACTCCTTCCATCACCACTTTTCACCTTCACTCCACCTCCCCTCTCTACCATTCTCGGCCCAATTTGCCTCACTGAAAATTTAGCCTCAGATCTTGTATTTGCTCGCAGCCCACATGAAAGTTTGACAGCACCCATAAAAGAAATCGATAGGGAAGCCATTTTTCTGGTACAAAAAAGTTCAAGGTGAAAGAAAAGTTATAAGTGAAATCAAGCGTCTGCACATCTTCCATGCAACAATAATAATGGGTGTATTACGTAGCTGATTCTTTCTAAAAATAGATGAGTATGCTTATCCATAACGACGTTTGGTTTAGTGAGCTGGGAATATAAAACTACTATGTTGATTGTTTCGTTTACGTGAAGGAAGGAATCTTGATACGTAATGTTTCAGGACTGAAGATTTTAGTTCATGTTTATCTTTCTTTTCTTTTGTCTAATTGTCAATTTGTGGATAGATGATATTGTCAATTTTGTGAGAATATTTAATTATTAAAATATAATTATTGTTCAATTGTCAAAAATAGATAGTATGCTTATCATAAAGATGTTAGATTTAGTAAGCTAGGATTATAAAACTATTATGTTGGTCGTTCGCTTATGTGAAAAGAATCTTGATACTTAATCGTTTTAATCATTTTTCAAGTGGATCTTTAAGAATGAAGTTTTTAGTTGTTTTTCTTTCTTTTTTTTTGTTTGATTGTGAATTTGCGGATACATGATATTGTCACTTTATGAAAATATTTAAATATTAAATTGTAATTTGTTGTTTCTCTATCTTTCTTTTGTCCTATTGTTAGAAAATAGATAGTATGCTTATCCATAATGATGTTGGATTTAATGAGCTAGGAATATAAAACTGTTTAGTTGATCCCCCCTTTACATAAAAAGAATCTTGATACGCAATCATTTTAATTATTTTTCAAGTGGATCTCGAGATTGAAGTTTTTAGTTTTTTCTCTTTCATTTCTTTTATACAATTGCCAATTTGTGGATAGGTGATATTGTGACCGTTGTAGGAATTTCAAAACATTAATACACAATTAGTTGTTTCTCTTTCTTTTCTTTTGTCCAATTGCTATTTTGTGGATAGTTGACATTCTGAATGCTGCATGAATTTTAAATGTTAAAAATCCAATTCAAAATGAATTTTAATGTTTACTTCTTTAAATATTATAAATTTATTATGAATTATAAGTATAGTAAAAAATCAATTGAAATGAATGAGTTGATTGACTTATTAAGCCTTATCTTATGTTTGTTTATGCTCATTTGTTGGGTTCAATCATTTTTCTTGATTAAACGATTTTAGATGGATTTAAAGTATCAAATACATAAATTATATAATAAAATTAATTAGGTGTTAGAAATGAATAAATTAATTAGCTATTAGAATAGAAAAAACTTTCAAATCAAAAAATTATTTGTAATTATATATGTTAAGGTGCCTTTTTAACAACTTCCAAGAAGATTAGTTAGACTCAATAGACATAAGTTGTGAGCACACAATAAAAGAACAAAGGTTTTCGAGCTTCAAAGAACAAATGACTTATTAATCATGTGTCTTTATACTTGTTTGGACCATTAATTGATTATTATTTTTGTGAAGCATAACCATAATGAGATAGTTATGACCCTGACAAGTTTGTCATACCAAGATGCATTTCTAACCAAGGTTGTCTAGTAACCATTAAAAGACTAAGTACTACATCTTCCTACATTTTCCCTTCTTCAAAACTATCATGCCTAAAAATAACTCAACAAGAAAACCTAAATAATTCTTTGATACATCATTCAAGAATGTGCACCTTTACGATGTGTAACTTGTGAAGACTCACATAAGTAACTTGCCATGGGAAAACACACACGCATATGTGGTGCCACTACTTATGACTTAGAGTGGAATTAAACCATACAAGAGATACCAGCCAACTATGAGCAAAATCTTACAAGTTAACATAATTACAAGATACCTATCAACCGAGTGACTAGTATGGTAATTTATGCCTTTAACCAATTGAGTTTCAAACCCTAGCTTGGACTAGGACTAAGGACCAAGGACCACCCTAAACTAATTTTAAAGAAATGTATATATTCAATAAAAAATTAATATAAAAACAAACATGTGGTAAATGGGGCTATATATCATAATGCAATCGCATGTTAATTACTAAATCCTAATAGTCAATTTATTACACCAATATATTACTATTATAATTTTAGCATAAATACAACTACCATTACAACTATGAACCATTAAATTTACCCATGTGATGCTATAATATTATATGTCATTAGCCAAAGTTTAACAATAGAAGTAAAATTAGAGGGGTTATCTTTCTCCTTAATTAATTAGATATTTAAAAAGATTAATTTAGAATATAGGTGTCCCACACCATTAAACTATAAGAATATAAGCTTGTTTCAAGTGTTATTTTAATCACAATAACTTGTAAGTTGCAACTTAATTCAAGGGGAATGATCTAATTATTTAAAATAAATATATAAATAATATATATGAATTTA
Organism: Cryptomeria japonica; assembly: GCF_030272615.1. Classification (NCBI taxonomy): domain Eukaryota; kingdom Viridiplantae; phylum Streptophyta; class Pinopsida; order Cupressales; family Cupressaceae; genus Cryptomeria; species Cryptomeria japonica. The sequence continues at coordinate 532,535,081 of NC_081415.1, forward strand.
ACAAAGCTAGGGATTTAATAAATATTATAATTTATTTATTTATTTTAAAAAATCAAACAAGAAAAGGTCATATGTTGCCTTCATGCAGCATTGGAGTTGTGAAAGGGAGTTGATGGCTCATCATGGGGTCCATAGACACCTCTATGGTCATACCAATTAAATAGATTTATTTATTTTTTGGATGGAAAGGGGGCAAGCCTAGATTTTAAAAAAATTGTATTTATTTATCAAAGCTTAGACCATGGAAGAAGGGGAATTTGGACAATTTAAGCTACAAAGGGGAATGGGTGAATAGTAAATTTAATTATAAAATAATATTTAATTAATTTTGGAATGAAAAGGAAATAATTAATCAAATATATTAATTAATTATAGAAGAAAAGATGAGAGAAAGCATGAAATGGTGATGAGACAATTTTATGTGTACAATTTTTCCCTCTTTGAAATGGTGTTAAAATAACATTATTTGAAAGAAAAAGAAAATATAGCAATTTTTGGATGATTAAGGGGTGATCAATTACCCAAGTTGGTTAGAAAAGAAAGAATGATGATTGCAATATGATATTCCCTTGAGATTTCTAATGCGTGAAAAGAAACATAGGTGAGCTCTCAAAAAGAGAAAATAAGGAGAAAATGCATAGAAGAGGAAAAATAACAATGATTAGAAAAAAATGATGAAAATGAAGTAGATATACAAATATGGGAGAAAAAATGGTGATTGGTAGTGAAGAAATTAGGTCAAGGGGATGAATAAATAGAGCTAAGGGGTGAAAAATATCCATTTTCATCATAACCTATAGAAATTGAGAGAGATAAGAAGTACAAGATTGGGAGAAGAATGGAGGATATGCCAATACATAAGCATTGGCTAGAGTGGGTGAGGATGTATACAAATCCAAAGTATAGCAATCTAGTGATACATACAAATTGTACGTAGGGTCAATTAATGAAGGTAGGAAGTGGGCCAAGGGTGGATATGCCAAATCATAAAAAATATGATTTGGTGGCTATGCAAGGCGTATGAAAGTTGCATGGGTAATTGCAAGAGATATAGATGGTGTTGGTGATTCTATAAATAATCATGAAAATTGCACCAATAATGAGGTAGACTCACGAGATGGTGGGGGCACAACAAGAAAAAATATAATGGATCCATCATATATACTAATAGATTCACAAGAAGAAATAGTGAATATTCCATATAAAATGATGGATTTGTCAATAATTTGTTATGGCAGATCCATCATGTCTAAAAAGGCATATGCATCTCTGCAATTTTCCCACTCTGCAATTTTTTGAATCCCCTGTTATGCCTGTCTTTTCTGTTGGGGAGGGCCAGTCCTCCCTGGACCCCGACCCTCCTGGATTGACCTGCAGATTTGTTCGGATCTGGCTCTTGTGTTGCGTGCCCAAGGAGATGGGTGGGCTCCCTCGATTGTTGCTTGCAATGAGATCCTGCATGAGGCCCCCTGCCTTGCGAAGATTCCTCTGGTGGCCCCCAACTTGGAATCCCTCAAAAAGGGCCCCAAGACTCAAGAGGTGGGTCCTTTTCCTGGGGAAGCTCAAGTGAACTCCTGGAAAGGTGCCCTTGTTGGTAACTCTAAGTCAGAAATTTTGACGTTGCTGCCAAAAGTCACTAATGGTGAGGAGGGCCCCGAGATTTGCCTCCCAGATAGTATCATGGATAATATTGCTTCCTCCCTTCACCTTTGCCTGGTAGGAAGATTTCTTGCCTTCATACCCACGATAGATATGGTCAAAAGATGGGCGAGCTCTAGATGGAAAATCAAAGGTAGTGTCTCAGTCTCTGCTATGCTTGGCAGACTCTTCCTTTTTAGATTTACTGCAGAAGAAGACTTCATCTATATTATGTCTGGTTCATGGTCTTATTGTAAGCATTGCCTCACTCTCTCCAAGTGGAAGTCGGGATTTGACCCAAGTGGGGACCTCCTTAGATTAGCGCCGGTTTGGATTAGACTCTCAGGCCTTCCCCTGGAATTTTGGGACGATACCATTTTCAGGTGGATTTGTAACTTGTTTGGTCAGTTTGTTGCTGTCGATAATGTGTTAATGCAGAAGTCTAGACTTGTTTATGCTCGCCTTTGTGTGAATGTGGCGGTTAACAACCCACTCCCTAATTTCATTGCCCTTAAATCCAAATGGGGTAAATGGACACAGGTTATTGTCTATGAGAATGCCTCCCTGTATTGTCAAAGATGTGGTAAACATGGCCATATTATTGCAGACTACCCGACCCCACAACCTCTAAAGGAGGAGCTGAAGGAGAAGCTGTCGTCCCCGGGTATTTTTATTGGGGAGATAGCTGAAAGGGGTAACCCCCCAACCTTCGACAACACTGTGGGTCAGACCGAGGACCTGATAGAAAAGACAGGTCCTCAAGATACCTCTGAGGAGGGTTACCCCTTCTTGGTTGGTATTCTTAACATGATAGTTACCGCTGACTCCAAGAAGGCTCCTACCCCCTCGAGGAGATGCTTGGGGCCAGAGCTAGAAGAAGGAGAGATTCCCTAAGCGAAGATTGAACAAGAAGGATTCAAAGTGGAGGCGACTATCAAAGAGAAGAAAGAGCTCAATATTTCCACTCCACCAACAATCGCGCATCTAATACCCAACTCAGTGGGTAGTTGTGGGAGAAATATCTAGAGCACTTGCGTTGGGGCCTCACCTACCATTGGGCTTGGTCTGGACCCGACCTCCTCTTCATCTGCTACAAGATCCTCTAGGGATATCACTACTCTATCTATTGGTAGTCGCTCTGCCCTGTCTTCGCTGACGGATAAGGAAAAGGGGGAATGACAGGAACCGAAAAGAAAAACTAGAGGAAATAAGAAGGCGGATGTGGGAAACGACCCTAAACCAGACAGACCCTCTGAGAGGACCCTCAGAACTAAGGTAATGGCAAAGGAAATTTCTAGTGGAAGGCAATTAACCCTAGAGACAACACAGAAGGGTAAGAAATGAAGTTCCTCTCATGGAAATTAAGGGGTTTAAACAGCTCCCAAAAGCAGTATGCTCTTAAGCAATGCATACTCACCAATAGAGTTGATATTATCGTTATCTAGGAGGTGAAAATAAATTACCAAAATTTTGCTACGCTTCTTGACCATTTATAGCCAGGTGTTGCCTTTCATTATGGAGAGGTGGAAGGTGCCTCGGGAGGAATTGCTATCCTTTGGAATAAGAGCAAGCTGGATGGTCTTGCGGTTGGCTCTTCTCACAACTTTCTTTCCACCAGGTTCACTATGAATATCTTCTCTTGGTTCTTTTTTAACATTTATGCTCCTAATACTAGACACTGTCGGGTCCTGATCTGAGAGGAAATCACTACCTTCCTGACTAACAATAAGGAAGATTTGGTTATGTTGGCTAGGGATTTCAACACCCACCTTTATCCTTTTGAGAAGATAGGAGGTCTAACAGACTACAGTGAGAGCATGCTTGACTTTGCTGACTTCATCAAAAATAATGAGTTACTTGATCTTAACCTTCAAGGGAACCCTTTCACCTGGTCTAACAATAGGAAAGGCTCCAATCTGATTCAGGCTAGGCTGGACAAGTTTCTGATCTCTGCCAAGTGGAACATTGGAATTAATTCCTCGCTCTTATCTCTCTCGCGCACTATCTCTGACCACTCCCCGATCCTCCTCTCTTGGGTTGACAAGCTAACCTCCGGTCCCTCACCCTTCAGGTATGAGATCATGTGGCATTCCCATCCAGACTTCAAACAATGCATACAAAACTGGTGGAACTCTCCTGTCCAAGGTATGACTATGTTCAGAATTTCTAAAAAGTTTGGAGTCTTTCTTCTTTTGGGGATATCTTCAAGAGAAAAAAGGAGGCTGAAACCAATTTGGACCGCCTCCAAAGGACCATTGCGGAGGGGACTTCCTCTATGGACACTCATACTGAGGAGGAGGGATGGAGACACAAATGGAAAGAAATCTTGAATCTAGAAGAAATTTACTAGAAGTAAAGATCCAGGATCCAATGGTTAACTGAGGGGGACAAGAACACCTCCTTCTTTCATAGATCGGCCTCAAAGCATAAAAGGAGAAACACTATTTGTTCCATTCTCAATAACAAAAATGAGGAAGTAGTGGGGAATAATGAAATTGGTCAATGGGCTTCCCTTCACTTTGATAACGCCTACTTGAATGATAGGATCAGGGAACCTACTGAAATCAGTGATATACTCCTCAGCCTCATCCCTCAAGTCCTGGATGAGGCTGATAATGAGCTACTGATAAGCCATGTGTCTGAAGAAGAAGTTAAAGAAACAGTTTTTGCTATGGCTTCCTTTAAGGCCCCTAGTCCTGATGGCTTCCCCCGTGCTTTTTTTCCAGGTTTTCTAGGAAACTGTGAAGTATGATCTAACTAAAGCTACCAGGGACTTCATTCGCACTGGTAAACTTCTGAAGAAGTTGAATAATACTTTCATTATTTTGGTGCCCAAAGTTCTCGATCCGAAACTCATGACTGACTATCGGCCCATCAGCCTATGTAACTCAGTTTATAAAATTTTCTCTAAAGTTGTTGTCAACAAAATCAAACCCCTCCTTGATAAATGCATCAGTCCCTCTCAAAGAGGCTTTGTTCTAGGCAAACATATTCTTGATGTTGTCATTACTACTCATGAGGTCATTCACTCCATGGAGAAAATTCGCAACCCAGGTATGACTCTCAAACTTGACATCTCTAAGGCTTATGATAAAGTTAATTGGAAATTCCTATATGCGGTCCTTTGTAAGATGGGATTCCAAGAAAGATTTATCAATATTATCAGGGTGGTGGTGGAAAGTGTTCACTATTCGGTGATTGTCAATGCCACTCCCTGGGGCTTCTTTAAGGTTGGGAAGGGACTAAGACAGGGAGACCCTCTCTCACCTTATTTGTTCATTATGGTAGTTGAAGTCTTGAGTAGGAATTTCTCCAATCTGATCAAGACTAGTAGAATCTCAGGGGTAAAGGCTGCTTCCACACTCCCTCCTATGGACGACACCTTCCTTTTCGGCCTATCATCTGTGATAGAGGCAAAATAATGGAAACATCTGCTAGAAGAGTACGCCCTTGCCTCTGGTCAACTGATTAACTATTGCAAGAGCAAGGTTTATTTCTTTAATACAAACAAAATTCTCTAGGGTAAACTTATTCAAATCCTTGGGTGTAGTGTTGTTGATCTCCCTGATTCCTACTTGGGTCTCCCCCTCACTATCAAGGAGGTCACCTCCCACTTTTGGGAATCAATCCTAGAAAGAAGGCAAAAGAAACTTGTTGGCTGGATTGGAAAAACTCTGAGTAGTGCGGGTAAACTCCAGCTCCTGGCGGCCTCTCTTCAAGGTGTTTCGGTCTACTTTCTCTCTCTTTTCAAGATTTCCAATTCTATGGCTGAGAAACTTGAGAGAATCCAAAGAAGCTTTCTGTGGATGAGATTGGAAGAGAAGGCCAAAATTAGCTTAGTCAATTGGGAGAAGGTGTGCAAATCGAAGGTCATGGGTGGCCTTGGGATTAGAAAAATCTTTGATCTGAATAAGGCCTTGTTGACTAAAATCAGATGGATCCCTATGAAGCGAAAAACTGACTAGAGCATGATTATGAGGGCCAAGTACTTCAATCACCCTCTGTTCCCCTCCCTCCTCTCTTCCAATGAGCTCCCTCCCGGGTCTAAAATATGGAACAAGTTTGTTAAGAACATGAAACTTCTCAAGCAGGGTCTAAAGTGGCAAGTTGGTAATGGTGAGAAAAATAGATTTTGGGAGGATAACTGGATTGGTGACAGACCCCTTGCCTTTTCTCGGTTTAGTTGCCTCATGGTCACTCTCAAGGATTCGTTTGGCTCCCTTGTGATAAACTACATCTCTCCCTCTCGTTGTTGGTTAAGGCTTGTTGATAGTCTGGGAAACAGCCCCTAATGGATTCATTTGGCCAAAGAGCTGCAATCCCTTCTTAAGGGGATTAGGATCCCTTGTTTCACTCACACTGATAAACTTGTTTGGACTATGAATCCCTCAGGGTCTTTCAGTGTTAAATCAGCCTACAATCTCTTGGTTGCCTCTTTCAATGATTGCTATAGCTAGAAAGAAGTCTGGAACTTTTAGCTAATCCCTAAAATTAACTTCTTCTGGTGGACGACCCTTCACGGGAAGATCCTTACTATTGATAATCTGAAGAGGAGGGGATTTACGCTTGCCAACAAATGTGTCATGTGTAATTGTGCTGAGGAAAGCATAAATCACCTCTTCATTCATTGCCCCTTCACTTCCAAGGTTTGGTACAAAGTTCTACAGAAATTTAATTTGGCTTGGACATTCTTGAAAGACTTGCAGCAGTTTATCAGCAACTGGAAGTGCCCCTCTGCATACCTGCCAGTCAAAATTTTTGGAGACTCATTCCTCCCCATGTCTGTTGGCATATCTGGAAGGAAAGAAATAATAGGATATTCCATAGCACAAGCAACTCGGTTGACACAGTGACTGACATAGCTGAGAATTACCTAAGGGAGAACACTCTCATCAGCAAGTGGAAAACTCTGCAATCTACCCCTGTGGCTTTGGATCAAAGGTGGATTAAAACATGGAATTTGCCAGATAGCTTCCTTTGATATGACAATTTGAAAAAGATGGAGAGGCTTAATACCAGATGGTCAACACCTCCCCTCCTTGGCTCAAGCTCAATTTTAATGGTGCTGCTTGTAGTGGTTCAACGACAGGGGGAGGAATTATCAGGGACAGCTTGGGCAACCTGGTTTTGGCCTATGCAAAAAAATTTGACTCTGTCTCGAGCAACATGGCTGAAGCCCTTGCTCTATTTTGGGGGCTTAAGCTGGCTCTTAGCACCAATATCAAAAGACTGATCATTGAAGGGGACTCTAAACTGATTATCAAGGCCACTAAAGGAGTTTCAAGGATCAACTAGAGGATCAACAATGTCATCAAGGACATCTGGTCCATGATTGTCTGGTTGGAGGAATTTCAAATTCAACATATCTATAGAGAGGGGAATGCAGTGGCAGACTCACTGGCTGCGACGGGATTGTAGATAAAAGGTATGAGGTGCTGGAGGCACCTAGATTCTCTCACTGACAAGTAGAAGGACCTTATTGAGAATGAACAAATCGCTTCTATCCATCAATGAAGTGCCACTTTCCTTTCCTCGACAGGTTGCTTTGGGTCAGCTGCTATGCTACGCTACTGGCGAGAAATTTAAATTCAAATTGGGCAGGCTTTGCCATGCTAGCCTCTCATGGTCCCCACCTACTCTGTCAGATGCTGACTTGGCTGGCCACCTATTTCTGCGTTGTCGATGGGTTGGAGTGCCAACTTTTGATTATTAATCACAACAATGACTCTATTATTACCTTAACTAGAAACTTAGAACTCGCCATAATGACAATCTTTGCAAGTTGGCAGAGATATCAAGAGGTGTCCCTTCGCATGCTTCCCAGAGCTAGCGAATGCATGCATTGGGAAACACCACCAAAAATAATCGTTACACCTTGCACAATATTTTGGCTAATTATCGTTTGTTTTTTCTTAATCTAGCTCTGGTTTTCTCCTCTGCATTTCTCTTTTCAGGCTTGCGTTGTATCTCAACTTCACTCTGGAGGAAGCTATCATGGGAGGGGATTTAGTCTGGGTAGAATTGGACATTATTGATGACTATTTTTGCAATGACCCATGCATCTGGATGTATGCTAAAGAAGGATGAATCATCCCGTTCATGGAAGCCATGAAGGGATTCGACGAAAACCTCTCCATGCAATTTGTCAACAATTAGAAGGACAAGAGGGTGGTCATGGAGGACATTTCCTTTGAAATCAGTGAGGAAGCCAGGCTACGGGTCTCTCTACTGAGGGTAGGAAATGGAAGAAAACCAGCAGGGTTGCGGATGAAAACAACATGAACCGCTTCTTCAAAAAGGGCAAGGAACCGACCGGAACGCGTGGGGGTTTCAACAGGGAATGTTTACCCTACCCGTGGGATCAGGTTTGCAAAATCATAATGAAATACTTCACCCTCGAGGGAAGGTATGTTGTGTTCTACTATTATCACTTCCCGCAGCTCAACCACTTTCGCAATCATGAAACCATTTTTTTTCCTTTCTTTATGCTGCATGCTCTTGAGTCTACTGTCAAAGATGTTTGCAATTGTATGAGTCAAGAGGGTAATTTTACCATCCTCCACCAGGGACTGATGTTTAGGCTTTACAATTTTCACAAGGCCCTTTGCCCCCCTAAACCTATCTCAATTCAACCCGCCCCCTCCATTATGGCTGAAGGCTCTAAAAAAGGCCTCAAAAAGTCTTTGAAAAAGTCGATGACTCCTTGTCAATCCCCTGACCAAGGCCCCCCTGCCCGCTCAAAATTGGGGAAAAAAATAAATGCAACCCTTCTGCTACAAAACCCACCTCCAAGAAACCCAGAAAGGAGCCTAAAATCCTCCTTGTTGAGTTTGATGTGAAGCAGGGTATCACCCCGCGTAGATCCCACAGAAACAAATCCTGAATGAAGCAAATTGTCGTGAGAAAGAATTATGCTAACGAAGAAGAGGATGATTATGAGAAAGCAGAAAGTAAGAAGGGGGAGGAGGATTTGGAGGCCATAGAGGGCTCAGATTCCTCCAATTTGGGCAGTAATGTCCCCGAATCAGAGACCATCAAGGAGGATATCAAGAACACCTCCCCTCATTCTAACACTTCCCTACCCCACACCTCTGAGGGGGATGCTAGACATTCTGATGGCGAGAAGACTATTGCTGAAGAAGGGGAGAAGGAAGAGGCGGTGCAATGTTCGGGGTGCAGTGCTATCTCTGAAGATTTAAATGGTGTTAAGAAAAAGCTGGAGCACCTGGAGTCCTATGTCAACAAAATTGGGAAATTCACTGTCAAAGTGATGCACTCGTTGACTACCTCTCTATGCTTTCTCCACCAGGATAAGGCTGATCCGGACGAGCTAGAAAGTGACACCACTATGGAACTGTTCCAGTTCCTGGCTGATGACTGGATAGAGCTTATGCTCTCTAATCACATGGGTGATGATAATTAGGATGTATGGTTGATTCCCTTCCTTTTTGCTATAGTTTTTTGTCACTGGAACACCTGGTTCCATGGTAATATTGTTACTATTAACATTTTTTATAGTATTGACATTATGATGTTTTACTGCCGATTATGGCACTTGTTGGATGAGATTGGTTTAGATCTCGGGTTATCCAATAGCAGTAGGTAGTTTTTGTTTTGATTACTAGGGTAGGGATTGGTTGACTGTCGCTTGTCTGCGGTGTGTGTGCTGGTTGTGTGTTTTTCTGTCTCTTTTGGGTCAACCCCTGATTTTGGCTGCTTTTTAATAAAAAATAAATGTGTCAAGGATAGGACAAATATCAAGAGGGTGGGTGAATAATTAGGTTTTAGTCATTGAGAGGAGAAAAGTAAAATCATCATGTTTAATGAGGCTTCTAACACATGGTTTGGATGAATTACAAGAGTTGATAAAGATGCTGACAACATGGGAGAAACGCTCAACTATGTTGATCCTAATTGATAGTCAGACAAATGATGATCAAGTGGTGTTGCAAGATATGGAGTTAGGGTATGTGGCAAGGAACCCATTTATCTAGGAACATTAGGACATGCTAAAAAAATATGGTAAATAATGAAGGAGCAAGAATAGCATGTTCCATCTCTCGATGGGGGAGTTGATGATGAAGTTGGAGGACATGTGATAGATAATATAGATACAAACTTAGACATAGTCAATGTATCGCAACAAGATCAATGCAAACATAGTATTGATGGGGTTATTTGGGAGATCTAATTCACCTTAGTGTGGTGGGGTATGCAATATCATGTGGGTCCAAACTAGGCCCTTAAGTGGCAATGCAATTTTTATTTTTTTATTTTTTTTTAAAGTAAGACAACTTCACATAAAAAATTTAATAGGTTATTAACATAATTTTTAAAATATGTTAAAATAGAATTTGTAGGAAATTTAATGTAGTTTCTAAGCTACTACTTGTTTTTTGAAGAAAAGTAAATCTATTTGGTGAAATTTTAAAATATCAATGCAATACTTACTAAATATTTAGGAAAAAATAAAAAAGCAAGCGTATATGTCTAATCAACCCAAGTAGAAGCAAAAAGAAAATTGAAACTTTCAATATAAATAGAGGGAACATGCCCAAACGTGACACATATTATTTTGTAATTTTTTTGCAAGTAAATAATTAGTTAAAAAAATTTAATTATAATTCTATAAAACTATTAAAATTTGGTTCTCACCACTATAACTAAGTCAAAATTATATGAAACAAAAAAAAAACTCATCCAATAGTATGGGAAGCATAGAGTGTGACACATGTTTTAGATTCAAAAATTGTGAAACTAAAAGTTATAGATGTTTTTTAATCGGCCTATCAATCGGGACTTCAGATACAATGCATGTAGAAAATCAATAATAACTATCTATTGAATTCAAAATAAGGCATATCTTATATCCGTGGAAAGCTGACAATTTCCTTAATAAACCCTTTTCATTTCATCAATCGAATAAAAAGAAGTCATCAACCACAAGGGTGAAATCAAGAAAAGAGGATGAATCCTCTAAATAGGTTGGATCAATTGACCTTTTAGGCTTGACAATTCCAAGCCTAATTCCAAATATTTCCCAAGGCAAAAATGAAGGGAAAAAAATAATGTCAAAAAAAAATGGAAACCCATTAGTAACAAATATCCATTAGAAACGGATATCTGTTTTTTAATCATAAAAAATGCATATGGACATTTCCTATAGTTGTTTATTTTTTTATTTTATTTTCTATTTTTAATGTTTTCAAAATGTATATCCATTTGAAATAGATACCCGATTTGAAAAGCCTAAAAAACATATTTTAGTAAAATGGACATAACTTTTATGTTTCATATCAAAAAATAGATTTTTTATAGAACTTGGAAAGGTGATTTGAAGTTCTACACAATGGAATAGGTACTAGTGTTTCTATATTATGCATAAAAAATTAATTATTGATGATTTGGATTCATCATTCATTTTTTAAACATCAAATGCTCACAACTTTTACATATGAAGTCCCTTTTTCAAGATTTTTTTGTAACAATTGTCTAAAAATACTTGAAACATTTAATGAGTAATTAATAATTAAAAAATTAGGCTTTTACTAAGGAGAGTAATAAATTTGGATAAACCATCATATCTCTTTATATCCTTTTCTCCATCCATCTCTCTCTCTCTCTCTCTCTCTCTCTCTCTCTCTCTCTCTCTCTCTCTCTCTCTCTCTCTCTCTCTCTCTCTCTCTCTCTCTAAACCTATATCTCCACCTCTCCTTCAATTCCTCCTTCATGCTCTCTCTCAAGCTACTCGTATCTTTCTACCTCTTCATCACTTCATCTATTTCACTCTCTCGCCCCTAAGATTTGGACTTGTGTCTCTACCCATCCCACCCTCTCTCCTTCCCTCTTTGTTTGTACCTCATTCTACCAAGCTCTCTAACTCTACCTCCCTCCCTCCTTCCCTCCCTACTCTCAATCTCACCTCTCTCTCCTAAATCCCTCTACATATCTCTCTAGATATCTCTATCTCCCCTCTCACACTCTCTCTCTACCTACCTCTCCCTCCCTCCTTGTCTCTCTATCTCTCCCTTTCACCTTTATTTCCTCTCTCTTTGTCTATACCTTTAAAGCTCTTTGTAGTTTAGTGAACCAAATTAATCATATACAACCTAGTCTTCTTCCAAGGTTTCTTATTCATATGAGGGTTTCTTTAATCTATACTTTCATGATATTTGCATCTCAATTTTATATTTAAACTCTTTACTTGACCAATTATTCATTGGTTATATATTGTTATATCTTTTTTCTATTATATTAATTATGAAATTCCCGTTACTTACCTTACCTATCTATGGAAACAACATTAGGGTTTTACTTTAACATTTGATACATCGTTGATATTTCTACTTTTTTCAATATAAAAACAAACATATTTTTTATTTAGCTCCCCATGTCTCTCTCCCTTTTTACCTCCCTCTCTCTCTCTCTCTCTCTCTCTCTCTCTCTCTCTCTCTCTCTCTCTCTCTCTCTCTCTCTCTCTCTCTCTCTCTCTCTCTCTCTCTCTCTCTCTCTCTCTCTCTCTCTCTCTCTCTCTCCATTGATATTTCTTTCTATATTTATCAACTTATCTCTCTATTTATCTTTTCCCTCTCACTCTATTTATCTATATATTTATCCCTCATTATCTCTATCTTCATATCTATCTTGCTCATACACACAAAGTCCCTATTTATCCCTCCCTATCTCTATCTCTGCATATTTAGATATCTCTTTTTCTCTCTCCCTATCATTCCATCTTTCTATATTTCTTTACATCTCATCTATCCATTTCTCTCCCTCTATTTATGCATCTCTATCTCCATATATCCCTCTTGTTCATAAACATAGACCCACTTTATATTTCCTCATCTCTCCCTAGCAATAGAAGTCAAAGGGGAAAGCTACCCCATACCCCTCATAAAGAACTAAGATCCAAATATATCTATCACAAAAACATATAAATTGGAAAGATAATCAAGCTCAATTACCAATAGGGAGAGAGAGGGGGAGAAACAAATAAATGGACGAGATATGGATATAGATGTTGAATTTTGCAATATAAGCGCTTGCAAGATCAAACGGAAAACAAGGACACCTTGTAATGTCCCTTGGAGAATAATGATTAGATCCAATAACACTTTTGAAACTCCTTTATTAAGTTTTTAAACAATAGAATTTTTACAAACTTGGGATAGAAATGAATTCTTAAAAAAGCATCACAAACTTTAGCAAATTTTCATGGAACTGATATATAATTGTTATAATAGATTTACATCATGAAAAGACAAGATTTTTCTTTCCTAAAATTGCTGCTAAGAACAAATTACATCTGTTGTAACTTCTCACAAAATAGGAAGCAAAATGAAACTCGAACACACACTAAACTTTACCCAACTTGCAAGAAACTCTCCAAACTCCACATCAAGGTTTTATTGTGATAAAATAACACTGAATACAAATAAATATAAGTAAACTCACATCCAAAAGTCTTACATAAATATCTATCACAAATATAGCACTCAAATCCCAAACTGTTGCTTCAAACCCTTGCCTGCAAGCCAAAACTCTAAAACAGTTGAAACTATTGAATCTTTAAGCACAATGATAATATCTGAGAGATTATTCTATGGTAATCCTAGACTCCCGTCTTAGACCACTTGGTAATCCTCTAACTCCCATCCTTAGATCACCTGGAAACCTTCAAACATCCTATTCTTTAGTCTCCTTCTCCACTAGTTTATCAGAAGAAACAAGCTTAAGCTTTGATAAAATTTGCAACATGAATGATTATAAATGGAGCCAAATCCATGCATATATGAAACCACTTTCAAAATTTAAATTTGGCATCCAAAACCACCTCTCAAAATGGAGGAAACTTGCATGAAATAGAAATAATCATTTTTGGCAACTTACATAAGAATCCATTACAAAGACATTAGTTGCCAAATTGCCCAAATATGCCAAGGAAACTTTTTGAAAACATTCACTATTAGCCAGCTTTCCAAAGCCAACAAGTCACTTCTAAAATAAAAGCCCAAAATAAGAAGTTACTAATTTAACATTGTTTGTTGTAAGAAATATGAATTTGTAAGAACAAACAAATATTAAATTAATAATAAATTTCCCAAATTATCATATGATCCTTATTTACTATTTTGGGATGGTTGGGCTTACTATTTTTGGAATTTGTTTTTTAAAAAGGGACATGACACACCTTTCACAAATGAGAGTTGCACAAATGAATGCTATATTACTCGAAAACAAAGATTACAGAATGAATTACAATTGTACAATGAGATGCTTATAAAGAAGGCACAAAGGTGCCCTAAGATAAATTTAGGAGAACTAAAGTGCGAGCATGAGGAGCTAAAAAAAAATCAGCTCTAGCTAAACTAGATGTATAAAATCTATGCTAGAAGCAAATAGTCCTAAGTGAACTTAAGCAAATAATAAAAAAAGCACGACTAATTTAAAAAAAGAAACTAATAGCTAAAATTCTCAAACACCCGCCCTTAAGTGAAAATTAGGGTGAGTAAAAAAATCTAAATGCATGAATGTAGAAATGGGTCCCAACAACTAAAAGCTTGATTAGGTACCCATGTACAAACTAATGACATCTCTCCAAGCGGAGAAAATGAGAGAACCATGTGGGAAAAATTCCCTCTCCAAAAGCGAGAGATGTAATACATGAAAGAGACATGAACTCCTAAAAATGAAAGGAAGGCCTTAGATAGACCCCCCAAGAATAATTTCCTTTAGCCCAAGCATCGACCATAATTGAAGATAATGTGGGGACACTAAGGACTTAGTGAAGATGTTTGCAACCTAAACCTCTATAGGTATGTAATCCAAGCTGAGAAGACCATTTTGAATCAACTCTCAAATAATGTGAATATGGATATCAATGTGGTTAGTCCTTTGATTCTCCATTAGGTTGCAAGAAATGTGAATGGCACTTTTAATGTCACACCAAAGAATAGTAAGACCGTTAGGAGGAAAACCAAACTCTGTCAACAACTAGTGAATCCATATAATCTCCTAGTTGACAAGAATTGTTGCTTGATACTCATCCTTAGTAGATGATAAGGCAATAGCAGAGTGCTTCTTGCAAGATCATGCAATGGGGCTAGAACCAAGAAAAAAAAAAACTAGAAGTAGACTTCTGATCATTAACATCACCTGCCCAATTTGAGTCAATGAAGCCAATAATCCTAGAGTCTCCTGATGTATAATGAATGACAAAGTGTAATGTGCCTTGAATTTACCTTAAGATACATTTGGTAGCCTTTTAGTGACACTCATGTGGATCATGAGAGAATTAAGAGAATAAACCAGCTGTAAAGGAAATATCAGCATGAGTGTGTGTCAAGTACAAAAGACTGCCAACCAACTACTTATACAGTGTAGCATCAATTAAAGGAGTAGAAGAAACATAAGACAACACAACACTTGACTGAAATGGTGTGTGGGGTGACTTACAATCAAGCATACACAATCTTTAAAGCATATCAAGAACATACTTTTGTTGACAAATAGAAATCCCATCAAAAAACTGAGTAACCTAAAGACCAAGAATGTAATGCAAAAGACCAAGATCTATCATGTGGAACTACTCCATCAATACTCTTTGAACACTCTAAATTATGGAAAAAGAATTGTCTGTCGATGGTATGATGAAAGAATAAGTATCCGTTAGAATACTGAGAGGGGGGGTGAATCAGTATATTGAAAAATTGATACAAAGTTCCCAAACTCAAACTCAGTCAAACAAAGTAAACATATCTCAGTCAAGATCAATATTCATAAGAATACTTGACATCAACAATGCTTAATCATAACTCAATATATTCATCTCTCAATGCTTCTACTTAACATGGCTTATCAGAAATTAACCATATCAACAAATAAGATCACATCCATAAAAGCATTCACCACTTGACACAAATGTTTATACGTGGAAAACCCAAATAGGTAAAAACCACGGTGAGATGAGACTCACAAGGATAACTATCTAAACTCTTCTGAAGTTTGCCCTATTAGGAGCCAAGCATGTTAAAGCTTTACAATAAGTCATGTTAAGAACTAATTCCAGTTAGGAATCACCTGGTTAAGGAATTTACAAATATGCCTTGATTAAAAGCACAATAGCCTATTAGGAGTAACCTCGTTGGAGGATTTAAGAATCCAAGCTAATGGGACCACCTTGTTAGAGGATTTAATGAGTAACCAAGCTTGTTAGAGCTTACTTGGTTAAGAGATTTTACTTCTATTGTAATTGTTAGAAAATAACAGGTTTTCTTCATTTGTCTGAGTAGCACTACATTTGTTTGATCAAATCCCTCTATGCTTCAATCTGCCTTCACTCAAAGTGCAGATCCATTCACTGGTTGGGCAACTGCACACTCAATAGGTTTTCTACCAACCTTGCCAACAACCTTTACAAACAACTTCATCGACCTTAAATATAAATCAATTAGGTCGATAACACAACAAAAACCTAATTCTCATCATCGATATTACAAACAAGTCGGTACAATCTTGATCATTAGAAATCATGACAATCTCTTCACATTCTTCAAGAAAATTCCAACCGCTCCATGATCATCGCTTCATAGGAATTTGTAACTCATCACACGCTATGTATTAGATGCAATCCACTTTGCTCCTTCCCTAGACAATAAAAAATGCACCAAAACAATTTGAACATATCCTCATTCAATGATCACATGTGTCTTCATCATTACCACTCATCAGATAATAAACCATCAAACTTGATCGGTTAGGGTTTAACAGTTGATAGGGTTTACCGGTTACATTACATAGAAAGGTTTAACCCTTTACACCTTTACACCGGTTTAACTCACAAACTTAACATATAGGTTTACAACATCTTCCATAAAGCTCTCTTTACCGGTTACTAGCCAATATCAAAAACAACAATATCAGCAATAACATAAATACTATTACCGGTTCAATTGGCACCAATGACAACATATCATTAACACAATCTCTTATGAAAAATACCAACACCTTTAAGAATCAAATTATACACATACAAGACCAAAAATTAAATATCTCCATTCTAACATTGATTGTAGATAATGGGATCGAAATGGCAACATGAAAAACCAGTAGAAAGCAGGAATGTGTCCATCTTCTCATATCAAGAATGGGGGGCTTGCTTGAGACCATACAACTAATATCGTAGCCTACAAACAAGTGAAGTGGCCAGCACAAAACCTTGTGGGTGGTCCTTATAGATCTCCTCATTAATATCCCCATGTAAGAAGGCACTCTTCACATCCATCTGATATACTAACCATCTATGTCAAGCTATAAGAGAAAGTACCAAGCAAATATAATCCATCTTGGTAATAGCAACAAAATTATTAGAACAATAAATGCCCTCAACCTATGAAAACCCCTTGGCAACAAGATAAGCCTTGTACTTATCAATGAAAGCATCTACAACATACTTATTATGACACACCCATTTGCATTGTACCAACTTTCTTCCCTTAGGAAGAGGAACAAGATCCCAAGCATGATTCTTCATTGATGAAGAATAATCCTCTGCGATAGCCTAATCCCTCTTTGTAATACCTACCACATCTAATAACTTCTAAGGATTAATAGATATAGCTTGACTCACATAACTCTGTGAATGAGTGCAACATGAATCTGAAGGATTAGCTACCCAATCTCCAACTAGATCAATAGAACTACATGCCCTCTTAGGAAGCAGTGGGACAAGAAGTGGAGCTAAACTAGAACATCATCCTCATCCTTAGAAGGCAAAGGATCCTTAAGAGGTCAAGAAGGAGTAAGAAGTGGCATAGGAGCTAGTGATGGAGAGTCCATCAAAGGACAATGCTCATCAAACTAGACATCTTGTAAAAACAATATCTTTCTAGAAATATGATCAAATAACCTGTATGCCCTAGAATCCTCATAGTAGCCAACAACAATCAATGATTGGCTCTTCCTCTCCATGTCTTTCCTCTATGCATCTGGAATGAATGCCCAAGTTGCACTCCCAAAAACTTTGAATGAAGACATATCAGGCTTGACATGGGGACAAACCTCCTTAGGGGTCAATTGTTGCAATGCCTTGCGAGGCATCCAATTCAAAATGTAATTAGCACAATTCACCACCTCAGCCCAAAACATTGCATCCATTTCTCGAGATTGAATCATGTAATCAGCCATCTCCTGAAGTGTTTTGTTCTTCTTGTCGACAACACCATTCTACTAAGGGGTATAAGGAACTATAAGTTGATGAAGGATGCCATGCTAAGTGCAAAAGTCCCAGAATGCCTGATTGACATACTCCCCCCCATTATCCATGTGTATCAACTGGATAGAAAGACTAACTTTATTCTCTACAAATTCCTTGTACCTCGTAAATAAATCAAACACATCACTCTTATAGTTAAGAAAGTAGACCCATATATGCCTAGAGAAGTCATCAATGAATGTGAGCACATACTTGGCCCCTATGAACTAACTCGAAGGGTATTTTAGCATAGTGAACTCAACCTAAAGGAAAATAATCCTTGTCATGCTTGCCAACCTAACAACCTCAACAAACACCATCAATGTGAGAAATATGAGGTAGGTCGAGCACCAAAGACTAGGTTCTCATCTTCTATTGTTACCTGTAATTGACATAACCAAAACATTCATGTCAAAGCTTACTCATCGAATCTCCATGAACTACGAATGAAGAACCAATAGGAGCTAGAATCTCAAAGCCATCAAAGCAATATAACTGAGATGAAGGGTCAACACTCCCAGTAGCCACAATAACATCAAGATCATGGAGGTCTCTGATAATCATATCATGTGGTGTAAACTCAATTGTCTTCCTTGTCCCAAAATGGAAAATCTGATACACTAAGAGAAGGGTGTTGGAGATGTCAGATACAACAAGAACATCCTAAAGTGACCATCCTCAAGCTAAATTAGTTTTAAACCAACAATTAAAATCTAAGTAGATTGCTCCACTACAATTTGTGTAGTGTTGTTATCTGAAAGAGAATCAACAAGATCTTGAGACTGTTTTAGATGGTGAGAAGAACCAAAATCAAGTATTCAAGTATCATTCAAAGATAATGCTTGTGCTAAAAGTGCTCAACTTTTGTGCGCATGTGAGGAAGAAGACTCAGGGGTTGAAATATGGTGCTATTGTATGACCTTGTCGAAAGCTTCTAGTCTCTTCCAACATCTCTTAGAAGAATTAGCATATGGCATAGTAGATTTGGACTTCTAATTAGACTGTTAAGGGTGCTTGGAGGGACTCTCACTACCCAAAGAAGACGGTGTCTTAGGATTCATTTTCTTCTTTTGTTTGCCCTTAAAGGGATATCAAACTAAGGCCTACAAAGAGGAACCAAAAATTGAATCTCGATAAGACAAAAAAACCTGTTCCTATGTTAATCACTCACAAAAGACCTCAAAAGAGGGAAAAGTAAAGGTTCTACCCATAGCATCGATGGATTCAATAAAAATGTTGAAGTGAGGACTTGGAAAGGCCCTCAAAGCTTACCCAAAATCAAGTAGACACACTCTTGGTCAAATTTATCCTTTCCACAACCTTTCAACAAAGATCTGAGTGATTTGAACTTCTCTAGAAAGTCCCTAATAATAGGAAAAGAATCGGGTACCAATGTAGTCAACTCCAAGTCCAACTACATTTTCCTGAACTTATTAATTGTCCAAAAGGTTCCTTGAACTTAGCTCACATGGCTCGAAGAGTAGTGCAAGACTCAAGGTGAAACATGAGACTCTCTCAAACATGTATGGTAATCAATCACGTAGCCTCATCCATCTTCTTTTTGTTTTGGAAATCCTTAAAAGGATTCTTAAAGGTGGGTTGGGTCTCATCCAAAGTATACCACAAACCTCTAAACACGAGCAATCTGGTCATTTGATTCTTCCAGGTGTGATATTTATGGGGCATGAGATAAACAATAGTTTGTCATAGGGCTGAGGTGTGAAGAGGATTTTAAAAAGACAAATTAACCCCCTCACAACAAGAAAACACAAACCCTAGTGCAACTAGAATGAAGATAAAGCCTGACATCAAGAAATTACTTCATCTAAGAACTTGTTTTTGGAATAGATACCTATAGATCTAGATAGGTGACTCTAAGATCTTTTTGACAATATGTAGAAGTAAAAAAATGTGGCCTTTGTTTACCCAAATTATGGCCCCAAAATTGTGAAAAACAAGGTTGACTTTAGAGGCCTATAGTAGTCACTTGGAGCTAAATCTATCAAAACGACCACCACAAGAAGATCAACACTGGAACCAAATTTTCTACAATATGTGAAAGTCAAAAAATGGACGTCATCTTAGCAAGTTATGAGAAAAAACTAAAGAATTCTTTTTAGGGCTCGCAAAGGTAAAAAAGGTCAAAGGGGTTACCAACAGTTTATGTGGCGCTGACTAGGATATTGACAAGGCATTGTTGATTGGTTAGATTGAAGGGGCGTTGATGTGGCAGTGTTGACTGGATGATGACGATGTGGCATTGGGCATTGACTGGGCAAGTTGTGTGATGGTCAAACTACGAAAGTGGTGGTCAACTACTAATGTGGTATAATATCCCCGAAATCTTCACCAAAAAATTAGTCATTGAAATATTTTGTGGTCGCTAAAAATAGCAGGATTGATGTTATATTTCGCAAGCCACTAAACTTGGGAAAATATGCCAAAATTCGGATTGCACCACCAAAGGACATGCATGCGTAGGGAAGTACCGCCTGTGTAGTAGTAGGTACTACTTGCATAGGTATGCA
This sequence comes from Cryptomeria japonica, assembly GCF_030272615.1. Taxonomy (NCBI): domain Eukaryota; kingdom Viridiplantae; phylum Streptophyta; class Pinopsida; order Cupressales; family Cupressaceae; genus Cryptomeria; species Cryptomeria japonica. Next base: position 532,555,502 of record NC_081415.1, read on the forward strand.
CTACCTATGCAATAGTAGGTACTACTTGTGCAAGTACATATTACCTACGCAAGTACATACTACCTTATTTAAAAGCCTTTAAATTCTTTTATAAAAAATATTTTCCCTTTAAAAAAAATGCATGCTCACACCTTTTTGAATTTTTTTTGCAAATTTTAATGAAAATTTTGATAAAACAAATCGTGAAGTAAAAAATTTTGACCTATGTTTTTTTGTTGGAGGTTGTGTAGTATGGAATGGGGTACAAATTTTGTACAGTTGTATAGATCTGTACGATACAATACAAAATTTCGTGCCCTAAAATTCTTTGTTTTGTAATCAAGCGGCTCAAAATTTGATGAATTGACTGCGTTTTTAGTGTTCTTGATCACTGCAGACGTGATGGTGAGGTTAATTTTGCCCCAAACTAACCAAATTTTATGCATACCTTCAAAACTTGCCTCGTAAATTGTTCCCTAGGTGAAATCACCCAAAACTCAGCAGCTCAGATTTTGATGAAACGAAAGGTGTTCCTGGGGTTTTTCAACACTGCAGACATACTTGTGAGGCATGTTTTGCTCCAAAGATGATAAAAAATTTCTTGTCTCTAAATCCACTTAAAAGAAAAAATGTGACCATGCAATGCTTCTAAGTAAAGAAACCCTCAAAGTTTGGGAAGGGGCTTGTCAAATCTGTGTTCTAATACCATGCTAAATTTTGCAGCACAAGCACGTGTAAGATCAAATAACAAACAAAGACATCTTCCACAAACCAGAGTTGTATAAATGAATGCTATAATACTCAAAAGAAAAGAAAACAAAATGAATTACAATTGTACAATGAGGTGCTTATAAAGAAATCACAAAGATGCCCTAAGCTAAATTTAGGATAGCTAAAGTTCAACCATGAGGAGCTAAAAAAACTCAATTCTAGCTAAACTAGATGCATAGGAGCTAAGCTAGAAGCAAGCACTCCTAAATGAACTTAAGCAAAAAAACATAATTAGTTGTAAAAAAACAACTAATAACTAAAATGCTCTAACAATAGATAGATGCCAGATGGAAGAGATAAATATATATAAAGGGAGAGAATGAGAGAGTGAGAGATGGAGATATAGAAAGATAAAGATAAAGATAGAGATAATGAGAGGGAGAGGGAGATATAGAAGGAGAAATATGGAGAGAGAGAGAGAGAGAGAGAGAGAGAGAGAGAGAGAGAGAGAGAGAGAGAGAGAGAGAGAGAGAGAGAGAGAGAGAGAGAGAGAGAGAGAGAGAGAGAGAGAGAGAGAGAGGGGGGGGGGGAAAGATGAAAAGAGAAGAATGGATAGAAAGAGTGAGACACATCTAGATATAGAAAAGGAAAGAGGAAGATAGAGATAGAAATGAAGTTAGAGGAAGAGAGAAAGAGGGAGAGATAGAGAGATATACAGGGGATATAAAGAAGGATGGAGGAAGAGAACCAAAGATAGATAAACGGGGGGTAAATAAAGAGATTGAGCTAGAGAAAGGGAGATATATGTGGAGAGGGGGATATATATAACAATCATGTGTAGATGGAGAGATATTGAGACAAGGAGATATAAAGAGGGATATAGAGAGAGATAGAGAGGTAGGAGATGGAGGTAGCGATAGATATGCATAGAAAGGGATATAGAGAAAAAGATAGGAAGGAGAGATGGAGTGAATAAGATAAAGACAAAAATAATGAGATATAGATATACATGAAGATATACGTGTAGGAAGGTAGAGATAGAGGAGGCAATAGTAAGAGAGAAAGGAGGTGATAAAGATAAGTAATAAATGGGTATAGGTAGAGGGGGGTAGAAGGAGGGAGATAAATTCATAGAAGAGAGATTAGTGGAGAGATATAGAAATAGAGTTCTCTTTATTGTACATGTAGCTATGTCAGACCACTCCCCTATTGTTGCTAGCATTAGCCTTGATTTTTTTATCCCAAGATACCAAAGTTAAGCCTCAATCATGGTTCAAATATTTAACACCTCTCTTTTCAATGATCCAACTTGCCTATAGGGTATAAGAGCTATTAGAGGAATTTCCAAGGTGTTGAACTATAAAATCTCAACTATCCAAAGGTGGGATAATCTCGTCTCCCTATGGACAAAACTGGTTAATGTGATTGGGAAGAAGAAGGCCCTTGATGGAAAAAGGGTAGAACTATTTTAACAAAATAAATTACTGGCATGTGAGAGTCATCTTCGATTGAATGCAGGTGATAAGGAGTTTGAATGCAAGTTAGTCATAATCAAAACCCTTTTGATAGAGATTCAAAATTAAAAACACCGAGGGGAGAAAATCAGGGCCAAGATGACCTAGTTGAGGGATGGAGATAAAGGTTCTAAATACTTTTTCAACCTTGTAAAATAGCAACAGTTCAAAGAAAGGATTGGTATGATAGGATTCAAGGGCTCCTTGTCTGATGACCCACCATTCATGAAAGAGTCTTCCTTCTCCTTTTACTAAACCCTATTATCTTTTGAAGATTGCTTTAAGGCTAGGGAAGCTAGAACCTTTTTCCAAAGGATTGTTTAAAAGAGAACCACCCAAACTAATGATGCCCTACTTGGCATGGCTAAAGTGTTGATGCAATCAAAAAGCTAATTGGTTCTTTTCATAATGGTGATTTTATAAGACGCGATGGGCTTCCTATTGAGTTCTACATGTAGATAACATAAACTAGGTTTGTGATGAACTAGAAGTTTATTCAGAGGCTTTCCACTATGGATCTGTAGCTGCTAATGTCAACAGGCATTATAAAACTCATCCCTAAAGATGGGGAGAAGACTCAAATAAAAAAATTGGAGACCTATAACCTTATTAAATGTGTAGTATAATTTTTTGGCAAAGTTATTAGCTACGAGGTTAACTAACATTTTGAGTAAAGTTATCTCTATTACTCAAACTGGATTTATTAAAGGACAATATATGTATATGGTGAAAATGGATAACAATAATAACGATATTGAAAGGCTAAATGAATTCAACCACAAAACCCTAGCCTAACAACAACAAAGATCCACCATAACATGAAGATTACCTAAGACAATGCAAATCAAACGAAATCACAAAGATTATACCATCACATGTCCAATAGGGTTTGGATCTCCATTCTTCCTATCTCCATTGATCTTGCTTGATATATTTGCTCTCAGATTTTATGTGCACAAGAGCTCAACAAAGAACGAAATGTGGTTGTAAGTAGGATCGTAATGTAGTCAAGTCATTAAGATGATTCAATAGAATGAATGGTTAGAGTTTGATAATGAAGGAAGCATCTCCTTCTATAGAAGACACTATATGAAATGGAGGGATAAGATTGAGAGGTGTAAAAGGAGGTCGGCTAAGATTAGAGGGTAGGTAAAAGAAATAATAAGATAATGAAAGGGGTAGGTAGTGTATGAATTAAGAGATGAATGACATGTATCATGGGTAGAAAAGGTTGATGAATTAATTAAATAAATAAAGATTTATTTAATTAAAAGAAGAAGTGGGATAATTAAATAAATAAGATATTTATTTAATTTAGGAAAAGGATAATTTAAATAAATAAATGTATTTATTTAAATGAGAAATAAGGCTAGAAGAGGATAAATGAATTAATTAAATAAATAAAGATTTATTTAATTAATAGAAGAATTAAGCTTAGATAAATAAATAAATAAAATATTTATTTAATTAGACTGGACAATTTTAGGTGTCTACATTTTGCCGCTCTTTGAGACAATGTGGCTTGTCGCGTTGTTTCAAAGAAGATAATATGAACTGATACAGAGTTGCCCCAAGATGGGAATAATATGCCCCCTCGAGAGATTGGATGAAAATGTCTGAAAAGATTGCAGACAATCTCTCGATAAGAAAGAAAGGTTAGAATGGACTCACCGGATAAAGTGACAAAGTCACGGGATAAAGAAGACTGACTCGGGAAACGAGGGCTAGGGGTAGTCTATAAGATAGACCACGGGGGAAAATACATCCTCATTGTCATCTACACATCCACGAGAGCAGAGTGCAGAGCGAAAAATAGAGCAGCAGCAATCAGCAGCGATGGCCTTTGTTCACAGATTCGACCGCGTTCGCCGATTTCAGAGGCCAGCAAAGGCAAGAGAGCCGGTAAGTACCACCAAACCTCCTCGTACTTTGACGCATTTATTATTGTCATTAATGCATGGTAGATAGGGCAATAAATGCGCTTAGAATAGGGTCCAAAAAATGTCCAAAAACGTCCAGGCGTGTCTGCGTTGGTGCTAGGTGCGTCTATGCTCACAAGGCGCGTCTGTGTTTGTGCCAGGCGCGTCTGCGTTTGAAACCGCATCTGTGTCAAATGCGGCCGCGTTTGTGATGTTCAGGCGCGTCTGTGCCAAGAAGGCACGTCTATGTCGCCCAGGCGCATCTGTGCAGAGCATAGGCACGTCTGTGTTTGTCAGGCGCGTCTGTGCAGTCTTTAAGCGCGTTTGTGTTGGAAAAATGTGAATTTTTGTCTTCTAGGTCAAATCGACAGTTTTGTGATGAACATACGCTGTCGATTGGATAAGCTGTTGAGAGGATACACTCAAGCAGGTCCTCTAGGGAAGACTAGGATAGATCAAGGCACTTTGTGATGAACAGTGAGTACCAAGATATGGTACTTTGTGATGAACAGGGAGTACTAAAATATGAGCAGCACTTTGTGATGAACAGTGAGTACAAATGTGAGTAACACTTTGTGATGAACAGGGAGTGCCACACACGTAGTACTTTGTGAGGAACAGGGAGTACCACTAGGATAGAAGCAACACTTTGTGATGAACAGTGAGTGTCACTAGGATAGATAGCCATATGCATTTAGATAAAAAGTAGCATTTTGCGATAAACAGGGAGTGCCACTATGACTGACATGATTGATTTGCTTGACTGCAGGAGTATTTGCCTATGCTGGAGTCACGGGAGAGATTCCCGTCGACTCAAAGATTGCGACCTGAGCTGACAGCCGAGGAGCGAGCTGCTATCGAGGCTATGGGATTGAGACATGTTCTATATGTGCCTGAGTTTCGGGCGAACATGGGACTGTGGACTGCGCTGGCAGAGAGATGGCACTCCGAGACATGTACTTTTCATTTGCCGATGGGTGAGATGATAGTCACCCTTGAGGATGTATACAAGATCCTGTGGATACCGATCGATGGGGAGCTGATCCCATACGATCGAGATGGAGACAGGGAGGCCCTGAGACGAGTGTTCCAGGACCTAAGACTAGAGATGAGGGTTGGACATGTGGCATGGGATACCATGACATGGACAGGATTAGCACTACCAACAGTGTTGGCAGGGGTTATCAGCGGGTTCCTCTATCTGGATAGGGCAACACAAGGGGTGGCTGCAGAGGACACAGGGGCCAGGAGAGATGATCTTGGGGTGGGTCCTTCTAGGGCTCAGACTCCGTCGAGGCCAGCCGGCTCTGAGGGAGGGAGTTCATCGTAGTCGTAGAGGGCTCCCTATGTATCAATTTTGTACCATTTTGTATGATGATGTAGACACCTGCGGGTGTTTTGTAGCCATATGATTTTGACATCATTGTATCATGACACTTTATATATATATATATATATATATATATATATATATATATATATATATATATATATATATATATATAAGATGATTCATCTTTGCGGCAGCTATATGCATGTGTACCTATATGATGAGATGTTCTTATGTGATGTTTATGATATGGATGCAAATATGTATATGATGCAATGCAATATTTCTTTTTCTTTTTTAATGTTTTATATGTGTATGCATGATGCAAATGTGAATGTATGAAGTGCAGATGAATATGATAATGCAAATAATTATTTACATGATGAGAATATAAAATGTGCTAACAAGTGTTGTGTGCAGGATGTGATATCTATATGTATGTATGAAATGTTGATATGTGGTAATGCAGGTAAAACTACATGAAATGTAAATGTTTTTGGTGTGTCATTATACTCAGTCATGTGATAGCAGGCTACGCGGACTCGAGAAGGACGATGGAAGTCAATCAAGAAAGGGGGATGGAAGACAGAAGATATGAAAGTGAAAAGAGCTTGTGCGTTATCATCATTGAGCTTTATTATGGCAAAATAGGTTATGACAATCGAGGCATATGTTCGACCCAAAAAGTCATTGTACCTGTTTGCATGGAGATAAGACAGTCACAAACAAGGAATGCCCCAGTTCACACTAGACTCACAGTGTCCTCATATCCTTGGACAAGTCATAGCATTACTAAGAGACAATCCATAGATAGCAAATACAAATAGGTGACGATACCCCATCCTCACCTTTCTAGTCAAAGACATCCTGGAGATAGAATCTCTAGTCAGAGACATCCTGGAAAAGCTAAAAGACATGTCACCAAAAGATAAAATGAAAAGAAAACCAAGACTTGACACCAACATCCACTGTAGTCCTCAAATTTAGTGTTTCTTGGCACTTGTATAAGTCTTATTTGATTGTGGTCACAATGTTTACTTTCACAGAAAGGATAGATAGCACTGAACCATAATGTTGTCTGAGTCTGTTGAAAGATTTGATTTGTTGAAGCCCATTGTTGCTGTTGTGTCTCATCTGAAATTGATACTTTATTGCGGAGAAGATGAAACTTTATTGCGGATTGGCGATGCAGATGCTGCTTTATTGCGGATTGTGTGGGGATAGACTGAAAGAAGTTGGAAGAAACTGTACTTCTTGAAACATGTGATGTTCTCATTTCCACACCCATCACTAGACATAGGATTTGCCTTAGCCACAGATAGGATCTGATTTATTATGGATGGAAAGGGAGGTGAAAAGGGAGGTTTATTATGAATGGCTAACCAATCTTGGGTAGGTCAATAACAAGCCATGATGGGAATGGGTAAGTTTATTATGGATGAATTGGTCGTGAGTGCGTGCAAAGTGAAAGGATGAAAGTGAATCCTGAAGAAGGGAGGAGCAGTGTCTCTACACATGGCGTTGGTAGCCTAGTTTTCACCATGGTACTTGCCCAGGGTGCCACCGAAGTGGTTTTCACTGTTGGACAAAATTATTTCTCTTTACTTTTTTGAATTTTTCAATGTTTTTTGTTGTCACAAGGCGCCTATTTGCCAGGTTTTCACCAAGTAACGATTTTTTATGTTTTTATAATTTTTTTGTATTTTTGAATTAGGATACTCTGAAGAGCTATGTGTAAAACCTGCGAAGGTGCATGCTATTGATAGGATCCTCCAAAGGTTCCCCTTCTATAGTTGAGAGCTGATATGCCCCAGATCCATATGCTGTTGTAATGATGTAAGGACCAAGCCAATTTGGTTCAAACTTACCCTTCTTCTCTTTGTCTTGCTGATTTTTGGGGTTTTCTCTGAGAACCAAATCACCTACCTCAAATGTGTGAGGTTTGACCTTGTGATTATAGCTGCGACTCATTCGTTGTTGGTAAGCCTTGAGATGATTAAAAGCAGTTTGTCTTCGTTCATCCAATAGTTCCAACTCTTATAAGCGAGAGACCCTATAGTCTTCATCACTAATGATGTTTTGCAAAGAAACCCGTAAAGAGGGTAGCTCAACCTCAATAGGCAAGATGGCTTCAACGCCATAGACAAGTGAATAGGGTGTAGCTCCTGTAGGTGTACGGACACTTGTGTGGTAGGCCAAAAGTGCAGGATTAAGTTGGATATGCCAATTACGGCCAACATCGTCGACTGTCTTCTTTAGGATTTTAAGGATTGTTTTATTAGACGCCTCAGCTTGACCGTTACCTTGGGGATAATATGGCGTGGAGAAACAATGTGAAATATGGAAGCGGTCACAGAGTTCACGAACATCCTGATTTTTGAAGGGACGCCCGTTATCAGTGATAATGGAAACAGGCATACCATATCGGCAAATGATATAGTTGAGGATGAATGTAGCAATTTGTTATCCTATGACTTGTGTGAGAGGTACGGCTTCAATCCATTTTGTGAAATATTCTGTGGTAGTGATAATGAATTTATGACCATTGGACGAAGGAGGGTGAATCTTGCCTATCAGATCGAGTCCCCACTGACAAAAGGGCCAAGGAGACCCAATTGATTGAAGTTCTTGTGTTGGTGCATGTATGAGGTCGCCATGAATTTGGCATTACTTACATTTCTTGACAAACTGATATGAGTCTTTTTCCATATTGGGCTAGTAATATCCAGTCCTGATGAGTTTCTTGGCCAAGGTAGGACCACTAGCATGTGGACCACATATCCCTTCATGCACTTCACGTAACGCAATCTGAGCCTCATCGCTTTCTAAACATCTAAGAAGAGTGCCATCTAGACCTTGCCGGTATAGGATATCAGCTAAAATGACATATCGAGAGGATTGGCAAATGAAAGTGCGACGTTGGTTATTTGATAGATCAGGAGGAAGGGTATTGTCACGAAGGTATGTGAAAATGCAACCATATAACTGGGACTCGAGACTGACAACACATATCGTCTCAGTAGGCATGATCTCATATGAAGGAACCAAAAGGTTATCCACCAAGAACTCATAGCGGGTCTCGTTTGGAGGTAGATCAATCAGTGAAGCAATTGTAGCCATGGCATCTGCGGCACGATTCTACTCTCTTGGTATCTGCTCAAAGTCTATCTTTGTGAAGTGTTGTTTCAGGTCATCCAGCATTTGTTTATAAGGCATTAGTTTTTCATCTTTTGTTTAGTAATCATCAGTTGCTTGATGGATGACAAGTTGAGAGTCCCCAAAAACACGAAGTTCCTGGATCTTCCACTGAACTGCAATTCGTAATCCTGTTGTTAATGCCTCATATTCCGCTATATTGTTAGTACAAGGAAATGATAAGCGGTATGATTTTGGTATAGAATCCCCTTGAGGAGTTATAAAGAGGATGTCGACCCCTGCCCCATGTTGTGTGTATGAGCCATCAAAGTACAGTTGCCATGGCTTTGCATGTGACATTGTTAAAATGGATTCATCTGGAAATTCTGAACTTAGAGGAACATCATCTATCATGGGAGCATCTACTAATTGATCTGCGATGGCTTGTCCATTTATTGCTTTTCTGTCCACATACTCGATGTCGAATTCACTCAGGATCATTACCCATTTGGCCAGTCGCCCAGTAAGTGTTGCTTTATTGAGAAGATATTTCAATGGATCGATCCTTGCAACAAACTTAGTCCTATGAGTGAGCATGTAATGTTGTAGTTTCTACGAAGCAAAGACCACGGCGAGACATGCACACTCAATTGGTGTGTAGTTTAGCTCATATCCTACCAATGTGGGACTGATATAGTATACTGCTTTTTCCTTGCCCTCAGCAATTTGTTGTGCTAAGAGTGCCCCCAGTGCTATTGAAGTAGCTGATATGTATAGTAACAGAGATTGATCTGGAACTGGTGGCATCAGAAATAGCGGATTTAGAAGATAATCTTTGAGCATCTGGAAAGCCTGTTAACAGTTATCATCCCATTTGAATTTGATGTTTTTATGTAGCAGGTGCTAAAAAGGATTACACTTATCTGCGAGTTGTGCTATGAATCTTCAGATGGACTGGAGTCTACCTTGTAAGGATCAAAGTTGACTGATATTTCTTAGTGGTTGCATCTCCAAGATGGCCTTGACTTTTGCTGGATCAACTTTGATTCCTCTTTTGGATACAATGAATCCTCGAAGCTTCCTGGAGGTTACTCCAAAGACACATTTCTTGGGTTTTAATCTTACTTTGTATTTTTCCAACCGATCAAAGATGACTAAAAGTATGTCCAAATGTGTATTTCTGTCTATTGATTTGCCCAAGAGGTCGTTGACATAATCTTCCACAGTTACGTGCATGAGATCATGAAAGATAGTAGTCATGGCTCTTTGATATGTAGCACCTGCATTTTTTAGCCCAAAGGGCATGACATTCCAGTAGAAAGTTCCCCAAGGACAAGTGAATGATGTTTTGTGTTGATCCTCGGGTGCGATCCTTATTTGATTATAACCAGAGAATCCATCCATTAATGATAACATTTCATGACCTGCTATGAGATCAACAATCAAGTCGATATTCGGTAATGGGAAGTCATCCTTTGGACAAGCTTTGTTAATGTCTCTGAAATTTGTACATATTCTGATGCTGCGATCTGGTTTACTGACAGGCACCAAATTGGAAATCCATTCGAGATAATCAATTAGGCGTATGAATCCGACATCCAATAATTTCTCAAGTTCTGCTTTGACTAGTAATGCCACTTATGGATGCATTTTTCTTAATTTCTGTTTCACTGGCTTTGCCCCCGGTTTGACTGTCAAATGATGCATTACTAAATCCGGATCCAATCCAGGCATATCAGCGTATGACCAGGCAAAGTTGATTTGTCGTTCTTTGAAGAAACTTATGGATTTTGACCTTTCTGACTCTGTCAACGATTGAGCCAAGAATATGTTGTGTGGAACCTCTTCTATACCAATGTTTGTTTTGATAGTCTCCTCTACCAACATGGATGACTTTTCCTTATATGATGCTGGGAGAATGTCGAGCCTTCCATCTTCAGGTCCCTCAGAGAGGTTTTTTCCCTCAGATACGTCCTTTTTTTTTACTTTTTTGGGGTCAGACAGCACCACGGTGTGGTTTTCGCCATAAGACCCTTGATTTGTTCTTATTTTCACATTTTTGTGACTGGAAGGTCCGACACCCTCACCAAAATATGCCATGCTGTTGAGTTCTATAGTGTATCCCGCTTTATGGTCCCCAGGAGGAAGATCATCTCGTATGCCCAAATAGTCAATAAAAGCTTCATCATTTTGGAATGTGTCAAACTGTGTAGGTCCTTCATGATCCCAGTCAATGAGTTAGTGGTGAACAAGGGGAAGGTCATTAATGTCTTTGAAGTTAGCGGGGCTAAGAGTGAAGATGCAGTTATATTCGGGTATGTCAAGGTAATTATCGAGGTCATCGGGGGCACTCTCCTCATCAGTCTCAATCGCGAATGAATCCAAATTATTATCAGTAGTAGTGCATTCTGGGACAGGTGTTCTCATCCTATGTGATTTCAACCTAGAACCTTGAGACAAGGATTGTGTGGAATCCTCATGGGTTGTTTCTTGACCAACTCTGAACTTGTTATAAAATTCCTCTTCTTCTGTTGGTTCATCTGGTTCTCTGAATATCTCGGTGAGCTCGTAGTCACTGGAGGACTTATCTGAACCCCATTCCCATTCGTTGGAATCTGTGGAATAGCGATCCCCTTGTTGAATTTTGGCAGCTTTGATTTGTAAGGCTTCTTTTGTCCTTTGGGTGTGGACCTTGGAAGTTAAGAAACCAAGTCCTTTTGAGCGTTCCTTTTTGAAAGTCAATTCAGGTTGTAAAGGTTCAATGATGCCTTCCTTTCGTAACCCAAGAGGGCTTTTTCCATCATACCCGAATTTTTGTAGAATTTTGAAGCCTTTGCCATATTTCTCACATGGTAGACTGATGTGATCTTGTGTGTCATCTTCATTGTCTTTGTAAAGCATTTTGTATAAATCTTCCTCTTCCAGTTCACCCCATCTCCGAAAGGTAGTAGGGTCCCATTTTAGTATCATGATGGATACTTGCTTGTTAGGATGTGGTCTTCCATATTCTTTTGGGGAACTCATGACTTGTCGTAAGTACATGGTCTGATTTAAAGTGTATTCCCCCATGCCCTTGTCTTGAAACTTGCCTTTAAGCTCACCTTGTTTTGATGTCGAGGGTTTTAATGACTCAAGATCAATGTATGTCGAGGAAGGAACAACTTCATGATTACTGGGAATGATGGTCTCAGTCTTTGATCTCAGGTTATTGCAGTATATGAATGGATTAGGATCGTCGTTAACTGTTACTTCCACTCCATTATGAGGAAACTTAATGCATTGGTGATATGTGGATGGGACTACCCTCATTTCATGAATCCAAGGACATCCTAGTAATATGTTATAAGTGAGATCTAGATCCAAGACTTGACAAACCACATCCTTTGTAACTGGCCCAACTCTGAGAGGTAAGGTGACTGTGCCCTTGGATGAATGCTCTTCATCATCATATGCCTTAATGGTGATTTGATTTGTAGAATTCACATCTTTATCAGAATATCCCAATTGTTTAATAGTGCTCAATGTGCAAATGTTTAGACCTGCTCCTCCATCTATCAGGACTCTTTTTATTCAATGTTTGTGTATGAAGGCTTCAACGTGTAACGGTGCATTATGTGGCTAACTTACGGAGGCGTCATCGGCTTCTGTGAATGTAAGGGAATGTGGAACAGAAAGGTATCCCACCATGGCTTGAAACTGGTCCACGTTCAGATCAGTAGGAATGACAGTTTCTCTCAAGATTTTGTCAAGAATGGCTTTATGAGCGGGGGATATGCGTAATAGCTCAAGGATGGAGATGAGCGCGGGTGTCTTCCCTAACTGTTCTACAAGGTCATACTCAGGTTTGGTTGATGAGGAAGTGGTGTTTTTAGTTGGAGCACCTTGCAAAGTGATTTTACCTCGGCGGGTTGTAACATGACATTCAGAGGTAGGTTTGGAAGAAGATCTAGCACCTTTTAGGACAATCCTGGGTCTCCGGGTAGAATTCTCAAACGTTTTGTCCTTGATGATAATAGTAGAGACATAATTGTCCATTGAGATGTGATTGATAGTTGAATCATAGTTGTAGGATGCTCTGGTATAGTTGGTTTGGTCCTTTGTGGCTTTAGCTTTTCCCTTGTCATGTTTTGGGAATGGTTCCTTAAACATCTCATGTTCTTGATTGGATGAGTGTCCTTCAATCTCAATATCACCTCTATCAATGAGATCTTGTATGATGTTCTTCAGTCAATGACAATTTCCTGTCTTATGTCCCTTGCTCTTATGAAATTCACAATATTCATCCTCATTCCACCAATTTGGTTTGACCTTTGGTTCATATGGAGGAAAATCTAGAACTATGATTACCTTGTTTGCCACTAGCTTTTTGAAAACTGACTCAAGTGGTTCTTCCAATGGAGTGTACTTCCTTCATGATCTAGAAGTTGTTTGAGTATTCACTTGATTTTTTGTAGAACTTGATCCCAAAAAGATGAATTTGGGTTGCACTGTGTTGGCGTCAACAACACCATCATTGATTGTGTTCTTGTTTTTATTCCAAAATCTTGGCTTGTCTTTTCTTTTAAAGTCATATTTGTTTTCTTTGAATATCTTAATGACTCCTTGCTCAATTAGGACCTCTTCTATCGCTAAGCCTTTTTCAATGATGTCCTTGAAGGTGGACAAACAAGCTTTTCTTAAGTCGTAACCAATGTCTTTGTTAACATTTTGGGTGAACATCTCTACCATTTGTTTTTGTGGGATTTCACAAGAGCATCTGCTGGCTAGATTCCTCCATCTTTGTAAAAATGATGCAAAAGACTCTCCCTCTTTTTGCTTGGTGTTGCACAAAGTAGTGACTGATAGGTCTGTCTCTATGTTGTAGGAGAAATGTTGGATAAATGCCTCTGCTAGATCACCCCATGACTTAATACCAGGTGGGAGTTGGGAGAACCATTCCATAGCTTGATCACCTAGGCTTTTTGGGAATAATCTCATCAAATATGTCTCTTTTGCTGCTACCTCAATGCAAGCTCAAGAATTTTGAAACTGACTGTGTTTGTTTGCTGGACTGTAAAAGTTTTATTTTCAATTCCTGAACACAGACGCGCCTGTATACTTCACAGACGTGGTTTCCTGACACAGACATGGCTCTGTTCGACACAGACGCGCTTCTGAGATTTTTTTGCAAAGTGGAATGCTGATTCTGTAAACACAGACGCGTTTTTGCAAAATTTGTGCAATTTTTTCCAATCTGTGAAGTTGTTTTGTTGTGACCAAATCTGACTGTTTGACTGTTTTTCGTGACAAGAGGACACAGTGTTAATGAAGACCCAATGTTTGCAAGTGTCTAGACTCAAAATGACTCCAAGAAAAGTGTGTTGTTTGATGTAAAAAATGTTTTGCATACACTTGAAGACACAAAGTTTTGCTGTTTGGTCTTGAATGTTTTGAATGTTTAAAATAAGTCAAGCACAATTCTTATGGCTGGCCAAGACAATAGTTGTTGATCCCACATGGGGTTTTACCCTCGAGGCTACGCTATTTAGAGTGGATACTTAGATGCTTGACCTCACTAGCTCCACCCTCGACACTCACTTCTCGGGTCAGCCAAGCATCAGTCCCCATGAAAACTCCCTGTGGTGAACTTTGTATCTCTACTAAGAATCGTATGTGTGTGGGCTGCTACTAGAGGTCCGACCTCCTGCCCCAACAACTAGAAGGATTTGGGCTTCTAAAACAAAAAGGTGCTAGTAAGGGCATCCGCTCGTGTGGCCATACATGCGGCACTTTCAGCTCTGTAAATACAGAAGGCTCCCAGCCGATAGGGGTTACGCCCTACAACTGATCAAATAAATTTGATCAAACGGGTTTATGGGGAGACATAGTGTCGGTATGAACTAATCAGCACACGTTATTCATAGTTTTCACCATGAATATAGTTGTTTATAGTGGTGCGGAAGAGGTGGGTTTTCCTCGCTACCACTTGGGTCGTTCTCTTCTCACTAGTAGTCCTAATGACCACACGGGAAGACAGGCCCTCTAAAGATTAAACAAAAAGAGCCTATTGCTCAAGACACAAAAGACAATGATTCAATTTTAGTGCACCAATTGAAGTGTTTTCTATTCTATGAAAACAAGGCACACAATAAAAATCCAAAAGCCCTTGCCAAGGACCTGCAACAAAGAGTTGTTAGTAGTTTGGATTGTTTCAAATAATCACCCCTTCCTGCAAGCACACAAGTTAGGTAGATTTTAAACCCAAAAGACTTTGTGAAAATAGGGGCCTTCAACCAAACGATTTTGCTTTCAAGACAAGCTGCACCAATTTTGTTAGCTAGATCTGAAAATGTTAGCTCAAAATAAACCGGATCTGAAACCCTAAATGTAAAATCCAAAACTGAATCAATAAACCCGAAATTTGAAACTGGTGAACATAGACGCGATTACCCTCAACACAGACGCGACTTCGTGACACAGACGCGGTTCTGTGATGCACAGACGCGACTATAGAACTCAGACGCGATTTCTGGACATAGACACGGCTAAAAACACCGCAGACGCGACTTAATAACACAAACGCGCTTTCCCGGAACCTGCAAAATAAAATACTGCCAGTAACACAGACGCGATTCCAGATGTCGTAGATGCACCAGAAAAGAAAAAAAACGCGATCCGAAAATGCGCAGACGCGAGAATATCAAAATGCTGCCGAAAACGTCAGATCTGCAACTTCAAAATACAAAATCTGCAACAAGGATGTTAAATGCAAAAGGGACAAGAGTCCCACCAGGCGTGCCAAAATGTATATGGTGAAAATGGATAACAATAATAACGATATTGAAAGGCTAAATGAATTCAACCACAAAACCCTAGCCTAACAACAACAAAGATCCACCATAACATATGAAGATTACCTAAGACAATGCAAATCAAACGAAATCACAAAGATTATACCATCACATGTCCAATAGGGTTTGGATCTCCATTCTTCCTATCTCCATTGATCTTGCTTGATATATTTGCTCTCAGATTTTATGTGCACAAGAGCTCAACAAAGAACGAAATGTGGTTGTAAGTAGGATCGTAATGTAGTCAAGTCATTAAGATGATTCATTAGAACGAATGATTAGGGTTTGATAATGAAGGAAGCATCTCCTTATATAGAAGACACTATATGAAATGGAGGGATAAGATTGAGAGGTGTAAAAGGAGGTCAGCTAAGATTAGAGGGTAGGTAAAAAAAATAATAAGATAATGAAAGGGGTAGGTAGTGTATGAATTAAGAGATGAATGACATGTGTCATGGGTAGAAAGGGTTAATGAATTAATTAAATAAATAAGGATTTATTTAATTAATAGAAGAAGTGGGATAATTAAATAAATAAGATATTTATTTAATTTAGGAAAAGGATAATTTAAATAAATAAATGTATTTATTTAAATGAGAAATAAGGCTAGAAGAGGATAAATGAATTAATTAAATAAATAAAGATTTATTTAATTAATAGAAGAATTAAGCTTAGATAAATAAATAAATAAAATATTTATTTAATTAAACTGGACAATTTTAGGTGTCTACAATATATATTGGAGAATTTGATTACTAGCTGTGAAACCAAGCACTAGGCGACAACTAGTAATCAAAATGTGGCTATGATTCTATTGGAATTTGAAAAGGATTATGATTAAATTGAGTGGACCTTTATCTTAGATATGCTATGTGATTTTGGATAACCTCCCAATTTCTATAAGTGGGTCAATGTTTTATTCAAATATTCTCCCTCCAAACTTGACATAAATGGCTCTCTATCTAATCGTAAGCTTCTTTAGAGGTTGATTGGACAAGGATTTCCTATAGCCCCAACTCTCTTTATTCTTTCTACAAATACTTTCTATTATGTGTTGAGGACTAGCCTCGTTTCTCCTCCTATCTAGGGTAGCTTTCTCCCCAATGATGAGGCTTTGATTAATGCCCAATTTGTTGATGACATTGCTCTTTTTATGGGGAAAAGGTAAATATTGGAAATGGTTTGGTCTTGATAAATTTATCAAGTATCTAGGGATTCCATTTTCTATCTCCCCTCCCATCAAGCATATGTGGGATTGACTTTATCAAAAAAATGAGAAAAACACCATAGATCGCAAACCCATCTCCTTTCTCTTGCTGGTAGACTTTAAATTGTTAAAAAGTGATAGCCTCTCACTCTTTGTACTTTTCTTTGTTGGAAAATGCACACTCCAATGAGAAATTGTAGGTGATTGAAGGTATTGTCATTGATGGCAACCTTACAATCATGTGATACCGATAGGAAAGCACATGCACCGGCACCAGCATACTCTACACTGGCATACAGATCACCGACACCAAGAAAGAAGATTGCTGGCACCATGGCCGACAGGAATTTTGTATAAATGTACTTTGTAATTAATTGTAAAATATTTTGTAAGCCGACATGGCAGATTGTAATATGACTCATATATGTATGAGATCATTGTAGATCATTTAGAGAGCAAAGTATGAAAAGAATATAGCAGACCTAATGTGCGAATTATTAGGATAAGGGTTTATGTATATTATAGAGCTTAAATCGGTACTGAATATGGCATAGAAGATGTTGATCTAAAGCAGTACAAGACATTGGATTTATATAATCCAATTTTGTAAGTCAGTGTGACTTGTTTTGTAATTGAGCAGTGAGCTCTAGGCACTTGGCCTTCCTGCATGTGCAGGCCCCTGTTGTAGACAGTAATATTCTCTTATTGACCAGTAAGCGAATATTGTGGGTCACAAAGCCCACCGAGGTTTATCCCACACCGGGTTTCCTTGTTAAAATATTGTGTTATGGTGTGTCTCTTATGTTGTGGTTGCTATTCTTATTTGCGGCATTATTTTTGGTTTACCGGTACACAGTTTTAATATGCTTTTCATGTTATAAGTTAAGAAAATTATCCAACCGGTCAAATACTGATTCATCCCCCCCCCCCTCTCAGTATCTTTAGGAATCCTAACAATTGGTATCAGAGCCTGGTCCTCTATTTTCAAAAGCCTAACAACTTGAGGAAGATCTTTTCACCGGTAGTGATGGAAAACTTGAGAAAGCAATTGGAAACAACTCTTTCAGACTGTGATGCAGAAAAGGTGAAGAATATCAAACTTAAAGATAATCTAAAGGTTGCTCAAGATATCATTCAAGGACTTCAAGAGAATTTCACTATTGCAAGAAACAAGAGAAGAGAACTTTGTGAAAAGATGCAGAATGATGAAGATGAAAAGGAAACTCTTAATGATCTGGTGAACCAACTGAGACAAGATAACTGTACAATAAAGAATGAGATGCAGGATATGACTATGAGGTTTTGTAAAGAAATTGAAGATAGAAAGAAGAATGAAGATGACTTGACTAGAAGAATCAATGATACTGCAAATGAAAATCTAAGACTCAGTCATGAGAATGATATGCTAAAAACAGATCTAATTCACTTAGAACATGATAAAACTGAACTCATGAGAAAAAAGGACTTCTTGGAAAATGAATTGGCTACTGCAAATCAACACAAGGAGAAATTCAAGAAAAGTTAAGAGGAACTTGATGACATGCTGAAGAATCATAAACCTAATGGTGATACAAATGGCCTTGGCTTTGAAGTTGGTGAAAGCTCTGGTACTGCAAGCAAACATGATCATAGCAAACTGGTAAGACAACCTAATGCTTACAAATTTAATAAGAAATGCTTTAATTGTAAGCAGTATGATCATAGAGAAAATCAGTGTAGATCTAGAAATTATTAGAACACTAATACACCCACCGATCAATGTTCTAAATGCAACAAAGTTGGTCATAATTCAAAAAATTGCAGAATGAATGTAAGATGTCATGTTTGTGGAAGATTTGGACACCTGTCTAATCAATGCAAAACACATACTAGCATAGGATATGGGAAAGCTATTCAAAAAAACAGTGTGACTTGTTATGCTTGTAACAAGATTGGACATATTGCTAAATTTTGTAGAAGTAAGGCATCACCGACAAATAACAAAGGTCCTAGCTTGAAAGGTAAAGAAAAGGTTGATGAAGTAAAGAAAGAATTCTCGAAACAATGGATCGGAAAGTCAGATCAGAATGTTGATGGGAATACTCCTCCACCAACAGAACAGAGTAACACTCCATCGGTGGGAGACTCTTCATCTAACTGAAGGAAAATCCTTTGGGGGTTTGGCAACAAATTGAAAAACATGCTAATATACCCTCGGTTGATGGTGAGAAGTTGAATTACTTCTTTACTGGTAGATGAGTTAAGTTGTAACTTAACCGATGAGCATTAAATGTGGTAGTTGGAGAAAATAACATTATAGAGCAAGTATTTTGGCTCCTCTTTCATTCACCGAGCATTCAAATCTTCGAGAGTGCAAAAATTCCCGAGCGAAGGCATCCTTAGCAAAGAAGTGAAGCAGTTCATCCAAGCACTCATCCTAAAGGCAGATTGAAGTATTTATAACTATGGCTTCCTCATCCACTCCTGAATTTATTGCAAACCCTACTGTGATCAAAGTTATCAAGCACCCTAGACCCGTATTCAAGCTTGTTCCCAAAATAGCAAAGAAAGATGATACCCTAGGTGCATTTTCTCAAATTCCTAAGGGAGTAGTATATGTTGAACACCCTAGGATATACATACATTGCCATATAGAGGAACTAGGAGATGATGAAATCAAGAACATGTATAGAACTATGATTTGTGATGAAAATGGCAATATCAAGCCGGAACAGAAGGTAATAGAAACCCTAGGTTTTATGGATATTCTTAGCATTCCTGATTTTCCTGAAGATGTGATAAGAATAGTCCTAAGTAGAGTCCATGGTGAATTATTTTGGTTGGATTCAATCCATAAGATCACCAAAGAAGTCGTTAAGGCAGTAACAAAGTTAATTTCCACCGACAGCAGGCCTGACAGAACTAAAAAGGTCTCAAATGACACAATGATAGCCCTAACCGACGCAACATTTGACAAAAGGTCTCTAAGGGTAAATGATGTGAATGACATCAATGCCAGATTTGTCAGTATGATTTTAGGCTACAAAGCTATGCATGCAAATAGGTTAAACTCATTATCTAGCTTATGTATCAAAAGTGCATATGACATGGTAAATGATAATGCTAGAATAGATGTGTGTGAATGACTCAAATATGAATTGATAGACATTCTGAAGAAGATAAAGGGAGATAAGAAAGGAACCTCTAGATTTGGAAATTTACTTGTATGTTTAATGTTGTACATTACTAAGCAAGTACCCGATATTGGTAGAAAAGATTTTGGATTTCATATACCGGTAGGAAAGCAACTATTGGACATCTTAAGCAACATGAGAGAAAACAGAGAGAAAAACATAAATGAACATTTTCAGGCACTAAAGGCTCAAATGAAGACAAGAATAAGACTGTCACAAGCAATTGTGGATAAATATCAGAAGGAAATATGCTTTGTAATTAAAAAAGATGAAATCTAGATGGAGGCAGTTGTCCCTAGGACTATCTGGGTAACTGAAATGGGATATCAAATAGATGATAACATTATTGAAACTTATGCAAAATCCCTCTTTGAAGCACCAAAAGAACCCACTGAGAAAGTATTTGGCAGTGCTGAAACAATAGAAAGTGGTATTCAGTCTAGGAAAAGAGTTAAGAAAGTTGAACAAATAGTAAGGAAAGGCACTAGATAAGGAAAAGCACTTAAGGAAGATGTATTGAAGCAAACTGGTATCAAAGAAAGTGAGTTGGAAGGACTTCAACCGGAAACTCATCTTTCACCAGTTGCAACTTCCTTTGAGAGTGATATACCGACGGTATTCAAAATGGTAGAAAGGAAAAAAAAAACCCTCACCGGTACCCTCACCCACTCTTAGAAAAACCAGACAAAAGCAACAGGCAGTAAGGCCTCCAGTAATGAGCTTTGTATACGGTGAAAATGGATAAACAACAATAATGTTGAAAGACTAAATGAATTCAACCACAAAACCCTAACCTAACAACAACAAAGATCCACCATAACATATGAAGATTACCTAAGACAATGCAAAATGAAATCACAAAGATTATACCATCACATGTCCAATAGGGTTTGAATATCCATTCTTCCTATCTCCATTGATCTTGCTTGATATATTTGCTCTCAGATTTTATGTGCACAAGAGTTCAACAAAGAACGGAAATGTGGTTGCAAGTAGGATCACATATGAAAGTGCAAAAGGCGTAGTGTAGTCCAGTTATCAAGTAGTTAATCAGTTAGGGTTTGATAATGAAGGAAGCATCCTCTTATATAGAAGACACTATAAGAAATGGAGGGATAAGATTGAGAGGTGTAAAAGATAAATGGTCAGCTATGATTAGAGGGTAGGTAAAGGAAATAAGAAAATAATGAAAGGGTAGGTAGTGTATGAATTAAGAGATGAATGACATGTGTCATAGGTAGAAAAGGTTAACGAATTAATTAAATAAATAAAGATTTATTTAATTAATAGAAGAAGTGGGATCAATTAAATAAATAAAATATTTATTTAATTTAGGAAAAAGATTAATTAAATAAATAAATGTATTTATTTAAATGATAAATAAGGCTAGAAGAGGATAAATGAATTAATTAAATAAATAAAAATTTATTTAATTAATAGAAGAATTAGGCTAAAATAATTAAATAAATAAAGATATTTATTTAATTAGACTGGACAATTTTAGGTGTCTACATTTGGCCCCTCTTTGAGACAATGCAGCTTGTCGCGTTGTTTCAAAGAAGATAACATAAACTGATACAAAGTTGCCCCAAGATGGGAATGATATGCCCCCTTGAGAGATTGGATGAAAATGTCTGAAAAGATCGCAGACAATCTCTCGATAAGAAAGAAAGGCTAGAATTAACTGACCGGATAAAGTGACAGAGTCATGGGATGATGAAGACTGACTCGAGAAATGAGGGCTAAGGCTAGGGCTAGGGCAGTCTATAAAATAGACCACGAGGGGAATACATCCTCATTGTCATCCACACATCCAAGAGATCATAGTGCAAAGAGAGAATAGAGTAGCAATAGTCAACAACGATGGCATTGGTGCATAGATTTGATCGCATTCGCCGATTTTAGAGGCCGGCAAATGCAGGAGAGTCGGTAAGTACCGCAAAACCTCCTTGTACTTTGTCGCATTAAATGTTGTCATAAATGCATGCTAGGTAGGGCAATAAATGCGCTTTAGGATAATGTCAAAAAATGTCAAAAACGTGTAGGTGTGTCTGCATTAGTGCCAGGCACGTCTAGGTTGGCTAGGCGCGTCTGCGTTTATGTCAGGTGCGTCTATGAATTCAGCAACATTTATGTCAAATGCGAACGCGTCTGTGTTGTGCAGACACATTTGTGCAATGTGGGCACATTTGTGTAGGATAGGCGTGTCTGTGCAGAGCATAGGCACGTCTATGTATTTCAGGTGTGTCTGTGCAGAGCAGGCACATTTGTGCAGTTTGTAAGCGCGTTTATGTCTTCAAGGTCAAATCGTCAGTTCTGTCATCAACATACGCTGTCGATTGGATAAGCTGCTGAGAGGATACACTCAAGCAGATCCTCTAGGGAAGACTAAGATAGATCAAGGCACTTTGTGATGAACAGTGAGTACCAAGACATAGTACTTTGTGATGAACAGGGAGTACCAATAGGAGCAGCACTTTGTGATGAACATGGAGTGCAAATATGAGCAGCACTTTGTGATGAACATGGAGTGCAAATATGAGCAACACTTTGTGATGAACAGGGAGTGCAAAATACGTAGTACTTTGTGATGAACATGAAGTACCACTAGGATAGATAGCAACACTTGTGATGAACAGTGAATGTCACCAGGATAGAAGCAACACTTTGTGGTGAACAGTGAGTGTCACTAGGATAGAAGCAACACTTTGTGATGAACAGTGAGTGTCACGAGGATTGACATGATTGATTTGCTTGACTGTAGGAGTATTTGCCTATGTTGGAGTCACAAGAGAGATTCCCGTCGATGTAGAGATTACGACCAGAGCTGACATTCGAGGACCGAGCTACTATTGAGGTTATGGGTCTGAGATACATTCTGTATGTGCCTGAGTTTTGGGCGAACATGGGTTTGCTGACTGCACTTGCTGAGAGGTGGCACTCAGAGACTTGTACTTTACATTTACCGATGGGTGAGATGACAATAACCTTGGAGGATGTATATAGGCTATTGAGGATACCGATCAATGGGGAGCTGATACCCTGTGATCGAGATGGAGACAAGGAGGCCCTAAGATGAGTGTTCCAGGATCTGGGACTGGAGATGAGGGTTGGACATGTGGCATGGGATACCATGACAGTGACATGACTAGCACTACCAGCAGTGCTAGAAGGAGTGATCAGTGGGTTCCTGTGTCCAGACAGGGCGACGCGAGGGTTGGCTGTGGGCTGGGGGAGCACCTTGGAGACGCTGGTCACACAGCACACCAGATATGCCTGGGGATCGTGCATGCTGGCACACTTATACTATGAGCTGCATCAGTTTGTGTATCATGGATCCGTAGGATTGGGCTGCGGAGTTACATTGCTGTAGGTGTAGGCATATGAGCATCTGTCGGTTACCCGACCGATACATTTTAGGGGTAGGGGTCATGGACGCAACTTTGTTCATTTGTACGATATGATTACATCATAGCCACAGATTGGCAGGTTGGAGCATTGGCATCGAGTCCTGGATGAGATTGACACTGTGATATGGAGGTCGTACCGTAAGTGCGAGCAGTGGGAGGAGGACGCAGTAGATCTACCTTATACCTTCCGGAGTAGATATCTGATTGGGCAGATGCCCTATGTATTAGAGAGACAACTAATTGACAGGGTATGCAGGCAGTTTGGCCATATTCAGCAGATGCCACGGGGTTCCAGGATGTATGCTCGGATAGTCAAGGATCAGGCACACTTTGGGCTGCTATTGTCATATGATTAGGCCGTGATGCAGCTGGTAGAGATGGTGTCGATGCCATGGGATATGTGGCCAAAGATTGAGGATGCAGGTATGGATGCAGAGTACATTGCATATTGGGCTGAGAATCCCTTTCCATGACTGACTGACCCAGGTGAGCCTCTAGATGGAGATGGAGATGGTGGTGGGGATGGGGATGATGATGGAGATGGTGGGGAGAGAGGCCGACGGAGGAGGCGGGGTGCAATTGGAGATAGGAGGGTGGCTCCACAGAGAGAGGGTGGGGAGGAGAGACAGGCTCGGGTGGTGAGGGGTCGCGGTGGATTGCCACTACAGGTGCCAGCAGCACAGGGTCCTAGACAGGTGCAGGGACAGGGGTAGAGGCAGGTACAGGCAGAGGCATAGGCACAGGAACAACCACCAGTACAGGGGGAGCCACACGCAAAGCCACAAGCAGAGGCACAGGGGGTCGAGGAGGAGGAGGATGAGCTACTTGAGCTGAGGGAGATCTGTTAGGGATAGGCAGATGAGATCCAGGACCTGGAGAGGGAGATAGCTAGGCTCAAGAGGCGACTGAGGTACATAGAGAATAAGCGAGATCAATCTATCCAGCGCTATACTAAGGCTGAGACAACACTAAGGGCTGGGAGGCAGGTGGCAGAGGACACAGGGGTTGGATATGCCTATGTTCTACAGGTAGGGGAGGAGATAGGTTACTGGTGAGACCTATACTACGGGGCAGTGCCACCAGAGCAACGGACAAGGAGCTTCTGTAGACCATCGCGGACAACGACGACTACGGGAGGGAGCCAGAGGAGACAGGCATCCAGCAGTAGGGTTATGGGTCCTCCACCACCACTAGATAGAGGGGGCAGGAGAGATGATCCTGGGGCGGGTCCTTCTAGGGCTCAGACTCCATCGAGGCCAGGCAGCTCCGAGGGAGGGAGTTCATCATAGCCATAGAGGGCTCCCTATGTATCAGTTTTGTACCATTTTTGTATGATGATGTAGACACCTTCGGGTGATTTTGTAGCCATATGTATTTTGACATCATTGTATCATGACACTTTTGATTATATATATGAGATGATTCATCTTTGCGACAGCTATATGCATGTGTACCTATGTGATGAGATGTTTCATGATGTATGTTTCTATGTGATGCTTATGTTATGGATGCAAATATGTATATGATGCAATATTTTTGTTCTTTTATGTTTTTAATATGTTATGCCAATGCAAATGTGAATGTATGAAATGCAAAGAACTATTTACATGATGAAAATGTAAAATGTGCTAACATGTGTTGTGTGCAGAATGTGATGTAATTGTGATAGCTATATGTATGTATGAAATGAGATATGTGGTAATGCAGGTGCAACTACATGAAATGCAAATATTTTTGGTGTGTCATTATACTCAGTCATGTGATAACAGGCTACATGGACTCAAGAAGGACAATGGAGGTCAATCAAGAACGGGGGATGGAAGATAGAATGTATGAAAATGAAAAGAGCTTCTTGTGCGTTATCATCATTGAGCTTTATTATGGCAAGTAGGTTATGACAATCGAGGCATATGTTCGACCCAGAAAGTAATTGTATCTGTTTGCATGGAGATAAGACAGTCACAAACAAGGAATGCCCCAGTTCACACTAGACTCACAGTGTCCTCATATCCTTGGACAAGTCATAGCATTACTATAAAGACAATTCACAGACAGCAACAAAAAAATAGGAGACGATACCCCATCCTCGCCTTTATAGTCAGAGACATCCTGGAGATAAAATCTCTAGTCAAAGATATTCAGGAAAAGCTAAAAGACATGTCACCAAAAGATAAAATCAAAAGAAACCAAGACTCGACACCAACATCCATTGTAGTCCTCAAGTTTAGTGTCTCTGGTCACTTGTATAAGTCTTATTTGATTGTGGTCACAATGTTTACTTTCACAAAAGGATAGATAGCACTGAACCATAATGTTGTCTGAGTCTAATGAAAGATTTGATTTGTTCAAGCCCATTGTTATTGTTGTGTCCCATCTGAAACTGACTGAATCCATGCTACTGATACTTTATTGTGGAGAAGACGAAACTTTATTGCGGATTGGCGATGCAAATGTTTCGTTATTGCGGATTGTGCGCGGATAGATTGAAGAAAACTGGAAGAAACTGTACTCCTCGAAACATGTGATGCTCTCAGTTCCACGCCTATTACTAGACGTAGGATTGGCCTTAGCCACAGATAGGAGCTGATTTATTATGGATGGAAAGGTTGAAAAAGGGGGAGGTTTATTATGAATGGCTAACCAATCTTAGATAGATCAATAACAAACCATGATGGGAATGGGTAAGTTTATTATGGATAGATAGGCTGTGAGTGTGTGCAAAGTGAAGGATGAAATGAAATCCTGAAGGAGGGAGGAGCAATGTCTCTACACATGGCGTTGGTGACCCAGTTTTCACCATGGTACTTGCCCAGGGCACCACCAAAGTGGTTTTCACCGTTGGACGGAATGTTTTTCTTTACTTTTTTTGATTTTTTTTTGTTGTTGTCACAAAGCGCATCTTTGCCGGGTTTTCACCAAGTAACGAAATTTTTATTTTTTATGATTTTTTTTTTGTATTTTTTGTATTTTTATGATTTTTTTTGTATTTTTGAATTGGGATAGTCTGAAGAGCTATGTGTAAAACCTGTGAAGGTGCATGTTGTTGATAGGATCCTCCAGGGATTCACCCTCTGTGGTTGAGAGTTGATATGCACCAAATCCATATGCTGCTGTGATGATGTAAGGACAAGCCAGTTTGGTTCGAACTTGCCCTTCTTCTCTCTGTCTTGTTGATTTTTAGGATTTTCTCTGAGAACCAAGTCACCTACCTCAAATGTGCGAAGGCTTCACTTTATGATTGTAACTGTGACTCATTCATTATTGATAAGTCTTGAGATAATTAAAAGCAGTTTGTCTTCATTCATCCAATAGTTCAAGTTCTTGTAGGCGAGAGACCCTGTAGTCTTCATCACTGATATTGTTTTGCAAAAAGACTCGTAAAGAGGGTAACTCGACCTCAACAGGCAAGATAGCTTCAGTGCCATAGACAAGTGAATAGGGTGTAGCTCCTGTAGGTGTGTGGACACTTGTGCGGTAAGCCCAAAGTGCGAGATTAAGTTGGATATACCAATTACGACCAGCATCGTCAACTATCTTTTTCAAGATTTTAAGAATTGTTTTATTAGACACCTCAGCTTGACCATTACCTTGGGGGTAAAAAGGTGTGGAGAAATGATGGGTAATATGGAAGCGGTCACAGAGTTCACGAACATCCTGATTTTTGAAGGGACACCCGTTATCAGTGATGATGGAAACAGGAATACTGTATCGACAAATGATATAGTTGAGAATGAATGTAGCAATTTGTTTTCCAGTGACTTGTGTGAGAGGCACGACTTCGAGCCATTTTGTGAAATACTCTGTGGCAGTGATGATGAATTTATGACTGTTGCAAGATGGAGGGTGAATCTTACCTATGAGATCGAGTCCCCACTGACAAAAGGGCCAAGGAGTTGCAATTGGTTGGAGTTCTTGTGTTGGCGCATGGATGAGGTCTCCATGAAGTTGACACTGTTTACATTTCTTCACAAACTTATATGAATCTTTTTCCATATTGGGCCAGTAATATCCAGTCCTAATGAGTTTCTTGGCTAAGGTAGGACCACTAGAATGTGGACCACATATCCCTTCATGTACTTTACATAACGCAATCTGAGCTTTGTCGCTTTCTAAACATCTAAGAAGAGTGCCATCTAGACCTCGACGATACAGGATATCGGCTAAAATGACGTATCGAGAAGATTGGCGAATGAAAGTGCGATGTTGGTTATTGGATAGATCAGGAGGTAGGGTATTGTCACGAAGGTATGCGAAAATGGAACCGTATAACTGGGAATCAGGACCAACAACACATATCATCTTAGTAGGAGTGATTTCATATAAGGGAACCAAAAGGTTATCTACCAAGAACTCATAGCGGGTCTCATTCGGTGGTAGATCAATTAGTGAAGCAATTGTAGCCATGGCATCCACGGCTCTATTCTATTCTCTGGGTATCTGCTCAAAGTCCATCTTCATGAAATATTGTTTCAGGTTGTCCACCATTCTTTTGTAAGGCATTAATTTATCATTCTTTTTTTGGTAGTCATTAGTTGCCTGACGAATCACAAGTTGAGAGTCCCCAAAAACACGAAGTTCCTGAATCTTCCACTGAACTGCAATCCTTAATCCAGTTGTTAATGCCTCATATTACACTATGTTATTAGTGCAGGGAAATGATAATCGATATGATTTTGGTATAGAATCCCCTTGAGGAGTTATGAAGAGGATGCCAGCTCTTGCCCCATGCTGTGTGTATGAGCCGTCAAAGTATAGTTGCCAAGGCTTTGCATGTGACACTGTTAAAATGGATTCATCTGGAAATTCTGAAATTAGAGGAACATCATCTATCATGGGAGCATTTGCTAACTGATCTGTGATAGCTTGTCCTTTTATTTCTTTTCTGTCCACATACTCGATGTCGAATTCACTCAAGATCATCACCCATTTGGCTAGTCACCCAGTAAGTGTTGCTTTATTGAGGAGGTATTTCAATGGATCAATCCTTGCAACCAACTTAATCTTATGAGTTAGCATGTAATGTCGTAATTTCTGCGAAGCAAAGACCACAACGAGACATGCACGCTCAATTGGTGTGTAGTTTAGCTCATATCCCACCAATGTGCGACTGATATAGTATACTGCCTTTTCTTTGCTCTCAGCAACTTGTTGTGCTAAGAGTGCTCCCAGTGCTATTGAAGTGGCTGATATGTATAGTAATAGAGGTTGGTCCAGAACTAGTGGCATCAGAACTGATAGATTCAAAAGATAATCTTTGAGTATCTAGAAAGCCTGTTGACAGTTATCATCCCATTTGAATTTGATGTTTTTATGTAGCAAGTGCTGAAAGGGATTACACTTATCTGCAAGTTGTGCTATGAATCTTCATATGGACTGGAGTCTCCCTTCCAAAGATCGAAGTTGACTGATATTTCGTGGTGGTTTCATCTCTAGGATGGCCTTGACTTTTGCTGGATCGACTTCAATTCCTCTTTTTGACATAATGAATCCCAGGAGCTTCCCAGAGGTTACTCCAAAGACACATTTCTTGGGGTTTAATCTTACTTTATACTTTTCCAACCGATCAAAGATGACTGAAAGTATGTCCAAATGTGTATCTCTATCTATTGATTTACCCAAGAGGTCGTCAACATAATCTTCCACAGTTACGTGCATGAGATCATGAAATATAGTCGTCATGGCTCTTTAATATGTAGCACCTGCATTTTTTAGCCCAAAGGGCATGACATTCCAATAGAAAGTTCCCCAAGGACAAGTGAATGTTGTTTTGTGCTAATCCTCAGATGCAATTTTTATTTGATTGTAACCAGAGAATCCATCCATCAAAGATAGCATCGCATGACCTACTGTGAGATCGACAATCAAGTCAATATTTGGTAATGGAAAATCATCCTTAGGACAAGCTTTGTTGATGTCTCTGAAATCTGTACATATTTTGATACTACTATCTGGTTTACTAACAGGCACTAAGTTGGAGATCCATTCATGATAATCAATTGGGCATATGAATCTGACATCCAATAATTTCTCAAGCTCTACTTTGACTAATAATGCGACTTGTGGATGCATCTTTCTTCATTTTTGTTTTACTGGTTTTGCCCCTGGTTTAACTATCAAATGGTGCATTACCAAATCCTGAACCAATCCAGGCATATCAATGTATGACCATGCAAACTTGATTTGTCGTTCCGTGAAGAAACTTATGAATTTTGACCTTTCTGACTCTATCAAAGATTGAGCCAAGAATATGTTGTGGAACTTCTTCTGTACCAATGTTTGTTTTGATAGTCTCCTCTACCAACATGGATGACTTTTCCTCATATGATGCTGGGAGAATGTCAAGCCTTCCATCTTTGGGTGCCTCAGAGAGGTTTTCGCCCTCAGATACGTCCTTTCTTTTTACTTTTTTGGGGTCAGGCAGCGGCACAGTGTGGTTTTTGCCATAAGACCCTTGGTTTGTTTTTATTTTTATGTTTTTGCAACTAGAAGGCCCGACATCCTCACCAAAATATGCCACGCTATTGAGTTCTATAGTGTATCTCGCTTTATGGTCCCCATGGGGAAGATCATCTCGTATGCCAAAATAGTCAATAAAAGCTTCATCATTTTGGAATGTGTCAAACTGTGCAGGTCCTTCATGGTCCTAGTCAATGAGCTGGTGGTGAACAAGTGGAAGGCCTTTGATGTATTCAAAGTTAGCAGGACTAAGAGTGAAGATGTGGTTATATTCAGGTATGTCGAGGTAGTTATCAAGGTCATCGTTGGCACTCTCCTCATCAGTGTCGATCGTGAACGAATCCAAATTATTATCCCTAGTAGCGCATTCTGGGACAGGTGTTCTCATTCTATGTGATTTCAACCTAGGACCTAGAGGCAAGGACTGTATGGGATCCGTCAGGGTTGTTTCTTGACCAACTTTGATTTTTTCATAAAATTCCTGTTCTTCTGTGGGTTCATCTGGCTCTCTGAACGTCTCAGTGAGTTTGTAGTCACTAGAGGATTTGTCTGAACCCCATTCCCATTCATTGGAGTCTATGGAATATAGATTTTCTTGTTGAATTTTGGTAGCTTCGATTTGTAATGCTTCTTTTTTTCTTTGAGTGTTTACCTTGTAAGTCATGAAACGAAGTCCTTTCGAGCGTTCCTTTTTGAATGTCAATTCAAGTTGTAAAGGTTCAATGATGCCTTCCTTTCTTAAGCCAAGAGGGCTTTTGCCATCATACCCAAATTTTTGTAGGATCTTGAACCCTTTGCCATATTTCTCACATGGTATACTGATGTGATCTTGTGTATCATTTTCAAGGTCTTTGTAAAGCATTTTGTATAAGTCTTCTTCTTCCAGTTCACCCCATCTTTGAAAGATAGTAGGGTCCCATTTGAGTACAATGATAGATACCTGCTTATTAGGATGTGGTCTTCCATATTCTTTTGGTGAACTCATGACTTGTTGTAAGTACATGGTTTGATTCAAAGTGTATTCACCCATGCCCTTGTCCTGGAATTTCCCTTTAAGCTCACCTTGTTTTGATGTCGAAGGTTTTAATGACTCAGGATCAATGTATGAAGAAGAAGGAACAGCTTCGCAATTACTGGGAATGATGGTCTCAGTTTTTGGTCTCAAGTTATTGCAGTATATGAATGGATTAGGATCTCCATTAACTATTATTTCAACTCCATTATGAGGAAACTTGATACATTGGTGATATGTAGATGGGACTGCCCTCATTTCATGAATCCAAGGACGTCCTAGTAATATATTGTATGTGAGATCTAGGTCTAGGACTTGACAAACCACATCCTTTGTAACTGGCCCAACTTTGAGAGGCAAGGTGATTGTGCCTTTGGATGAATGCTCTTCATCATCATATGCTTTGATGGTAATTTTGTTTGTAGAATTCACAGCTTTATCAGAATATCCCAATTGTTTAATAGTGCTTAATGTACAAATGTTCAGACCTGCTCCATCTATTAGGACTCGTCATCGGCTTCTGTGAATGTAAGGGAGTGTGGAATGGAAAGGTATCTCACCATGGCTTGAAACTGGTCCACATTCATATCAGTAGGGACAGAAGTATCCCTTAAGATTTTGTCAAGAATGGCTTTATGTGCGGGAGATATGCGTAAGAGCTCAAGGATTGAGATAAGTGCGGGTGTCTTCCCTAACTATTCTACAAGGTCATACTCAGGCTTGGTTGATGAGGAAGCGGTGTTTTTAGCTAGAGCACCTTGCAAAGTGAATTTACCTCGACGGGTTGTAACATGACATTCAGAGGTAGGTTCATAAGAAGATCCAATGCCTTTCAAGACAATCTTGGGTCTTTGGGTAGAATTCTTAGGCGTTTTGTCCTTGATGATAATGGTAGAGACATAATTGTCCATTGAAATGTGATTGATAGTTGAGTCATAGTTATAGGATGCTCTGGTATACTTGGGTTGGTCATCTGTGGTTGCAGCTTTTCCCTTGTCATGTTTTGGGAATGGTTCCTTAAACATCTCATGTTCTTGGTTGGATGAATGCCCTTCAATCTCAATGTCACCTCTATCAATAAGATCTTGTATGATGTTCTTCAGTCGATGACAATTTCCTATCTTATGACCCTTGCTCTTATGAAATTCACAATATTCATCATCATTCCACCAATTTGGTTTAACCTTTGGTTCATATGGAGGAAAATCTGGAATAGTGATTACTTTGTTTGCCACTAGCTTCTTGAAAACTGACTCAAGTGGTTCTCCCAATGGAGTGTACTTCCTTTGTGATCTAGAAGTTGTTTGAGTATTCACTTGATTATTTGTAGAGCTTGATCCCGAAAAAATGATTTTGGGTCGCATTGTATTGGCATCAACAACACCATCATTGACTGTGTTCTTGTTTTTGTTCCAAAGTTTTGGCTTATCTTTTCCTTTAAAGTCATCTTTGTTTTCTTTGAATATCTTAATGACTCCTTGCTCAATTAGGACCTTTTCTATCGCTAAGCCTTTTTCAATGACGTCCTTGAAGGTGGACAAACAAGCTTTCCTTAAATCATAGCCAATGTCTTTGTTAACATTCTGGGTGAACATTTCTACCATTTGTTTTTGTGGAATTTCACAAGAGCATCTGCTGGCTAGATTCCTCCATCTTTGTAAAAATGATGAAAAAGATTCTCCATCTTTTTGCTTGGTGTTGCACAAAGTAGTGACTGATATGTCTGTTTCTATGTTGTAGGAGAAATGTTGGGTAAATGCCTCTACTAACACCCCATGACTTAATTCCGGGTGGAAGTTGGGAGAACCATTCCATAGCTTGATCACCTAAGCTTTGTGGGAATAATCTCATCAAATATGTCTCTTCTTCTGCTACCTCAATGCAAGCTATGAAAAATTGTCTTATGTGTGCCTTAGGATCCCCTTTTTGTCTGTACTTATCAAACTTAGGTGTCACAAAGTGTGTAGGAAATGGAGGCATTGAAATGCTCTTGTCAAATGGATAGGGACATATGTCTCTCATTGTGGATGTTGTCTTCGGTGTATTTATGTCCTCCATTTTCTTTTGTAAGTCCTTAATTTGTTGTTCCAAATTGTTCTTCGATGGAGACCGACTTCTTGGACCATACCCCATGCTTGAGGCACCAATTGGAGGAAGAGCATGTTGCATATATGGATGATATTGATCGTACACATGTTCACATGGAGGAGGTCTATAATGATGTTGCGTATATGGACCACTTGGTATAGAGTCATGTTAAGGAATGGAATATCTTCTTTGTCCATGTATACCATACTCTATAGGAATGTCATGAGTTTACTCTAGTGTGTTGCCCCCAAATTTGATGCAGGGTTTCCTTGTGTCCAAATTTTGAGCATGCCTTTGAATATCCAATTGCTTTGGTGGTTGATCCTTAGCATTGGTATGTGATTGAGCATATTTTTTTGCATAAGACATCCATAATGGTCTGCGAACGTGAGTATCATATGCTTGACCATGTGTGTAAGGGACCTCTGGTTTTTGAAACAAAGATGATGGTGATTCAGGCACCATATGTGGTCCTCTATTGCCTCCACTATTAGGCCTCCTTTGATCCATGTTGGAGTGAGGTTGTTGCAAAGGTCGATTTTCCATTATTTGAGACATGTCAAAATCATGAGGGATATTGGCTCCACTTTGTGCTATCACTTGTAAGAAGTATTGTCTATCTCTCCTCATTATTTCCTCAACCAATCGATTGAAATGGGGATTCATAATGGTGTCTTCCACTTCTGCTGAATGTACAGAGAAGTTATCCATATTGTCATTGTGTGTATCATTGTTGTTTGTAGTGTCCATGTTCTCAACATTTGGAATGTTTCTATAGGCATCCATGTCAGGTAATGTAGTATGATCAGAATTGAAAAATATATCATTGTCATACTCATAAGAACTCATGTTTGCGGACTCTTGAGCCTCTTTAGTTTCTCTCCTAGATTTTTGTAAACGGGTTTCAACCATGAACTAGGTATTGAACAAGACGTGTGAGACTAGATGAAAAATGGAAAGAGTATGGAAGACCAAGAGTTGGATGGAATGTAAATGAATCTGAGGTGTACTTGGAATGTCCAAAGTGTAAGACTAAGTATGTATGTAGTAGAGTAGGTGTGGCTTCCAAAGAGGTGATAGTTTCTCTTGATGAGGTAAGTTGACCTTGACTCTAAGTAAGACCAAATGAAACCCAAAGGTGATAGACCTTGATGAGGGACCACTTAGCAAAGTGTTGTTGTATGTAGTATGTCGACAAAGTAAGATGAGGACAAGCAAGTGACCTTTTGACTCCAGTTTAGAAAAATGTGTATGTAATGTAAGATGTAAAGCAATGATGGACTTTGTGAGACCCAATGACAGGTTGGATGCTAGATGAAAACCTGAGAGAGATAACCTAGGAAGCTCAATAAGTCTGGAACTGACTGTTCTTATTTGCTGAATTATGAAAGTTTTCAATCCTGAACACAGACGTGCCTGTATGCTTCACAGACGCGCTTAAGTGACATATACGCTATTCTGTCAGACACAGACGCGCTTAAATGACACAGACGTGGTTTTGTCAGACACAGACGCGTTTCTGAGATGTTGCAATGTTGCTCAAAAGACACAAACGCATTTCTGCCCTTCACAGACCAATCTGTGAAGTTGCTTATTGTGACCAAATCTGAATGTTTGACTGTTTTTCATGACAAGAGGACACAGTGTTGATGAGGACTCAAAATGTTTGCAAGTGTTTAGACTTCCCAAAATGACTCAAAGACAAGTGTGTTGTTTGATGTGAAATTGTTTTGCATACACTTGAAGACACAAAAGACACAATGTTTTGATGTTTGGTCTTGAATGTTTGAATGTTCAAAATAAGTCAAGCACAATTCTTATGGCTGGCTAAGACAATATTTGTTGATCCCACATGGAGTTTCCCCCGAGGCTACGCTATTCAGAGCAGATACTTAGATGCTTGACCCCACTGGCTCCACCCTCGGCACTCACTTCTCGGGGCAGCCAAGCATAAGTCCCCATGAAAACTCCTCGTGGTGAACTTTGTATCTCTACTAAGAACCGTATGTGTGTGGGCCGCTACAAGAGGTCTGACCTCCTGCCCCAACAACTAGAAGGATTTTGGCTTCTAAAACAAAAAGGTGCTAGTAAGGGCATCCACTCGTGTGGCCATACATGCAGCACTTTCAGCTCTGTAAATACAGAAGGCTCCCAGCCGGTAGGGGTTACATCCTACAAATGATCAAATAAATTTGATCAAACGGGTTTATGGGGAGACATAGTGTCGGTATGAACTAATAAGCACACGTTATCCATAGTTTTCACCATGGATACAGTTATTTATAGTGGTTTGGAAGAAGATGGCTTTTCTTTTGCTACCACTTGGGTCGTTCTCTCCTCACTAGTAGTCCTAATGACCACACGGGGAGACAAGCCCTCTAAAGATTAAACAAAAAGAGCCTATTGCTCCAGGCACAAAAGACAATGATTCAATTTTAGTGCACCAATTGAAGTGTTTGCTAGTCTATGAAAACAAGGCACACAATAAAAATCCAAAAAAACCTTGCCAAGGACCTACAACAAAGATTTATTAGTAGTTTGGATTGTTTGAAATAATCACCCCTTCCTGCAAGCACACAAGTTAGGTAAATTTTAGATCCAAAAGACTTTGTGAAATAGGGGCCTTCGACAATGCGTTTTTGCTTCCAAGACAAGTTGTACCACTTCTGTTAGCTAGATCTGAAAATGTTAGCTCAAAATAAACTAGATCTGAAATCCGAATGACGAAAAACTGAATCAATGAAACAAAAAAAGCAACAACTGAACACAAACGCAGTTGTCACAGACACAAACGCTGCCAGAACACACAGACGCGCCTAGATCTGACACAAATGCGGCTCCCAAACGCAGACGTGTTTTCCTAACACAGACACACTTGAAGACCTCACAGACGCGACTATAAAATACAAACGCGTTTCCCGAAATCTGCAAAAAAAAAAAATATTGTCGAATACGCAAACGCGGTTCCAAATGTCACAGACACGACATAAAATAAAAAAACGCGATCCGAAAGTGTGAAGACGCGAAATATCAAAATGTTGTCAAAAATGTCAGATCTGCAACCTCAAAACAAAATCTGCAACAAAAGATGTTAAATGCAAAAGGGACAAGAGTCCCACGGGGCGTGCCAAAATGTATACGGTGAAAATGGATAAACAACAATAATGTTGAAAGATTAAATGAATTCAACCACAAAACCCTAGCCTAACAACAACAAAGATCCACCATAACATATGAAGATTACCTAAGACAATGCAAAATGAAATCATAAAGATTATACCATCACATGTCCAATAGGGTTTGAATCTCCATTCTTCCTATCTCCATTGATCTTGCTTGATATATTTGCTCTCAGATTTTATGTGCACGAGAGCTCAACAAAGAACGGAAATGTGGTTGCAAGTAGGATCGCATATGAAAGTGCAAAAGGCGTAGTGTAGTCCAGTCATCAAGTAGTTAATCGGTTAGGGTTTGATAATGAAGGAAGCATCCTCTTATATAGAAGACACTATAAGAAATGGAGGGATAAGATTGAGAGGTGTAAAAGATAAATGGTCAGCTATGATTAGAGGGTAGGTAAAGGAAATAAGAAAATAATGAAAGGGTAGGTAGTGTATGAATTAAGAGATGAATGACATGTGTCATAGGTAGAAAAGGTTAATGAATTAATTAAATAAATAAAGATTTATTTAATTAATAGAAGAAGTGGGATCAATTAAATAAATAAAATATTTATTTAATTTAGGAAAAAGATTATTTAAATAAATAAATGTATTTATTTAAATGAGAAATAAGGTTAGAAGAGGATAAATGAATTAATTAAATAAATAAATATATTTATTTAATTAGACTGGACAATTTTAGGTGTCTACAAGCTTAACACCTAAGAAGAAGAAGGTAAAACAAGATATTGCTCCACTGGATAAACTCTTAAGTGAAATAACAGAGGATGGAAAGTTGAAAAACATTAGAAAATTGTACAACACACTTTCCACTGATGACAAATAAAGCATAGAAAATAGTGTAATTTTACACTTGGATATTTACAAGAAATTTTGGATGGAAATTGTTGATGAAATACCAGTTGATTTGTATAGAAGACTAGAAGCTAGAAGGGTAGCTATTGTTGAGCTTGACAAGAATAAAAATTGAAAAATTACTTGCAATGCATCCAGTAAATTCACCTGATGAGATAGACAAATTAATCAGTGAGGCAAACCGGACAGTATTTTCAACTGCTCATTGACATGTAGCACTGATGGCAGGAAGAGTGAATGAGATAACAGAAGAAACTGCAGACCAATGGGACATATTATTTGTTGGAAAAGAGAAACAAGAAGAGATACTAAGACCTAAGATCATCAGGGTATACCAAAAGGACGGGGATAAGGGGAAAGGTAAGGTAGGTGGACCTCCAAGCCTAAAAATAACCAACAACTTACCCCCACCTCCTTCAGATACTCCACAGGTAGAAACTAGAGATAATCAACTGGCTACAAAGAGTATGGAGACTCCTCAAGAGGATACAAATCCTGAGTCCGAAATTTTGTACACTATGAATATAGACACACAAGAAGTAAATGTTGTGGTTGACAGAGAAACCACTGAGGATAAAAAGAAAGATGTGGCTACTGAGTCATTGGCTGCAGATGTTGAGGTTGAGGTTAATGATATTGTAAACATAAGCACATAAAAACCTACTCAAATAGAGCAACTGACAGAAGACACAACTGGTAAAACATTAGAAGAACCGGTAGATAAAACTGAAAAACAATCAGGAGAACCGGCAATGGACAGTGCAAAGGTACAAACAGAGAAACTAGAAGTGCATACAGAGACTACATCTGAGAAACCGGTTGTTGAGAGCTCAAAGAAACCTTTTGAGATACAGATGAAGAAATTGGAACAGAAATAGGTTGATGTACAGGTTCAGACCGAGATAGGGCCACCGATAAAAAACTGAAAAGCCTAAACCTTTGCTAATAGAAATGCAAACACAAACTGACCTACCAAAGGTCGAAACAAGCAAGGTTACTACTACAACCGACAACATGGATATTGTGAAAACAGTTGGGCAGACATCTGGTACTTCTATAGCAGAATTTCGGCCTACAAATGTAACAGAGGTCTTACTGGACTCAATAAAGAAAATCACAGAGTGTAATGCACAAGCCTATAAGGCTATTGATGACACAATTCCTATTCTTAAATTGGTAGCACCCAAGTGCATTGTGGATAATAAAGATTCTTTAAGTCAATTAGACACATTGTCTAAATTCATCACCATCAACATTTTGACAGTTGATCAAATCAATGAAGACACATTCAAAGAGTGGATGAATAAGGAGAAAGAGAAATTCTTTGATGAAATAATAAAGAAGAATAAGGAACAAATAGAAACCTTATTACCGACACTAGGAGAAACAATTTTGGATTTCAAGAAACTGTACAGGGATACATGCAAAACCGACATCTTGACACATGACATAGATTCAGAGATCAACAAAACACAAACTGAGATTAACAATATTGCTGACAATATAATAGGCACATCAGATTCATTTTTGGAAATAGAAAAGAAAATTGCAGATCTTGAAGAGAAATTTGAGAAGTTAGAAAAGGATAAAGAGAAAATAAAGGATAAGGCAAAGAGCTTTAAATATAAACTTGGTCCCAAACTAGATTACCTCATTTCTTTAAGAAAAGAAATATCTGAGGCTCTGGTTCCTAGACTCAAAACACCGGAAGAGAAAATGCACATACTCACCGGTAGAGTTCAAATAACACAAGAGGCATTAAAGGATAGCAAAAGATTCAGCGACAGTTTAAATTTGGTTTTGGCAGATATTTTCCAGATTGTAACCCACCGGTTACAAAAATCTAGGCAAGAATCACATTCCACTGACAACGAATGACAACCTTTGTCATTGATGTCAAAGGGGGAATAGTGAGATGAGAAAAATGATCAGAATAGGACATCATCAGCTTAGGGGGAGCATGCATTTTTGGGCACACAATTTTGGTAAGACAATTTTGGCAGATTCCTTTTTGGACATCATTTTGGACACTTTTTTATTTTTCTCATGAGTGTTGCCATCAATGCCAAAGGGGGAGATTGTTGGAAAATGCACACTCCAATGAGAAATTGTAGGTGATTGAAGGTATTGTCATTGATGGCAACCTTACAATCATGTGATACCGGCAGGCAAGCACAGGCACCGGTACCGACAGACTCTACACCGACATACAGATCACCGACACCAAAAAAGAAGATTACCGACACCATGACTGATAGGAATTTTGTATAAATGTATTTTGTAATTAATTGTAAAATATTTTATAAGCTGACATGGCAGATTGTAATATGACTCATATATGTATGATCATTGTAGATCATTTAGAGAGCGAAGTATGAAAAGAATATAGCAGACCTAATGCGTGAATTATTAGGATAAGGGTTTATGTATATTATAGAGCTTAAACCGGTACTGAATCTGGCATAGAAGATGCTGATCTGAAGCAGTACAAGACATTGGATTTGTATAATCCAATTTTGTAAGTCAGTGTGACTTGTTTTGTAACTGAGCAGTGAGCTCTAGGCACTTGGCCTTCCTGCATGTGCAGACCCCTATTGTAGACAGTAATATTCTCTTATTGACCAGTAAGCGAATATAATGGGTCACAAATCCCACCGAGGTTTTTCCCACATCGGGTTTCCTCGTTAAAATATTGTGTTATGGTGTGTCTCTTGTGTTGTGGTTGCTATTCTTATTTGCTACATTATTTTTGGTTTACCGGTACACAGTTTTAATATGCTTTTCATGTTATAAGTTAAGAAAATTATCCAACCGGTCAAATACCGATTCACCTCACCCCCCCCCCCCCCCCCCCCTCTTAGTATCTTTGGGAATCCTAACATTCTTTAGTTTAGTTATTTTCTAACTACCACTTTGAGAAGCACACAAAATTCTAAGGGACTTCCTCTAGTATGATGGAAAAGGCAATAAGAAAAACATTATGTCAGTTGTTCTTGATGTTGTTTACCTAAGGATTTGGGGAGGTTAGGGCTAAATTACCTTATAATTTAGTAAATTTCTTTAGCACCTAAATAGATTATTAAGGCCTATGAGGGCTTTGATTCATGTAATATTCTGATTAGAAACAATACCACCTTATCAAAGCCTTAAAAGGGAAAAAAATGGAAACCATTGCACTGCTATGACTATCTTTTTGTGACTTTGAAGTTAATGTGTTTGGTTTAGTTGTCTTTAATAGTATTTAGAAGGAAAGGGCTTATTAAGCACTTAATGGGTAAACAAATTATTTATTCCCTGAAAGCTAAATCTTGTTGTGATGCTAGCTCAATTTGGTAGAACTTGGGGGATGTGGAATAGCCTCTTGCTCTTACCTAGGGGCGCTCTACTAAAATTTGAGCCAAGAAAGGTATTCATAACTTTTCAAGTGTTCGTTCTTCTAGTTATCTTTAAAAAGGGCATACACAATGTTATCCTCTACACTTAACAAGTTTGGATTTCCTTTGAAATTTAATCAGATTTCAGTATTATTTCTTGATGATTTCTTGGAAAGGTGGCTCTAAGTTTGATCAAGCTATAGTTAGAGAAGATTTGTATAATGGCGTGTGATTCCAAGGAGATATTTGTGTGGCTTAAAAAGGCTTGGAATGTGGACTACCGTGAGCCTAAATAGTCAAAATATTTTAAATTTGTTGGTCTAAGTTTTGTGAGTCTAGGAAAGCTTGTTCTAGATGGTTGTTTCTACTTAAAAAGTTTTTTGTTTTTTTTTGAGTTTCAATCTTTGGGTATCCTACTAATTATTGTTGGTTATGTGATCAAATGGAGACATTTGAACCTTTATTTTTTGAATACAAATTTGCTTTGGCTATGTCTTTGTTTCTTAGTGATTTCTCAGGGTGGAATAAGCAGGACAATTTTTCTTGGTTTTAAATTTTAGTTGGTTATATGAATGGTTTTAATGCCAAACTAGATTCTTTTGGATTATTTTTACTAATGAAATTTTATGGTATATTTGGAAAAAGAGGAACAAAGAGATTTTCCAAGGAAAGAGAAGGAGCCTTACTAAGTTTCACTATGAACTCACTTATCTCCATGTTGCTTTTTAGGTCTCATCTATTATGGAGATTCATAAAGAACATTTTATGGTATTTCTTGAAGTCTTGAAGAAGGATTCACAATCATCTACAAGAAAGAGATAAAAATTTAACATTTATTTCCCTGGGGAAGAAACAATTTGAATGAGAGTGAGCTAGAGATCCTTAAACATTACATGGAAAAGCAAAACAATCAAAATCCAAAGTTGATAGATGAGATAGTACACACTACTGGGAAATACTTGTATGCGACCATTGTCAAAGATATTGACCCAAAAGATGAAATTGTTCTTCCTTTAAGAACCTATGATTGTGACTACTATGAGACAAGAAACAATGTGAAAAGGATTATGGGAATAGTAGGAATTGAATATGCTTAATCTCTTGCTATATGTCGAGTTGTTTTGTAACCAATATTCTTAGTTTATAAGACTGATATATAGTGGTAATCAGTTATGTCCTAGTTTTGATTGGATGGTGGATCTATGATACCTTTGGAGCTCTATCTTATTATGTTCCTAACCCTATAATATGTATTATGCTATGAGTAGTTGTCTTGTGCCCACCTTAACTCTTAAATAAGATACATAATCATTATTATAATCATATATATGTATTTAGTTCATCTTAGGAGTCATATTTAAGTATATAAGTTGGCCTAGGTGGTATCCAAAGCATAATACGGTATATATGGGAACTTATCTGGTTATTTATTATCATCATGCTGAGTATTGAGTTCTTATTGAAGACTACCATAGGTATCCCCCTTGAAGTGAATTAGGAGGTTGCCCCCTCAAAATGGCATATTATTATCGAGTATTTTTAGCATATTTTATATTATATTATTCTTGTGCAAGCTATTTCATTGCTAGTGGTATAAGAGCATGATCTTGACACCGTGAAGGCAAGTTTTTTTATTCAAATTTAGAGGTCATTTTGAAAATCACACCTTTCAAATTTGATTAATTTTTTAAAAAGATTTTCAAATGGTCTTTGAAGAACATATCGAAGCACTTTTAGTCTGATTTTCAAAGAAATTAAATTAGTAATGAGTGATTTATTGCAAAATTAAGGTTTCTTCCCTAAATTTTTGTGAAGCGCATATCTCGCAAATCTTAGGTAATTGCTGCTTAATTTTTAAAGGGTTTTAGCAAAGATCGAATTGAAGATTCCACATTCCAAATTTTAAAAGGTTTAAAGTAGAAATAATTGATATACTAAAAAATCAGAGTTTCCAATAACTTCACTCTCGAGGTTGAAAATCACCTAATTTATTGAAGTATTTTTCAAGAAAGTGATATACAAAATTTGGTAAGTTACATAGAAAATTTAGATCATTTTGATTTCAATTGTGTTCAATTTATTACAAAAAATAAATAAAAAAAATAAAAAATTGTTGAAACTTTTTCACAACAAGAAGTAGCATAAGAAGAAAAATAAAAAAGAACAAGTACAAGAACTAGAAGAACGAGGGAAAGAGAAAGAGTAGAAGAAGAGCAAGAGAAACAACACGATCTAAACAACAAGAGAAGCAACAAGAGAAATAACAAGAAGAACAAGTAAGCAAAAGAAGAAAAGAGAGATGATAAAGAGGAATAAAAAGAAAAATTTAGCATTGACGACAATGCTTTTGTAAAGAGAGGGGCAAAGTTATGCCCCTAACCCTATAGTATGTATTCTATTATGATTAGTCAACTTGTTCCAAGTGTAACTTTTAAATAAGATACATAACACTTATTATAATCATATATGTGTGTTTAGGTCATCCTAGGAGTTGTATTTAAGTATCTAAGTCATCCTAGGTGGTATCCAAGGAATAATATGGTATATATAGAAGGTATAGGTTAGTTATTATCACTATGTTGATTATTGAGTTCTTATTGAATACTATTGGACCTATATCTCCCTTGAAGTGGATTAGGTTGTTGCCCCCTCAAAGTAGCATATTATTATCAAGTATTTGCAACCTATTTCATATTTTATTATTATTGTGTGATTTATTTCATTACACAATTCCTTATGTTGTAACCTCTTTTTGCAAATGATATCTATTATAAAAAAAGTATTTAGAGACCAAAAGAATCTTAAATATTGGTACTATTCTTAGTAATAGTGCCAAAAATGTATGCTTCCTTCACTGACTATTAAATTTGGTGCAACTAACACATTAACACTCAACTCAATAGATCAAGTTATACTTTATAAAGCAATTGTCCAATTATGAAGTTTACATTTTTAATGTTAGACTAGGGATGTATCTTCTTGAATGATTATAGTACCAAAAGTGTGGCTCAAGGATTTTTCGTTCATTTCTTAAGTGGTTGAGTATAGAAATTAAGATTGCTATTAAAATAAGAATTCATAAAAGCTTCAAAAATTCTACAACAGTTGCTACGAGTAAATTCGAATGTTGCATATCCCATTGATAACAATAATTACTACTTTCTAGAGGTAACAACTACGTTTACTACCAAATAACCAATAATCTAAATTTTAAGATGTTGAAGTTTTTAACTACTAATGCTAATAAAAAAGTCACAGTGTTACCTCAAGTGGGCCCTTGCTTGGGTTGTTGCACTCTTTTACTTTTAGAAATATCAATCAATATTTTTTATCATTTACTTATTCACATCAATCAATATCAACCGATAAAGAACTACTTTATATTATTGTTTAGAAAATGATACAAGTAGTTTTAACTAACTATTCCTAACTATTCCTAACTATCCTTGATTGATTAGACTCCTAAACCTAGATTACAAATTTTAACACACTCCCACAAAATAGGAAGAGGGCTAATTTAGAAACACAAAGAGGGAACTTTAGTAGAATTAAATCTTCAAGAAATAGAATTCTAATACAGATTTCTAATCATGATTAGAGAACCATAATTATTGACATGTACAAATATATGACATAACGTGTGCAACAAAATAATCTTTGTAGTGTTTGCCATTATCTTTTATTGTGGAATTCCTTCCTATTTTCCCTAGTAGAAATTATTGTTGTTCATAGTTTATTAATAATTGAAATT
Organism: Cryptomeria japonica; assembly: GCF_030272615.1. Taxonomy (NCBI): domain Eukaryota; kingdom Viridiplantae; phylum Streptophyta; class Pinopsida; order Cupressales; family Cupressaceae; genus Cryptomeria; species Cryptomeria japonica. The sequence goes on from NC_081415.1 coordinate 532,599,428, forward strand.
ATATTGTATGTTTTGACTTCGTTAACTGTGAACATCCTACTTCCTTGGTTGTAGGTGCTCAATCCCTCAAGTACACATGGTTGCTCATATGGCTACAAGTTTGCATCAATCCTTTGGCTAAATTTTGTTCGATATTCTTCTTGCACGAGGGTTTACTTTCCTCCAAGACACTTTTACACTGATATTACCATAATCATTATAATATACTAACATATTTCAGAATTATTTATCGAAAAAAGTTATTATCAAATTTAGTACTTTGTTCTTTTAATATTAATAATATAGTTTAGGAATGCTAGAGGAAACATTTCATGGAATATGAAATAAACACAATTAACATAAACATTTGTTGGAGTTGTCATAAAAAAATTTTTATCGTTAATATTTATGATTTTACTAAGATTAGCTAAAACAGTACAATAGGAAAACCATCATCCACCCAAAAACCACTCTTAGATCACCAAACCACCCTACCAAACAACATGTTGTTCTTCAAACCAGAAGCTCAAAAACCCTACCCCACAACGACTGTAGAAAAAAAGTCAATTACTTCAAGCCAAACTTAAATTGGCATAACTGTTCAAGACGAAATTAATAGAAAGTAACTAAATCAACAATAACGAAAGGAAAATCGGTACCAAGAGATACCCTGATCTGCCATGTTTCATCTTTCAGTCTTCAGCTACATTCGGTGCACTCGGGGCATCCCCCAACCTGTTAATTCTGCCAGCCACACCGCTACCCAGGTCGTTTTGCCTTGCTAACTCTGCTGAAAGTCACTTGGTAATCGACCGCCTCCTTCGCACCTCGTCCACCATCCTGGCTTCCTCTCTCGCCTGCCTGATAACTTCTTCCAACTCCATTATTTTAACATAAATCATCAGTCCTTCCCACCCTCTCCTTGCGTCATCTCGAAATCTAGCTTTAACCTCCTCACGACGTCGCAGGAAAGGGATCTTCATGTGTCTACCCCTGAGCTTTGCAATTTCTTCTAGTATTCCTTTAGAAACACTGAATCCCCAACCTGGGACTGCCCACTCCAGCAAAGACTCCATGTTTAGAAGGTAGTCTCTCAGGACTATCATCGTCATCACCTTTTTGACCTCCTCGCATGAATAGCCCAAGTCGAGACCCCAAGCCATGATTAAAGAGTAAATATCCACCCTTGAACGATATCTATGGCCAATGACCACCACCCCTTTGCCAAGAACTAGTTGGATAGCATTCAGAAACAGGGGGTCTCTCGCCAAAAACATGTTTTCAAGCCTCTTCACAGGAATAGGACCCCAAAACATAGACATCAACTTAGAGGATTTGAGAGTAAAATTAGCTTCCATATTGGAAGCCTCACCAAATAGTCGAACTCTACAGGAAAATTGTAATCCCCCCACCAAACATGCTCAATTACCATGTTGAATAAGCATACATCCATTTTTAGTTATTAAAGAGGCACACACCACAACTGCCGCCATTGTAGAAGAATTTGACATTAATTGCTCATAAAACACGATCCAGACTCAGTTCATAAAATTAGGTACAAGTCGCATGTCGCACATATCAAGTATGCAATGGTATTGTCCCTGACAGGCCGTCTTAACTCCATACAACGTTACTGTCGTTACCATCCAACCACCTCATCTCACCCTTGGACAACTCGCAAGCCACGTTAGATAAGTCATCAACAACAATATTTCCACTTCTCCTTACATGGGAAATACAAAAGTCTTGGAAATTTTTTAATTTTTCACAAATAATGGTGATGAACTTATTAATTTCCAGCACAGGGTGTCTCCTTTCATAAGAGCATTAACCACCACTTGGGAATCCCCCGCCAAATGGACTTTCGAAGCCTTCATATTCACTGCCAAATTAGTAGCTAGCAAAGTTGCTTGCACCTCGGCTTCATTATTAGTTCTATCTTGTAATCTTTTTGCACCTTTGGAGAGAACCTTCCCTTCATCATCACAAGCCACACACCCCACTCTTGAGATGCCTAGATTCCCCCTCGAAGCCCCATCGAAGTTAATCTTAACCTAACCCCGCTCAGGTTTTGACCAACTCACCTCTTCAATATCAAGATCACTGGACAAAGGATTAAACCCTGGGGAACCCATGAAGGGGTCTGACCTGGATAAGAGGCCACCTGGCTTAAATAAAAATATCAACCAAACTATACAGATGTTTCACAAAATTATGATTAACTGTCGCTGAAGAGACCACTTCAGAAATAATCCTCTCCACCCTGCCACAAACTTTGTCCAACAATTCTGCTTTGTCCTGAAATAATCGCCTTTCTTTCTTTCCATAATTCCCAAATAATAATGGAAGGCAAAATCGTCCATGCACTCAACAAGAGTGACTTCATGTGCTCTGGAAACCAACTTTTAAATAGGTCGGATACATTGTCTCAAAGGGGAGTCTGCCACCCCAGTTTTCCTAATAAGAATTTCCACACACCTTGATCCAAATCACATTTTAACAGTAAATGATCTAGTGATTCTTCATTTTATTTACACATCACACACTAAAACAGGCCATTGAATTCCAGTCTCAACATTTTGTTTCCCGTCAAAATCCTTCTTTTCAGAACCAACCAAGCAAACACCCCATCCTTAGGAAGATACTTAGAACTCCAAAATAATTTTGCAGGCCATTCCGGTTGGGTCTCTGTATTTTCAATAATATTATAGCCAATTTTGATTGAATAATTTCCTGATTTTGAACCACACCATTTGATAACATCATCTTTCGGACCAAGTACTGGAGAGTACTCATCCAAAATTCTACAAAACATGAGTTTTTGTTGAGGAGATAGTGGTAACAAATCAACATCCTTCCATTTTCACTCATCCACTCCGTTACAATGCACTTTAATCAAATAATCCTAAAATTTAGTACCCCATGAGTCTGTCCAGAAATTGGCTTTCTCCCCATTCCCCAGTTACCAAGTGATGTGCTCTGTAATCACTTTCCTGCATGACAGTTAAAATTTCCACACTGCAGATCCTCTTGTGGGGTCACGAACTGTAAAGATTCTTTCTCTACCTAATGAGTCCAGATATTTATGTTTTAGAACTTGGACCCATTTTTGGTTAGGTTTATCATACATCTGCCATATCAATTTTACACCCATAGCTTCATTCAAAAAGCACCATTTTCTCAAACCTGCACCTCCTACCAATTTTGGTTGGCACACTTTATCCCATGCAACCAAAGGGATATTATCATGCTCACTCTTACCATTCTAAAAGAATTTCCTCATGAATTTATTAATACTTCTTAAAATTTTGCCTGGGAATTTAAAACACATCATAGAGTATATCGACATGACAGATAAAACTGACTTTAACAATAATAACCTACCAACCGATGTGAGCCATTTACACTTCCAACCATCTAATTTGTTAACACAATTGTCCAGAAGTCTATGCCACATATTCCTCCTATTTGGGCCTCGAAACAACGGGGTTCCCAGGAATCTACCTGGGAGTGAACCAACTTTGACTCCCAAAATTCTAAATATTTCTCTTTGCTTTCTCATATCGGTATTAAAGAAGAAGATATCTAATTTGTTCCAGTTAACCTGCTACCTAGATGCTTCACATAAAACATCAAGAGTTTTTTTAATAATACAAGCTTCCTTTAGCAAGTCATCCCCAAAGAGAATTGTATCATCAACAAATTGTTGATGAGTGAAATCATCAACACCATCTGCAACAAGAACACCTTTCCACTTGCTTTCACATTGCATCTGTTGAATGAATCTACCCAAACTCTCAACCAACAAAATGAATAGAAAGGGGGAGAGAGGATCCCCTTGCCTCAAACCTCGGGATGCTTGAAATAAACCTTGCGGGGGCTCCCATTGACTAAGACAAATCCACGACCCATCAATACACGCCTTCACCCAATTTATCCAATGAGAAGAAAAGCCAAACCTCTCCAAAACACAAAGAAGGAACTCTCGGTCCACCATATCATAAGCTTTTCTAATATCCAATTTGATTAACATCCACTCAACCTTTGCTTTCCTAATTGAATGAATAGCTTCATGCGCTATTATGATGCCTTCCACAATCGATCTTCTCGGAACAAAGCCACTTTGCTCCTCCAAAATAATAAAATTTAAAAGAGGTTTCAGTCTATTCATAATAAATTTTGCAATCACCTTATATAACACATTGCAGAGAGAAATAGGTCTAAAGTCCCCAAAGGAGGCTAGTTTCTCAACTTTGGGGATTAAAGCAAGAAAAGTGCAATTTAGTTCTTTCACAACTCTTACATTAACCCTCACCTCTTCCACCATCTGCAAGACATCATGGCCTACCACATCCCAAAACTGTTGGTAAAAAAATGTTGGAAACCCATCCAACCCCGAAGCCTTGTCTCCCACCATCGAAAAAATAGCCTGTCTCACCTCTTCAAACAAGATAGGCTTACAAAGGAATTGGTTTTAATTCTCAGAAATGACATGAGGAATATTATCCAGAAGAGTGTTGTGGTGCCGAGAGTCTAGACCTTAGTTACAAATTATGGAAATGCTTTGTATTTATGTCACCTTCCTTTAACCAACCTTTACAAGACTTCTATTTCTAGTACACCTCTTCTCTGGCAAGAATTTCATTGTATTTGGATTTAAGGAACTTTTCCTTATTGAAAACATCCAATGTCATACCTTGGTCCATAATAGTCATCTCCAGGTCTTTTAGCTCTGCCTCAACTTCATTCTTGTTCACAAAAATATTCCCAAACTTAACCCTACTCCATTCCTTTAACTTCCCTTTAAGATGCTGCAATTTTTTAAAGAACTTGAAAGCCCACGATCCATGGATCATTGGAGCTTCCAGCCACCAGGAATTTATTAACTCTCTCAGCGTGGAGTCCCTTAACCATATTTTTTCAAATTTAAAGGGACATCGAATCATAACACTATCTAGACATATCAAAAGCTCAATAGGATAATGATCAAAAGCAACCATCAGATTGATCCCTGCTTCAAAAAGTAGGGGTTTAGAAGCCCAACTACCTCCCAAAAATAAATTGTCTAATTTCTCAACTATGTACTCCCTTCCAACTCTACGATTTGACTCGGTGAAGGCCACTTTGTTAATCTTTAATTCCCACAAACTATTATCAAAAACAAAGTTTTGAAAGCCCACTTGAGAAGCAACAATTATCACCTTTCCTCCTTTCTTGTCATCTGATTCCAAAATGGCATTGAAATCACCCCCAAGCACCACCAAATCCTGGGACAAATTGCTCAAAATCATTGACACTTGTTTCCATGTTTCCAATTGCAGGTTAGCTCTTTCTGGACCATAGACATTAATTAGAAAGAAGTCCCAATTGATGCCAAAAGAATGAATTTTGCACAATTGCCATGACTACGAATTTATGAGTTCCTCCACCTAAATGAGAGCAGGGTTCCAAACGATGCGAAGCCCACCCGAGAAACCCACAACACTCGAGAAAATCCCCGTCCAAGATCTCCAGGTATTCATCCATCCTACTACCTCCTCCAAACTCAATTTGGTTTCTTGAGGGCAAACAAGATCCGGTTTCATCTATTCAAGCCCACGCTTGATCAAACAACGCTTGTCAAGGGCATTGTAGCCCCTAACATTCCAACTATGGAGTTTCATTTTCCTTTGGGAAGGGGGCGTCCCTTCCCTACTAAAATTTTGGATTGACCTTTAACAATCCTAGCCATAACAATCTGGATTCTGTTGGGTTTCCTTCCTCTTGACTTCTTTTCACCTATAGCAACTTTGTCAAGTTGGGAGTCAGACTGATGGATGGTTCGACTCTCCAAAATGTCCTATTCATCAAAATCTCCCCAATCTTCCTCATCATCTTCCCATGCAATATCTTCTTCCCCTTCAACTGACCCAATCCTGGTTTCATTAACCAAGTTAGCACACTGCACCTGTTCTTGCAACCAATCACATTCTACTTGCCTAACCATCTGGGAACCTTGAATACTCGCATCAAGTACATTCATAGCAACTTCAACCTTATTGAGGGATTCTTCCACTAAGTGCATGGCATCCAACTTGTTTTCAAACTTCTTCCCTCCTTCCTTGTCATCCATTTGTGGCTTTCCTGCATTTGTTCCCTTAACCCCTTTCTATGGCACCACAGAAGCTGAAGCCCCATAATACAATGTATGTGCCTGACCTGGCTCCTTATTCACCTTGATAAAATGTGCAACTCTATCTTCAAGCGAGGATTCAACAGACTTTCCCTTAGGACAAATTAGACAGACATCCTTCGAGTGCCCTTCCTTGTTACACACAAAACACTTTTCCAGTTGATCTTCAACCTCAATCTGTTGCAACCAACAACCCATATTTGTATTTTATATCTAGTTATGCTGGTAATGGGAACTGGGGCTTCCATCTGACACAAATTTTCGTGTATGAGCTAAAATCTTCCTTTTCAATAGCTTCATCCGATTTACGGTAGAACCCTAGTTTTGTTCCCAATCATTTGGAAAGTCTCCTCATTCCAATACTCCATTGGAAGATTATATGGTCACAACCAGACAAGAACCTCTTCCACAAAGGCCTTGATGGGATTGAAATTTGGTTCCCAGTCTTTGATGTAAATACCTCTGCCTCCTAGGAAAAAAGACCCATTATTAAGAACCCAGTTCTTGTCTTTGTTATTTTCTGTAATAACCAGAAAAAAACCGTTTGGCATCGTCTTAATCTCCACACTAAAGGGCCACTTCTCCTCGCACCATTTCTTTCAATACGACACACAGTCAACCAATCCCCAAAGCATTTCAGGAAAAAACCCTATCTCTAAAAAATGCAACTGAATCATTCCAACTTTTGTAGTCCAGAAAGAAAGACAACTTTTGGGATTCCACTGGTTTAGGTCTTACCTTTTCCATCGGCTCCGATCTAGGAATCTTCTTCAGCCTCCATTCGTTTTCACGGATCTTCTACCAGTCCGACTTGGCACTTGTCATGTTGGTACTGCGAATATTGGGGTTGTAATGATGATTGCTTCTAGGTTGATGAAAATCCTTTCTCCATCTACCATTTGTCCTCTAATCTACACCAAATTCCAAGCCTCTGTTCTGATCCTCCCAAACCCACTTAGGTTTCGTCCATGCTCTGAAACTTGGACTCGCATAGAATCTAGGCCTGTCATTCTGCGTGAAGTCTCTAAACTCTCTGGGTTGCGGCCCCAATCTCCTACACATCGACATAACAGTTAATAAAAGGGTTTATGGTAACCAGTGAGAATCAAACCGAAGTTAAGACTTTTCATAATTAATAAAACATAATCAAAAGGTTTTATGGATTAATTCAAATACAAATCCTAATCAAAGGATCCAAATCCTAGTTAGATCTATAATAAAAAACATGCAATCAAAAAATCATATCTAAAACCCCAAAATAAATAGATAAACCCTAAGGTCAATACCTTAGATCATGTAGGAAAAGTCGAGTTCACAAAAAATGTAAGTAATAGAAGTATGCCTTTAAATATATCCAAGGATAATTTTTTTTTTGTTTAGTCAGGTATCCAAGGATAATTTAATTAAATAAGCATTGATAAATAATGCCCTACGATTAAGAATTTTGATTGATATTAAAGATACTGCATTAATTGTGTAAAATTTAAATAAATAAAATAAGGTACTTAGCTATTAGTTTGATATGAAAATATACTTTGTTAGGTGTGCCAAATTGATTCATTCCTATAATGATTAAGTAGGGCTTGTTAGATGAATGCATTGGAATTAAAAAATAGAAATAAGGTACTTAGCTATTAGTTTGATATGAAAATATATTTTGTTAGATGTGCCAAATTGATTCATTCCTACAATAAATAAGTAGGACTTGTTAGATGAATGCATTGAAATTTAAAAATGGTTTGTCTGTGTAGATCACTTCCACAAATGCAAATATGTGTTATGCAACTATGAAATTGCCTATAGTTGTGGATTCAATCGTTTTGCATATAAATATGACCTAAAATCATTTCTATCCTTGGAAACTATTCATCTTGTCTTTGATCCCTTATAAAAATTTGGATTTTCTATTGCGAGTTTGGATGTGAAATGGATAATTCCTCACTTGTGTCAAACCTCATAAGGATGCCAAGTTTTTGAAATCTAATTCATAGAAAATATAAGGAAATAAAATACTTCCTTAGATAAATTTTAGGGTACAATTCAATTAAATAAGAAAATGTTGACAAATAAATAACTTGAGATTAAAAGCTCAGATTGATAGATATATTGCATTGAATACATGAAATTTAAATATATAAAATAAAGTACATAGTTCTTAGTTCAATATAGAAACAAACTCTATTAGATGTGTCAAATTGATTCATTCCCACAACACGACATTAGGACACGTTAGATGAATGCATTGGAATCAATAAAAGAAATATGTTTTTTTAACCTAGAATACTTCCACAAATGCAATATCCTATGTGGAACTACAAAATTGATCCTATAGTTACAAATTTGATCCTTTTGCACAAATATGATCTATAATAGTTTTTGGCCTTGAGAATTATTTGCCTCTAACCTTGCACAAAAAAATGTGCTATTGTGAATTTGGACTTGACATGGATAATTCGTCACAATGTTAAAAAGGTGATCAATTCATAATATTTTCCATTTTAAATATAACTCTTGGATGGAGGAGGAAAAAAAGAGATCATTTTTACAATTGCTTTAGTGCCCTAGATTACTTCTAAATATTATAGATCTAATATAAAAAATAAATAAATTTATAAAATAAAAGCAGATATAAATGAATGGAGATCAAATTGCCTACTTACTCTAAACAAAATCTTACCACTAGTATATTTAATTATTATTTAGAAAACCTAACAAAAATAAAACATTAAAAAAAATCGAAACATGTTCATTTTTATCGTTGCAATTCTAATCACACACAAATAAGATTGTAAAATTCAAAATGACATTAAATAATTAAAAAATAAATCTTCTATAAAAACCAGGCTGTGATCTTATCAGTTAAAATAGTATCGTAGTTGTAAAAAAAAAACCCTAATTCTACCACCCTTTAATTTAGGAGAAGTTAAACTTTTAGAATATACCTGTTAACCCTTTGAATAAGCAGCTTTAGACAATCTCAAAGAGTAGTTTTAGGGTTTCCATTACCTTGGGGGTGCTTAGGGTTTGCAGTAGCTCTTTATCTTAGAAGCGTTTAGGGTTTCCACTAGCACTTTATATTGAAGGCGTTGCGGGTTAAAACAGAAGATAGGTTTCTGAAAAGTGTAGGGTTTTAGGGATCAGAAATTTGTGGCCTTCTTCTGATGTCTTCGATCATGAGTGGTTGCGGTGATGATTATCAGTGTTCAAGCTCAACAGACCGGATTGCAGCTTTATTTGGCTGCATGTCGATATTCCCGCTGAACTGAGCAACCACTAAATCTACTGACTGGTAGTTGTTAGATATTTCTTATACTTTTAGGGTTTTGTCTTTGATGAGTTGATTTGGCTTTTTGCATTTTGTGTTATGTTTTATTTGTTTAAAGTTTCTTAAAATAGTTGTTTGTTGAGAAAATTCAGCTGTGATGATACCAAGCTCCCTCTTCTGATGAAACGTGAAGAGAATGCTGGCATGAATCGAACCTAATATACAGCCACTCTGAGCTGAATTTTCCCTCTTTGTCACTGGGTTTAACATTTTTAGATGGTCTATTTTCAAGAGAAATGTTTGCTCTACTTGTTATCGGCTCTATTTTCGAGAAAAAATATTGTCATCCAATGTCATTTTTTCTTATGATACAGCGCGGTATATGGGAGCCTCAATATTTCTGGTTAATTTTAAACATAGATTAATTCGAAAATTAAGTTTCATTTAAAGGATGCATCGCCACCTGTTTATTATCTGTGGTTAAGCCCAACTATCTATGATGCATTCCTCTTTTAACTTTTGTCAGTTCTTAGGATTTGGGTTTTGGTTTTGGATATCGTTCCAAATAGGAATTGGTTTGGTATGCCCTATTTTATTTTCCTTATTTACTGTTAATTGTCACCATGATTGTTAATAACAGATCGAAATTGGTGATTTATGTTAATTGGTAATTTAATCGATTTGGAGAAATCACATGTGTATAGCAGTTATCAAGAACAGTGAAGATGTCTGGGGTAGTGCATACATGATACATAAGTTTATCATAGTCTTTATATGGCAGCTATTACAGAAGTAGATTCAAAACTAAGCTTTTGTCGCATCAATATTCTTAATGATGTCTACAAAAGCAGATGTCGGAAGCAATATACAACTCAATATGTTATCGATTGCATAATGGATGAACATCTTTTTTAAGATGGTTGGTCATTCGTAGAGTAAAGGCAGTTTGGGAGAACTCAATCATTTTGGTAAGTTTAATTGTTCAGGTGGTCTTGCATGACCCCATCTCTGTGCTTATGATGTTCGTCTAATTGTTGTTAAATGCCTTCGTTGCAAGGATGGTTGTCTTATAGTTTTTGGTCTCAATTACCTTTCGTGGAATGGGACTTCATAATCCCTATTGCAGGATATGTTTATTACATTTATTGTCTGGGCGGAAGTATGGTTGTTATACATAATGTCCACCTGCTTTATACATTCTTTGCCCTTGTTAATTTTAAAAGATTTAATACCCTTCCTAAGTTACAGACATTCCCTTTTCATTGTACCCACAATTTCAGTCTCCATGCCCATCGACCTCATTACTGTATGCATTCTTTCGAATTGTTACTAGTTTTAAAAGCTGTCATCCCTTTCAATTTACATATATTCCATGTTTGTTTATAGTACAAAGTCTAACCTCCGAGTTTGGAGTGGAGCTCAAAGCTAATTCCTTTAGCCATTTGGAATGTTCAATCTTGCTCGAGATCTTGTATTTTTATTGTAGACAAATCTTTGTTTAGGTATCTCATGGCCCAAAGTCACATCTAAAAAATTATCTACCTTTTCAGCTGTATGAAGCTAAAGGGGAAAAAAATAATATGGACAACAAATAGCTGCGAATTGAATTAGAACAGCTCCAATGGAGAATATGACTATACCAAAGATCTTTAGAAATCATCCTAAACCAAGCAGAACAGTAAACAAAGATTCATAGAAGTCATCCTTGACCAAGCAGCATTAAACAGGAGAAAAAATTCTAGGCCAAGCTCAAGGAGAGATAGAAAAGCATGTAACAATTACAAGCTGAATATTAACATTTTCTGAAGCTGTCTAGAGAAGAAAGAATCACTTGTATGGAGCTGCTATTAAGCTGCTTGGTTGCTGATCCTATATTTTTCTTTGGGACACCTGTTATTGAGAACAGCTCCAATGGAGTATATGACTATACCAAAGATCTTTAGAAATCATCCTAAACCAAGCAGAACAGTAAACAAAGATTCATAGAAGTCATCCTTGACCAAGCAGCATTAAACAGGAGAAAAAATTCTAGGCCAAGCTCAAGGAGATAGAAAAGCATGTAACAATTACAAGCTGAATATTAACATTTTCTGAAGCTGTCTAGAGAAGAAAGAATCACTTGTATGGAGCTGCTATCAAGCTGCTTGGTTGCTGATCCTATATTTTTCTTTGGGACACCTGTTATTGAGAACAGCTCCAATGGAGTATATGACTATACCAAAGATCTTTAGAAATCATCCTAAACCAAGCAGAACAGTAAACAAAGATTCATAGAAGTCATCCTTGACCAAGCAGCATTAAACAGGAGAAAAAATTCTAGGCCAAGCTCAAGGAGAGATAGAAAAGCATGTAACAATTACAAGCTGAATATTAACATTTTCTGAAGCTGTCTAGAGAAGAAAGAATCACTTGTATGGAGCTGCTATTAAGCTGCTTGGTTGCTGATCCTATATTTTTCTTTGGGACACCTGTTATTGAGAACAGCTCCAATGGAGTATATGACTATACCAAAGATCTTTAGAAATCATCCTAAACCAAGCAGAACAGTAAACAAAGATTCATAGAAGTCATCCTTGACCAAGCAGCATTAAACAGGAGAAAAAGTTCTAGGCCAAGCTCAAGGAGATAGAAAAGCATGTAACAATTACAAGCTGAATATTAACATTTTCTGAAGCTGTCTAGAGAAGAAAGAATCACTTGTATGGAGCTGCTATCAAGCTGCTTGGTTGCTGATCCTATATTTTTCTTTGGGACACCTGTTATTGAGAACAGCTCCAATGGAGTATATGACTATACCAAAGATCTTTAGAAATCATCCTAAACCAAGCAGAACAGTAAACAAAGATTCATAGAAGTCATCCTTGACCAAGCAGCATTAAACAGGAGAAAAAATTCTAGGCCAAGCTCAAGGAGAGATAGAAAAGCATGTAACAATTACAAGCTGAATATTAACATTTTCTGAAGCTGTCTAGAGAAGAAAGAATCACTTGTATGGAGCTGCTATCAAGCTGCTTGGTTGCTGATCCTATATTTTTCTTTGGGACACCTGTTATTGAGAACAAAAATTATTGTTTGAAATATGAGAACAAAATAAAACCTTGGAATCTCTCTTTCTTATCAATTTATGGTTAGAAAACATAGGCATGCTTAAAAAAGCCGTGCCTAAAAAGATTTCTACACTTTCAAAATATTAGAGATCAAAATAAAAACTGAGAATCTGTCTACTTGGTGAAAATTATGGCTCGAAAACGTAGTCATACATTAAAATATCTACACTTTCCCATACATAAAAATACCTATACTTGCCCCTCGAATAATTTGAGAACTTGTATTTCTTTTTTAGTTGTCCTTGAGAGAGATACATTGTATTCCATGATACTTTTATCAACAAAGTAAAATAAAAATAGAACATAAGGAAAAATAAATGAATGTTGTGGGTTGGTGTTTAGTTGGGTGATTAATTTTTACCTGTGAATTTTTTTTGACTTGGTGATAGGTAAGTTGGTGATATGTAAGTTGTAGACTGGTCTCTTTTGATCAAGCCTTGGACACTTTTTAACCCTTTTACTGAATTTAGCTTCAAATTGTTCATTCTCCCACTATAAAGGTGAAGTCTCTTTTGGCATTGAGGTTTTTTATTGGATACTCCATTCATCTACTCTTATTTATTCTAGTTGCTGAGGGAACCTACCAACTAGGTTTTTTCTTGGTTACTCCATTCATCTGCTCTTATTTATTCTAGTTGTTGAGGGGACCTACCAACTTGACCCCTCTTATAGTGTTCCAAATAAAAATATTGTTTAGATTGTTTTTTGTTTAAGAATAAGGGAAAACAAGTTTTAAGGGGGACTAGAAACCCCATACAACAGGTTTTGATCAGGTTTTTAAGGGATTTGAAATTCAATAGATTTTGATTGAAAACAGGTTTTAAGAAGACCAGAAATTGAAACCTCAAAGCAAAGTGACAAACTGCCTGAGAAACTGCAGGTGACCCAAATCAAAGAGAGCACAACTGTTCACAACTGTGAAGACAACTCTCTTGCTTAAGATTTCCCTTCAGGACCTTTCATGTGGGATTGAAGGGTCATGTTAAATTTAGATTGTTTTTTGTTGTTATTGGATTGGCACTTGCTGTTTGACCTTTTGTTTTGTTGTCACTCTTCTCTGCTTATAAATTGTTTGTAATAAGGGGCCATCACCTTTGTTTTGCTACACATTTAATCAAAAACAAAAAGCTACAAACTTGCAAACAAGAAAAAGGAAAGTAAAAAAGACATGATAAAATATATTAAATAAATAAAGAATAAAACCAAAATATTAAAAAAAAAAAAACTAATACTATATATATATATATATATATATATATACTGTTTAGTATAAAGGCAAAAATAAAAGAGAACATAAAAATGAACACAAGAAAAACACAAAAAATTAAACAAAAAAAGAAAAACATAAAAATAAGTATTCTAAAGCTTATATTAGATAGGACTCTTACTACAAGAGTACAAAAAGAGGGAAATAAAAATCAAAACAAATAAAATATAAAAAATGCTAAAAAGAGTCAATTTTGTGAAATATAAAAATATTTGAAAAAACATAAAGAATAAATGAAAAATAAAACATTAAATATAATAATAAAATTTTGTTCTTTAACCAAAATACATTTTGTTTATATAAAATTTCAAACAATTTTTTGTTTGTTTATAATTTCGTTGAATGGGTCCTTTCCAAGATATTGCATAATATGCAATGCAAGACGATTCAAACATTTTGAGGTGCATTCCTTTCCAATGCGTATGGACCTAAAATGGAATGGGAATGGTATACCTACTTGGAACTGAATGGATGAGATAATGAAAGTGGTTAAAGGAGATAGGTTGGACCAACTAATGGAAGTTTTGCATTCAATTTGAGGATTGTCACTCTCACTTAACCAAATTGTAGTAATAACACACCATTAACCCTTCTTTATTTGTATTGTGTCTTATGGGGAGATTAACTTTTTGTGGAAAATATTTCTTATTTATCAATTCATTTATATTTCCATTATCTAGAATTCATCTAGGAGTTAAATCGGGAAGGGAAAGAGCACCACTAGTTTTTATATAGTTACTCATATTCTTTATCTTTCTATCTCTCCCTATCTCATTCTCCCTCTCTCCCCCTCTATATATTTATCTCTTTCATCTATATCTGCTCCTATCCTCTCTCTCTCTCTCTCCATATCCTCTCCTTATCCATCTCTATCTCAATCTCCAACTCTATTTTCCTCTCTATCTCTATATTGTTACTCCTCTATATTCCGTCCCCCCACCCCCCGCTCTCTCTCTCTCACACACATTGCAAACATAACACGACCCTATTGGTAATGGATCTTGATAATGTTCTTTATTCAATTTTTTGTTTCAACCATGCTAGGATCCATGTAAGTGGATGTATAATTGATATGAAGACTTCGATTAAATGGCCTACCAATTTTTCTCATGCATTGCAGAAATGTATGCAAAACATAGAGCTTTTTTTTTTATTGACCTTCCACACCTTTTGAGCGTACCCATTGCACACTAAGGTGCAATTGCTAGTATTATAATTGCTTTTATGTGGAAAAGTCACCAATATAGAAAACCAAAAATCCTCCATTTGGATAGAGCAAATTAAAAAAGGAAACTTA
This sequence comes from Cryptomeria japonica, assembly GCF_030272615.1. NCBI lineage: Eukaryota > Viridiplantae > Streptophyta > Pinopsida > Cupressales > Cupressaceae > Cryptomeria > Cryptomeria japonica. The sequence continues at coordinate 532,614,515 of NC_081415.1, forward strand.
GTTTTTTATGCCTAGTAAAAGATACAAATTAGTTATAACTATAATATAAAAATCTTACATATTCGAAATTGGAATTTTCAGTTAAAAAAATTAAAAATTAATAATTAAAAATATGTAAGAAGGTGCATAAAGCTAGGGAAAGCGTAGTTGGGGAGATATTTTTCTTATCAGCAATAACTTTTGAGATATGACATGAACAAAATGTGTTTAGATAAATTACTATATACAATATCACTATCCAAGCTTGTTATGATATAGCTCTTTATGTGGACGAGGGTTAGTGGTAGGAAAGAAATATAGCATTAAGTCTAAAGCTTGGGGGTTGGCTAAAATAATAGGCTTGTTATAGATATTAAGTGGCTTTATCATTGCATCCATATTATTTAGGTTGTTCATTGAAAATTTAGATATTGTTTATAGCTATATTTTTGGGTGACGGTAATAAGGAATGGTAATAATTATAGAAGTTTATTGGATTAAAAAGTACAATAATTTATGATAGATGATATCAATATTGTTTATGCATCTGGATTTGACCATGTAGTTTTTTAATGTTGCCAACGTTTCGGATCAAACACCATGATCCATCATCATTGATATAGAGAAGGTAGACTATAGGAAAAGAAGAAGAAATATGATTGATATAGAGATCTAGACATTGAAATAGAGTTAAAAGTTTGAGATGAAGATTCTTTGTTTTAAAGTTTGTAAAATATTTATTACCTCCCTCGTTAAGGAACAAAATAAGACTTATCATCTTAGCCAAATGGTAGTTATCTCTATGATTACCATAAAATAAGGCCATGACCTAGAGGATCATAATTGGGTTAAATATTCATGTAATTTATTTAAAAGGTTTAATGACTTCAAAGAGTAAGAGAACATTAATGGATCATTATGCTAATCTACTTAAGAATTGGATACATGCAATATTGATAGGAGATATGTGGATGCACATATGTTCTTCTATATGCTCTTATTACAAGAGTAGGTTCTATATGCTTATGTGTGCATGGTGGCATTTTTTTTTGTTTTCTCTATGTATGATGTGAAATTGTGTTATATTAATGAAGTAGTCGTGAATGGAAATGAACTCAATTAGATGAAATAATGTCAGATTTTAGAAAGGGTGATGCTTCTATTTATTTATGTATTCTTAATGAATCTTGTGGCTTCAAGATAGCATTGCATTAGCATTAGAGATGTAGATATGTCATACTACACTAAATTCCACTACTCTTGTTAGATTCACTTTGTTAGTCTACCTCGTGTTGGGTCAGGGATCTTTCGTATCACGAAAGATTCTGGGGAAGTGTATCTACTTCATGGTAGGGCGAACACGCGCTCCAACAATGATCTCGCCCCTGATATTTGTTTCTTATGTATTCTTATAATTGACCTTGTGGTCTATCATAAAGGAACATGCTCCCTTATGACCAACCTTGTTGTATGTTTGTGTATTAAATCTTTATGTTGAAATATGTTTAAGTATCCAATATTGTATATTTAGATATGTGGATTATTGAATGCTTAATTTTATGAATTTTACAATGAATTATGTGAATTATGTTATTTTGAAGTTATGGAGGTCCCTACATTTTGTATATTTAATCAATCATTGAAATCAAACAAAAAAATATGTAATATTTTTTTCAAGTATATAAATTATTTAATCTAAATTATTTTTCAAGTCTACATTATTTTATGTCAATAAAAACTTTTAAATATAAACAAACTATAAATAAGGTAAACTCATGAGTGAATGGAAGTACAAATACATAGAAATAAAATTATATATCATAAAGATCAAAAGATATTAATAATTAATCACAAAATTTATCATATTAGAATTGTATAAATGTTTCAATTTTTATACATTAAAAAATAAATAATAAAATTAATTTGAATTGATGTCTCGAGGAAAGAAGATTGGGAAGTGGCAAATTGTAGAACGAAATTTGGAAGGTAGATCTGTGGAGGAAAGAAGATTGGAAAATTTTGAAAGGAATATCATATATATCTCATTCTTTAAAAAATTGCAAGTAAATTAAAGGGTGTGAGTTTTTCTTCCAACCAATAAAAAGCATCAAAACTATCCCTTCTTAAAAATTTGCAGATCAATTGAAGAGAATGAACATATCCTCCATTTCTTAATGATCTTAAATATCTCCATCCCATTAATCTTGAATAGTCTTGTAAGGACTGGTAGTTGAGTTAATGAACCCTTCTCTTCTCATGATTTTATTTTGTGGAAGCTTACTTATCTTTTCACGATCTTCCTCAGTTAAAGACCATTCATAAATTTGATAATTTTCAGTTGTTATGTTATTATTCTAGCTTTTAGGCAAAACACTTACTCCCTATTCAAATCCCCACCTTAACAAAGTCTAAAAACCAAACTTAGAGCCACAATTTTAGCAACCAAAATGAAATTCAAATTCAATGCAAATAGATCTATCAACACGTTTCCTTGTTGCAAATTAATAGTAGAAGTAAAACATAGAAATACAATCTAGTGCTAAATAGAGGTATTTCAAAATCCATTGAGATGTGCAACACATTATCCATCATCTAGACAAATCTAAAATGGCAACTGTCTCAAGTTCATAATTTGCACGTTCCATTGCCACACCATCTTTCTTTTCAAAGGATGTTTGCATTCTTAATGGAAACAACTGAAAAACTTGAAACTAGTACTTGAGTTGCAGTCTTTCCATGCTTTCCAACAATTTCCCGAAGAACATAATTTCTCCTTATCGAATTGGAACCATAGTAAGTGCCATAGAATGCGGGAATGAAAGTTCGCCATGAGGATTTTGTTCAAGAAAAATTGCTACAAGAAAATGTTGGGGACAGAAAAATCAATGACGCTTAAAAACCATGATCATAAAAAAACATCAGCATGAGAAATGTAGAAACTAGTGGAAGAATTCCCCAAATAAATAGTTTATCAACTAAAAATAAACTATTGGAACAACAAACACAAATAAGAAAGAAGAACTCGAGAGAATAAAAAAATTAAATAGAAAAACAAAATAAACACAAAACAAAACAAAACAAAAATGATTACTCTAGAAAAACAAAATAAACACAAAAAGAAATAAAACAAAAATAATTACTTTAAAATAAAACAATAAGATATAAAAGCAATACTATATAAATCTCATATCACTAATATTTAGGATCTCTAAGAACCCTCAATTAGTCAAATCTATTTATCATTTACTTAGGTTGACTTTACTCTTAATAGTTGAACTTTGGAGTCCTTTAAAGCACCCAAAATTCATTCCTCATCAAAATTTAAATTCAAATATTTTGAACCTGTCGTATTTATTTATTTTATATTCCTTTTGAATTTCCATTTTTGAGATATCAAAGAAATAACAATAACTTTTGTCTTTTTTACAAGTAATAAATGAGATGTAATTGAATTTCATATTTGTTACACAAAATGCATATAATTTATTTTATTTTATTTTTCAAAACTTCATTCTAATTTTTTTTTCTTTGAACGTGAATGGAAATTACTACACATGAATAAGTTGTGCAATTATAGATAGTAATTATTGATGTTGAAGATCTACTTTCTACTAGTACACTTCTACTAGGTAGGGTGTAATTTAAGATAAGAAGTTATACATAGGTCACTAGTGATTTCATTTAATAGTATAACTTTTCACCTTTGGAATCATAACATTTATTTATAACTAAAAGTTCGTTTAACAATTTGAATGGTGTTGCCCAACAACTCTCTCACCTTTCCTATTCCATCTACCCCTGTGTGCTCTGTGGATGTCGGGTCCTCTTTAGTTGTTGCCGCTTCTGCTTTGGTGAGTGAAGCTCATGTACTTCCCTCAACGTCTGTGGATGTGGGTGGCTTGGGTCCCCCTTGTTGGATGGTTGAATGGACAAGAATACTAAGAGCAGGGGTGAATAAATATTCCCACATTTATAAAACTTTTTTTGACAAATAAACTTCAGCAATTAATTTCATCAACATGAATTAGCAAATGTAGAATAAGTAAATAATATGGCCAAAAAATGAACACCAGATTTTTATACGTGGAAATCCAAATGGAAAAAACCATGAAGAGGGTTAACTTTCAAGATAATATAACTAGTTATATGGTGTTTACAAAAGGGTGGCTCACTGCCTGATTACAATGCGGCTCATTGTCGGAATGCTCACTGCAATAGAAATAAATGAACTGAAAAAAATTGCATCTCCAAATGCATGAGGTTAGTTCCAAGATAAGCTCAGGTAATAATACAACAACTCACAACAAATCTAGTAAGGGATCTCTCCAACTTGTCCACAACTGCCTGCAGTAGATCCAATAAGGGATTACTGCACTCTGTCAATTACTTGCAACAGATCTGGTAAGGGATCACTGCAACATTGTCTGCACTTGCACCTTTCCACATACACCTTCGCTCTTACACATACATCATACTCTACTATTCACACTGCATACTACTACTGCTCTCCTTGTTGCTCACACACTTCATGCTCTACTTTCCATCACATATACCACACACATACATATCTTCTACATATATACATATATATCAGTAAGCACACACACCGAGATAATATGTCATCCAAGCACGAAAAGGCTTACACAATAACACGTTATAATAATATGTTTTGATCAAAGCAAAGGGTAACCAAGTCAGCCTTCAAAAAATCTTTTACACGCTTCCATCACACACTTCAATTACTAAAACAAATGCCTCAATTACTGGAGAAAACCAAGGGTCATCCAAACCCAAAGATACAGACCCATAAGCACAAATTCCAAGCATAACAACTTCCATCATCAAGATACAAACGCCACATATTCCGAATCATAGAATTCATAAATCATAATGAAATACAAACATTCAAATATCAATTCAACTGACACAGCTAATACTGAAACTCGATACAAACCATGATAAGCAAACCACAAGATTCCAAAGAAGAGGATCTTCCATAAAATACTCCTATAGATCATACATACCTAGTTGCTCAGTATCAGTTCTATATCGCTACTCTACTTACTACATACATTATTTGTTCATTATTACTGTTCTGCTCAATATGCTACATCCAGTCCTAATCGGATCTCTGGGTTTGACATCAATGACAACAATGACAAAATTCACACAAATCTAACATGCCCCCTTCTTGTGGGTGATCGTGTTGTGGATGCTCCTGCTACTACTGATGGTGACCCTATTGCGTGTTTTAAGGTCCCACCTAGACCTTCTTCTTTTGTTGGAAGGCCCAACTTTTCTCATGTGGCCAAATTTGTTGCTCATCCTCGTAGGGGGGATTATTCTCTTCGTTGTGCCCTTGTGGTGCTTTATGGATAGGATGTTGTGGATAATATTGGTTTCTACCAACACTATTTATTGGTGTGTAGATTGGCTAAATTTTGGCCTTCTCTCCCAGACTTCCATTGTTGGGTGAGTGACTCTTGGAAGCCTTGGTTTCTCATAGCATTGAGATTTTTCCTTGTGCTAAAGGATTTTTTATCGTTTCTTTCGCTTCTTCTTCTTATCGTGACTTGGTGTTTGGCAAGTTGTGGGCTTGGGTAGTTCACTCTCTCTATGTCAAGCCCTGGACAACTTCTTTTAACCCTCTTACTAAACCACTTAATGTGTGCCCAGTATGGGTTTGCCTTCCTAATCTTCCCCTTCATTTCTGGGAGCATTCTTGTTACTAGGCCATTTATAACTCTATTGGTCATTTTCTGAAGGTTGATGATGCCCATCTTCAATGGGACACTCTACCTTTTCCTGCATTTTAATCGATATTGACATCTCTTCACCTCTCCTTGGGGATGTGGTTCTTATGGTTCGGGATAGGCCATGGACTCAACCGCTAGATTATGAGGGTCTCCCCTTTCGCTATCAAAAATACTTCTCAATGGGTCATTTAGCTTCAGATTGTTCTCTTCCACATCACAAAGGTGTAGCTACTTGGTGGAAGGATGCAACTGCTAATCACTTAGTTGTCAATGCTCTAATTCTGATTCTGTTGGCTCCTCTTGAGATGAAGTTGTTGTTGACCCTCTCGCTATTACTGGTGTGGCCTCCTCTGTCTCTAAGGCTCCCACTCTTATTTCTCTTATTCTGCAGTTTCAATCTACTCCTGTTGAATTTTATCCTAATGTTGTTATGTTGTAGCAGCTTGTTGTCATTGCCGACAAAAACTTTATGGGGTCCTCCCCATTTGATCCTTCTTTTCATGGTCTTAATGACAGTATTGCCTGAACCGTGCTTTGTTGCAAGCGAAAGGGGAATTCTTCCCCCCTCCCCCAAACCCCTCTTTGTCAAGGCTTGGGTGTTTCTCCTCATTCTTGAGATAGGTTTTGAGTTGTTGCAAGTTTGATAGCTTTCTCTATTGGCCTGCCCGACCTTGGTTTGTTCGGGGTTTGCGCCCCTATTTTTTGTCTCTCTTTTTGCCACCTATAGGCTATTATACATAGGATTAGCACCCTTGCTTTGTTGCTTTCTTAATCAATTTTTTTTCTTTATAAATAATTGTATACACCTAAAAATGGTCTGAAGATAATTAATTAAATAAGCAATTATTTAATTAATCCTCCTCCCCAATTTAATTAAATTCACTAAGCAATTTGATTAAATCTCTCATTCATTAATTAAAACAAATCAAATCATGAGTTGTTGAAATTAATTAGCCATTTTCCTAATATTTGAATTTTCAAATTCAAATTCTCCTAACTTCTACCACTCCTAAACCTAACCATTCCTAAACCTAACCCATTCTACCTACCACCTTGTCCCCTTTCATCCAACATCTTCTAGAACCTTTGTGACACTTGTCACTGAGTGTTCCCTTTAATCCAACCCCCTTTGCCATCCTCCTCCAATTTAACCATTGATATCTTCAGATCAATCTCAACCGTTGATTCATGCCAACTCACCCCTAGCCTTGGAAAATCCTATAAATAGACCCTATTTTGGAGAACAAATGGCCAATTCACGAATTCAGCCACTTTACTAATTCATGCTCAATTTTAGCTCATTTGCATTGTTACTATAGGCATCTAGCTTCTAGTTTATTAGTTTTAGCAATGTTATCATGCTCATTTTAGCTTAATTGCATCTTCATTCTAGTTAATTTTCTAGATCAATGCATTCATATAGCTTAATCATGTTATTCTTGCTAGATCATGCATTTTCAGCATTCAAATCCTCCATCTAAGTGTAGTCAAGTCACTGAATTTGCATAATTCGATTTGAGAGCATTTTTTCATACTCGCATTTACTAGGAGGCAATAAGTCGATTAGCTATGGTTTTACATGTCTTTGATTTAAATCTTCTAACCATGCTTGTAATGATTTATTGAGTGCATTGTGTTTGCAGATACAGGTACACTTCATAGAGCATGACATTTTGGCACCCACCGTGGGGCAGAAATCATCATTTTCGGCCTCTTAATCTTCAACAAACTTCATCTCTGTTGGATCAGAATCAGAATGTCGTACGAGCTGATTTTCCAACTCGTACGAACTACCTTTTAGCCCCGGATGACACTTCATCCTGACTCATACTAGGTATAATTCTGACTCGTACGAGCTTTACATTGAAAATTCTTTATTTGTTCTAGCTCATTCCTGTGTCGTACGAGTTGATTTTCACTGTCGTACTAGAGCTAATTTTGTTTTGTAAGAAATTTTGGCTTCAAAATCTTATGTCGTACAAGTCTGCTTTTATTCCTATGCGAAATCTAAATCTGTGTCGTACTAACTGGTAAATAATGTCGTACAAGTTTCTACAATCTCTGATTTTTTGAAAAACTGCAAATTAGAAATTTCAAATTTGTCTATACATCAGTAATCTACGTTTTTGAAGGCTTTCTGGTCATTTTTAGCCCCTAAGAGTGCCCTTTGAAAATTGCATCTAGAACTCTTGGAGACCTTTCCAACGAGGTAAACGGCTTGTAATTTTGAGTCCCGAGCAAAAAGTTGTGCCTATTTGAAGTTAGGCTAAAATTTCATATAATTTTTCTAAAAATTTCATAGTTCGAATCACTAATGCTAATCTTGTTATGTCTATGAGATGTTTGCAGCCTAACTCTTTTCTTGCAAATACACTTGTCAAAGACAAATTCAAAACACAATCATGACTACTAATGGATCTATTTTGCAGGTTGCCTAAGGATTCAACAAAAACTTTGTGTATTCTTTAAGATTTTTAGGCACACTTCAATTTGGGCTTAAAGAAATGAACTATCATGTCTTATGTGCTTGTGATGATAGGCGAGTATGCTCTCACCTTTCTTAGGTGATCAAAAAGCTAGACTCATCTTTTGCTTTCATTAGTGCATCTCTTTAGCAGGCTTGCCCTCCCGAGGAGTTATTAACTCTTAGCCATTAAGGCCAGTGAGAGGGGAATGACCTAAGTGGGAACGGCTAACGCCAAGTAATCCAACCCACTATAAAATATATGTGTTTTTGATGAAAATCAAAGCAACGGTAGTGCTCAGGAATAGCTCTCCTCTGTGCCTTCAGGTATATCAAACCTTGGTTTTCAAGGCTAGGAGACCTCTTAATTGAGTTTATACCTCGACGTGCCAAATAGATCACTTACTAGTGTCGGTTAAAATAGAAGCTATCGGATTCACCTCTGAAAGGGTGATAATCTTTGTGCAAGAGAGATAGTAACTCTCCCAAGACACTTGCCATATCGTGCCCCCATTAGCGTTTGGAGTTGGATAATACGGTGTTGAGAATCCATTGCGTGAGACTCAGCAGCCGTATTCTGATTAGCTATTGGGTGTGTACCTAAGTCAGCAAGCAAAGGTTTTCATTCTCAACCAACTTCCTTAGGGTTTAGCTTGATTGAGAGTCATGTATCACATCATGTGTTTGATGTGTATTCATCCCTAAAATTGAAAAATCAGACACTTAAAACTGGAAAACCAAAGTAAAACATCAAAATTCAGTGATCAAAACTCAAACAAACAAGCACTTTTTATCACTCTTCAAATACCTATCGTACGAGTCAGAAGTCTCTGTCATATTTCTTGATCCTTTGTCGTACGAGTCAAGATATTTTGTCGTACTGCTTGATCTTCTGTTGTACGAGTCAAGGTTCTATGTCGTACGAAAAACTGCTATTCACATGAAGTCACTAGTCTGTCTTCTGTCTTGTATCTCTTGTCGTCCTATGCTGCATAATCTGTCATACGAAACTCTGCATTTGTTACTCCAGAACTGTGTCTTACATGCCTGTTTTAGACTTATCATTTCTGCCTAATCAATTTGCAATAAGCATAAACACCTATTATCTGTCAATCTGTGCTTAAATTGTCTTCTTGGTTTGCTTGGTCAAGTTATCACTCGTCAAAATCAGACTCTAGAACATAAACACCTTAAGATTTTCAAAGTGCTTACCCCCAACAAGTTCAAGATCTAAACATCTCAAAGTGCATTATCACCCTCTTTGGTAAACTGATCACTCAAACATAGTTTCTCATCAGGATCAATCATCCTTTATCATGAAACTGAAATGTTTGGTCAGGATAACTTTGTCCCACATCGTAGGATAGATCGTTCCTACTAGACTCGGTTCTTATCAATCATCATCATTGCACTCCTAAATCGAAGATCGAAAAACTTGCAAACTTTTAAACACTTGAATCCTCTTTTAGTGTCATATCACTCTATTGCCTTGAAATTGACAATTGCTCACTTACCCAAAACAACATTTTGGACAATCAAATCCTAAACAAAATAACACACGTGTATGCCTGTTCTAACTAGGGCTTAGAGACGAAAGATCGCAAAGACGGAAATCGAAACATTGGAAACAAACATAACCATGGAACATTAAAATGAAGTACAAGTCGAAGGAGAAATAACATAGCAAAACATCAGAGACATCAATAAAGATCCCCAATTCAAAAAATTTATGCAGAGATTATTGGAGGAAGAAAAAGAAAAATACTTTCTAATGCTAGCCAAATCTGGTGCTACACTTCCCCAAGATTTTGATGTGAATAAATTGACACAAAAGAAAAGTGACCCTCCTCATAATAACGAACAATATGAGGACATCTTTGGTCTCCGCATGAATGACACATCAATTCCCAATACCACCAGGACCAATGAAGAAATTGACATACCTAGAAGAGATGAAGTAGAAATCCTGAATAATGTTCAATTCAATGAGGATGCAAGAAGAGCTAGAGATGAAACAAGAAGAGATCCCAATCCTCCTAGAATGCAAAATCATGGTCATGCAAGAACAAATCATGTCGATAATCCTATCATGACTCTCACGCAACAACTGCAAGCAATGCAAACACAAATCCAAGAGATGCAAAGAGGAAATGTTAGATGATATTCACTTCAAGAAATATGTCCTTATCCTTTTGACAGGAATCTAAATATGATACCATTTCCAATAGGTTTTGAAACTCCGAGATACGAAAAATATGATGGAAGCTTTGACCCTCAAGATCATATAAGAGAATTTTGTACCATGAGTATGGAGTTTGCACATGAAGATACCTACTTAATGAGACTATTTCCGAAAAGCTTAACAGGACTAGCTATGGAGTGGTTTTCCAAACTTGCACTTGGAATAAGATCATTTTCAGAGTTGCTAGATAAATTTGTTTCACAATATTCCTACAATATACAACATGATGTGACCATGCTAGACCTCTGTAACACTAAACAAAAAAGTGGAGAACCCTTCATGACATTCTTACAACGATGGAGACACCTAGCATCACGGTATCCTTGCACATTGCCAGAGTATGAAAAAATGGACATATTCATTGACAACTTAAATGATCAAATGAGTTATTACTTAAAAATGCAAGGAAATCAAAGCTTTGGAAAAATGGTTGATAATGGAATCAGAATGGAGGAAGCTATGATAAAGAAAGGTGAGTTGAAAATATACAAAGAAGGAGTCCATCCACCTAACAACAACAATAACAACAATCACAATGATAAACCAAAGTTTTGGAATAGAAATCGAAATGTCGTCAATGATGGAATAGTAGATAACAACAATGTGAAACCAAAACAACCGATTTTCAATTTATCTACTCACTCAGTAGCAGCACAACAAAACAACAATCAACAAAGACCAACTATCAAAACTTTCTTTCGAAGACAATTCACAAACATTGGTGAACCCCTTGGATCAGCACTAAAGACACTTCTTGCAAACAAATTGATCACTTTACCAGAAGAAAGGAACTACGAACCTCAAATCAAACCACCTTGGTGGAACGATAATCAATATTGTAGTTTCCATCGAAACAAAGGACATCTCACAGATAATTGTCAAAAGTTGAAACATGTCATATAGGACTTAATTGATAATGGTGTAATAACTGTGGATGGACATAAAACAAATGAATCTCATACCGCCTTTAAAACTCCGCTTCCAAACTATGAGAAAGGTGAGTCATCAACAACAAACAATGGTAAGGATAAAGCAAAGGTAAACTACGCGCATACATATGACAATGTGGTGAATGTGATTGTAGTTAAAGAAAAACAAAATCAAGAACATGCTCAGGCTATCATAAGAAGCAAAGCCAAATTTATTTTGCCGGGTCCTACAACAAACACATCATCCACTATAACAAAACAATACAATCTAATGGAACAATTGCATAAAACACCTGCCCAAATATCAATTTTGGAACTTTTAAAACTTTCACCTGCACACAAGGAGATTCTTGAACAAGCATTAGTAGATACAACCGTATCCAAAGATCTTGATATTAATCAATTCCAAACCATGGTGGGACACCTCACAACCCCTCATTGCTTATCATTCACTGACAAAGATGACATGTCCTTACAACACCCTCACAATGCTCCCTTACATATTGAAGTCCTTATTCACAAAACGCGAGTCAAGCGTGTTCTAATAGATGGGGAAGCTAGCCTAAATATTTGCTCATTGAGTCTTGTTCGTGCTTTAGGATATTCAGAAGATGCAGTTGATGTTTGGAAAAGGATCACTATAAAAGCCTATGATGAAGAAGAACGTTCCTCCAAGGGAATTGTGATACTACCAATCAGAGTGGGACCTCTACAAAAAGACACAGCATGCCAAGTTCTAGACTTGGACCTATCATATAATGTGCTCCTAGGGAGACCATGGATACATGACTTGCAAGCTGTCCCATCAACCTATCATCAATGCGTAAATTTTCCCTACGAAGGACAAGAAATCACAATATTTGCAGATGCAAATCCATTCCAATATTGTAGCAATCTAAAAATGGCTCAAGAAGTAATTGTTCCTCATAACAAGGAAGCAACATCTTCGAACATACAATCCAAGGAAAAATCATTTGCCTCTATTCTATCAAGTATGGAAAAACAAATGCAGTTAATAAATCGAGGGAATGGGGAATACTCAATATCACAATTACCACTTTCTCCTAAATCCTTGGGAAAACAATCAACTGTGAAACATCTTCCGATATTTGATGGAGCAATTATTAGTGTTGGAACCTTATCAGAGGAGATAGAAGAAAGATGTACTACAATGGCTATATAAAGATGAAGAAGTTCAACAAAAGGTCAACAATGTCAGAATTCCTACAAAAAAATATGGAAAAGGATTCAACATTCTTCGAAAGATGGGATACACTGGACCAGGACCTATAGGAAAAAGAAAAGAAGGTATCTCAAAACCTATTGAGCCTCATACTCAACAGAAAATTGACAAAACAGGATTAGGGTATGGACAAGTCAATCTACCAGAAAACACATCTTTTAGTCCACAACAAGAGGAATATGAAAACAGACAAGAACAACTTGCAATTGAAAAGGAAGCAAAATTAGCTAAGCAACAAGCACAAACAAACCTAAAATGGCAAAAGAAGCAAGCTTCAAATCAACGAGAGAAACAAACTAAAAACATCTCTCAAGCAGCCTTAAATCTCAACCAGAACAAACATGAAGCTAATATTACTTCAGGAGAGCTCATAGAAAATCTGACAAAACTCAATCTCAGTCCTAAGGAGATTGAATATGAAAGAAGGAAAATTATAGCCAGAAAAGAGGAAGAAATGCTATATGAACAAATCTGTAGATTGCAAGCTACAAGTGATACATACTCTAATGAATGGGAATGAGATTCCTATCACTCTAAAGAATCAACGGAAGAAAAATGCTTTGAAGGAGATATAGGAGTTGATGTAGTTCACACGTATGCAGGACAAACGTTAGGAACTAGTTCACTTGAATTAGAATCACATTTAGCTAACTTGGATTTAACCGAGGACAATCAGGAACTTCTTACACGAGATCATTCTAACGAGAGTACCATTCTAGACATCGAAACACATATTGAAAACTTTGATACCTCCATCATGACCCTTGAAATATACCAACCTGAAGATCCCTTACCTCTAATCCACCCTGAGCTTATTGATTGGGAAAATGAAGGACATACCGCCATTGATACCTTTCCAAATGATCATGCCATATATGTATATCTTAATGCAATCGAATCCGTAACAACTCTCACCAGGAATTTCAGCAACGCATCTTCTAGTCAAGTGGGTGCCAAATCTCCTAGTCGCAAAAGTGAAAATAAAGAAAACAATATCAGGTCTAATGCTGAAAACCATTTATTGGCAACATTAGACCAGGAAAAAGTAAAAATAAAGGACACATCTAATGGTGAAAACCTCCTTGAGGCACCGGAAGATGGGAGATTTGACACTTTTCCTAAGCATTATCAAGAAAGATCATCCATTTTGATCGAACCATCAGAGGCAGTTAACATTGGCACAAAAGAGCAACCAAAGATTCTTCATCCAACAACTTCTTTATCTGAGTAAGAAATGCAACAATATGTGGAATTCTTCAAACGATGGCAAATCAATTTTGCTTGGTCATATGCAGACATGCCAGGGTTAGATCCAGAACTTATTATGCATCACTTGAATGTTAATCCAAGAGATAAACCGGTCAAACTGAAATTAAGAAAAATGCATCCTCATATTGCTCTTCTAGTCAAAGTAGAACTAAAGAAATTACTGGATGTCGGATTCATCAGACCTATAGCATATCCTCAATGGGTATCTAACATTGTTCTTGTTTCAAAACCAGATAAAAGCATCATAATATGCACAGACTTCAGAGATTTTAATAACTCATGTCCAAAGGATGAATATCTTTTGCCTAACATCGACATCATTGTAGATTTAACGACAAGACACTCCATGTTTTCTCTAATGGATGGTTTCTCTGGATACAATCAGACCAAAATAGCACCCGAAGATCAAGAAAAGACAACTTTTACATGCCCATGGGGTACTTTCTGCTGGAACGTCATGCCTTTTGGATTAAAGAACGCAGGCGCTACATATCAAAGAGCTATGACAACTATATTTCATGACATGATGCATACATTCATGGAAGACTATGTGGATGACATATTAGCTAAATCATACAACAGAGAAGAACATATAGAGATACTAGAAAAGATCTTTGACAGGTTAGAACAATACAAGGTAAGGCTAAACCCTAAGAAATGTGCCTTTGGTGTTACTTCAGGAAAGCTATTGGGATACATTGTTTCAGCAAGAGGAATCGAAGTAGATCCAGCTAAGGTAAAAGCAATCATGGAAATGGCATCTCCCAAGAATATCAATCAACTAAGATCACTACAAGGAAGACTCCAATCAATCAAAAGATTTGTGGCTCAATTAGCAGATAAATGTCAACCATTCACTCACCTATTGCACAAACATGTTAATTTCAAATGGGACCATCACTATGAAGAAGCATTCAACAAGATCAAGGCATATCTCATGTAATGACCTGTTCTAATGTCTCCAATTCCAGGAAAACCATTATTACTCTATGTATCAACTACCGAAGCATCATTGGGAGTTTTGCTCGCACAAGAGGATAATGAAGGAAAAGAATGAGCCATCTACTACATCAACAGAACACTAGTGGGATATGAGGTTAACTATTCATCAACAGAAAAAGCATGCTTGGCAATAGTTTTTGCTTCTCAAAAACTATGACACTATCTACTATCTCACTCCATCAAGTTGATAGCTAAAATCGATCATTTGAAGTATTTGCTCAGCAAAGCCACATTGACAAGATGACTAGCAAAATGGATCATGATTCTAAGTGAGTTTGATATCAAATATGTTGAGAGAAAATCTATCAAGGGACAAGTCATCGTAGATCAACTAGCAGAGACACCACTTCAAGATAATCATCCTCTATAGATTGAATTTCCTGATGCTGATATCCTAACAGTCACAACAAAAACATGACAACTATACTTTGATGGTTCATATACACAACACGTATCAGGAGCAGGAATTCTTTTCATCACACCACAAGGGCATACAATCCCGAAAGCATACAAACTAAGCTTTCCGTGCACAAACAATATAGCAGAGTATGAAGCATTGGTAACAAGTATCAAAATGGCTGTAGAATGGAACATTAAACAACTTCAAGTCTTTGGAGACTCTCAACTTGTCATTAATCAAATCAATGATGACTATCAAACAAAAGATGACAAACTCATGCCTTACAAAAAGATGGTGGATGATATCAAGAAGTACTTTGTAGAAATAACTTTTGAGTAGATCCCTAGAAATGACAACAAAGCAGCAGACGCCATAGCTACACTTGCTTCTCTATTACAAACACAGGAAAATCAACAACGTTATGAATTCCTGGTTGAAGAGTTGTTTTATCTTGCCTATAATTGTCCAGATTCCCAAACCATCTGCCAACTCGTTGGACATGATTCATCCTGCTATGGCCAAACTTACACATACTTGAAAGATAATATCCTACATCCTGACTTATCCAAGAACCAAAAGAGAAACTTTATTCGCCAATCCTCTCATTATACTCTCGTCACGGATACCCTGTATAAACGAGGTCTCGACGGTACTCTCTTAAGATGTCTCGAACAAGAAGAATCTGAGAAGGCCTTACATGAAGTCCATAATGACATTTGTGGCACTCATTCAAGTGGTCTTACCCTTTCAAAAAAACTCATACGCTTGGGCTACTGTTGGCCGACTATGGAACGAGATTCTTTCAAGATAGCAAGAACATGCAAGCAATGTCAAATCCATGGGAATTTGATCCATGCACCAACACAAGAACTACATGCTTTAGCAACATCTTGGCCTTTTTGTCAATGGGGACTTGATCTAGTAGGAAAGATAAATCCTTCTTCATCTAATGGACACAAATTCATCCTGGTAGCTACTGAATATTTTACAAAATGGATTGAAGCAATACCTCTCATCAACATCACAGGAAAATAAATTGTTGCATTTATCTTGAACTATATCATCTATCGCTATGGAATACCAATGACCATTATCACTGATAATGGGCAACCATTCAAGAATCAAGATGTACAAGAGCTATGTGAGAAGTTCAAAATCCAACACAAATTCTCCACACCATATTATCCACAGGGAAATGGGTAGGCAGAAGCATCTAACAAAACTATCCTGAAAATTCTTAGAAAGACAGTGAACGATGCTGGGAAAGATTGGCATATCCAACTAAACCCTGCTCTATGGGCCTACTGCACCAATATCTGCACACCGACAGGTGCCACACCTTTCTCTCTTGTATATGGATTAGAAGCCATATTGCCAATCGAAGTAGAGATACCCTCTCTACGTGTATCACTAAAAGGTCTCATCCCAGATGAAGAACAAAGAGTATCTAGACTACAAGAGTTAGAACTAATCCATGAACGCAGACACAATGCCTTTGATCATCTAAAGGTATATCAACAAAGAATGTGTCGGAGCTATAATCATAAGGTCAAACCAAGAATATTTCAAGTTGGAGAACTAGTGCTAAAGGAAAATCCACGCAACCAGGCAGATTGAGAAAAGAAAGGAAAATTTGAACCAAACTGGTTAGGTCCATTTGTGGTCACAACAGTATTTGGATCAGGAGCATATCAGCTATCAACACATGACAAAGATCAGCTCGAGGAACCTATCAATAGCATGCACATGAAGAAGTTCTATGTCTGAAAAATCAGAAAAAATAAAAAACAGTGAAAATTTTGAAAAATCAAAAACACTAAAAAATCAAAAAAATCCTAAAAAGTGAAAAAGCAGAAAATCCCCCCAAAAAATCAAATATCAGAAAAATTGCAATAAAAAATAGATGGTGAAAACCTGGCAAACAGGCGCTATCTATCGGCTGGCTCTTCCATCTATTAGTTCATGCATTTTTTTCCGCTTGCATCCATCTTCCATCAGTGCTATACATGACCATCATAAAGCCTTTATACATACGCAGACATCCCAGGTGGCTTCTTACCATGGTTTGGATCATTGGATATATCATAACGACTTTGTTTCTAGACTTGGGGGAAAATCCTACACCTAGCTGGGGGCAAACTTGAGATCAATTTTGAGCTTAATCAAACAAGTAGACCAAATAGTTAGACAACTCTTATCAAGCGAAAACTGAGACACATCCAACATTGAACACAAGATCAAACTATCAACTATCAAGCTATCACGAAGTCAATCTAAGCACATCACACACTTTGCAGTGGATAATACCTTTTTGAATGATTGATTGTAACATGATTGTTCAACTTTTCTATATTGCTTTTCGCTATCATGACTTCTGAGTGACTCCAGGATGTCTTTGACTAGAGGAACAAAGAAGAAACATGATATTTTTCTTGTTTGTTGTCTGAAAATTAATCATGAATATGTGCAAATTTATCTCGGGACATGATCATCAGAATATCATTGAAGACATTTCCAATTTGCGTATTGAAATGATTAATACTGCCTGTTTTACGCAAACAACACTCAGGTCATCTCGGTTCAATTATACCTTGATGCTTGTGTTAACTTGCTATATCAAAATCCGGGAAAGTAATGCTCAGGTCATCATGGTTTAATTATACCATCGATGTTTGCACTCACGTCCCACATTTCTAAAAGCTCAATGATGACAAAAACGCAGAATAATCCAGTGACTGGTCCGGTCATAGCTTTGCATTTCATTTGCATTCTAGCTTGCATTTCATTCTTGCATGGATCCCAAAAGCTCCTTTTATCCAAGGTCAAATATATCACAGGAATCATCAAAGTATCATCAAAAGTGTATACGTAATCAGAATGATGATTCATATCTCTCCAGATATTGTCAACTCAGCAAAAATCTTATGCTATCTCCCTCAAATGTACCAACAATCAGCATATCCAAATATTTCTGCATCTTGATATCAACAAATTGTCAGTTCTTTATCAATCAACCTTATCAAATCAAATCAATCAATCAAACATAATCAATTCTATCACGTCTTATACAAGATGTATCCTTCCTGAAACCAGATGATCTGATTCTAATTCATGTCTTATACAGGATGTATCCTTCCTGAAACTAGACGTTCTGATCATGTCTTATACATGATGAATCCTTCCTGAAACCAGACACTTTGATCATCGTTGTCCTATATAGGATGAATCCTTCTTGAAACCAGACTGAATCAAAACAATCAAGATTTTTCAATCTTACCGATCTAGGCAATCAAGCTAATCAAAGAACTTGCACTTTCATCAAACAATAGTTGCAGAAATCAAATCAAATCTATCGGGATATCAATCTCGCAAAAACTCCAAAGATCAATTATCTCAATTGATCTCCCGAGGGGGCATCATTATACCAGAATTTAGCAATCAAGAGCTGGGAAATCCTATCAAATCAATATCATCATCAAAATGAGATTATTCTTTGAATCAATGCGTCATCACACCTCGCTTCAAAGAGGGGCAAAATGTATACACCTAAAAAATGGTCTGAAGATAATTAATTAAATAAGAAATTATTTAATTAATCCTCCTGCCCAATTTAATTAAATTCACTAGGCAATTTGATTAAATCTCTCATTCATTAATTAAAACAAATCAAATCATGAGTTGTTAAAATTAATTAGCCATTTTCCTAATATTTGAATTTTTAAATTCAAATTCTCCTAACTTCTACCACTCCTAAACCTAACCCATTCTACCTACCGCCTTGTCCCCTTTCATCCAACATCTTCTAGAACCTTTGTGACACTTGTCACTAAGTGTTCCCTTTAATCCAACCCCCTTTGCCATCCTCCTCCAATTTAACCATTGATATCTTCAAATCAATCTCAACAGTTGATTCATGCCAACTCACGCCTAGCCTTGGAAAATCCTATAAATAGACCCTATTTTGGAGAACAAATGGCCAATTCACGAATTCAACCACTTTGCTAATTCATGCTCAATTTTAGCTCATTTGCATTGTTACTATAGGCATCTAGCTTCTAGTTTATCAGTTTTAGCAATGTTATCATGCTCATTTTAGCTTAATTGCATCTTCATTCTAGTTAATTTTCTAGATCAATACATTCATATAGCTTAATCATGTTATTCTTGCTAGATCATGTATTTTCAGCATTCAAATCCTCCATCTAAGTGTAGTCAAGTCACTGAATTTTGCATAATTCAATCTGAGAGCATTTTTCATACTCACATTTACTAGGAGGCAATAAGTCGATTAGCTATGGTTTTACATGTCTTTGATTTAAATCTTCTAACCATGCTTGTAATGATTTATTGAGTGCATTGTGTTTGCAGATACAGGTACACTTCACAGAGCACGACAATAATTATAATAAAACTTTTAGTAGATCATTTAATGTTATCTAAATAATTAGTTTGAGATGATATAATAAAAATGAGTAAACAATAAACAATAAAGCATCCATTCATATATAATTTCATTATGATTGTTTCATATATATAACATTCAGGATATCAATGAAAATTTTAGTTAAAATAAATTAAGTACGTTACAATATTTATATAGGTGGAAGATAATTTTTATGTAAAATGATTATTCCATATTTAAACATTAAAATATTTTCATTATTTTTTATAAATAAATAAAAGATATTGATGCACTGCAAAAAGGATGTTAGGAACACAATACAAGTCAAACGTAGTGTTAGTAGTATCAATCATAAACAAAATACAAATGAAACTACAATCCTAAGCATGCATATCAAGAGAGAGATCAAGCATATTATAGAAAGCATACAAAAATGGAGCAAAGACACTAAACCCTCCCAAATGCTCTCAAACATGCTCATAGCTGCCCCTCGCTTGTTCCTCTCCTCTCCAAGTTCCACATGAGTGTAGCCCTCAACTTCTGCACTACTATGGATGTCTTATGGAGATTCAAGATTAATAATGAATATAAAAGACTATGCAAATGCAAACAAACTAGATATGAGAAAATACATAATTAATCTATATTGATTTTAGCCAAAATGACAAATTGGATATGATTTTTCTCCTAAATGCTCTCTCAATTTTAGTATAGGTTAGATGCATACAAGATTTCAAGATCTGGATATGAAGGAAATGGGCTCTATTTATAGGAAAAACAAGGAAATGGATGGTTGAGATTGAGTAATCTCAACAAGGGTCAGGATTGATGGTTTTATGATCCGTGTGAGGGTTTTCAACCCAATCCCAGGATGACAAATGTCATCATGAGATGGCTTGAGAGGAGAGAGAAGAAGCATTAAATGCTTGAGATGACACAAAGGTTAGCCTAGGAGGTAAGGTTAGGCTTGAGTTGAATGAATAAAGCCTTTATCCAATGAATAATGCCTTTATCCAATGAACAAACTCTTGTGCAAGAGTTAGTGGTGATAACCATGGTCAAAGCAATGAATGCTTGAAGAGACCCATGAGTTAAATGGAGGTTGAGTTAGAGGGAAAGTCTCTAACCATGTGGGTGAGTTGAGTTTAACCATTAATGGCTATGTAAGAGCTATAAATGGTCATGTCAGAACCATTAATGGTTTGGAAGACTTTAGGGGTTAGCTTGTTGGAGACATAAAGCATTTAATTCTTTTCAAAGACTTTGGAGGCTTTGAGAAGTGACTTCAAGTTGTTTAGGAATGTGACAATAATTAGGAGGGTGATTAGGCTAATTAGGAATGGTTTATAAGAATCTAGAATGGGTTTAGGATGCAAGTGGGTTTGGTGGGTGGGGGAAAATAGGATTTTAATTAAAATAAAAATACTTTATTTCAACAAAATAGGTGCAACTTGCATTTGTAGGAGAATGCAAGTGGGAGGGGGTAGTTTAGGGATTTAAATAAATGTTTTATTATTTATTTAAAAGAGGAAAGGGGGTTAAATTAACTAAATGTGTTTTATTCATTTAATTGATTTAGAGTGTGGCTTAATGAATTAATTTAAATAAATTGAATAATTTATTTAGTTAATAGAAGAAGAGGTTGAGGATGAAATTAATTAAATATTAATTTAATTAACTAATTATTGATGGTTAAATAATCAAATAAATAGTAAATATTCATTTAATTAAGTGGACAGATTTATGTGACTACATTTGCCCCTCTTTGAGACGGTATAGTTTATCGCATCGTTTCAAAGAAAGAAAAATAGGTGTGAAGAAATATGCCCCATAAATGTTAATTTAGTGGGTGGTATGCCCCCTCGAGAGATGGGCCGAAAATTTTCAAAAAATTGGGCAATCTCTCGAAAAAGAGAAAGAAGTTGGGGCTAGGTAAAATAGAAGAAATTAGAAATAATGGTGAAAGAATGGGGGAAAATAGAGTGAATACAGAGAAAGGGGAATCTAGTGAGTACCCTTAGGTCATGCAAGAGATACAGTGTAAATGTAGTGTGTTCTTTTGAGTGATGCTATACAATTGATCATAATTGGTTGGACAATCTGGTGCAATCGATTAAATTGCTCCGATTGAGTCAAAGCGTGACAGTTGATGTCAGTTGTTCGCTTGGACAGGATAAAGTCTGAGTAACTGAATCAAAGTGACCTGTTGTGACTTAGACAATTGATGTAATTGCTCGATGAAGTCAAGGTCTTTGAAGCAAAATACTCATTGAGACTTAGACAATTGATGTAATTGTCCATGTTGATTGTGTTTGATTGGTTGATCAATTGATAGTGTTTGCGGTGTAGGTTGGTTGTGGTGAATCATAGCAGCCCCGTTGAGACTAGTTCATTGTGATAAATGTCTATTGTAGTCTAGGATTGCCATAATCGATTACCTGTTGAGACCCGAAGATACTTGATTAGAAAGTATCTGTTGATAGTCTGGGTGTGCATGAGTCGATGTGCCTGTGTAGACAGAGTAACTTGCTTGATTGGGTTGATGGGAACCGATGAAGTGATTATGATGATGACTTGGATAGGGAGGGTGAGGGGGGGATTTAGTGTTAGATAGAAGGTATGGAGGACCTAGGACTCATTCCTATGGAAGAAGATCAAAATAGAGTATCCATTGTCATGACTATGTATGAATGATATGCAACAATATGGATGTATGGAATGCAATATATACATATGAGATGAAATGACGATCCATAGATTATTTACAGTGCTTAATTTTCATCATTGAGCATGGTAGTATCGTTCTTGGCCGAGGTAGCAGGAACCAAGTTTGATCATTTCACTTGTAAACAAGCATTTATAGATAAGGAAAAGTTACCCTCCATTCCGGTTCATGTGCAAATGGTCGAGGTATACGCTGTAGTCAGTAAGTCATAGTGATCCATGACTATATTTTTGCATATGATCATGTATCTTAGTGAAATTCTCATGTAGACACCATTAGTACATGCCCCAGAGCTTCATTGGAACAATCCGTGGACAACAAACAAAAAACGATATTAGGAACCATCGCGACTACTCTAATCACTTGTGGATATCCTAGAGTAGCATAGGAACCTGATATGAATAAATAAATAACAAACTGACCAAGTGCTTATTGGCTTAAATAGAATTTTCTTGTCAAAGAAAATGTTATTATCTTTGTTTTGTAAAGAAGGATGCATCCTTGCGAAGACAATTGTGTGCATATGTTTTGATTGGTTGGTTGATTTGATAAGTGATCATCGTTTGAGTAGCTCAAAAATGTTTGTTTAGTGTCGTTTGTGATGTGTATGTACAAGGAATAATATATGGTGCAATGTTTTTGATTGATTTTTTTAATGTTTTTGTCATGTTTTTGATTT
Source organism: Cryptomeria japonica (assembly GCF_030272615.1). Classification (NCBI taxonomy): domain Eukaryota; kingdom Viridiplantae; phylum Streptophyta; class Pinopsida; order Cupressales; family Cupressaceae; genus Cryptomeria; species Cryptomeria japonica. The sequence goes on from NC_081415.1 coordinate 532,637,605, forward strand.
TTTTGAATGTTGTGAATGTTTTTGGTAATATCTTTAGGATATTTTTGAATGATTAACTCAATGAATCACAAGTAATGGAGAATCCACTCCCATCAGTAGGTTTTAAGAACATTGCCCCCAGTTAGATGTCACTATGAAGCGTGACGCGGGATACATGAAGTAACCACCCTGATTGCAAATCAATAACAAACCATGGTATAAATGATGGGTGAATGGATGTGATCACAACAAGTATGATAGACAATGGAGCCATAGCCCTTTACAAATGGTGTCTATATAAGACAAAGATGATCAAAGCGTATGGTTTCAGGAATGACACCACCTATATAAGACAAAGATGATCAAAGCGTCTGGTTTCAGGAATGACACTGCCTATATAAGACAAAGATGATCAAAGCGTCCGGTTTCAGGAACGATCTATCCTATATAAGACTTGATCAAAACGTCTGGTTTTAGGAAAGATACATCCTGTATAAGACTTGATTAAAACGTCTGGTTTCAAGAACGATATATCCTATATAAGACTTGATAGATGATAGTTGGAAAAATGATGAAGATATGAAAATGAAGAAAGATTCCATGATGATGCGATAGATATGCATGCGGGGGATGCAATGATGAATGTGACTAGATGATGATGATGATGATGATGAGGTGTATCTTGAAAATGAGATGTATGATAATGCTAATGGTGTGATACTAATGCAAGATTAAAATGATACGCAACTAAATGCAAGTTTTAAAATGATATGCAACTAAATGATCACTTTAATTCTATTGTTGTCTTGTTACGAGTTTGGTCCAATGTTGAAAACCCTGAAGGCGAAATGCCCCACGAGGTCAAGATTTTTCCCCTTGCTGTTGATACTACTTTGATATGGATATGTACACTGATCACCAAGCCATGGTGGGATACGATTTGGATAACTGATTCAGATAAACCAAGGACAGTGACTACGCTAAGTACGTCTAGGATTGATAAGCATTTGTGAACTTATGGTGATGGCTCAGATGGGTGGATACGATATGTACAATATGATATGTGAAACATGTACTGCCATCAATTGATAAAGATAAGGCTAAATTAGAACAAAATCCAGTAGTCATACTAATCTATGCCATTGTTTTGATTTGTTCGATGATTAATAAGAATGTTTGGTTTCAAAGAGTGAGTACCTCGTATAAGACCGATCTGTCTGGTTTTGAGTGTACCTATCCCCGTATAAGACATGTTGATGTTGATGTTGATAGATGGATTGATTATCAAGACTCGACGATTGATAGGAATGTCTAGTTTCAAAGAGTGAGTACCCCGTATAAGACTGATCTGTTTGGTTTCGAGTGTACCTATCCTTGTATAAGACATGTTTGATGTTGATGTTGATTTCGAGTGATGAATTGATTAACAAGACATGCGATTAGTTTGATTGCAAACTTTGATAGTTTTCCTGTTGTTGAATTGATGGAAGGGCCATGCGTTCATGCTTTGAATTGATGTGATAAGGGATATGGATTAGAGGATATGGATGACATGAAGCAAGATCATAGATAGCACTGGATGATAGAAGCTAAGAATAGATAGGATAGAAGGTATGGATTAGAGGATATCAATAAGGTGAAGCAAGATCGTAGATAATGATGAATTTAGATAGGGTATGGATATTGGAGGAAGGATGATGGGAGATATGGTAGGAAGAATAGAGTGGATAAAATTTGCCCCCAAGCATAGAGGTTTCCATTTGCAAAAAAGGCAATATGTAAGATTGTCACAACATCTAGCACTACCCGAATAAGTGTTCTTGAACTTTTCAAAGATAGAGACCCAACCCACACTTAGAACCTCTGGAAAATTCAATTGAACATTTCTAGCAACTGGGGAGTAGACTCAAAAGGGGTGAAGAATCCCAAACTAGATCAAGGTATTTAGTCTTTGATTACCCATGTGTGTGCAAGTGGGTTCATTCTGGCTCATATGATTATTGTACTCTTCAGAATCCAGCATGGCTAGCTACATGAGTTACCCTGACTTCAAAAGCATCTTGGATAGAGCCTCGTTGCCAACAAGCGTCCATAGCCTTGGCAAGGTTATCGCTGTAATCTCACAAATATTGCTCCATTTCCAGCCAGGCATCCATAGCTCTGATGGAGATACTTGCATGTTCCCATAGCCAAGCATTTTGATATTGCTTTTCTTTTTTTTTTCTTTTTCTTTTTTGCTCATTCTTTTGATCTTTTGATATTTCCTTTTGCTCTTTATTTTTCTTGCATTAGCTTGTAAGTGATGAAATTTACATGGGTCTAATAATTACAGTGGCGTTGAAGCAAGATTTTAGATTTTTCACTAACCATGTCTTCAACTAAGAGATCACAATGATTTAGAGAAATTGATTAAGTGTATGAGATATAGTAATCAAAAGATCTCAGTACCAAGATACGATGAGTGGTTCTTTTCTGGATTGAGTGTGTATCCCAACCAAAAGAAAATGTTAAAGAGGAACGACCTTGGATTCTGAAGCATTTTATGAATAGATATCTAGGAAAAGGACTGAACATGAGATTCGAGCATGGGAAAGCATGTGACAAAATGACACAAATGCCTATTTCACAGATGATGAATTAATGCAAAGGATTGAATGATAGGGATTGAAGGATAGAAAAGAGGTGTTGGATAATAGATAAAATGTTTGAATATTTGTGCGAGGATAGATGGAAATGTATTCAAGATGAGTGTTGGTACACAACTTGAGAAGTGACGAAGAGAGAGGAAAATCAAATTTTGGGACATAAGGACCCAAAATAGATAGAGGAAATGATGGAAAAATAGTTTTGGAAAGATGTTTGGTGGAAGATTGATCTCTAACACTGAAGGTTGGATGTCAACAGAGTTCTTTGTGAATTGCTTTTGTGTTTTTCAACAAAGTTTGATGTGATGAGGTATAGCGAGGTTTGAGATGCGTACAAACCAAGCTACCTAGTAATGAGAGGATGCACTCATTAACTAGTTTTAACCTATGTAGAAATGCCTCTTAGGATGATTGATCCTAGATGTAGAGACACCCTAGGTAAAGCGATTTGTTGGTTTGATTTAAGCAATATTTGAAAGTACTAAGGACAAGACCTCTTTGTGTTTGGAGAGTTGTATGTTTTTGTGATGTATGGAAGTGAAAGTGGATAGAATATGTACCTCAATAAAAACTTTCTGTTACAAAGGGGGTTTCTACTTATTCCTTTCCTCAGGGGTTGGTGGTTCCCCTCGAGCTTCATTGTATGTGATACAAATTTTTGGAAAGAAAGTAGGATTCATCTTTCCCCCTTTGTTTTTTTTGATAACCAAAAGCTCTATACTGAGTAACAACAATATTGCTCAAAGGCTCTTTGTTAAATTCGTTGGATTTGCCTTGCAAGTACAAGTGCATATGACGTAAGAATACCCCATGTGAGAGAAATAGTTGTCTATTGATATAGAAAAACTTCCTTCTTTTGATAAGAGTTTTTGAACCAAGTTGTCTCTTCTTCAATGTGGTCTTTTGATAAAGATTTCGTTTTCTCAAGATATGAGTGATGGTCATACAAATTGATATTTTGTTTCACTTGTTGATGTTTGTTTTGTTTATCAAAGTTTGATGTAGATTCGTTAGATTGATACTTGGTTTAAATTTATTTTGAATTTCTTTGACAATAAAACACAACAAGCACACAAGCACAATAACCTACAACCCTTTTTCAACAAAAGGCAAAAATAGGTGTGGGTCTAAATAAACCCAATCATAAACTTTTTGACCCTTTTTACAAATGTATTTTATGTTTCCCAAAGCCTGAAGTCGACCCAAATTGTTACTAGTCTGAAACAAGACGAAGACAACTCAAACACACTTTATCCCTAAAGTCATGACCAGTTGCGATAATTTCAACCCACATCTTGATAATTCTTTAACTTTGGTACTACATATCTTATGAATCCCATCATGGTAGGTAAGGATGTGATATACTAAGTCTTGCGTGAGCATAACAAATAGATGATCCCTATGATGGGGGAGTGACCACTTTTATCAAGATACAAGTAGCCTTTCAAAAAGCCATGTTTCTACTCAAGGAAATATGTATGGTGAGTATCTTGGGAGCAAAACCATATATGCTCTTGCACTAAACTTTTCACAAATATACTCAATCAATAAAATGGGTAGGATTCTATAATAAAAGGTGTTTAGTAATGCTCGATGTCTTTGGACGTATGTTCATTCTGCAATGACTCACTTAAGAGCCTTGTAACTTGTGGTGGGGCCCATATGTCCTTTCAGCAAGTTACACTGTAGGATCAACTACACCCAAGGCTACAACTTTTTCTCTCACTTGGTTTCTATAGCGGCTCGAAGGATTTACTGCACAAGGTCATTCCCAAGAGTGATGTGTCTCTTGGCAGGCCTCTCTTAAAAATAAAAAAATTTGAGCGTTACTAACACTTTTCTCTTGTACCTAGGACCATGAGAGCCAAGGGAGAGGATAGTGTGTGTTAGAAGTGGGACCACTCTACAGATTTTTGCACAAGTGTGTCAAACACTGAAAACACTTGTTCTTTTTAACTTGTTTATTGCAATGCGATCTATATGCTATTTGGAGATTTTTCTCCAACAACCATGGTGTTCTTTTTAACTTCAAGACAATTTGTTTGCTAACTAGGAAATTAAAAAATCCTGGTCAACCAAATTGAAAACACGTTGCTCAAAGTAAAAGCGAGTTTGTAACACAAAGGGACAAGTTGTTTGTTCTTTTTAACTTGCAAAATAAAAAGTTGATTGTGAAGTTTTAACCTTGCAAGAAATGAAATTTGTTTTGTTTGTTTTAAGCACCAAAATGAAAAATTTATTCCTAACTTGCAAAAGAAAGAAAATTTTATTTGTTTGTTTTGTGGTTCTTTTTAACTTTGCAAAATGAAATTTATTTTAAGCCCCAAATTGAAAATTTTGTTTATTTTAGTCCAAAAGGAAAAATGAAGTTGATTTTAAACCAAAAAATAAAGTGAATTCTTTTTAATCCAACTTTTAAAAGCAAAGCTTGGAAAGAAAGAAAAAAGTAAACAAACTCCCTAACTCCTTGAATCTTGCAAAACAAGAAGTTAGCAAAACCCTACACAAAAAACAAAACAATTAGTGAAAAAGAAAGTTTTTGGTGGGCTTCTACAAGCCTAGAATTTTGATTTTTCGGTTACATGATATTTTTTTTTCAACTCTGTTACAAAAACACTACTCTGTGTAAACATAGAAGCGCTACTTTAATACAGACGCACTGAAAGACTGACAAAAGCGCTAAAAGAACACCAACACTACTACTATATGAATGGACACGCTAATTAAAACTATCAAACAAACTGAAATCTCTATCAGATAGAGAGCACAAATGCGCTAAATAGTGACAAAAGCGCTATTTAAACATCAACTGCACTATAACTCAGACAAAGGCGCTACTTCTTTGACAAAAGCGCTAGAACTCTGACAAAAGCGCTAACTCCTCAGTTGTCAAAAGTGCTAAAACATGTTCAATAGCGCTAAAGCGCAACCTGTGTGGCAATTTAAAAAAAAAAGGTTAGTAGTTTTAGATCAGAAGGTTGCATGTTCGATTTATGTCGGGTTCACCAAATGATGCACTGCAAAAAGGATGTTAGGAACACAAGACAAGTCAAACATTAGTGTTAGTAGTATCAATCATAAACGAAATACAAATGTGTAGCGTCCTAAAATTGTGACACTTGCAATTTCGACTGCATTTCGGTCTTCACGATGGCGACGCAACACGCAACCTGAATGGAGACCCTGAAACTTGCTCACGACACTGAAAACTGTATTTTTCAAGCACCCTGGCCTGAACCTCCTTGCACCCTGCTGTCCCGGGAGGTGGGACCAGAGTGCCCAGCGCCCTTGTCCTTCAGGACCAGGGCGCCCAGCGCCCTGGTCCCTGGGTCCTATTTTGGGCCCGGTCTCCTAAGGGGTCTCGGGTCTTTTTGTTTGCAAATTGGAAATTAACTTTCCTGGTCGGCCTAAGGTTGGGAAAATCAGTCTATCAGCCCTAAATGACAAGTATATAAACTACATTTTTCTCTCTCATTTGGATAGAACGGATACATGATGAAAAAGGCGTGGAAACTATACTCAAGCATTCAAGCATTCAAGCATTCCTTCTAAGTCTCCATTCAAGGCTAAGTGTTGCATTCAAGACAAGGATTCAACCATTGAAGAGAAGATCACATACTACATGCTACAACATACAACATACAACATACAACATCTAAACCTTCGCACATAAGGATACAAACATCCTTAGAAAAAGGTATTAGTACTTGTTTTACAGTCATTTACATTTACAGCACTTGCTCATTTCTTGGTTAATTCCAAAACCGGGGTTTGACCTAAAGGCAAACCCCTAATCCCTAACCCCCCAATCGTCTTCGCTTTTCTGTGTGTAGGTTGCAGGTACGCGGCTGAAATTGAAGATCTGGAATCCTTGTGCAGAGACGAACAGATCCCCCTTCGTTTCGCGGATTTTTCGGAGGACCGTGGCGCCGGGCGCCATCGTCCCGACAACTTTTGCTCAAATTTGCAGGACAGCGCCGTATCGACATTTTACTGCTAATTCCAGGTCCGCAGCTTCATCCTATAACCCGAACTCAGTTTATAAGCGAATCTTTATGACTTTCTATGCATTCCTAGCTTAATTTCCTTAACAACATTCTTTACAAAAGAGGGTAGCCTTGCTTTCCTAACCCTTGAAATTCATTTAGCATCCAATCTTACATTGTGTGGGATTGGATCTTATGAGTTTCAACCCCTCTTTTGAATGTAAAGTCTCTCCCCTAAGTGAAAAACCATCGAATCCTAGCGAACCTCCCTTCTCTCTCCTCGGAGTCGGAAGAGGGGAGAGCAACTAGGGTTCGATCGCGATTTTTTCGCTTTACATTTTGGTGAACCCGACGTGAGCATCCTTTCTGATTTTTCATGCTTAGATCTGAAAAAAAAAAAATTGATTACATTTCCATGTTTGATCTTTTGCAAAATTTTAGAGGTGATTGCATAAAAACCCTAAATTTTCTTTTTGGTAATTGAACCTGCGAAATGTCTAAATGTTAATGCCTGTTTCAGATCTGCCCTTCTATTACAAATTTTTAATTCATATTTGTGCTTTAATTCTGAAAATTAAGTGGTTAAGTGTCAAAACCCTAATTTTTGAAACCCTCTTGATTCAACCTTTGTCCGACAATTTCACTGATCAAAACATCTCCAAATCAGCTGTAACTTTGGATTCCGCAATAAAATCACAATATCTTTCATCCCTGAAAATTTGGAAAACAGTTGCGAGGACCGTGGCGCCGAGCGCCATCATCCCCGACATTTTTTCCGAAATTTCGGGAGCGAGATCTTACTGTATTTTCCTGCTAAAATCCAGAATTTTGGCTAATTTTATCAATTTTAACACCTTCAAAATAACAGTCAAAGTTGGTCTTGTGATTGCTTGGATTAAGGCTTTTAAACATTTAAAAATCATTGAAATTGAAATTTTGTGTCAAAATTGTGTTCTTACTGTCCTAAATCTGAAAAGTGTGTTATTATTCATTAAAAATTTCAGTGCTTTATTCAAATTCTTGCATTTTGTGACTTTTGAAATTAAGTGCTTAATTACAACAACTTTGATTTCCGCTTTCAAAATTGAATTTTGCGTGAAATTGAGTCAATTTTCAAATTTCAAAATTTGCATTGCTCTTGACATTCCCTCTAAAATCATAAAATTCAAAATTTCAGTTTCCCTCTCTTTTCAAAAATTCAAATTTTGCATTTTTCGACAATCTTGATAGGGTTCAATTTTGAGATTACAACTTTAATTTGGCCTATCTACAGATCGTAAAATCACTCAATTTTTTCAGATTAGCTCTAAAATCATCATACCTTTCATCCCTGCAAATTTCGAAAAAAGTTGCAAGGACCGTGTTGCACTCCGGGCGCCACGGTCCCGGGCATTTTTTCCGAAATTTCGGGAGACTGTTGTGATTGCATTTAACAGCTTAAATCCAGAAGATTGGCTGATTTTACTGAAAATTGCTACCTCTAAAATCAAAATTTTCTCTCCTTCTCTAGTGCATGAGTTTTACAACAATAAGCCCTACTTACACTATTCCCGTTAGACGAAGCCGTAGAATTAAGTCTTTCTGAGGTTTAACTACTGAGGAGATGGAACCTAATTTGAATAGCCTTTTTAACGAGGACATGGGTAATTCCTCTAATCCTCCTAATGATGAAGAAGCTCTCCATGAGGTTTCTGAAGAACAACTTTCGAAATTGGATAACCAATTTGACGATTTTCGACAATGGATGTCTCAAGAATACCCTGATAGTCAAGCTCTTCCTTTAATTGAGGGTCTAAAACGTATGCTTCAAAGTGATAAGAATGGAATTGATATTTTGCGTGGTATTTCACACATTGTGAATTCGAATGTGATGCCTATGAAGAGTTGTGCTGAAAATTTGGGTTATACACAACCTCCTACACAAGTCAATCATTCTATTCCTTTGACAACTCCTATTGCTAGTATACCTACCTTTACATCAAACATAATGGCTACTTCTATACAAGAAATTCCCCCTGTGATCATCAGTCATGGGGGCAACCCTTCTTCTTCAATTAACCCTCTTCCTTCATTCAATTCGATTTCTTCATTCGTCCCTTCAATGAGTGTTCCTATTACATCTCCACAAATGAACATGACGCAAGGGGGCAATTCATTTAACCATTCTATTCCTCCTTGTAGTGTTCCTCCTGTCCAATCATCTCCTATGACTAATTATCATAGAGTCCCACCACCTTACTCTCTACCTTCTTTCAATAACATAACACCTCCATCTCAATCTAACACATCCAATATGAACTCTTCGACTGAAGCGACCATTAACAATCTTGCACAAACTGTCTCTTCTTTACAGCAACAAATTGCCTCTATGAATCAATCTAAGTTTAGTGTGCCCACATTTGATGTTGCGAGCCCACTTTCTCTTGACATTGTTCGAGCTATCCCTCCTAAACATGTTGAAATCCCGCATTTGGAACTTTATAATGGTAAAGGAGATCCTCTAACACATGTTAAGACTTTTCAAACAATTTGTACTGATTTTGCTTATGACCAAAGGTTGCTTGCAAAACTATTCACTAGAACATTAAGAGACAAAGCCCTACAATGGTATTGCTCATTGCCTTCTTATTCTATTACTTCTTTCGAACAACTTGCAAATGCTTTCATTCAACAATTTCAAAACAATATAAGTCCTAAGGTTACTTTGATTGATTTAATGCATTGTAAACAAGGTGTTAAAGAAAAAGTGACTGATTTCATTGGTAGATATAAGCATTTGTATGCTCAAATTTCTTTTCCAGTACCTAACAATGATATTCAAAGAATCTTTATTTCTAATTTACAAAAAGATATTCGAGACAAACTCCTGTTTTCTGAGTTTACTTCTTTCCAACAGTTGTGTGCCACTCTTCACAATTATCAACTGACTGTGAGTCAAATGGAACAATCACATCCTATGGCTCCGAGTGATAAGGGTGATAGCAGTCAACAACCATTTGGGAAGTTTAAACCGAACAGAGATTCCATCAAATTCAATGAAAACATCATCAACAACAATGTGAATGCAGCATCAGGTGTGCCTCCTATTTCTAAATTTTTCAAGAAAGAAAGACAGTATACTCCTTTGAATGAATCATTGCATAGTATTATGAATAAGTTATTGGAACAAAATGTGCTTACTATTCCTCCTATAAGACAAACTGATCCTGCAAAGATTACTTCACCTTATTTTGATAACAAAGCTTTTTGTCAATTTCACCGTCAGCCTGGGCATGATACTGAAAAATGTTTTTCTTTAAAGGGTAAAATTCAAGATTTGATTGATAACAATACTATCTTTGTTTCTGGAGTAAATGATAAAGGCAACACATCTGTAGCTCCTCCTAACCAAAATCTTCAGATTTTCACTGATCCATTGCCTTCTCATACCTCTAATGCAATTGAGGCTAATGATTCCTCTCTCTCATCTGATGGTCTTGTGTCTATGACTCCGAATGTGATTAACTTTGTAGAGCAGCAAGAAATCCCTAAAGAACCTTCCATCACATTTGATTCCAGTGAAACCATTAGGGCACCTGATGGTCCTTTATACATAGTTGCAAAAGTTAAGAATACACCTTGCCGTGGAGTGCTTATTGATCCTTCGTGCATGATTAATGTTATTACTGAAGAATTTCTTTTTACTTTGCAATTGAATCAAGTGATATATGACAAAACAGATGTGATTGTGAAATTATTTGATGCATTTTCTTCTCCTGCAATTGGTTCTATTACATTGCCTATTGAGGTCCATAACAAATCTCTTGATGTGAACTTTGCTATTATTCCATCTTCCGAACAATTTCGTGTGAAGCTTGGCTATCCTTGGCTATCTTCCATGAAAGCTATTGCTTCTCCTATTCATATGTGTTTGAAATTTCCCCATAATGGTGAAGTTGTTACTGTCAATCATAGTCTCTTTAAACCAGCTGAAAGAACCTCTAGTGTTCCTATTGATTACTTTTGGCCTAAACAATTCCAATCTCTTCCTCCGCGAAGTGATCATCTTTTCAAATCTTATCAAAAGTGGAAAACAGATATGATCCTATCTCTAAGTGAACCTAGAGCACCTAAACTTGATATTCCTATCATTCTTGAGAAGGAAGTTCTTCCTTTGAAAGATAAAACTAATGTCTTTCCTCAAGAAGATTCTCAACCCATCCCTATGGATGTGACTATGTCTATACCTAATAAACTTCCTAAGAGTAGACCTATACCTCCTCATCATGATGGACTTGGTCTTCTCCCTAAACCAAATATTCCTCCTTTGTATGGAGCAGTTCCTCCTCCTTCTTTTTATAGAGAGAAGAGACCTTCTTCTTCTCCTATTATCCAGCCTAAGAGACCACAACCTAAACACCCAAGTGCTAAGGATGAGAACATTCCTCCTCCTCAATCTTCTCCACTTCCTACTAAGACTAGACGAAATCGTTCTGCACGTGAACGCCGGCGAAAGCGTCGTCTTAGAGCTCAAACTTTACAATCTCCAAAAACACCTTCAACAAGCATTATGCCATTTTCTCCTCAGCCGGACATTGAGCCTAAATCTCCTGAACATAAGATGCATGATGGTCTTGATCCGATGCGAGTTAAAGATCCTATTTTTATAAATCTTGATGATGATATAGATGAAAATGTTATTCATGATGAAAATGTTACTCCTCTTGCTTCTGATAGTGAATATGAACTTGTTGATGTTGATAACCATTTATCTAATGAATTTTCTAAAGCACTTATCCTAGCTCCTAGACAAGAACAATGTGGCTCGGAACATGAACATAGCCCTTGTTTGGATCTTGTGATAGCTCCATCTGCTGTATTGGATGTTCCTCCTCTTGCGTGTTCCCTGCCTTCCCGAAACATTGATCAGCAAGATCGGGGGGTAGATGACGTGCTAGACTAGTTACATTAGCATAGCAGATTCTCTCCTCCTCTCTTGTGTTACTTCTTCCATATGTTATTCTCGTTCTTCTATTTGTTGTCCTTAGTGTTGTTTACTTGAGGACGATGCAAAGTATTGAGATCTCTCGATCTCTCTCATGTTGACTCAAAAGACACATGTGTTCCCTTCTTCTAGGTGACCTTCCTTGATTGGGGAATGAAGAACAATTATGCATACATACATATGATATATATACATGAATTATCATACAGCATACTGACCCCAAGGAAAGCGAAGTCACCTCGTGCTTTGTGTTTTGTGTCTATTATCCTTGGGTTTATCTCACACTTGGGGGCTAAATCCTTGCGAGAACGTGCTCCTTCCCTTTTTCATTTCTTATGTGTATCACTACGTTAAAACAATCACCCCCGGTGAGGCGTGTGCGATCGCTTTAACGTAGGGGGGCATACATCCCGTTCATATCTTTTCAAGATACTTGAAAATTTCTTGGCAAATTTAGCCTTGCCTTGAAAATTTTTGATATCTTTCTTGCATGACTCATAGTGAGGGAGCCTTACTACTGACAGTCATGGTTCTTCCTCGCAATCTTCCCTTTTACTTTGTCAATCGAAGTCGTAAGATCCTTAGTCCACTGGGGGCTTGGTGTATCTTGCCTCCTTGACGTGGTGAAAGTCTTTCAATGTTGTTTCCTTGTACTTTACCGGAAGTATGAGCATACATACTCCCGCTAAAGTGGGGGCTAAATGTAGCGTCCTAAAATTGCGACACTTGCAATTTCGACTGCATTTCGGTCTTCACGATGGCGACGCAACACGCAACCTGAATGGAGACCCTGAAACTTGCTCACGACACTGAAAACTGCATTTTTCAAGCACCCTGGCCTGAACCTCCTTGCACCCTGCTGTCCCGAGAGGTGGGACCAGAGCGCCCAGCGCCCTGGTCCCTGGGTCCTATTTTGGGCCCGGTCTCCTAAGGGGTCTCGGGTCTTTTTGTTTGCAAATTGGAAATTAACTTTCCTGGTCGGCCTAAGGTTGGGAAAATCAGTCTATCAGCCCTAAATGACAAGTATATAAACTACATTTTTCTCTCTCATTTGGATAGAACGGATACATGATGAAAAAGGCATGGAAACTATACTCAAGCATTCAAGCATTCAAGCATTCCTTCTAAGTCTCCATTCAAGGCTAAGTGTTGCATTCAAGACAAGGATTCAACCATTGAAGAGGAGATCACATACTACATGCTACAACATACAACATACAACATACAACATCTAAACCTTCGCACATAAGGATACAAACATCCTTAGAACAAGGTATTAGTACTTGTTTTACAGTCATTTACATTTACAGCACTTGCTCATTTCTTGGTTAATTCCAAAACCGGGGTTTGACCTAAAGGCAAACCCCTAATCCCTAACCCCCCAATCGTCTTCGCTTTTCTGTGTGTAGGTTGCAGGTATGCGGCTGAAATTGAAGATCTGGAATCCTTGTGCAGAGACGAACAGATCCCCCTTCGTTTCGCGGATTTTTTCGGAGGACCGTGGCGCCGGGCGCCATCGTCCCGACAACTTTTGCTCAAATTTGCAGGACAGCGCCGTATCGACATTTTACTGCTAATTCCAGGTCCGCAGCTTCATCCTATAACCCGAACTCAGTTTATAAGCGAATCTTTATGACTTTCTATGCATTCCTAGCTTAATTTCCTTAACAACATTCTTTACAAAAGAGGGTAGCCTTGCTTTCCTAACCCTTGAAATTCATTTAGCATCCAATCTTACATTGTGTGGGATTGGATCTTATGAGTTTCAACCCCTCTTTTGAATGTAAAGTCTCTCCCCTAAGTGAAAAACCATCGAATCCTAGCGAACCTCCCTTCTCTCTCCTCGGAGTCGGAAGAGGGGAGAGCAACTAGGGTTCGATCGCGATTTTTCCGCTTTACAAAATGAAACTAAAATCCTAAGAATGCATATCGAGAGAGATATCAAACATATTATAGAAAGCATACAAAAACGGAGGAAAGACACTAAACCCTCCCAAATGCTCTTAAACATGCTCATAGTTGCTCCTCCCTTGTTCCTCTCCTCTCCAAGTTCCACATGAGTGTAGCCCTTAGCTCCTGCACTACTATGGATGTCTTATGGAGATTCAAGATTAATAATGAAGATAAAAGACTATGCAAATGCAAACAAACTAGATATGAGAAAATACCTAATTAATCTATATTGATTTTAGCCAAAATAACAAATTAGATATGATTTTGCTCCTAAATGCTCTCTCAATTTTAGTATAGGTTAGATGCATACAAGATTTCTGGATCTACATATGAAGGAAATGGGCTTTATTTATAAGAAAAAAATGGCAATGGATGGTTGAGATTGAGTAATCTCAACAAGGGTCGGGATTGATGGGTTTATGATCCATGTGAGGCTTTCAACCCAATCCCAGGATGACAAATGTCATCATGAAATGGCTTGAGAGGAGAGGGAAGAAGCATTAAATGCTTGAGATGACATGAAGGTTAGCTTGGGAGGTAAGGTTAGGCTTGAGTTGAAAGAATAAAGCTTTTATCCAATGGACAAACTCTTGTGCAAGAGTTAGTGGGGATAACCATGGTCAAAGCAATGAATGCTTGAAGAGATCCATGAGTTAAATGGAGGTTGAGTTAGAGGGAAAGTCTCTAACTATGTGGGTGAGTTGAGTTTAACCATTAATGGGTATGTAAGAGTCATAAATAGTCTTGTAAGAACCATTAATGGTTTGAAAGACCATTAATAGTTTGGAAGACTTTAGGGGTTAGCTTGTTGGAGACATAAAGCATTTAATGCTTTTCAAAGACTTTGGAGGCTTTGAGAAGTGACTTCAAGTTGCTTAGGAATGTGACAATAATTAGGAGGGTGATTAGGCTAATTAGAAATGATTTAGAAGAATCTAGAATGGGTTTAGGATGCAAGTGGGTTTGGTGGGTGAGGGAAAATAGGATTTTAATTAAAATAAAATTACTTTATTTCAACAAAATAGGTGCAACTTACATTTGTAGGAGAATGCAAGTGCGCGGGGGCGTAGTTTAGGGATTTAAATAAATGTTTTATTATTTATTTAAAAGAGGAAAGGGGGTTAAATTAACTAAATGTATTTTATTCATTTAATTGATTTAGAGTGTGTCTTAATGAATTAATTTAAATAAATTGAATAATTTATTTAGTTAATAGAAGAAGAGGTTGAGGATGAAATTAATTAAATATTAATTTAATTAACTGATTATTGATGGTTAAATAATCAAATAAATAGTAAATATTCATTTAATTAAGTGGACAGATTTATGTGACTACAGATACTAATATGATTTAATAATATTCCACCTTTTAAAAATTAATTCTAAATATTTCAAGTATTACATGATAAGAATAATGAATGTGGCCACTAGAAACAATTTTGTTTAGGTTCTACAAGACAACATCTACAAAATTATGGTTTTTATTATAAAAGCAATGTTAACTAGGGTGATGGCCCTTTACATAGCCAAATGGTTAACAATTTAGCAAACAACAACCCATAGGTGGTAAAAGAGAGACCAACAAAGCAGGGGTACAAACCCCAAACAAACAAGGTCAAACGGGCCAAACAAACCTGTGAAACCTGAAACAACCCAAAACCTAACTCAAGAGTGGGGAGAAGCACCCAAAACTTGACCAAGAAGGATTTAGGAAAGGGGCAGACTTCCCCTTTCACCCACAACGAACAACCATCCAGGCAACACTATCATTAGGAACATTCAAAGAAAAATAGGCGGGGGGGACCCTACAGAGTTATTGCCAGACCGTTGTTGTAAAACAACATCAGACTATTGTTGTAGAACAACAAGAGCAAAATTGTTAGGAGTAGAGAAAATTTGTGGAGCATGAGCAACAAAAGTAGGAGCCATGGGGGCGAAATAGGCCATGACAATAGTAACAAGAAGATCGACAAAGGCTTCATCAGTAGTAAGTAGAACCTCATCTTGGGAGGAGACAACATCCTCCAAAGAGCAGTCGATAGAAACAAAATCAGAAGCATTAACCATCAAGTGATCTTCGGTAGCATCCTTCCACCAAGTAGCAGCACCTTTGGAACATAAGAGAGAACAGTCTGAAGCTAAGTGACCCGTTGAGAATCATCTTCGATAATGAAAGGGGAGGCCCTCATAGTCCAATGATTGAGTCCAAGGCCTATCCCCAACCATTAGAACCACATCCCTAGGGAGGGGTAAAGATATGTCAATATCAATTAACAGGCGGACAAAGGTAGAATGACCCATGGAAATCGTGGCATCACCAATCTTCAAGAAGCTACCAAAGGAGTTATCAATGGCCTCAAAAAAAGAAGGCTCCCAAAAATGGAGGGGAAGATTAGGAAGTTGGACCCAAATCGAACGAACAGTAGGGGGTTGAAGGAAGTTGTCCAGGGCTTAATAGAGAGAGAGTGATCTCCCCAAGTCCATAACTTACCCAAAACCAAATCGCGATAAAGAACTTAGAAGTAAAGGAAGCAATAAAAAAAAATTTAGCACAAGGGAAAATTTCAATGCCATGAGAAACAAAAGACTTCCAGGAATCACTCACCCATTGATGAAGGTCTAGAAGAGAAGGCCAAAATCTAGCAAATCTGCAAACCAGCACAACGTTGGTAAAAATCAACATTTTCCACAACCTCCTAGCCACAAACCACAACAGGGGAGGTCTTGGCACAAGGAAGAGGAAAAATTCCCTTGTGAGGATGAAGATCAGATCTGGCCACTCGAGCAAAACTTCGGTCAACAACAAAAGAAGAAGGTTTCAGAGGAACAAGATCACCCACAACAAGGATCACGGCATCCATAGCTCCAGAAGAAAAACTCTCGGTGTCAACGCCCACAACATCCACAGTAGTAGAGGAAGGAGCAGAACTTGCACCCAAAGTAGCAGAACCAACACTCAAGCACTTAGCAGAAACGGTATCCCCGACTATGGCATCCTCGACAAACAATCAGCTGGGAGGAAGGCTAGAAAGGACTTTCTAAATTTTCCCTTGTTAACTCTTGTAGAAGTGTTTGTTTTCAATGGAACTTGATTTTTCTTCTTGCCACTTTCACTTTTGATAGGTCTTTTTTTGGCTTTTCCTCATTTACCTTCTTAGATGACACTCTTTGGAATTTTTATTGTTGGCCATTTCAATTTATTTATATTTAAGGCCAATATTTATGGATGGTGAACTCTGATCATTTGTAATATAATTTAAGATCTCAATGCTTTTCTCAAATTTGAGACTTCTATTTAATTTGGAGGTTGTTTTTTCTAGTTCTCCTCTAAGGAAACAATTTCGGATTCCAACCTCTCATTATCTTCTTCCTTTTTTATCAATTGGTTTCTTACCTCCTCTATAATCCTTATCCATTCTTCAATTTGAATTTTCAAATTGATGATCATATCCCTTCAATGAAATCTCCCCTTCTTTTGGAGGTTGTATACTCTAACCTACCATAAAATTATCCATTGTTTGTCTTTGCAAGACTTTTTTTATCATATCTTTTCATTTTCTACTAGTGCCATGATTGTAGTGACATGTTCACCAATACATCGAGACTTAGCTTCTATCATCCTTTGTATTTACTACCTACCATTATCAAAATAAAAGGGTCACAAAGGAGAACCATGACTCCATAATGTAATAATAGCAAGTGAAACAAAACATAAAGACAATAAATAATCATTTACTTTTTGATACCAACAACCAAAATAATATAAATTGCAAAATAGCATCCATATAAGATCTAACAATTATACAATACAAAAACAACACACTATTTATGTGGAAATTCTTATGGGAGAAAATCACAAAAAATATTATCGATATAAAAATCTCTTAAAAGTTTTGTAGGCACAAATATATTAGAGACGTAAATCCCCACAATTCGTAGGCACCAACTCCCACAGCTAAGCACCAACTTAGCAAGAGACACCAATCTCTTCTTTAGGAAACACTAACTTCCAAAATAAAGTTTCCCATTGGTTGTTGCTTCTTCAATGGATGATGGACATTACTATCTCCTTCATTTATTCATTCCCTTATTCTCCTCTTCTCACTAATCTTAATATAAATGTATTTGTATGATTACATATGCTTACATATTATTTACATACATACCCTTCATAAATTTCTCACTTACTCATATATGCTCCATTATTCCCTCCTCCTTCAATGGTCTCTTTTCATATTTTATATTATTCTCCCTTTCAAATTTGCTTATAATATATTTTTATATTTATTGTTTGTACTTTACAAATTTTCTCTTAATATTCCTATTTTATCATATTTCATACTTGCAAATATCTCACATAAATTATGCTCAAATGATATCATTCGTCATTATTGATATGTCTTCATTTCTACACTAAATCTACTTCAATTCATATGATCTTTCACTTCGTGGCTTAGTAAACCTTCACATATGGTTCCTACTCTAAATTGAATTATATTGAATTTTGTTTATTACTATTCCTACCATATCTCATCTCATTTTATACCACATCATATACCTCTTCATAAGGGAGGTGACTTCATGAAGGGATACAATTTTTACCAAGGGAGGCATTTATTGGTTAACACTTGTTTTTATCTAAGGCACTACCTTTTGCTTTATGTTAGACCTAAACATAAATTCATCTCCTTTTATACCACATCATATACCTCTTCATAAGGGAGGTGACTTCATTAAGGGATACATTTTTCAGCAAGGGAGGTGTTTATTGGTTAAGACTTCTTTTTATCTTAGGCACTACCTATTACTTTATGTTAGACCTAAACATGAGTGCCAACATGAAACGAGTTGTCTTTTACTTTAAATAATTATCAATCACCCACATAAACTCAATTTTGCCATGATAACAAGTCGTCCAACAATATAGTATTTAGTTTTGCAATGCAAGGTGTCATATTATTTGTAAGTCGACCACCTTCACCAATGATATTGTTTAATCTTTAATTACCACCTTAAATATTTAATAATGTTTGCAAAGGTGTGTATGATTTTCTTTTCCTTTGAATCAACAATTTCTCCATCTTATCTAATATACAAAGTCTTGAATATGATCAATGTATTCTTGTTTCTCAACTTTATGATTTGTATTATCGTGGCAACATCCCTTTGATATCTTTCTTCCATTTCATTCCATACATCACAATCACTCTCACCATAACTATAAATCTGATCTCTTCTTTGACATCAATTCTCCTTTAACATCAACGAAATATTTTTAACAATCTCCCCTTTTGTTATTGATGTCGATATCACATAAAATAACTAGTGAACATAATACTACCTCTTTTTGCATTGCTCTCCCTTTCTATAATACTTCCTCTTGACATCAATCGCATCATTTTTTTATTTCATTTTTATAACTCTCCTTTCATATGAAATATGCATAATTGATTTATTTTTGAATCGTCTTCTCCATGAAACTAAAAGATAATGCAATTTTTAGCTCCCCCTGAATTCATACTTCTCCTCATATACTTAATGATTCCTCTTGTACATGAAATATAGCTTGCACAAGCATAGATTTTTCTTTCTTCTCATTACCTTGTTTTTGCTTCCTCCAAATTTTCATAGTTTTTATTTTATGTTGGAGTATAGTATCCTTCTTACTCTCTTTGGGTTCTACAAGAAATCTACAAAATCATGTTATATGATCACAGTTGTTGTATTTATAGCATATAACATTATAATCCACTAAATGAGCAATTGACTTATATTTTCTACTTATAAAACCCAAAAGAACTTATGTTTTTGTTTCAAACATAACTATATCTTGCACATGTCCTACAATATCTTACTTTATGACCAAAGTGGTTGCATGAAAAGCAATACCCAAAGAAACAATGTTGAAACCTAGTCATACGTGTCTATCTTAGGGGAAAGGACTCTCTAAATTCTCCCTTGTTAACTCTTGTAGAAGTGCTTGTTTTCAATGGAACTTGATTTTTCTTTTTGCTAGTTTCACTTTTGATAGGGATTTTCTAGGGTTTTAGTATAACTCCTTGGCTTTTATTCATTTACCTTCTTAGGTGGCTCTTTGGAATTTTCTTTGTTGTCCTTTTTACTTTCATGTCCAAGGCCAATATTTATGGATGGTGACCTCTTCTCATTTGTAATATAATTTAAGATCTCAACGCTTTTCTCAAATTTGAAACTTGTTTGATTTAGAGGTTGTTTTCTCTAGTTCTTCTCTTAAGGAAACAATTTCAGATTCCAACCTCTCATAATCTTCTTCCTTTTTTTTTCAATTGGTTGCTTACCTCTTTTATAATCCTTTTCCATTCTCCGATTTGAATTTTAAAATTGATGATCATATCCTCCAACTCTGAATGACTTTGTGACATTGCATCCTTAGATTCATAGTACTTTTAAAGCAATAATTTTTTCTTCAAAATATTCTTTATTTCATTTAGAGCACAAATAAGTTCCTCTTCCAAATTTACTTTACCTTCATTTTCATCATATTCTTCTTCTAAATGCATCACTTCTTTTCTTTCACTAACAAAGTTGTCTTCACTTTCCAATATACCACTCCTTTATATTGCCATGTGGGCTTGAGATCTACCTTCTGGTGGTTACACTATTCAAAGGAACCCACTCTTATATGAATTGATGAGCACACACTTATACTGAAAGGGGGTGAATCAATTTAAGACAATTCTTTACTTTTCCAAACTAACAACCACAATAATGTAAATTGTGTAATAATATCCACATAAGATCTAACATTTATTCAACACGAGAACAAATGATTTACATGGAAAACCTTATGGGAGAAAACCACAAAAAAATGTTGCTTATATAAAAAATCCCCTTCAAGTGTCATAGGCACTAACCTATAGGAGACACCAATCCCCACAATTCATAGGCACCAATTGTTAGATTTTGTGAGAAGTGAGAATTGAGATTGGATTTGATGTCGATCATAGATCACATTTAACTCCACTTGACAAATGATCCAAGATAAAAATAGCAGAATGAAGATAGAATCTAAAGAGAAAAAAAAAAATAGAGACAAATCAAGAGAAATTGCAGGTTACTCTTGATACTCTCATCGATCTATCACTAAAATTGTGAAGGTGAGAAGAGAGTGTTGTAATATAGCAAAATAAAGGCATATACATCCAAGAGGTACATTAACTCCTTCCCATAAAAAGGTGGAGTTTTTACCTACGTGGTAAATGTCAAAACATGTGGCATGATATCCTTAGATGGACATAAAAGGAGTTATGAAAGGTGGCACATAAAGCCAAAAAAAGGTGAGAAACTCAAACTACCTTATAACCTACTAAGGTAAGGACCACATAATGGTTAAGAGAGGTGGTACAACAAGCCAAAAGAGGGTGTGTAACTCAACTACCCATGTGTGGGGAAAAGTGACATATGGAGCTGAAGTATTTTGTCATGTGTCCTCATATTAACTACTCTTAATAACTTAAGAAATCTTAAATAATGTGTAGGAAAAAATAAATAACCCCTAACATAAGGAAAATAAAAAACTTACACTAACACCCCCCTTAAGAGTAGCTTGGATGGGTGTAAAGATGGGTCACAACAAATGAAGCCATGCTAGGTACCCATGTACAATGAGAACCCCCCTCCTCCCCTCCCCTCCCCTCCCCTCCCTCACAAAAGAAAAAAGAAAAGCCCTCCATAAGAGAAACAATCCCCCTAAATAGAGACATAAAATGCCCCCCAAGTAGAGAGAGGGAAATGAAGCAAAAGGACTAAGCGTTCTGCCACAATGTGTAGCCAATGGTAGATGCTCAAAATTGGATGTAGAAAATGGTCCATAATCGAACAACATTGCTCCCCTTAGGAAGAATCAAAACCAAAGGTGTATGCAAGATATCTTCTCAATTTTGAAAGGAATGTGTAGGAAGAAATATCAAAATGAATGATATAAACCTCATGAATTAGATATTCACTATTGAAGGTTAATAGAACCCTAGGGAACCTCGAAATGAGTCTAAAAAGTTGTAGCTTTCAAAGTCTTTTGCAACCATAATTACTAATTGAAAAATGACACCTAAATTAATCAAGCAACAAAGTGAAAAAAAGAATTGATTTCTATTAAAAAAATTGTAAAAATTGCCCTCCATAGAACCACCAAACTACAAAACAAAGCTACAATCATATTATGGAGTAAAGTATATTATATGCATTTGAAAAGTTTTTCAAAACTATGAATTAAATAGCAACTTTAAACATCTATTTCTCATCATTATTAATATAATTTATAAAAATGACATTGTATTTTTTTTTTTTAATTCTAATATACTATATATTAAATATATAAATTATTTAATGTACAAAATTGATAAATAAAACTAAGTTATTTTCTTTGCACAAATCAAATTGTACTCTCTTAAAACATGTATAATTTTCTATCCACCACCATTACACCTGTCAATCCAAGTGCTAATACTGATATCTCATAAGAGGGAAAATAATTCATGATGAAAACAAAATTCTTCAGGAAGAAAAAAGAAACCGGATTTTACACACATGTTAGCACTTAAATAACCCCATGGTGTTCAAAATAAATTATCATATCAATTGCCTTTTGAACAACCCATATTAAGCGATTTATACGCCTTGTACGGCACATTGAAAAACGAAAATTTGTTTGCAAGCTAATTTAATAGGTAGATCATAATATTCAGTTGAGCACGAAAGGGTGTAAATGGTTTGAACAGACGCCCTCCCCTTATTAATTTACAAGAATCCAAATAGTTTGAAAATGAATTTTCAAGAGCAGACGAAACCAGATCGTTTCAACATCGATTTTCTTTGAGAGCGGAGACAATCTAAAACCAGAAGAAAAAAACAGCAGAAGAAACCAGATCATTTGAACTTTCGATTTTCTTTGAAAGTGGAAACAATATAAAAAACAGAATAAAATGACCGATACAACATATGACAGGAAAGGAGGGAGAGGTAGAGGAAGAGGGGGTGCGAGAGGAAGAGGCTTCTCACACGCTGAAACTCAACATCACATAAGGGCTCCTATTGGCTGGAAAAATAAACGTGAGCATCGATCTAGTAGCAGTAACAGGAGAACAAGATGCCAATATAATAATAACTATAAGAAAAAAGTACCTCTTACTGCAGAAGAGTTAGATGCAGACCTTGCTAGGTATTTTAACCAATCTCCTGCAATAGAGGAAGGTGAAATAAAGCAAAGCCCCTCAAATGCAGCCGAAGTAACTAGTACTACAAAGAGCCACACAAATGAAAGCCAACAAAAGCAAAATCAAGAGCAAGGGCAAAAACGTGAAGGGAATGAATCATGTGATAAAGATCGACAAAATAGAACTCCTGACTGTGGATCTGACTTATCCGATGACAGCTTTTATGCTCAACTCCAAAATCCCTTTGGTAAAAAAAACTAATCAGAAGCAATAAAATTATATAATTCATCTACCCTTTCTTTATTTTTTGCAGATATAGCTCATTCTACATACTCTTCCAAAACCAAAATAAATTTGATTTGTTATAATATATCTACAATATTAATATTATGAGGAGACCATGAACTGGATTATTGCTAACCATGTCTATTCCTGCTACCCTGGGAAGATTCCGTTGTGTATCAAACCAGCATTCAGCAAAAAGTCTTCGTTTTTCAATCTTCGTATATCTTTAAAATCAGTGTTCTAAGGGGATGCGTCACATGGGTCTAGGTGACATCTGACATTCTGATGTCCCAATGACTTAAGGACTCGGAAGCCCTATCTCCTCTTCATTTGGTGCATAAAAATAATAGGATATCTGTTTTAGTGAAATAAGGAGGATTGTCATTTCAAATTCAGCATAAATATATCAACTTCTAAAATATTCAAGTGCTTTTCAGTTTGTTTAAATCATTTTAAATGTCACCCTCAGCCATCTTCAAAATTTAGAAAAAACAATTATCATCACCAAAACCATGTTTCCACATCCCCATCCTCAAACTTGGAGAAACACTGGTCCAATTATTTTAGATTTCGGTGCCTGCAATTGTGAATTGATTTACTCCTATTCCTATGTAGGTCAATAATTGCCTAATATTTTTTACATTCTTTCTAAGCCCATCTTTGAGAGGCCTAATGATGAAAGCATGCGTTCTCTATAGTAAAGGTCATATGATGGAGTGGGTTAGGGTTTTGTAATTGCTGAACAATCTATAAAAGCAAGCATTAGAGAGTCTTGTATGCCAAATCGCTGTCTTACTTGGATGTGACCTGAAAAAAGAACTTTTACTTTGACACTTGTGATAAATCCTCATTTCTGATAGCAATGTCACTTGTTTTATTAGATATATTACTAGCAAACATATCTTTAGATAGGTATGCTAGTATAGTTTTAGCTTTTTTTTTAAGAGTTCTAAAGTAAAATAAAATAACTCTTAAGTAAATGAAATAACTTAAGACTAATATCTCTCAACATATTTGTATTTATACTAGTAAAAAACATTAGTCAAACCTTACTTATATATTGGGAAGGCCATACTATTCAACTAAATAGAAATTATATATGTATTTTTGTATAATTTCAAATTTCAAATCTTTATTTGGACAGTAGATAATTTATGTGTATGTTTCTTTCTGGAATGAAAATGATTTGTGCTAGAATCCCAACAGACAGACAGCTTTAAATAGAAAATCTCCATTCCTGTCGCCATAGCCCACAACTTGATTCACATTATTTTGCTTTATTGCTTGTGGCTCTCCTCAAAAGGGTTCATGTTCCTGTGCAAGATGGATGGACCCAAGATAATGATGAAATTAATTACATGTTCATATTACAAAAGATGTATACTGAAGATGGCAGAGTCGGGATTACCTCAACGTTTAAGAATATCATGTTTGATCATGCTTCAATATTTGAACACCTCACTATCCAAAATCTTTAATTGTTCCAACTCCTCACCATGAGCAATACCAAGATCAACATAACATAACTGCGGGAAATTCTCTTTAGATTCTACAAGCAAATTAGAGAGACAAGCTTTACAGTTCAGATGATAATCAGAGGCTAACTGAGTGATGTAATAAGAGTATAACCTGGTACTCTGGTTTTCTCAGAGTATGCAGCCCTCTTTTGACAAGCTTTTGCCATCCACTGTTTCCTCTTAGTGCCCTGGCCAATTCTTCTGTGCGCTGCATACCAAAAAATGTAAGCAACTTTCAACATTAAAGACTAAATTCAGTTGTGCACATAGTTCAGATAGAATGCAATAAATGTCATAATTTTGTTGATGAGCTCTGCAAGAAACAAAAATCAAAATTTCTAACCAGCAATGCCAGTTGAAGTAGTTATGTTAATGTGAGTAAAATCACAATCATAAGAGCCATTCGCAATAGTGTGATGATTAGATAGTGGCATTGTTGTTGTAGCCACCAAGGTTCAAACCCCATTATGAATGTGGGTTTGAACCTTCACGTTGAAACTACTGGCATTCATGCCGTTGATTTCATGCCAGTGTTACCCAGAAACGCGTTTCCAGCCTTAAGCAACACATTCCGGAAACGGAAACCGTTTCGGGGACTTGGGGATGGCTGGAAACGTTTCCAAGCCGTCCCCGATCCTCGAAAATTTTCGGAAACCGTCCCGGACACTCAGAAACAGTCAACACTTTTTCCAGGGACCGTTGACCATCCCCGGGACAGCTGGGGACGCCCAAGCCGTCCCCTAACCATCCCTGGGATGGATAGCTGTTTCCGGCGGTAGGGACAATTAAAAAACAATTTTTTTTATAAAAGATATTTTTCAGTTTTCAGACGCTGCCATTAAAATTTTTTATTAAAGAAAGCAATTAATTTTTTTTTAAGAAAATCCCTGATCGCAGCGAATAATATAGCCATCCACTGTTCCGGGAAAAAAAAAAACATCCTGGAAACCCGTTTCCCCATCCCCCCGTCCTGGAAACTCGGGGTAACATAGCTTCATGCTCCAAACCCTCACTGGGTCAGTGCATTTGCTGGCTTTGTGCCCCTGCTGGGCTACTTAACTCACAGATTTGGACCATGTGTTAATATTGTGCATTCATGTCGGGGATGATGTCCCCTGTTTGTGACCTCGCCTGGCTCAGGCCAGGCCAAAAATTCTCATGTTACCAATCAAAACCAACCACAAAATCATAAGTAGTGAGCTTTCATATTTTTCAACTTGCGTATCTTCTGTTGCAATAATGTTTGTATGCATTCCTTTACAATCAATTACCAAATCAATCAACATTTCTTCCTGAGTACCCAGTTTTTTACGGAACATTTACATAGCTCAGTTGCATCTTTCCTCTGCTCAACAAAATCCATAAATGAAAGGAATCTAGGATTTCTTAGTTCGAGGAATACTTTACAGTCCTGTAATTTGTTCCATATTAAGGCCACGTTTGTTTTGCAATAATTGATTCTCATTTCTTAAAGGTCAATTTCCTTGCTAACTGGTGCAAATTTTTGGAAGAAGAAAACATATTCGCATCTTGGTGTTGATCACTAAGTGGTAATGTCTTTGCACTCATTAAAAATAATCTTCTTAGGAGATGTCTCTAATATTATGTAGGATAGATCACCTCGGATGATGATGATAGTACAAGATCTAGATTGATAGACACCACATCATTTCCATGTAAAGGTTGACTGAATAAAACTTCACCCAATTTTAGGTGCATTATGTCATAGAGCACTTCATACTGAAACAACTTGATTGCATGTGGGAGGTGGCATCATTACCTAACACATATATCTCTAATTTGAAAAACCAACAAATCATATATGGCTGAGGGTGAGAACTCATTGAAAAATTCAACCACATGCACAAAAAATTAGCTGCATCTTATACTAATACTCATAGCCATCATCCACAATGAAGTGCATTGAAATTTGCTTCACTGATTGTTCTAAGTGGAAGAGAGACCATACCTTCTCCAACTCTGAGGGACAAGGTTGTGTCATGGCAGTAACAGTGTACATATTGGCCTCAATGATTTTCTTGTACTTGTCCAGCATGGGGTTCCAATGTTGGGGTCAACATTAGATCCAGAATGTTGGGGTATGCACCTCAGCTGATAGTACCTATCTGAACACATTACTTCTGCAAGTGTCCCTAGCTTTTGTGACCTTTAACTATTTTTTTGTCCTGTTATGGACTCTTATTAGGGAAAACTTTCTTTAAAGGAGATTTTGACCAAAAATAATGGCCCTGATGCTTACCATCATACTTGATGCCATTATTGTCAGGAGTGCTTTCTTTCTTGCGTCTACATTTAAACTATTCTTTGACCTTAGCAGTTGACAGAAGGTTTCTCACAACGTCAAGACCTTCAAGAATTTAATTTCTTTTTAGATGTATAACTGCAAGTTGCTGTAGTATTTGAGGAATCTATTGTGTCTATATTGCATATAACAACTTTTGGTGACGTGGTATTAGTTAAATCATTAACTGCCTCTCCTCAACTCTGGCACAGTTGCTATAACTTCTAATATTGGTCATTATAATTCTTCATAAAGTAGTATTCTTACATCCTTTGGTCAAGCGTTGATTCCCTTCATTTTCCTGTTGGTTGTTTTGAAGAAAATTTGATAACCACCATTTTTGGGCATGGGAAGAGCCTTTTAAAAGTGCAAATGTAATATGTTCATTTTCAAAGAAAAAAAATATCTAAAGAATGTGATTCCAATTGGTTAAGCCTTCTGTCTACTTGTTTGCATCATTTTTATGTTCAAAAGAGATGGAAGCCAAGCAACACTTGCGAAAGGATATAAGAAATTTCTCCCATCATCTTCCCTGCTTTTCAAGGACTTTATCAAGAAACAATTTAGAAGGATCTCTTATTTCCTCTTTGCCTGGCATTAGAGAACATTTGAACCAAAAAAGGCTCATATCTCGAGACCATGCTTCCTATAGTCTGACCTCATTCAATGGGGCATACAAATAAGGAACAGACTGCTCTAATACTGCTGATCCGGCTTGCTTTGACAATACAAGGATTGACCTGCTAAATTGCAAAATCTTGTGTTGTGAAAGCAACAAACCTAAGCCAAGAAAATGAACCCAACAAAATAGATGGTGCTGCAGTGTTACTGAAAGTTTTAATGCAAATGAGAAATTATTAAGGCCATAGCAATCCCTTAAAAGAGATGTGAAGCCATAATACTATTATGATTTGTGTGATTAATTCAGATGAATTCCTTTATAGCTGATTTATTTACGATAAAAGCATACAAAGATCCAAACAAGGTACTAACTGCAAAAAAACTCAAGGAAGAGCAATTGAGCTTCTTCTCTTATGGGAAAGGAGCTCCTCCATTATTGATTGGAAACCAAATCAAATGGCTTCCATATTTTCCTATCATAATATCTCCACCTCTATCCTTCACCCTCTAGATTTCTTTGATTTCTCCCAAGAGGTGAATAGCTTCTCCAAACCCCCTAGGCCTTCCAAAACTTCAAGAGAGGGAAGATCATGTAGCCCCAAAAAACCCTTATCTAACCACTAAAATTCGTTCTCACTATATGGCCCAAATCATCCTTCAATTCTATACCACCCTCTCTAACCTTGTTTTCTCCAATCTCAAAAATTGAAGAAATAACCAAACCTTTCTCTCTATTCTGTTAGAGCAATTAGGTAGTTCTACTTTATTTCACTTAAGCTAATCTTAGAGTGCTTTTCATTGTAACATTATTTTTAATTCAATTGTTGCATAATTAATATGATTCATGTATCTGGATCAATCATCTTTTGGCCTCTATGGCTCTTTGCTTTCCTCTTGTTTTGTGATAGGTGTTTGATTGCAGCTGACCTTTGAGAGCTGTGGGGTTGAGGGGTCAATTCCAACATGGTGGTAAAGCATGGATTCAACAAACCCCTTCTCAATCTTTGAGGGTTTATTTTCTCAGAAGCATTACAAGATAACCAGATCTAGCCTTTTGGGTATTTTTTTTAATTTGGAAGTGGGTATTTTTTTTAGCACTTATAAATCAGCTCATCTTGGAGGAAAAGGCGTTCAAGGTTTTGTCCATTGATACTAAAAACCATCTAGGTATCCATTAGTTTGCCAAAATTTATTAAATATTGCGAGAAAATTAAAAAAACAAAAGAAAACAAGATTCAGACATAACTTTTTCTCTGAAATTTTTTTAGAAAAATATTTTTGGGTTTTGTTTGCAGCCTTGAAACACCATCTAGGTTTCTTTTAGATTTTGCATGCAGTGAGTAAATTTTGTAAAAATCGAATCAAAAGGGTTGTGTCTATTGTTTATCAGCTGAATAAATTTACTGTTTTTCTTTCTGCTATAACTTTTGCATATGGTGTCGAAATTGGGCAAACGAGATAACGTTGGAAAGATCATTCAAAGGGATATATAGTGATGTTGGTATTTACTATTTTTTAATAGATTTTGGTATTAGAGTTTTTTATTAGCCGTTGAAGTTTTATCTTCCTATTTGCACTCCAGGGCCATATGTTGCACATTTGGAGTCCATCTTTTGCAAACAAGATATTGTTAGAAAGTTGATTCAAAGCTTAATCTAATGGTTTTTTTATTTATTTGATATTTTTTTGGTGGTACATTTTCTTGCCTCTTGAAGTTATGTGTTGTTTTTGCTCCCAAGCTGGTATCTTTTTGCTGCTTTCTCCATTTTTGCTCCCAAGAGGATTTACCATTGGTGCTAATGCTTCTTTGGTTTCGCTTTGGAATGAGCTACGTATACAATGTGTTCCTATGTACTAAGAGGATGCAGCAGCTGATCACCCATGCATTTTGGTGAGATGGAGCATTTACTATATAGACACTCTTGCATTCCAAATTTTTGGAGGTGACCTTCCATCCCCAGCTAATCAATGTTCTTCAGACTATTGGCACTTGTATTTTTTACTTGCAGTTTACACTTGCATTGTTGAGTAGTGTTGTTTGGGTCACTCATGCAAATTCATGTGCCATCTGTATCGTCGATTGATAGATGTTTTGCCTCTGTTTGCCATCTAATCATTGTTCTAGTGTCGTTGGGGACACTCATGCCAGTTGTTGTCTTCTTGATTCGGATCATCATCTTGGTTTTAGAGGAGGTTCTTCATTCAGCACTATAGTAGTCTTTTTTTGACAATCGTTTGCAGCTTCTTCATGCTTTAGAGGAGGTTCTTCATGTTCCTATTCTTTTTGGGACATTGATTTGGAGGCTTCTTAGTCCTTAATTCTTCTTTCACTCTTTTAGAGAGGAGTTTTCTCCCACAAGGTTTTTCTCCTTCTCTTTGGTTGTGAGAGATTTTTTCATTTCTACATGGGTACCTCATCGGGCCTTAGTTGTCAGGACCCATTCTTTGCATTTGCATTTAGCATATTTAGCTACTTCTTAAGTTGTGCTTAAGGGGGGGAGTGTTAGAGTAGTTAGGTCTTCCTATATTTTATTTCACTTAAGCTAAACTTAGGGTGCTTTTTCTATTTGTAGGTTATGCTATATTTAGTATTTTTTTGCTTTATAAGGACTCATTGTAATATTATTGTTAATTAAATTGTTGCATAATCAATATGATTCATGTTTCTCGATAAATAATCTTTTGGCCTCCATAGCTCTTTGCTTTCCTCTTGTTTTGTGACAAGTGTTTGATTGCAGCTGATCTTTGGGAGCTGTGGGATTGAGGGATCAACTCCAACATATTCATCATAAAACAACCATGATTCCTCCAAACAAAAACTACATCAAGTGGGCCATTTTTTTAGCCTATTTCTGAAGGCAAAACCAAAGAGGGTTTAGATGAGTGACAATCAAAAATCTTGTGTCTGAACTTATTACATTGGAAGCACCTAAAAAGAAGACCTTCAAGGTTCACAAATCGAAGCCATGAACCTTGCCCAGAGACAACATAAATTATATGATTGAAGAGTTTCGATAAAGCTATAACACAAGGCCCTCACAAAATTGTGCTAAAAACCTTCTTGCTCAAAATCATATTTCACAAATTTGCCAATTTGTTCAACCAATAATTTAACCGAGACAAGATTTATTAGACCCAAAGGGAGCCTAAGAAAACATATCAAATGAGGGACCCAGGAAATGATTTCAGCTTTGGGGTCAAACCAGTATTTTGATCAAAGGAATATTTCTCAAACCTAAAGGGAGCCTATAAAAACAAATCAAAGGAGGGACCCAAGAAATGATTTCAGCTTCAAGGACAAAGAAGGGTTTCCATTATACACCCTTGTTTTGGCCATTAAACCATAGCCCCATAGACCACACAAAGGCACAATCTTCCTCCAACTAAATCTGAACTAAAAAGAAGCTCTTGGAAAGCAAAGTCAAAGATAGGCATTCAATAACACTCTAAACAAACTCCATCCAACTACGAATCTCAAAAATCAAAGATCTTTTGCCCAAAAATTTCAAAACTAAAGATTTGCATTCCTACTCCCTAGAAAATTGAACTACACAATCCTTAGTAATAATAAAATTTGCAAACTAAACACTTGAGACTTTTGTTTGCACAAGACTATCATACCTCCTTATCCCATTATGCCTTTCACTCTTTCTCGACCAAAATGTTAGAGGATCCTTTCCCCAAGTGCCCTTCACATGTCATACTTGACTTTTGATTCCTAATTCAATGTTTCTCACTAAGTATTCTATTGGAGTTAAAGTTGCGGCCTTCCTTGATTCCTACCATACTTGACTCTAAAACCCCCATCAATTCCTTTATATACTTTCTTAGTTTTGGACTTTTGCCCATCCCTTTTCCTCGATACTCTTCCTTGTGCATCTCCAAACTCTACTACCTAATAAATTCCCTTATACATCATGATAGAGTTAGAGATGTGGGCTTGCCTTCAAAGTAGTACCAAGTATGAGTCATCTTTGAACCTGAATCCCCAACATTTCGACACTCTCGTCTTATCAAGATAGTTTGTTTGGACTTGTCTCAATTTGCATCACTTCCTCATCACCCTCAATCCCTGACACTTCGACTTCCCAATTGACAAGTGGTATGAGGTATTCTCAACCTTTGGCCTCCAACGACCTAAAACTCACATTTTCTTTTACACAGTCCCACCTACCCCTCTACATGTCCAAATGGTAGTTTGTGACCAAATTTGACGCAACAAACACTTAAAAAGACTTTCTCCAGCCCAAAAAAAAATGTTCACAATTTGGGTACAAATTTGCAAGTAGTTTCCAGCAATAACAAAGAAAACTACAAAAGCTACCATTAATGAGCCAATATGGCCTCATATCTACCAGACCAGATCTGAATGTGCCTAGAACATTGTTTATACCAAAAGGCATGGATTCAAATAAGGAAATGACACATGTGGCCACGCCCTAATTTATTGCAGCAATTGAAGATTACAGAGCCCAATACATTCACACCATTCCCAAGCCACCTTTCAGTGGATTTTAAGAGCCCTTTTTCAGCTTTGTACATCTGGACCCACATGATGTCAATGCTCAAATTCATGGCAAATGAAATGACATTGATTTTTTTTACATTTCAAGTATTTCTACAAATCCTAAAGGGACAATTTTTGTATGCAACTAAAGCTTGGGTGATCTTAGTAATGCCATGCAACCACTTTCCTATCTCATTGTTCAAGTTCCTATGCTTCAGATCTACAAATAAATATTCTATCTTCATTCTAAGTGTTGGGTCATTCGCGGTTTCCCAGAAAACTAAAACGCAACATATTATAGGGTTTCAAAATTTGTTAGTTTATTCACCATTACAGATATTCTTGAAGTTGCAAAGAGGTAGCTAATGAATTAGATGCATGTAGCTATTGATTGTTTTTTCTGGAATTGACTGTGTAGATGTATATAATCATGTTTCCTTGGCCAAGTGTTGGCAGTTCTTGTAAAACTTTCTTCCACTACAATTGCTAGTGTGACTATAACATGGATTTGATTAGTATTGCAGCACTATAAATTATTGCATATCGTCATGTGTAGTAATCTCTTTCTCCAAAGGATCATTAAATAGTTGTGATTGTTATGCATCATACCGTTATTGCTATTTAATATTTTTTGCTTGTAAGGCACCAACCTTAAAGACCTTGATCCTCCACACACACTAAAATTAACAAAATCAAGTACCAATGGTAATAAGTGGTATTCGGAATTACACACCCATGTCTCAATGATACAACCAAGGAATATTACTAAGCAACTGTGAACTATTATATATTTATAGAGCCATGTTCAATGTGTTTATACTCTACCAATGTCAATAAAATATTGATTGAAAACATCTTAAGGGATTATACTACCATTATTACCTGTGGATACATAGAGTAATTTATCAGCTATATAAGAGGTATTTTTGTAGCTAATTAACCTTGACCATGTTACAAATTTAAGGATCAAGTGTGCATCTAGGTATAGCTATTCATTGTTCTATTTATTGTATTATTTAATTGATCTAAAAACCTATTAAGGATGCCTCTAGGGACACCCTCCTTAGTTTAAGATGAGCTCAAAATGTAGGAGAGGTTACCCACTTTCATTGGTTAGCCTTTAACCATCCCAAATCTATTGAAGAACCCATGTTTTACCTTCTTAAAAACAAACCCTAAGCCTTGAAGGTAGAAAAGAGTTCTAGAATTTAGGACCTACAATTTTGGAACCTAACAAGGATGTTATTTGCCATGATTCTTGGTGGATGGATTCAAACTATTTATACATTCAAAAGTGGATTTTGAACTTCAATACTCTAGATATGTGCATCTTTGAGGCTCCTATTTAGATCTAACTCTAGAATTTTTCCAAGGAATACTTGTCAAAGAATTGTCTACTGAAAATCAAGGGTTGCTTAGGTAAATTTATTTAGCTAGACAAAGTGATACTTGGAAGCGATTCAAGAATTTAGGCCCGAATTAATGTTATATCTTCAATGGATATTCCATAATCCATAACTCTTGACTAAACAACTGGAAGTTGGACTAAATTTGTGCAAGTAGAAGTATAAGCAATCCATTGCCAAAAATGCAAAGTTTTTTGCACGAGTCCAAGGACCACCCCAGGGGTAAAAAATGGGTCCCAGAACACTCAAAAAATTAAGTCTTTAAGGATTCACCCCAACCATGCTTTGGTCCAATGTTCAATCACTTTCTCTCTCATAAATTTTGTCCAATTTATTACAGCCCTAGTTGCTCTCACCTTGAGCCTGTGGCTACTTTGGACATAATTCCCTTTGAAGAAAAATTAATGAGGATTTTTTATTAGGCTATGGAACACAAACTAGTATGAGTCAAATTTTGCAAATAGTGGAGGCAAGGCTCCTCGACCAATTTATGTCAAATATTTTGAAACCTAATCTATTGTCAAGGAAGAAGATAGGTCATAAATTGAACAAGCAAAAAAGGGAGAAATTGGCCTTGTCTGGAGGGCATGCATCAATTAATCACTACCTAATAATATTTAAGAGAGGTTATTCCTCCCTTAGAAACTAAGAAAAGCAATGAAGATTGCTTTCTAGAACGTCAGGGGCTTAACTGCCCCTAACAAAAGGTGTTGCATCAAGCACGATTAGATAATTTGTTGATGTTGTCCTACTTCAAGAAACCAAACTTAGTCTAGATGATGATGCTTCTTTCTTTCTCATTATCGAGGGTGGGAAGGCTCCTTTGTTCAATTGTTTGGTGCTTCTAGTGCCATTACAATCATCTAGGTTTTTAATCGAGTAGCAGTAGAAGTTCTTTTTCAAAGGCCTATTGGATGGTGATTGGTGTGTGTGGTCCTCACTCTGACCTATACTTCACTTTGCTAAATATCTATATCAAATTTCAATTTTCATATCTCCTTTTCTAAAGAATTTTTTAATTCTTGGTGGGGACTTCATTGCTCTCCTCTCCTCTAAGGATAAGTGTAGGGGGCTTTCCTAAGCTAGCCAAGTCCAAATTGATTTTCAAAGTTTTATTGATTCCAATGGTCTCTTGGATGCTATTCCCAAAAATGGTGACTTCGCCTGGACAAACAAAAGAATTGGATTTATCAATATTGCAAAAAGGCTTGACAAATTCTTGCAATTTTCAAGATGACATCATTCCTCTCACTTAATTGAGGTTTCAATACTTCCTTTCTCTAGTTCAAACTGTTTTTTGTTCCTAAACTTGATCTTGGAAGCCTGCCCTTCAAAAAGGTGCTCTTTTGAATTCAAGTGGATGCAGTTTCATTGTGAGACACTTCTAGGCCTAATCAACAACTAGTGGATTAAAGCTCGCATTCAAAGTGGAACCAAAATGTTCCAAGTCACAAAGAAATTGATTCTATTACAAGAACCAACTCAAGGAATGGAGAAAGTCCTCATTTAAGAAAACTTCAAGGAAAAGGAAAGGATTGAGGAGTTGGGCCTCCTCAATCAAAATGCCTTAGCTCATAGAATGTTTCAAGAAGACTTTTTGAAAGAAAAAGATCTTTTGGGGCAATATGAAGATATGTTGGCTCAAGAGATTTTTTTGGAAATCCTAGAGAATTATGGTTGAAATAAGGAGATCTTAATACTAAATAATTTCACAATGCTACCAAAATCAATGGAACAAAAAATCAGATTGACTCCATTAAGAAGCCATTACGCATCAGCAATCTCTTGGCCAACTCAAAGCCCTCAGACCACCAAGCCTTTTGGAGAGTGGTGGATTGAAGAAAATCCTAGAAAATTCTAAAAGATATCAATACCACCATTTTTTTGGTTCCAAAAAAGCATGCGCCTAAATAAGTCTCTAACTTTTGGCTGATTTCGCTCTATAACAGTTTTTGTAAGGCCATCTCCAAGGGTATCACCAATAGACTCGAGGTCATCCTTCCAACTATAGTTTTTGAGGAGCAAAGCACATTCATGCTCGATCAACATCTTGAACGAAATAATCATTGCTCATGAGGTAATTCATTATATTGTCCCAGATGAGTGATTGGACTGAACTGCTGTAGTATGCATAAAGACTTCCAGGCTGCAGGGAGAGATATCTGAAGCTTTAAACAGAAAACCTGCAAACCAACATACAAAGCCTTTCCCTGCATATGGAGAATATTTTCACTTAAAGATTAAAGCCACGAGGATTGTTGTTATCCTCCCACCAGTGTAGAGAAATTCCTTCTGCTGCAGATTTTGAGAGCTCGTCTGCTTCTGTATTAGCCTCCCTATAGACATGTTCTGAAACAAAATTCTCTAACTTGGTCAAATTCTCTAAAATGCTATCAAGTATTGCATGTAGTCTCCAGTTTGGAATTCTCCTTGTTTTAGTTGCATTAATTGCTATTGCTGAATCTCCCTCAACTATAAGATTTCTGAACCCATGCTGTGACAGTCTATTAAGCCTAGGTGCAAGGCTTTGAATTCTGCTATATTGTTAGTATCCATTGGCATTGGAATGGCCATCTTGCCAACTACTGTCCCTTTGTGATCCCTTATCACATATCCTATGCCAGAGACACCTGGATTTCCTTTCGAGGCTCCATCAAAGTTTAACTTGAGCCATAATTTAATTAAAATTTAAGTTTTTATTATTTAAAAGGTACCTAAATTTTCAAAATCTAAGCCATTGCATATTTGTATATGACAGTTTTTTTAATCAAATAGCTACCCTGATGAATGGGGTAATTCCATGCCTTACAAAAAAACAACAAAACTATTCCAAAAAATATAAACAAGTCACTAAAAGTAGTGAGGGGGTGGGTGTTCTAGCTGCAATATTCTTCCAAGGTCACTTGTTCAAGTCTCTATTTCAGAAGTCCAATGCAATCCTCTAGGGGGTAGGGTATGTAAACCTCGTTTGTTACACAGCTAGGTGCCTCCTACATGGAGTCTGGAGTAGTCCCATATAATATAAGCCATTTGCAGACCCAAAAACAGATAGCCTAGTATCGTGGACTATAAAAGGATCCATTTCCATCATTTTGTTGAGTGGCACACTATTCACTTGGAAATATGAGCAAGCAATTAGATGTTGCATCTCGTGATGGTGTTGACGAGAAGAAAAAAATGAGGAAAAAGGGCGGCAATGAAGAAGGATGAAACCATACCTTCCGGAATCTACTGCTCAGTCTACACATTTTTACATGAAATTAAACACACGTTGACCCTTTTTCGAATGAGTTTTTGTGCGAAATAAAAAGATAACAAAAGAAAAATGTGCATTTCAGATGATTTTTGCATACATGATTTTATTGTGATTTAAATGTGATTAATCAGCAAATGAACGGTCAAAATTGTTGGCCAAGATTTCAGAAAATTTGGTGATTTTAGGAGGGAAAAAAACATGAACAACGGCAGTCTGCGATTTCTATGGTTAATCACAATCTTTTCTTCTATGAATTATTGATTCCCACAACATAGCATTTTTCTGTTATTTCATGCATATCTACAGCAAAGGCATTGCCACCTTAATTTTATCTGGTTTACCTTTTGCAAGAAGAACAATTAATCAAGTAAACCCTAATGTAGACTTTGATAAACAATCGATTCTCGCATTCAAAACAAGCAAGTTGAATGAAATATTCAGTTTTAGAAAAAGCAACACAATTCAATTCTTTCAATTCTCAATGGAATATTTTCATTTTAATTTTTTTTATATTCTGCTAAAAACTGGAAGACAGATTCCAATATTAATGTAACAGAAATTCCTAGTTCAATAATACTGAAAAGGAAAAAGCATTGAACAAGAAAAACAAACCATGTTACAAGATGAAAGAGGAAGTAGATATTTTGCTATACCAGGGAGGCCACCCTAAGAGTAACCTATCAAGCGCCAGTATCAAAACAGGTACAAGCAGGACCACTAAATAGCATGAATTTTTGGTCTCCTCCCAATCTTCCATTGTGGAAGAAAAGAGTTTAAAAATTGCACTTGCAATAAAAAGGGGAATATTCGATTTCCAAAGATTAAGTAGCCATTTGACTTCATTTACAACTATTTCATCCCAAACCTCATGCTGTTTAGATGTGTTCAACTCAACCATTTCTCAAATCAACTAGAACCTGTGTACTTAGACTATACCTTACTGATTATATATATGTAACATAGACCTTTCCATTAAACCAAGTGTCAGGTATAGTCAGATATCAAAAATACATGTTATATTTCAAACATGTTTCTACGACCTATGGATTAAATGAACAAACTTATTTTCCACTTGCTTGGCATAAATAATAACCATTAACCTATACAGTCTCTCTTTCAAAATAGACCCTTTTCAGCCCCATAAAATAGCATACAAACCAAGATGATATAAGTTATTGTAAAGGATGTATATATTTTCACAAAGATTGATCACAGTTAAATCAATAGTCTTTTTATGTTATAAAATTGAAGCTTCAATCAGGTACAGTCAGATACCAAAAAATGCGTGTTATATTTCAAACATGCTCCTACAACCTATAGGCTAAATGAACAAACTTGTTTTCCGCTTGCTTGACCCAGATAATATTCATTAATATATACAATCTCTCTTTCAAAATTGACCCTTTTCAGCCCCATAAAAATAGCATACAAACCAAGATGAACAATATAAGTTGATTGTCAAGGATGTAAACAGGAAGTGTCAATCCTACAAACTATTAACGGGCTATAAAATCAAAAGAGATAGATATATTCTCACAAAAATTGATCACAGTTTGATAAAATTGTCTTTATGTTGTAAATGCAGCTTCCATAGATAACACTAGTTATGACAGTGTAACAAAATTGAAACCTGCAAAGTGATTAAAACCAACTTTATTTTTTCTAATTGTAAACCCATTATTTTCACAATCCTATTTTTGGGGGGTCAAGATTATAGTAGAAATTTTTCTCGCTCAGAAGGACAATTTCTCTTTGCTGAAAAAAAGAAACAAAGATGATATGTTCATAGAACCTGAGCAGGATCCAGAACAAGAAGAATCACTTCTTCATCACGCCTATTTAGTGACTTGTATCGTCGTTGAATTCCAACAATTGTTCTTGAATGCCCATTATGCTGGAAATACAATGGCCTGATTGCATAACGATAAATCAAATCTAACGGTCGATATTTCAACTCATAGACTTTATGTTCATCTATAAGTTTTTTGTACAACAATCAGATTTAGACTTTAAAATGAAGATTAAATTCTAAAATCATAAATTTCAGCCATTTAGGTGTACATTAAATATAAATAACATATTTCAACAGAAAGTAATCTATCCACCAGTTTAATAGATGCCTCAATTCAATGAGATATAGGTACTTACGTCCGTTGGCTGGTGATAATGCGTTCCCGAAGCTGATACAGAGGTACTTTTGAATGCATGTTTTTGTCCTCCACAAAATAGTTCCAGACCCAATCAACCAACACCTGATGATTTTCAGGTTTGCCTTTATAGAATTCTTTACCATTGTTGGTAATAGTACTACTACATGCTGTGTCAGTTTCCAGAAACTCAGAAAATAAATATTTTCCTTTGTCCATACAAGCAGAACAAACATGAAAATTCTCTCTCTCTCTACTTGTAAATACAGACCCTCTAATTGGGTGAGTTTTGCAGCCATCACACTGATACTCAAAATGAAGAAATTTATTTAGTGGTCCATTTGTATGATTAGTATGTAGCATCTCTCTACTTCTCCCTTGAACTGCCTGGTTCAACTTCGGAGTATCAGCCAAAGAGTTCCTGCTCTTAACTGCTTCACATCCGAAGTCTACAATACGTGCTCGAAGGCCAAAAGAACGTAAGAGAGCAGCACATTCAGTTGTCCCAATCCACTTTTTACTTCCATATATCCCAAAATTAAATGATTGGGCACCCATCATATCAAAACCCCTCTGCCACGCAATCTCTAACCACCTTTGGAGTGATGGAATATCTGGAATAAATCCTGAGCCTCCAAATAACATTTCTCTTGCACCAGAGACTTGCATCAGGAGGTGAGAGCTTAACATTTGGATGTTTCGCCATCCACAGCCCCATCCCAAGTCTTCTGATCTTGTGCTCTGGAAATGATCAATATGGCCTGAAATAGCACAGCATATAAGGCCGTGTTCAGCTTCTAAACACTTCCTCAATAAATTCATCAAGCCTTCTTCAATCCTGTAAAAATTACTTTTAGTTTGGCAACTAATTAAGCAAGATACTTGATTATAAATATGATCCCCATCCAATATATTGAAAAGGTCTTTCTTTTCTGATGCAGTCTCAGACGAACAACACTCTGCAAGCTTCATATCACCCCCCTGCAATTAGCACCCCAAAATAGGCCTAAATTATGCAATTATAAACCCTGAATTCACAATTAACTTGTAATACAAAAGATGACAAACTTATAATTGTAACCAATTTAAACTCTTTTGCAAAAGAGGATAAGAAGGGGAAGAGCTAATACATTTTTTTATTTCATCACAGTGCAAGTATACTTAGCGCAATCTGAATAGCATAGGGGGGCAAGTGA
Source organism: Cryptomeria japonica (assembly GCF_030272615.1). Classification (NCBI taxonomy): domain Eukaryota; kingdom Viridiplantae; phylum Streptophyta; class Pinopsida; order Cupressales; family Cupressaceae; genus Cryptomeria; species Cryptomeria japonica. Next base: position 532,677,580 of record NC_081415.1, read on the forward strand.
GCACATTCAAAAAATCTAGGGAGAATCTTCCATGTGCAGTCACACCATCGCCATCAGTTTTAGCAATTACTATAAAAGGAGTTGTGATAATCTATAACTCCAACGTATAGTAGCCATCTTTTACCACTAAAAAGTAAAATGCATCCCCTCACATAATGTCTTGATGTTAACTCTTGAAAGATAAGTGAAAAAAGAACACAATTAGTCCAAATGCGGATTTCAAAATAACTTATTTTACAGCAGAAAACCCACAGGAACCTATTATAGTTCTCCTTGCCCTTGCCAATTAGATGAAACAACAACCAAGTTGTAAATCAACACATAGGAGAACATATATAATGCAATTTGTTGCAAGAAGCATAAACAAATAAGGGTTTAAAAGTTAAAACCCCTCACATGTTCAGAAAATTGCCAAACAGTCCTATTTGTGACCATCCCTCCATCAACAACTTGATTTTTTAGCAAATGTCCTTATTTTGTTTAAGTTCTCAGTGCCCTATACCTCAGAAACAGAAGTCTTTATTGTATCAATTTAGTGGTGAATTTTTTCTCTTATTTGCACTCAAATTACTAGTATTTCGATGCAATTTATTGTTCATTTAATACCAATTCAATGATGAATAAAAGTTGTAATGAATTGCAAGTAAATTAACTTCATAGAAACATATTACTAATTTACTACATTTCATTTTGGTATCAAAGCAAAGTTCTTATTAAAATTTAGTAGTTTAGGAAGTGTGTGATACTCACTCTGAAATCCAAAGCACAAGGACAAGGAAATTTTGGAGGAATTCAAAAGCAAAACAGATTTGGGACAAGACAGCTAATTTGGGACAATTTGTAAATGGTTGAAAATAAGTGACCCTAGACTTTTTTACTGTTAATAAGCTGTAGGCTGGTTTTCTTGACAAAACACTGAAATTTCTCCTAGTTTGTAAGAATTTTGCCCGAAGTTGCAAATTACAGAATGTATAGGAGCTTAAAACCTAAGATGCAACTAGCACAATTGCTTCACCTTCTGAATGCTACAGGTCACTAACCCACTATATTATTGTATGAATTATTTTGGATCTACCAAATATGCTTGAATTTGTCCACTAATAGGGTTTAAGCAGGAAATTTCTAGGCTAGGGGGTGCCTAAACAATAGGCTCTCTGACATACTTTTCTTGTTCATGAATAGTGAACTAGGCCAGTATTTTAGAGCTTTACCTACAAAGGATTCTGTTGTCTTACAGCTGCACTACCCTATCTCCAAGATACGAACAAAGTAACTTCCCAACACTAACTGCCAACCAACACAATATAGATTTCAAAAAATCAATGGCATCCTATGGTAAAGTTTCTCCTAATCCTAGAGGGTCTTCCAATGTATGTGGATGCTCGGGGTTGTAAATAACTGTTGAGACCTAGGTATTGGTGGAACAAATTCCAGCTCACTTCACACCGTCTTAGGATATTTCAAAACCACTATCACAGGATTTTTAACCTAGATAATCTCAAGGGAAACACATTGGGCCAAAAATGGCTAAAATCCCATTACTTGTACCACTTTTTTATCACCAAAATCCCATACTTAGACAAAGTTAGAGTATATGGTGGATAGTTGTAGCATGCCACTAAATTGTTGTCACTATAGAATGCAGCCCTAGAAAGAACTTTGATACCACTTGTTAGGATCTTACTTACAAATATTATCAAACAAAAACAATAACATGCCAAAAAGAACATGGTGCTTGGAAATAGCTGTAGATATGTTTACATTGATGAATCTGGAACAATTAAGGCCTCAGAATGAGAGATTTATGAGGTAGAACCAATGTGGGATGAATCCACACCCTTAATATTCACTTATTATATTATTACAGCCTCATGTGACACGTGGGATAAATCCACAATGTAATATTGACTAAATAGCTATACCATGATTATAATAATGCTCAAAATAATAAAATGTCAGATGAAATGGCACAAAATGTAAAGCATGGAGCGAAGTATTACTCATGTAATAGGTTATTAGTTCAATAAGTTGAATCATCTCCAAGGAAGCAATCCCTAACAATGTTGCAGAAAAAACGTCTCTTCTTGGGGAAACATAGAACAAAGAAAGCTAAGCAGCAGCATCGATAAAGAGAAAGCAAGAGAGGAAACTTGCACTACAAACCATTCAAGCTGAAAGCCAAGGTAGATAATGAATCATGCAAAGGTTAGATCATTGCAAAAGATTTGGATAGTTGGCTCAAGATATTGGATGTTTTCTTTGATATGAACAAGTTCAGTGATGAGCAAATAATTACTCATAATGGTAGGCTTTTTAGGATTCTCCAAAAGTTGAATATTTTCTTAAGGAGGTTTTTCCTCATTTTTATCAGATGTTTCAATTCTCATGAGAGAGGACCTCAATGGCTTCCCTCAATTATCTATCCAAAAAACATATAAGAATGTTTATTATGATCTCATATTCTCGTACATTTCCAGGCAACTAACTGAAGAACAGGAAAATAAACAAAATTCACAATAGAATACAGATTACCTACTGAGCCCATTTGAATGTCAAATAATAATGTATAAAATTTATTGAATAAGCTAGCTTTCTAAGGTCATCCATGTCTGGAGAGATTATATGGTACAGTACCTTTACAATTACATATTTTTGCAGCATCATAAAAAAGGTAAGAAACAGTCATCAATCAAGTTATGTATTCCGCATCTTTGCATTGGTGGAAACTTGATATACCTCACACAACATTCCTTATTATGGTTAAGAGAAAGTTACTAAGACAATAGCTCCAAGCTACCTTAACCAGATTTTGCTCATACATGCATATCTTCTTTCATATCATTCCTCCACAACTATCAAAGGTTTCTCAGATAGAACCATTATTTTCATCAGCCTTACACATTTAGGTCAGTCAATTAGCACCACACATTCTGAAATAAGATAGAGACCATCGTTTGTAGAGGAGGTTCAGCACTAGATGCCAACTGGACAGCAAGCTCTCTATCCCTGGAAAATTCATCCTCGTCAAGGTGACTGTTCACGTGCCTGTACCAAGCTATTCAGTATTAGCTTCTAGATCTAAAACATGTACTTTTAGAAAGCAATTTGAAAGATTAAATACTGTCACAATGCATAAAGGGTCTTTGAAAACCATGTACCGCTAATATGCATGAAAAATGGAACACAAGAGAGAATGAAATAAAAAAAATTATAATGATCTTGTTCGAAGGAGATTAAAAACTAAACTGAATGTATGCAAATTTTTAAATTGCAGCCCGACAAATAAAACTAATAGCAAGAGAGGATTTAAATTTATAAAATGAAAAATACCACTCGATTTCTGATAATGGAAATTGGATTTCGCAAAAGGGGCAAGTTGCAGCTGCCATGAAGTGAAAATATATATTTGGAACACAATCCTGCAAAGCATAGCAATATTTATGGATAAATATCACAGAGCCTTCAAATGTAAAGAGCAATACAAAATATGAAATAATATATCTTTTTCCAAGAAACAAAAATGCAGAAAATATTGCTTAGATAACGCAGAGCTAAAAAACATAGTCTACATTTCTTCCATTCCCACTTATTTTTCTTCGTAAAATATTTTAACTATCATAACTTGAGGCATCAAATGTATGGTAGTCAACATCTACCAACATTGACTACAAGAAAGCAGATTGGCAGGTTTGAGTTTACTACTGAGCTTGGTCATGAGGTCAAAATGCAAGAGCACAAAATTTGAATACACTATATAAGGTAAATGGAAAACAAATTCTTTGCAGGCTTCCAAAGGGGGATCTCTCATATCAGATTGTTGTCTCCCTGGAAGTGACCTAAAAAATACCTTTAACTTTGTCTTTACCTTTGTACCTTTCTCTATTGGGTTTGTAATAAATCTGCCATTGTGATATTACATCTTTTACACCTGGATCTAGTAAATTTTCTAGTGGGTTGTATATCATCTTATAATGTCATGTAAACAACATGTTTATTTACAATGACTATTTGGACATGAGTTTGTTGGAGTCATAAGAACTAGTTCTAAATTTCTAATACAAGAAGAGCTGTAAACATCAAGTGATGCCTACGTGTGGATGGATTTGGCATTCAATCTTGTTCCATACTAATCCTTCAAGATTTGGTGGGAGATCCTATATTTTTCCCCTTTTGGCCAGCACATCTAGACTAGTATTTGTCATCTCCACTACGTTTGTTGGAAGTACAGGAAAAGTAGTTCATCATAGTCTAAATAAACCCTGTTTATCTAGCCTTTGTTCCTTGATATTGACAATATTCCAAATTGTTCTCGCTTTTAAAAAAAATTGATGTTAGATTTCTAAGCTGCGTACTTCTTTCCAAGATCACAGAATCTGCCTCCAAAATGCCAGAATTGGATCCCATTCAGAATTGTGGAATCACAAAACCCCCCAGGAATCATCCGTTTTTGGTGTCTAGAATTTCTTGCTTCTTGAAAACATTTTCAGATTACCAAAATATCTGATAGGAATTTCTAACATCCAGAAATATTTCAAATGTCAAAAAAGAAAGAACAAATAAAGAATAACAAAAACAAAATAAACAAGATTTTTGAGCATCAACTTAGTGTTTGAAAATTATAAAATATGAGGTATGTTTGAATAATAACTTTAAAATTTATTTGTATTTTACTATTTTTAATTCATTGTACTACAAAAATTAAAAATTAAATATCTGTTATTTTGAAAAATATATTGCCAAGTCTCTGAGAATTCGTAAGATTGGCTAGGGTGCAGTTCCAACTTTGTAACTGCCTGCAAGTTTTAACTTTGTAACTCCCTGCAAGTTTTGATCAATCCATCAATATGGCACTTTGATTAATCCCTGCTGCCGCAAAAAAGTTCCATCCAGGAAAAGCTTGGTTGCATATTGAAAATATCAAAATTAATGATATGGTTTAAACAAGGCACATCCAACATACCTAAGAGATATTTGCAAAACAATTATCTTCCCTTGCTCTTCACTAGACCATGATTTGGCAATTGAGGTAAAGGGATACTTATTGGGAAGAAGAGAAACAGTTGCCTATATTGTTTGTGTATATTAGCCACAGGCACACTCTCCTAAAACTAGTCATCTTTGAGCCCTAAAATTTAACTTCCTAGCCTTACCGGTGAATTGCAGTCATTTAAATGATTCTGGAGATACATAAATAAGTAAATAAATCATGATGTGAGACATAAGATTTGCAAGATCTGATGTAATATTGAAAGCATAATAATAGCATCACACTCAGGATTTTCCAACAGAAATGAACAACAAAATGGTTATTGTCAAAACTTGAAAGAGAGACAACAATTGTTGCTATATGCTCCTGCATAAATAAAGATTTCTTAGCCAATTGATGGAAGTTTTACACATCGTGTGGCCTCAAGTTTGCATGTCAGATAGGCTATTGCAAGTACTTTGGTTCTCTTCCAAACCTGATTGTGAAATTTCAAATTAGAGTCTTGATAAATTGACCAACCCTCACATGAGACTGAGTTAACAGAACATTTCAATTCTTATGGCACTTTGGCCTCCTGTAATTCTGCCTCAATCAAATAAAGATTTTCTAGGATTTATCAACGGTTCTCTTTTTACCATGGGATCTTACTTTCATGCTATTCATCTATATCACATCGCTTTATATCACATTAGCAGCAAATTTGGAATCGGGAACAAGGAACCCATCCATGTTACCAATTCCTGTATTTCTTTGCAAAAATATTCAAATGTAATATATCCAAACCTTTAATCATATACTCTCATAACCCCATTTCGAAATGGCATCCTCTATGCCCACAGTATACATTGCCAGCTAACCATTTTCTGTGTATACTCTTTTGTCTAAGGTATATACCTGCTTTGGTTTTCTTGGTTCCACCTCTTATTTAACTTCTATTATTTCCTTAAAATATATATTTTAGTTTTAAATGTTGGAGTCACCTTGAAATTCCTAATTAGCTATTGAAACTTAATACTGAATCCCATTTACCTGCTGTGGTCACCATTAGTGGACATTCACATCATTTATTTTTATTTTAGATGGTAAGGTCAGCTCTATGTGGGATATACTGGTTTGTATCAATCTCACTCTATCGTTTAGTTTTACTCGATTAAGGTTACAAATAGAGCAAGAGCTATGAATAATCAAAAAAATCATGTCTTGCAGAAGCATTGAGGAACGCTGGTATATTTATGTAATTGCTCATTCAGCTAATGTATAACAATTATCTTTCTGATGACTGTTTAAGGACATTCAACTAGAGGAGAATACAGGTTCATTTAAACATACGCCCCCACATAAACACAACGCATGGACCGGAAACATAAACCAACATAGAAAGAAAGAAAGGAAGATTAAACTATTATGCAGTGATCAGCAAAATAACTTTATAAGACTAGAAAGTAGCAGGAGTCAAATGAAACTGTAAAAAGAGGCTATAATTTAAAATAAAACCAAACTAAAAGCACAACAATATAGGAGAATTAGATTGCCCCATTCGCACCACGAGCAGGAGAGAGAATCAAATCTTTCTATCCTCAAAAGTAAGTAGCATATGCACTAAGCCTAAGTTATAAGGAAAAACATAGGATTTCAAAAGATTACTCGTAAGTTTTCACAAATCAATTAACTTCACGCAGATTTTATATTACAAATTTGGCAAATATTTTTCAATTTCTCCTTGTTAGGCGAATTAATTCTTGATTTTTTGGTCAAAACATTTCCGATCAGTAAGAAGAAGCCCACCAAGATAAATAAAATGATCGGAAGCTATTATTATCATCCGTATGACGAAAACATCCAGATGCCTCCTTTACCATTATGGCATTCCATCGCTCTGGGGTTTTCAAGTTTTCAAATAAAATATAACTATTGATAGTAAAATTTCAATGAGCGTTGAAACTGAAAATGCAAACTGAGTTGCGCCTATGAATTGACAAAACATGTCTGAATACAAAAACTGCTCTCAAAAGGACATCAAAAGCCATTAAAAGCATCAGACCTGCAATTCTATAGTCTATTTCAATACAAGAAAATTAAGGTCTGTTTTCAGTAATTATTATGTTAAAAGGGGTCGAATTTTGAAAAAACAGCTAGAAATCTTTTAGTACCTGTGTGTGCAGAGGATTGAATGAATGAAAAGCGTTCCACAGAAGAAAGTCTTTTGCCGCCTTTCTTATTACTTAGAAATGAGAACTAGAATTTCAAGTTTTAGCCTACTGTTGCGTGAGCGTTTCTTATATACGAATTAATTACGTGGAACTTTTAAAATTACTGTTTGGTTCTATGGAGACGAATCCCTTCGTAAGAAAACTAACCACCTACACAAAATATCTAAGCCAAATAAATAAATAACGCAAGAAATAAATTATCAATTGTAGCCTGGTGTGCAATGGGCATGTTGTAAAAGGTAAATTAGGAAAATAATTGGTCTATTAGTCGTATAAGTTTGTGTAATACATGAGGTCAATTAGTAAGTCAATTAGCAATTGATATTGTTTGTGCAACAAAGGTGTTAATATAGAAATGATAACTTTAAATCAACTATGCATTCAATTACAAGGATCCAAACATGGTTGAAATAAAGCCTTTAACTCGGGAAGATAATCAAGCTCCATTACCAACTGGTTCATGTTATGTTTGCAATAGGGAGAGAGGGAGAGATATAGGGGAATGAGTGACAGAGCTCTAGGTAAGGAGATGGAGATATGGATATAGATAGAGAGGAAGATAGAGATGGAGAGGGAGAGGGAGATAGAGGGGGATATGCAGAAGAGAGGGGGGGATAAAGAGAGAGGAGATGGCTATATAGAGATGGAAGAGAGAGGGATAGAGATATAGGGATAGAGAGGGATGGAAAGATAACAAGACAGAGATAGGTGGAGAAATGAAAAAAGAAATATGAAGAGACAGAGTTAGAGAGAAAAAGAGATATAGATATAAAAGTCTATGAAGAGGGAGATGAATCTAGAGATAGAGGGGTAGAGGAAAATGGAGGTAGAGATGAAGATAGAGGAAGAAGGGAAGAGGGAGATAAATAGATAGAAAGATAGAGGGAGAGGGAGAGATAAAGATAGAGGGGGAGAGGGATAGAGAGACAAAGAGACACAAAGTAATAGGCAAATATAGATAAGTGGACAGAAAAATAGAGAGGGGGAGATAAATAAGGGAGGATAGATAGAGGGATAGATAATAGATTGTGAATAGAAATGGAGAGAGAGGTTGATATAGAGAGAGGGGGTATAGAGAAAGGTGGAGAGAGAGAGATAAGAGAGGAGGGGGGGGAGAGGGAGGGATAGCTCAGTTTATGGAGAGGGAGAGGGAGGGGGAGGGGAATAAAAGAGGAGAAAGGTGAAGCAAAAAGAGAGAGAGAGAGAGAGAGAGAGAGAGAGAGAGAGAGAGAGAGAGAACAAGGTGAAACTACATTTGCAAATCTTAAAATTATATCAACCAAGTGAGATGTATAGGATCACACATTCAACATTAAGATATAAATTAGCAAGCCAAATGAGACACCATATTTACATGGAGAAACCCTTTCAGGAAAAAACTCCACACAAGAAAGACGACGGGTGAACTCACAATACTGGTTCCCACTTTTTGACCAACTTTGACACTTATATGAATATTTTGAAAAAAACCTTCACTTTCCGACACCTATAACTTCTAAATCGTTAAGAATTTGAAGATGATATAAACTAGTGATTTTTAACATCTTGTTTGTAGATTCTAAATATATTTGTTTCAAATTTGTTTGAATAAAATTTTGTTGATTTTTCCATCTCCCTCAAAAAGTAGTTTTTACAGCAAACAACATTTTTTAAGAGTGATGTGTATCCTGAAACGCATAATTTTTTTTGTATAAATGATAAAAACTTAATTCTTTTGAATTTTGGTTTGTAACATCAATAACCAGGGCATGCAGTTGGTTTGATAGTGATATGTTGAATATTTATCATTTTATTAAGTTTTGAAGTTTGACTAATTATAATTTAGATATAGGTGTACGTTTGAACACATAACTTGTTCTATATATATCAAAATTCAATTTTCTTTTTTTTGGTTGGAAAGAAAACATCAATACCTAGTGCATAGATATTTTTCAGATTTTTTTTGAATTAGTTTACTATTTTTCCCAATGCATTGAACAAAGAAGTTCACGTTCGGTGAAAAACCTACATTCATAAGAAATAAAATAAAAATATAATAATGAAATTAAATATATTAATTGTTATACTATTTGTAAATCTTATAATAAGGACTAAATACTTTTTAAAAAAAAACTTTTAAATGAATTAATTTGACCCCCCAGAAGCTAATGTAAAATTGGTTGTTTATCAGCATTTGATAGATGCAAAAGAGACTCCATTGCAAGTATGATTTAGAAGTAGAGAGGTTCCATCCAAGAAATTTTGATCTAAGAGCCTTTGATTTAACTCTCTTCAATTAATTACTTAAAATGGGACCTCTTAAAGCTTAAATCATTATATTTTTAAAAAAATGTATGATTTCAGCAAAAATCAGGACATACCAAAAAGTGGGAACCAGCTTTGTGAGTTCACCCCGACAAGTATATTATTAATCTTCAACCACCAAGACTTGTACAATTATACACTTCTCTAATTAATTTGGTAGCACCTAGATACTTGCAACTGAATCATATAAAACTACTATGCCATAACTCCAATTTATAGAAAATTGCAGGAGGGAGGACCAATATCATAACCCAAAATAAGAGACAAAAACTACTTGCAAATATCCATGTCTAGGATAATGAATAGCCAATAGACAAAACAAATATCAATTATCTTCATGTGTGGCTTATTATGTGGATGCCTAGCTCATAGCTAATAAGAAAAGTAACTCTTAGATGGCACATGAATAGACAACCAAACACCTCTATTAGTAGGAGATCAACTAGAGCCAAAACAATCGCAAAGATCCCACCACAAACCATTACAAAGAGGTTGTGAAGCTTCTATCTGAAAAGACACCCTCTAAGATATTATTAAGATGTAAAGGATACATCCCACCAAGTAGATATTTGTATAAGGAAAGATACAATGTACCAAAGAGAAGGATGGATACGGAGATAGAGATGTATAGAAATACAGAAGAGAATAATAGAAGAATAGGGATTATAAGAAGGGTGAATCCCATATCATTGGTACATGGTGAACATATATACCATGAGTTATATCTATTATGTGTTATGATGTATGGCAATTAGTTTTTATTTACTGATTCTATTAACTATTTAATACATACTTCAAACTAATTCATTATCCCTCTCGTACTACTAAGTGTGGGGTATAAATACAACACATAGAAAGTACTTGGGGCTTAGTGCTTCGATCTATGTTCCCCCATTTTCTTGTTAACATTGGTTTCGTTGTTGGGACCTTGGTTAAGTTGTACAAAGGAAATTAATGAGAAATTTAATTTCAATATGAACAATAGGAATAAAGGGAGAAATTATATTTTTCTCATAAATTGTGACGCTCTCTCTTTGGTATCGATCTCGTGAGAGAGAGTTAGGCATCAAGAGGATTGAGAATAGAAGAGGAGATCTCTGAAAGGAATCCCTTGAAGGATGTGACCTATAAAAAGAAGTTATAAAATAACTACCATGGGATAAGATAAAGGAGTAATGTAACACCAAACCAAAAACACCCATGGAAAAAAAGGAGACAAGAAGAAATAAAGAGAGATTAAAGAGAAAAATGAGTTGAAAAAAAGAGGGTGTGGCAAACCCAAAGAGAATGGGAGAATATGAATTCACATTAGAAAAGAGAATCAATTAACAGATTTGGATAAGAGCATAGAGGAACATGGGTAGCCTAAGAAGTTAAGAGTAGAGAACTATAGAATCATCGAGGCTCCAGCCATACTACATCTCTTTAAAAAATCAATAATTGGATCAGATCTATCAAACCTTACAAATAAATTGAACGCTATATTTATTGAATTCTTGAAAACTACGAAGATAATAAATCCATCAAAGAAAAATATTTGATTAATTAGTCAATCAAAAGTGTAAAGAAGTTAAGGAGAGAAGAGATAGAAGAAGATAGCAATGTCATGTTTAACTTAGAGAAAGAGTTATCAACATTAAGTAATGAAATGTGATTAATAATAAGAAAACATCACATAATATGAAAAGGTGTTATGAAGAATCACAATCCCTAGACCAAGACCCATCCCCTGCGTCTTATAAAATAAGAAGGATATTAGTGGAAAGAGATACCACATAAAGAAAAAAAGGTCTACAAGAGCAAGATATGGAACACTACGAATAATTTTCGAGGAAGAGTATTTTGAAATCAAGTTAACAAGAGATAAGGGCAAATAAAACAAAATTGGCACATTAAGAAGTATAGAGAAGGAGAAGAAAGAAACTCCACCAATCCGTTAACCTAGACAAGAGAAAGAGAAGTAGAAAATAGGACCATCAATCAAGCCTAGAATTGGTATTTGGAAATGACACTACAAAAGCCATGGAGCATAAATTCTTCCTATAATTACTATGGTAGAGAAAGGTTATTAAGAAATATGAAATCAAACTACTAGACTTTTTGGCATCTTTGAGGAAGGATACATTGGATTGGTACAAAATGACCTATCTAAAACATGATAAGGATTGGGAAGAAGTGAAGAAAGACTTTTCTAGCAAACTTTGATGCTCCGAAAATACCATTTGAGAGTGTAAGAAAAATGTGAGAGTTGGTATAGAGAAAAGGAGAATCAGTGAAAGATTATGATAAGAGGTTTAAGGAGGTATCACACAAACTAGAAGAACCATTAATAGAAAAATAAAAGGTAGAATGGTTCAGATGTTGTAACCTAAAAATAATTGTAATGGCTCTTCTTGCCCTTTCGAGCAACAAATCTCTCTCTCTCTCTCTCTCTCTCTCTCTCTCTCTCTCTCTCTCTCTCTCTCCTCTCTCTCTCTCTCTCTCTCTCTCTCTCTCTCTCTCTCTCTCTCTCTCTCTCTCTCTCTCTCTCTCTCTCTCTCTCTCTCTCTCTCTCTCTCTCTCTCTCTCTCTCTCAAGATATAAGATATTCTATTAAAACTCTCCCAAGAAAGTTCTCATCTATTGCAAGCTTTATCATATTAAGTGCACTGATAGCAATCTCAACTCCTCCATTAGGTCTCAAAGTCAAATATATGAAAACGGGAGGAGGCCTAGAATGTAGTAACACTTTGTTGTTATTTGTATCTATTTACATTTATGTCTATTCAAGTCTATTTATACATATGTCCATTTACATTTGGGTCTTTTGTTTTAGTTATCTTTATCCAATCAAATCTGGATGTTCGTAGAGGTTGAAAGGCCAAAATGAGGGTTTGACTAAGGCAAGCCCCTAAATAGCATCCAACATGCTTATTTTATCTTTATGCATAGGTTAGGACACTGTGGAATCTGGAAAAGTGCACATTGGGAACCTTCTGACTAGTTTGATCGGGATGACAATGAAGGCGCATTGTAGTCTATGCGACATGCTAGCATCTGAGGTCAAGAGTGTCTCTAACTAGTGTCAGGTTACTCTTTGTTTGCTCTTTTCATTTCTGTAACTTTTAAATTTTATCTTAATAAATTTTATTGATTTAGACCTTTCCTATTATGTACTTATTTAAGCTTACTTACAAAGTTACCTTTTTAGTATATATATTATCATATTTACTTTTTGGTTGCTTTAGATTTAATTAGCAATTAAATTCATATCACTAGATGTATTAGAAGGTATTTTTTGTTTGAGGACATATTTCCTTAAAGGTAGAAAATTGCTTCTCTTAAATTATGGAATATATAGAGAATGGGATGAACACGAGACATATAATTGTCCATCAAAAGCCTTCCACTTGAGAAATGCAAAAGATCATCCAAACCCTATATGTTTGCTACACCAAGGGCATGACAAAGATGTAGATTGAAACATGGTATAGTTCATAGGACTTGCAAAGCGATCCTTGTATGCACATGATGTGAGATACAAACGACCACCATGAAGGAAAAACATTAATTCCAACACATTGAAGAATCCCCATCCATAAAATTATTAGGAGGATAGTAAAAATTTCAATCATAGAGGAGATCAAGGATGAAAAAGGGGAAACTACAAAAGAGATGTTGTAACTTGTTACAAATGTAATAAAATCAATCACTACACCAAAGATTGTTCGTCAAAGAAAATGAAGAGTTGTGCATTATGCAGTAATGAAATCATGATTTTTACAACTACGAGAGTGAACATAAATGCTTTTAGAATGCTCCACCCAAATCTAAGAGTGGCGAGCTTCAAGGACCAAATAGAGGAGATAGGGTTATCTGGAAAATCCCTCTGCAAGGTGCTAGAGGATGTCAATGTTGGAAATTGACACTCATTTGGTTTCTTATGTTGTCATTGATGGCAACATATTCTGGTTCACAATAACATCCGACAAACACTTCATCGACATCAAGGATTTCAAAGGTAATCGGCAAACTAGGTACCGGTATGGGAAGTCGACATCACTTGGAGATCCGGCAAAGGGTAGTATCTAGAAAATCATTTTATAATTCATATGTATTTGTAATGAGCCTACATGTATTATCATCTTGTATGTAAGACGACATATGGTATAAATATGTGTAAGGGTATATAAGTTAGTTTATTAGGTCATTTTCATAATAACATTCGTGATAAGATTTGAAATGCGAAGTTTATGTATGCGAGATCATTTGTATGTGAAAGCAATATTTTGTAATGATCTGTAGATGATTTCTAAGGTACTCACAAGGTGTATGTTATTCCGACAAGGGTTTAGGGTTTAAGAACCAGAACAGTCAAAGCCTTAACTGGAACTCAATCAGGCATAATAGACACATTATATGAGTTCAGTTTTGCATTTTTGTATTGGAAAGTGATTGTAGTTAGTTAGACTCTTGGTGATGAGCAGTTTGCTCTAGACAATGTGCCTTCCTACATGTGCAAGCCCCTATTATGTGTAATATCTCTTCATATGGCCAGTGAATTGATATTGTGGGTCATAAATCCCACCATGGTTTTTCCTCATTGAGGTTTTCCATGTATAAATTCTTTGTGTTATGGTGTTCATTTATGTGATTGTCGTATTTGTTTTAGTTATATGTAGTTATGTTTACCGGTTGATGAATGAATGCTTTGATAAGGCTAAAATCTTATATTTTGGTAGAACACTGATTCACCCCCCCCTTCTCAGTGTTCTTGGATTCCAACAATTGGTATTAGATCCTTGTGCCTCGGAGGAAGCCTAATAGCTTGAGGGAAATCCTGAATCCAGAATCCATGGAGATGTGTTTGAGGCAACAACTTGAAGTTGCTCTTGAAGATTATGAAGCTAAAAAATTTAAGAACATAAAGTTGGAAGATGAACTTAGATCTGCAAAAGAATTCACTATCACTCTGCAAGAAAAGCTATCTAATGCTCAAGCCAAAAGGAAGGAAATGTAGGAAAGATTGCAAGATCAAAATGATGAAGAAAAGGATACTCTGAAGAACCTATGCCAGAAGTTGAATCAAGAGAATGAAGTTATGAAGAATGAAACACAAGACCTAACTATGAGGATGGTAAAAAAAATTGAAGACAAAAAGAAAAAGGAGGAAGACCTTGCTAGATCACTAAAGGACAGATCTGAAGAATGCATCGGGTTGGCTCATGAAAATGACGTGTTGAGAACAAAATTAGTGCAATTCCAAAACAATGAACAAGAACTTGAAAGACAGATGATAATCCTAAGAGATGATTTGACTATTGCAAATGAGTATAAGGACAAATTTAAGGCTAGTTCAGCACAACTTAATGAATTATTGGAGAGCCAAAGGCAGTTTAAAGACTCCAGAGGACTTGGATTTGAACAAGGTCAGAGCTCCAGTACTGCATATGAAGATCAGACATCTGGTATGCAGAATGAACAGAACAACCAGAACTAGAGGACACCGGTAAGGCAGCTCAATGCTCACAAATTTAATGGTAGATGTTTTGTTTGTAATAAATTTGGTCATATGGCTAGACAATATAAAAATAGAGTGAATTAGAATTATAACTTTGTCCCCGATCAATGTTCCAAATGCCATAAGTATGGTCATAGGATAGAAGATTGCAGAACGAATGTAAAATGTCATGCATGTGGAAAGTTTCGACATATGGCTAATCAGTGAAGGTCAAGCGATTATCCCAAATATAGCAAAGCAATTCAAATGCACAATGTTACATGTTATACTTGCAACAAGATTGGACACAGCCAAGTTTTGTGGAAGCAAAAATCCATCAGTTAGCAATAATGGATCAAATGATAAAGGAAAGCAAAAGATCAATGAGATCCGGCATGATCATACCAAGAGATGGGTCAGGAAGTCAGATGATCAATCGGGAGATGAAACTGGTCCGATTACTCAACCGATAGAGCAGAATGTTCCTGCACCGACAGGAAGCTCATCTGACAATTGAGGCAGATGCCTTAGGGGTAGGAAAATTTCATGAAAATCATCCATATTCCTTAGGAAAGAGATCTGGAAGGAAGTTTCAAACATCTGAAAAGGTTTATTCGGCATATATGTTGACTCAAGATCTGGTATGTTTCACCAGAAGGCATTTATGTCGATGGTGAATTAAGGTTTTTTTTCAAAGGATAAAGGAAGAATTCACTTCAGTATGATCACTTTGCATTCAGAGTGATACAGAGCGAGTCAATGGCGATTCAGAGTGATTAGAAGCAACCATCAACAATTTTAATTGCATTCAAAGGAGATATCTAAGGTTTGTCATTGATGACTATTTCCAAGTATTTTTCATAATTCAATCATTCGAAATGGAGGCTGGTTCTTCTTTTGTCCCCTCTTTCATTGCAAATCCCAATGTAGTAGAGGTTAAGGATCGTCTAAGACCAATATTCAAGAGATGCCCTCATATTGCAACTCTGAATGATTCAGTCGGTGATTATTTGAGGGTTCCCGAAGGCATTGTTTATGTTGAGGATGTCAAAGCTTACATCCACTACAATCTAGAGGACTTGGGAACAACTGAAATCAAATCAATGTACATATCTGAACTCTTGAAGGGTCTAGAATCATCAAGCCTGAATTCAAACATATTGCAGATCTAATCTTGGATATTCCTGAGTTTGAGGATGAAATAATCTGGTACATGCTAGGCAGAGTTCATGGTGAATTTATCTGGTTGGATAGACCCCACAAGATCACCAAGGAAGAAATCAAGGCTATCACCAGCTTACCTCAGATAGGTCAGAAACTAAAGAAGAAGATATCAAATGATCAAATCAACAGGCTCACAGGTGCAACCTTGGATAGTCGGGCAATGAGAGTCAATACCATTACTGACAAGGATTTCAAATTCATCAGCATGATTATAGGTTACGAGGTAATCCAATCTAACTAACTTAACTTAGTTTCTAGCTCTTGCATTTTCGTTGCTTATCAAATGTTGAAGAAGGATGAAAAGTATGATTTGTGTGAATGGATGAAAGAAGAGTTGATTATGAACTTAGGCAAGATCAAGGGAGAAAAGAAAGGAGTTTTCCAGTATGTAAATTTGATAGTGTGCCTAATGCTTTTCTTTTTGAATGAGATACAGGGTTTGGGCAAAAGGCAACGGGCCTTCGATATACCAGTAGGCAGGTAGATTAAGGGTGCTATCACTGGTGAGGGGAACCAAAGAGATGAAAAAGTTTGGGGATACTTCGAATCATTTCAGAAAGCCATGAAGTTAAGGGAAAGAATTCCAAAGCACATAGTTGAGAAATACTCAATTGAAATCTATTTCACGGTGAAAAAGGATGAAGCTCTTATGGAAGCTGTGATACCCTGGAAGATATGAATTGAAGAAATGGGTTATGAGGTAGATGCAAACATTTTGGATGGATATTATAAGATACTTATAAATGCACCAACATATGAATCTAAAAAATCATTTGGAATTGCCAAGCAAAAAGAACTTGAAGTTAAAACAAAATTTAATCAAAAGAAGAGAGAGAGAGAGGCAACAGAAAAAAGTAAGTCACTTTATTGAAAAAGTCTCAAATGATATTAAGACTATAATTGAAGCCTCGTCAGCCAAAGAAGTCAAGAAGAGGAAACAAATTGAAGCTCTCATTGCACCAATTAATTTAGATATTGAGACTGAGGATGAAATTCCTCTATCTTTCAAGAGGGTGCAGAGAAAGAAGGTAGAAGATCCAAAGGAGAAAGCTGAGAAGACAAGGAAGCAGTCAGCAAGGAAGGTAACCTTTAAGATACTCGCAAGTAAGTCAGCTGAAAGGAAGCCTACTCGAAAGAAAAGGCCAGTAAAAGAAACTCCTACATCATCCGACAAGAAGAAGAAGAAGGGAGACGTAGATGAAGCTATTGAAATTGGTAATGTAACTATTATTCCACCTATGTCTTGTGATGAGTTAATAGATGAGATAACAAAGAATGGTATTTTAAAAAATAATCAACATTATTATGAACATTTGGATATAAGCAAAAAGAAATTGAGGAAGTAGTTTTTTTACACTTAGATATATATAAGAAGGCTTTATTAGAGATTGAAAAGCAAATACCGACACAATTATATAATAATCTAAATGCTAGAAGATTATCCGTTGTAGAGGAATATTGACACATAAAGATTCAAGGATTATGAACTATTTGTGGTTCAATTACCCCGGAGGAGATGAATATGTTCTTGAAACTGTTAATAAAAGAATTTTCCAAAGTAGGCACAAGACAGTTAGCCTTATGGCAGGTAGAGTTAAAGAAATAATCAGTGAAACCCACAAGGCATGGGTTAAATTATTTATTGACCACCCTGATTTCTTTACATATCCTAAGTCTGACATTATAGACATATCGGTTGATGTCAAAGACAAAGGTGTAGTGGGTAGCCCATTCACAATTTTGAAAGATGCGAAGGAATTAAATGCAAAATCTCTGGCATAGGCAAATGTACAGGATAAAGAGGAGATACCAGCAGAAAAAGCTAGTGTACATAATGAACAGGTTATATATGTTGAGGACAATAGTCCTCTAGATCAAAATGAATAGGTTGTGGATACAACAAATGAGGTATCAACAGTAGTAGATGTTGCACCAAGTGTCAAAGCCACTGGTGCAAAAGAAGATGATATTGAAGAAAATAAACTGGAGGAGAAGAATAAAGAGAAAAATCAAGAAGGAGAGAAGGAAAAGGAAGATCAAATTGAAATAAGTGTTTCTGCACAATCATTAGAGAAAAAGGGAGAGGAATTTGACAAAGAACCGACAACCAGAAATTCATTGTTTGCAATTAACACTGCAAATGTTGAGCAGAAGAGCATAACAGAGATGAGTTCAACCGAACTCATGATGATTGCAGCTCAGAAAATGATCAAGGAAGGGACTGAGGAAAAGCAAACAATTGATCATTTTATTCCAATTTTGCACCAATTAGTCCCAGAATGCCAAATTGATAAGGGAGAAAGCCCATTTGGCAAGCTCAAAATGTTGATAGAGCATATGTCAAAGGAATTTCAATCAGTGCAACAGATCTCTAACCGATACGCTCTGGACCGGTTTTCTTAGGCTAAAAGGGCCACTTTAGATCAGTTGATTGAATCGACAAAGTATAGATAGCAGATAGATTGAAAATAATAGATGATGCTTTGAGGCAATGCACAAATATTTACCGGGTATGCTGCAATTCAAGTTTACTTATAGCAGGTATAGACAAAAGTATCAAAGATATTCAAAATACAATTGCAGGCATTGTAAATAACTTTGATGGAGTAAATTCTTTAACCACATATGTAGATGGTCAAATTTTGTAGTTAGAAGTCCATATTTCAGCTCTTGAAAGAGACAGGGATAAAATCATATGGAGAGTTAAAGAGCTCAAAGAGTTAGTGAGTTCCTCGGTTGGACACATTGTATGTACGTAAGAAGGAGTGTATAGATATGACGAGAAAGCCCACACCAACATAACTCAAGGAAAAAGAATCTCATGCATATGTCCTAAATGGCCTTGTGTCAATTTCAGGGACATTCAAATCTAGTTGGGACACATATTTAGAGTTACTGAAGAATGCTTACCTGAAAATCTTCAAGCTCATTCAACTCCAGTAAGTATTTTGAGAGACATTCCCCTGTACAAAATTTCATTGATTTATTCATTCTTTGTACTGGTTTTTGGCATTGATGTCAAAGGGGGAGTGATGCATGTGAAAAATAAAAAGGAGAAATATGTATGGATCAAATTTCAGATGGTATATATAGCTCAGGGGGAGCAGAATTACATTCCAAGATCAGCAGGGTAGATTGAAACCATTTTTCACATGAGTGTTGCCATCAATGTCAAAGGGGGAGATTGTTGGAAATTGACACTCATTTGGTTTCTTATGTTGTGTGGGGGAAAAAGTGACACTAAGCAAACATGCCCTAATCTCACTTTCAACCACACACTTGTGGAATACGAAAGAGCCTAGAGTATCACACAATTGGCTACTTCTTCTTGTGGAAGAGAGAGGCACGGGCTACCTATTAGGATTTCTATTCCTTTGTTGTAATAGAAAGATGAAATGATGCAAGTTCAATTCCTAACCCCAAAGTGCAAGTATGAACTAATAACAAGATTGCAAAATTGAACTTAAACAATGGAAAGTTGTAAACACAAGGACAAGACAAGAATGTAAATGCGTACCTGGTGTAAAAATCTGAGTGAAAATGTTCGGGACGGGGGCGTGGGCGCCACTGTCCTGATTCTGCCCCTGAAACTGCTCCGGAAATTGCTGTTTTGCACTCTGGAAAAGCTGTAAAAAATGCTGAAAATGTTGTCTGTCAGGAGGACCAGGGCGCCCAGCGCCCCTGTCCTGGCAAGACCAGGGCGCCCCACGCCCCTGTCCTGGTCTTTTGCTCTGAAATTTGGTGCGGAGTGCTGTCTCGACCTGCTATTCCCGGATCTGCAACCTGCTGCGTTGTCCGAGTCCCGAAATCTGCACTTATATCTGAAAAGGTGTTTTGGGCGGCTATATAGGGTTTTGCCTTAGTCAAACCCCCGCTTCGGTGATTTCCACCTCCACGAATAGCCAAGTTGTATTGTAAAATGTATTGTGTGTGCAGACCTAGTGTGTGTGCAAGGTCCTTAAATGCAAGAAAGCAAACTAGAGCAACCTAGAAAGTAAACCCTAATTGCTTGTAAATGATAATGTAAATGCTCTAAATCAAGATGCAAAGTGATCTAAAGCATGAATAAAGTATATATTGAAGCTTATGCAAAGACATGAAAACAACATGAAATCATACCAAACCCTCAAGGGAGGAGTACAAGCCAATCTTCAGTCGATAATCTCCTATTGTTCTTCAATGTCTCCCAAGCCCTAAATGAATGAAATTGATGAATGCTTGATGGATGGATGTTGAATGTTATTGAAGTCTTCAAAGATCTTCTCTTTCGCTGCATATGAGGTTCCTCAAAACGAAAATCGGATCCCTTCCAATGAAGAAAGAGAGCTCTTATATATGAAACCCTAGGTCTTAATTTCGACTTTTGGCCGACCTAGAGATTGAATCTCCCGCCAATTTCTTGGGGTTAAGCTTTATTTTATGATTGGATCGCGCTCCTAAAATTTTAGGAAAAATGTTCGAGACCATGTGCACGTCGGGCGCCATGGTCCCGACAACTTTTCACCAAATTTTTAGGGCCGTCGGATATGATGATTTTAGAGCGAATCCCAAAGTTACAGCTGATTTCGAGATGTTTTGACCCCCGAAATCAAGCCCCCAAGTTCAAAATAGGACCCAATTAGGGTTTTTGATTAAATGATGTATTAGAAGAATAAAATGAAAGGGGCACACTTTAATGAAAGGGCCCAACTTTATGATATGGGATATGATAAAATAGAACCCTAGACCTAATTAATTTAATTAATTAAGTGCTAAAGGGGAAATGCAATGCAAAATGCAAAATGCGCCAAGGTGGGTGCTAAACTAGGTGTGAAATTGTACCACCCTAGCAAGTGCGTACAATTTACAACACTACATATGTTATCATTGATGGCAACATACTTTGGTTCACATTAACATCTGACAGACACTTCACCGACATCAAGGATTTCAAAGGTAACCGACAAACTAGGTACCGGTATGGGAAGCCGACATCACTTGGAGATCCGACAAAGGGTAGTATCCGGCAAATGATTTTATAATTAATATATATTTGTAATGAGCTGAATGTATTATCATCTTGTATGTAAGCTGACATATGGCATAAATGTTTGTAAGGGTATATAAGTCAGTCTACTAGGTCATTTTCATAATAACATTCGTGATAAGATCTAAAATGCGAAGTTTATGTATGCGAGATCATTTGTATGTGAAAGCAATATTGTGTAATGATATATAGATGATTTATAAGGTGCTCATAAGGTGTATGTTATTTTGGCAAGGGTTTAGGGTTTAAGAACAAGAACAATCAGAGCCTTAACCGGAACTCAATCAGGCATAGCAGATGCATTATATGAGTTTAGTTTTGCATTTTTCTATTAGAAAGTGATTGTAGTTAGTGAGACTCTTGGTGATGAACAGTGTGCTCTAGGAAGTGTGCCTTCTTGCATGTGCAAGCCCCTATTATGTGTAATATCTCTTCATATGGACACTGAATTGATATTGTGGGTCACAAATCCCACCGTGGTTTTTCCTCATTGAGGTTTTCCACGTATAAATTCTTTGTGTTATGGTATTCATTTATGTGATTGCCTTATTTTTTTTAGTTATATGTATTTATGTTTACCGGTTGAAGAATGAATACTTTGATAAGGCTAAAATCTTATATTTTGGTAGAACATTGATTCACTCCCCCCCTCCCGGTGTTCTTGGATTCCAACAGTCAAAGGGTTGATAACTGGTCATCAAATACATCAGACAATGAGGAATTTATTTGAGAAGAATACCAACATTATATATGTATGCGAGAAAAGCGGGTCGATAGAACTCAATATGTGGAAAACGGAGTCTAAGGAGCCTTGCTCACACACCCATAGGACTATGCGATCCCTTGATAGGAGTTCTTGGATTTGGACTATGCGCCTCTTCCATCAGTACTAGCAAATTTTATAGGTGGATTCTTATGTCCCGACCGTAGGTCGAAGGGATTTTCTGTAGGATGGGGATTGGTGTTAGAGGAGATGGTGACACAGGGCCGCAGGTTTGCATGGGGATCGGCTATGCTAGCCCATTTGTACAGGGACTTACATGAGGTGGTATACCTGGGTTACGATAGTTTGTTAGCTAGTGTGACACTCCTATAGGTATGGTGTTGGGAGCACATTCCAGCAGCTAGGCCACTGGTGGATAGAGACAGGCCTGTTGGGCGGGCATATGCATATGGATATAGGGCGTTAGTTGTCCAGTGGAAGCTAGGAAAACTTGAGCACTAGAGGAGGGTATTGGATGACATCGATACGGTCGTTTGGCAACCGTATACAGATTGTGAGGTATGGGTCGAGGATGGGCTGGAGATGCCATATGTTTTTATGAGTAAGTTTTTGATAGGGCGGATGCCCTTTGTGATCGAGAGATTTCAGGTTGCCAGAGTTTTGCGGCAGTATGGTCGACAGTAGGGGATACCACAGGGGACTTGTTTGTATGCACGTCAGAGGCAGGATATATCGGATTGGGGTCCGACTATTGATAGTGGAGCGGTTGTAGAGGAGTTTGTCAGCTTAGCGGGCCAGATATGGGACTACGCTCCTGAGATATTAGATGCTGGGATGACACATGAGTTTGCTGGTTTATTCGCAGCTCATGTCGTGGCTAGGATATCAGATCCTGAGGAGATGCGGCCTGCTTTCAATGATGATGAGGATGAGGCAGGGGGAGATGGTGATGAGGGAGATGATGGAGGTGGAGGAGGACAACAAGGGAGAGGATATCAGGGGAGGAGAGGAGATAGAGGTAGAGATGGGGGTGATAGGGGAGTGCGGGTGGAGAGAGCAATTCGACGAGCTGTGATGGATAGAGGGAGAGGAGGTTTGGTGATTGGAGCAGGGGAGGAGGGGAGAGTGGGAGAGGTGATAGTAGCAGTGGGAGGGATTGATGAGTGGAGACAGCCAGTGCAGAGGAGGAGGAAAGATGAGTTACCTCCACTAACATCGAGGACAGGTAGAGGGACAGGGGGTGCCCCTTCACAGGTGCCCCTACAGGTCTGGATCTTGACGCATATGGAGGACGCCCAGATTAGGACCCTACAGTTGACAGTACAACAGCTGCAGGCATAGCTATTGATGCAGCAACGTCAGATTACCCAGCTGACCCTAGAGCGTGATACTGAGATAGAGTGGCGGGGTCGAGCGGAGGAGCTGGCAGGGAACTTGTAGAGAGCGGCAGCAGGTGGCCTTTTGAGAGATATTACGAGAGAGTTGTCCTTGAGAGTCAAGGAGGTACAGTACTATCGATGCCACTATGAGGATGCGGTGCCTAGGGAGTGCAGAGTGCAGAGCTTTACACAGTCGAGATCGAATCGATCTCGAGAGATTGGGTCGCGATCAGAGAGCAGAGGTGTGATGGGACCTTCGAGACAAGATCCTCCTGGAGATCTAGGGGCTGGGACATCAGCGGTGAGACCATCCCCCTCAAGAGATAGTCATACTTGAGAGACGATGTCTCTATTGTATTTTGGATCATTGTTTTTATTGTACAGGGCACAAACATGACATATATTGTACATTTTGATCAGTTTTGATATATATATATATACGACACCATTGTTTTTTATTATGAGATGTGTTATGGATGATGCTTTCTATATGCTTGTGTTTATTTTATGACGATGCAACGCTTAGATAGATGTATGTGAAGTGAAATGTAATGATGTAAATGTATGATGTTTATGAGATGTGAGATGTATCTTGAAAATGAGATGTATGATTTTATATGCAACTAATTTTAAAATGATATGCAACTACTTGTAAAATGATATGCAACTACTTGTTTTTGGAGCATCCTCATTCTGCATTTGTCATCTCGATATAACCATATGTTATTTGCTTTTGATATAGGTATCATCATTGAGCATGGATTGATCTTCAGATATGTTGAAAATTTATACAAGCATAATGGTATAATTGAACCATGATAACCTGAGAAAAATTTACATGATGTTTGATTTTGCAAGATAGCACAAACGTCAAGGTGTAATTGAACCAGGATGACCAGAGTGCGGATTGTGTATAAACAGACAAGATTAAACCATGTGTATGCGTAAAGTGGAATCATGTCTTCAGTGATATGTTGTGAATCGTGTCTTGAGACAAGTATTTACACAGTACAAGTGATCGCCTCCCAGACAGAAAACTAAGAAAATATTGGAGTTTCCCGATGATCTCTAGCTTGGAAGCATTGTTGAGAAAATGTAGAGAATCCAATAATTTAAAAAGTTCAAATGCAAAAATAGTCAAGACTTTATGCAAAATGTAACATTTGGTACTTTAGAAAATCATCCATCATATTGTTTTTGTGATCCTTGTTTTAGCGATTCAATATTTCACTTTGTGGTTGAGTAAGTTTTTGGTTGCTAGATGTGGTGTTCTGAATTTTGCAAATAGTCTGGATGGTTTGAACATGCTGCAAGTTTTGATGATTATTGCCCCTAGTTAAGTGTGTCTCTCGATGTGGATATGTACAGTGATTACCAAGCCATGTTGAAATGCAGGGAAAGGATACATGGATAAATCAGGATAGTGACTACACTAAGTATGTCCTGAATGGATATTCGTGATATAGTGTTGGGCGATGGCCGATAGTGTTGGACTGCAAAGATATGGATATGGAGATAGATAGAGGAGCTGCCCTTTCACAATAGCGCCTGTTACCAGGTTTTCACCAGTTGCTTTTATTGTACCTTTTTATTTGCTTTTTCTTGATTTTTTTGATTTTTTGATTGTTTTGACTTTTTCCATGCATTAGACTACTCAAGTGTAGTATTTCTTCAGATGAATGTTGTTAGTTGGTTCATCGAGCACATCTCCTTCTGAAGTTGTTAGCTGATAAGCACCTAATCCATAGATTGATACGATGACATAGGGACCTAACCAATTAGGTTCAAATTTCCCTTTCTTTTCTCGATCTTGCTAATTTCTTGGATTTTCTTTGAGGACTAGGTCACCAATTTTAAATTTTCTGGGAATGACCTTGTGATTGTAGCTTCGGCACATGCGTTGCTGATATGCTTTGAGATGAGTATAAGCATGTTGACTTCTCTCATCTAATAGTTCCAGTTCTTGCAATCTGTTGACTCGATACTCTTCATCTGGGATTAAGCCTTTTAGAGAGACTCTGAGAGATGGAATTTCTACCTCTAGGGGTAAAATAGCTTATGATCCATATACCAATGAGAATGGTGTCGCTCCTGTAGGTGTACGAATGCTAGTTCTGTATGCCCAAAGTGCTAGATTGAGTTGGATTTGCCAATCTTTGCCTACATCATTCACTGTTTTCTTTAGGATTTTCAATATTGTTTTGTCGGACGCTTCCGCTTGACCATTCCCCTGTGGGTAATATGGAGTAGAGAAACAATGTTGTATTTTGAATTGTTCACATAGTTCTCGGACATCTTGGTTTTTGAAAGGTCATCCATTATCGGTGATGATGGAGGTTGGAATACCATATCTGTAGATCAGATAGTTTAGGATAAAAGAGACAATTTGTTTTCCAGTCATTGTGGTCAAGGGGACTGCTTCTATCCACTTGGTAAAGTATTATGTTGCAGTTATAATGAACTTGCGTCCATTTGAAGACGAAGGATGAATTTTGCCGACCAATTCTAGTCCCCACTGACAAAAGAGCCAAGATATTGTAAATGGCTGCAGTTCCTGTGCTGGTGCATGTATCAGATTGCCATGGATCTGAAATTTAGGACACTTTTTGGCAAAATGATAAGAATCTTTTTCCATTGTCAGCCAATAATATCCCATTCTGCGAAGCTTTTTAGCTAGAGTTGTACCACTTGAATGTGTACCACAAATACCTTCGTGAAGCTCATGTAAAGCGGAGTCAGATTCATTACGATCAAGGCAACGAAGAAGAGTACCATCTAGACCTCGACAGTACAAAGTATTAGCAGTGAGAGTATAACGGGCGGCTTGTCAGATAAATTTACGTTTTTGGTTACGGGATTGGTCAATGGGGAGGATATTGTTCTTTAGATAATCATATATTGGTCCATATAAAGGAGAATCCGAACCAATCAAGGCATAGATAACATGGGATTCAGAGTGGTCATAGGCTGGGGAGAACAATTGCTCTATGAGGAACTCGTAACGACTCTATTGCTTTGGAATTTGTAGTAATGAAGCGATAGTAGCCATTGCATCGGCTGCTTTGTTGTTCAACCTTGGTACTTGCTCGAAGGTGATGTGTACAAAATATTGTTTGAAATCATCCACCATTCGTTTGTAGGGTAGTAGCTTGTCATCCTTTGTCTGATAGTCATCATTGATTTGATTGACAACTAGTTGCGAATCTCTGTAGACCTTTAACTCTGTGATTTTCCATTCTACGACCATTTTGATGCCTATAACCAATGCCTCACATTCAGCCACATTATTTGTGCATGGAAACATAAGCCTATACGATCTTGATATAGTATGCCCTTCAGGAGTGATGAATAGAATGCCAACACCTGAACCATGTTGTGTGTAGGATCCATCAAAGTATAGGGTCCATTGTTTGGTAGAAATAGTAAGAACGTCCCTGTCTAGAAATTCAATCTCCATGGTTTGTTTTCCTGGTAGCGGTGCTTCAGCTAGTGATAGGGAGGAAGGGCAAGGGGGTTGCCCAATTAGGCTTGTATTTTTACTAAGTGATAGGTCCTTTGCTAGTTTCAAGGTGTAGTCACCAAAATCAAAGTGCAAAAAGCTAATAGGCAACCTAGCAACTCTCCTTGATCCACCTCCCTAAGTCAAACACTCCCTGGTTACTCGAGGGCTTCAACTCCATTGTTTTAGGCTTTGTAGTCTAACACCTTACCCTCTCAACTGGAGTTCATTTTCTCTATCCCTGACCTTTTCTCTAACTGCACAAGGCCTCCTCTTGATGAATTACAAGTTTGTGTCAAGTTCTACCCCCATGGGTGTCTTTGGTCTTCTATGGTTTGGAGCGTAGTAATCCTTCACAAGTGCTACAAACTGACTTATCGAGTCTATCTTACCAAATGTGTTAAATGCATGCAAGATTAACTTGTTTCAACTTGATTTGATGGGTTTTATGCTTTACAACCTTCCTTTGTGTACCCGATTTGACAAAAAACCATATTTTAGGCCTAAAACAGGCTACAAGGAATTAGCCCTCTTTTTGGGGTTTTGTGCTCATCCTGCTCCAACGATGGACTTCCAGACAAAAAGAACCTTATATTCTGATACCCTTTTGAAATTTCTTGAGGATTTTCTAAGTCTTAGGATTCATTTGGCCTCCTCCATGACTGTCCCAAAAATGGGTGCAAAAAGAAGGGTTTGCTAGGGTTTTGATGACAATAATCAACTTACATGCTAGAAACCTTCAATGTGAATCATGCAACCTTAGTTCTACCATGACACATACTAATTAGGCCAAAATAAAGTAGTTTCACACCTTCAAAGGTTAGAGAAAAAGGTTTTACAAAAGATGCTCATAAGGAGTGTGCAACATTTACAACTTTTCCCTTTCTTGCATTCCACAAACATATCATTGCATGAGTACCAATTACATTCAAAACATGTAAACATGTCTAACATTAGTGACAAGGAGAACCAAATTAGCCCTGCACAAAAAGGCATTAGGCAATTACAAGCCAATGAATCATTCACTATCAAAGCTTGTTATCACTGCACTTTGCCTCTTTCATTGCATTTTCACTTTAACCTACATTTACCACTATCAAAACTCTTTTTCAAAGGTCTGTCTGGTGCTTTTGATCAATGCTCTATCTTTGAATGTTTGTTGACCTTTATACCTGCTATTTGGAAGAGGAAGATTGCATAAACAACTCAACTAAAATGCAAAAATCAGTCATAATTGACTGTTATAGCCAGCTGGGCGTTACAACATTGCCTAAAGGATCATTAATTGATCTTGGCAATCTCAAAACCCATGGGCAGGGTCAAAGACCACTCCTTGTTCTTGCTTGCAAACAAATAAAAGGAGATACAAGGTTTTACAAACACCAATATATGGTGGAGAGTAAGCAAATGAGTGGAAACTGTATGTGGGAAAAGCGGGTCGATAGAACTCAATATTTGAAAAATGGAGCTCTATGGAGCCTTGCTCACACACCCACAAGACTTCTTGGTGCAAGCTATGGAGTAATGAAGTATCACTCAGCTTCCCAAGGTGGGTCCCATGGTTCTCTATCTTACAAGGTCCCTCAAACCAATGTTTTTGCTCTCAGATCACTGATCAAAATGGTTTAGGGATGGCAAATGCAAGAACGAGGGATGCCTTTTGTTGATTTAATATGAGATGCATCCTAAACTATGCATGATTCTAGAAATACAATAAACTAATTATAAGATAACAAGGTTAGTAAACAAACTATCCTAGTATGATATATTAGTCTATGATTGAGCTAAATGATAAAGAAAGTATTCTAAACATGCATATTTAGACTAATTTCTATCTAAAAGAGAGGCTAAAATGATGAGCATAAAATGATATGAAAGCTTGAATGTATTTGAGCATAAGTATGATAATACAAACTTGGATCATTAAAATGGAGGATGGAGAGCTCTATTTATAGCAAAAATAGGGCAATGGATGGTCAAGATTGAAAGAGTTAATCAAGGGTTGAGTTTGAAAGTTGGGAATCCATGTTTACAATTTGCACCAATGAAATGGTGACAAATGTCAACATAGGGTTGGGTTGAGAGAAGGGGTTGGAGGCATTAAATGCCTGAGAAGACCTTATGGTTATCTAGAGGGTAAGGGTTAAGCTTAAGTTAGGCTTACCCATTGGATTAAGAGTTAATCCAAGGATAAACTCTTGTGCAAATGATTAAGGGATAATCATGGTCAAGGAATTAAAGGCTTGATGAGACCCTTGGGTTGGATGAAGGTTAAGTTAGGCAAAAAGTCTCTAACCATGTAAGAGGGTTGAATTAACCATTAATGGTTTGGGAGACTTTGGGGATATTAAGTGGTTGAAGATTTGAAGCCTTTAATGGCTATCAAATACTTTAAGGTTTTGAGAAGTGACCTCCCATTGCTTAGGGATGTGACAAAGTTTAGAAGATGGGTTAGGCTAATTAGAAGCGATTAGAAGAGTCTAGAAGAAATTAGGAAGGGGTTTAGGAAGGCAAGTGGGAAATGTAGGAGAATGCAAGTGGATGGAGGGATAATAGGATTTAATTGAAATAAAGTTAATTTAATTCAATTTGGTTGCAATTTGGAGAAATTAAATAAATTAGATTTATTTAATTTAGGATAACTATTTAATTAAATTTGAATTTAACTAAAAGTGGATAGGGGGGATTTAATTGAATAAAATGATTTATTCATTAAATGGGTATAGTGAATTTAATTGAGTAATTTTACTTAATTAAATAGAGGAATGTGGGTAATTTAATTAAATTGGATTTAATTAAATAGAGAAATAAACATAAAATATTCATTTAGGAATATGGCCATTTTTATACATCTACATTTTGCCTCTCTTTGAAGTGACGTGTGTGCACATGTTGATTCAAAGAAAATAATGTGTTATCGTGATTTATGAAATTTTTGTGTTGCTCTCATGATTTGCAAGTCGTGCCCCAGATTTGATTTGATGCGTGATGCCCCCTCGGGAGATGAATCAATATTTTGAAAATTTTGATTTGATTTGATGAATTGTGTGTGGTGTGTATGATTTTGTTTATGTGAAATGTGGAAATTGATTCATCTCCCGATAATGTACATTGTGTAGGGTATAGGGGAGACCGCGACCACATTACATGTCCGGTTGGCTAACCCTAATTTCATTTTCCTCCTATAAAAGGGGAAAAGTGTTTTAATTTGATTCATTTGTGCATTGTTGACTTTGGAGAAAGAGAATTTGGTCTGAAGTCAAAATGCCTATTCCGTATTCCAGGCATCGTTTTGAGCGCGTTCGGAGGTACCGGAGACCTATCGAATATGGACCACTGGTAAGTCAACACTTTTGACCCTTTTTTGATTTTTGATTTGGTCATTTTTGGCCATTTTTTTATTTTTGAAATTCGGTTTTAGCATTTTAGCACATCAAAGTCGCAAAGTAGCACATACGAAAATTTAGGTAACGCATGAAGCTGAATTTTAGGGCTGCGTCTGAAATAAAATAGCGTAGCGCATAGAGAGTCTAGGTTAGCACAAGGCATGAAAATAGCACATGTCAAACGTAGGGTAGCATGTAGGGTAGACCTAGCACATGGGGATCGCAGGGGTTTGCATGGGTAAGGGGTTTTAGTGCGTAGGGTAGACCTAGCGCATAGGGTCGAACAGGTAGCATCAGCGAGGTATAGGTTAGCGCATAGATAGTTTTTAGCGCATAGGGCAGGTTGGGTGGCGCATGGGGGAAAAGATTAGCACGTAGAGTCAGTCTAGCGCATAGGGTGAATAGATTAGCGCGTAGGAAAAATAGCCTAGCGCGTGGGTGGATTTTAGCGCAGCGAGAATCTGTTTTAGTGCATGCGAAAAATTTTGCGAGATGAGTTGATTTGTGAAATTGTTGTGTTTTGCTGTCTTGGTTTTTATTGATTCGTCCAATATGAGTGTCGATATAACTTGTTTTGATTTGCGATATGTCAAGTTATGCAGAGATATCAATGTGTTGTGTTAATCAAAATATGATTTGTTTTTACACTCTATTTCAAGTTCAATGTGTGAAGCCTAATTTGTGTTACAAGCTGATATGGGTTGGAAACTTGAGTTGTTTTACAAGTTGATATGGGTGGGAAACTTGAGTTGTTTTACAAGTTTATGTGGTTTTGGAGACTTGAGTTGTGTTACAAGTTTTGATATGGTTTTTGATAACTTGAGTTGTTTTACAAGTTGATATGAAATGATAGAATTTTGAACTTGATGCAGATGAGCAAATTGTTTCATGTTGTTGATGTGAGTTTGATTTTGATATCTTTGTCTTGATGTGGAAACTGATATTGGATTTGTTTTGCTTGTTGACAGGAGCGATTGGGTGTGGTTCAATCGCGGGAGCGATTTTCGAGGCCGTGGACATTGATATCATGGTTGACTCAGGCCGACCTGGATATCATTGAGAGATGTGGGTTGACGTCCCTGTTGGATATGCCTCGATTCACTGTGAACCGGGGGCTACTTAAAACACTTGCAGAGAGGTGGCACAGCGACACGAACACCTTTCATTTTGCCACAGGTGAGATGACAGTCACACCAGAGGACTGTTACAGGATCCTGCGCATACCAATAGTAGGTGCACTACTACCATATGAGCAGTCAAAGGAGGGTGGTATAGAGGCACTTCGCCACATTTTTCACGATGAGACAGTCTACGGATATGAGATCCCGTGGCAGGAGTTCTTAGACCTGGATTATGCACCACTTCCATCAGTACTGGCAGGGTTTATTGGTGGATTCCTTTGTCCTGATCGCAGGTCAAAGGGATTCTCGGTGGGATGGGGGCTGGTTTTAGAGGAGATGGTTACACAAGGCCGTAGGTTCGCATGGGGATCGACCATGCTAGCCCATCTATACAGGGACCTGCATGAGGTGGTATACCTCAGTTACGGTAGTTTATCAGCTGGCGTGACGCTGTTACAGGTATGGTGCTGGGAGCACATTCCAGCTGCTAGGCCATTAGCAGACAGAGATAGGCCTGTGGGATGTGCATATGCTTATGGATATAGGGGTCTAGTTGTCCAGCGGAAGCTGGGAAAACTAGAGCATTGGAGGAGAGTGCTGGATGACATCGATACGGTCACATGGTGACCGTATACAGGGTGTGAGGTGTGGGCGGAGGACGGGCTGGAGATGCCCTACATTTTTATGACAAGATTCATGATTGGGAGGACCCCATTTGTGATTGAGAGGTTTGTGGTGACCAGAGTTTTGAGACAGTTTGGTTGACAGCAGGGTATACCTTAGGGGGCTTGCTTATATGCACGACGGAGGTAGGACGTATCAGATTGGGGCCCGACCATTGATAGCGCGATGGCGGTGGAGGAGTTTGTTGGTTTGGCGGGTCAGATATGGGATTATGCCCCTGAGATTTTGGACGCGGGCATGACAGATGAGTTTGCGAGATTGTTTGCTGCAAAGGCGGTAGCCAAGGTATCTGATCCCGAGGAGATGCGACCGACATTCGATGATGATGATGAGGAGGGAGAGGGAGATGATGAGGATGATGAAGATGATGGAGGAGGACGACGAGGGAGAGGAGTTAGAGGGTGGCGGGGAGATAGAGGGAGGAGAGGAGAGAGAGGTGTGGAGAGAGCAGTTAGACAGGCGGTGATAGACATGGGGAGAGGCGGTTTAGCTATTGGAGCCGGTGGAGAGGGGAGGGTGGGGGAGGTGCTAGCTGCAGTGGGGAGTACTGATGAGGTGAGGCGACCAGCGCAGAGGAGGAGGATGGATGTGCTCCCACCTCCAGCACTGAGGATAGGTAGAGTTAGAGGGGATGCCCCTGCACAGGTACCGCTACGGGTTCGGGTCCCTACTCATATTGAGGATGCTCAGATTCGGACCCTACAGGTGACTGTACAACAGCTGCAGGCACAAGTTTTGACATATCAGTGGCAGATTGCACAGTTGACCACTGAGCGGGACACAAAGATAGAGTGGAGGGGTCGAGCGGAGGAGCTTGCAGCCAGTGTGCAGAGAGCAGCGATGGGTGGTCTGATGAGAGACACCCTGAGAGAGCTATCATTGAGAGCTCAAGAGGAGGAGTACTACCGACGACATTATGAGGCTACGGTACCTAGGGATCGCCGAGTAGAGAGCTTTACACAGTCGAGATCTAGTTGATCTCAAGATATTGGGTTGCGGTCCGAGAGCCGAGGTGTGACAGGGCCACTGAGACAGGACCCCCCTGGAGATCTAGGGGTGGGGACATCTGGAGCCAGACTATCCCCGTCAGGGGATAGCCATACTTGAGAGACGTGGTCTCTGTTGTATTTTTTATCATTGTATTCTTTATACTGGACACAGTGATGATATATTTTGTACATTTTGATCATTTTTTTGGAGATATATATATATATGACATCATTATCTTTGATCCTGTGGTGTGTTTATATGGATGGATGTGTTTATGTGTTCTTTTCATTTATGTGATGATGATGTAATGCTTAAATATATGATATAATGTATGATGTAGGATGTATGCTTTTAATATGTTTATGAGATGCATCTTGAAAATGAGATGTATGATTTTATATGCTGTGAAATGTATCTTGTGAGATGTATGATAATGATACGTAACTAAATGAAAAAATGATATGCCACTAATTGGAAAATGATATGCAACTATTTTAAAATGATATGCAACTAGTTGTAACTAATTGTAAAATGATATGCAACTATGTTTTTGGAGCATCCTCATTCTGCATTTGTCATCCCGATACAACCATATGTTGTTTGCTTTCTTTGTAGGTATCATCATTGAGCATTGATTTGTTTAGAATATGTTGAAAATTTATACAAGCATAATCGTATAATTAAACCATAATGACCTGAGAAAAATTTACATGATGTTTGATTTTGCAAGATAGCACAAGCGTCAAGGTATAATTGAACCAGGATGACTTGAGTGCGTATTGCGTATAAACAGACAAGATTAAATCATTTGTATGCATGAAATGGAATCATGCCGTCAGTGATATTCGATGTATCACGTCTCGAGGCAAGTATTCACACAGTACAAGTGATCGCCTCCCAGACATAAGACTAAGAAAATATTGGAGGTTCCCCATGATCTCTAGCTTTGAAGCATTTGGTGAGAAAAGGAAGAGAATCCAATAATTTAAAAAGTTCAAAATGCAAAAATAGTCAAGATTTTTATGTGATAATGCAACATTCAATACTTCAGAAAATTATCCATCCTTGGTATTTCTGTGATGATTGTTTTTGTTTTGTTTTGCGATGAAGCTTAGTTTTGGTTGTTGGATGCCATGCTTTTGTGTCTTTGCTTCTAGTTTTGACATCTTGAATGTGTAAAGCGGAAAAATCGAACCCTAGTTGCTCTCCCCTCTTCCAACTCCAAGGAGAGAGAAGGGAGGTTACTAGGCTTGACGGTTTTCACTTAGGGGAGACTTTACATTCAAAAGAGGGGTTGAAACCCACAAGGTCCAATCCCACACAATGCAAGATTGGATTCTAAATGAGTTTCAAGGGTTAAGACAGCAAGGCTACCCTCTTTTGTAAAGAATATGAATAGGAGGATTAAGCTAGGAATGCATGAAAAGTGAGAAAGATTCACTTATAAACTGAGATAGGGATATAGGATGAAGCTGCGGACCTGGAATTAGCAGTAAAATGTCGAGACAACACTGTCTTGCAAATTTGAGCGAAAGTTGACGGGACAATGGCGCCCGGAGTGCACACGATCCTCCGAAAAATCCGCGAAATGAAGGGGGATCTGTTCGTCTCTGTACAAGGATTCCAGATCTTCAATTTCAGTCGCGTACCTGCAACCTACACACAGAAAAGCAAAGACGATTGGGGGGTTAGGGATTAGGGGTTTGCCCTTAGGTCAAACCCCGATTTTGGAATTAACCAAGAAATGAGAAATGCTGTAAATGTAAATGTTTGTAATGTAAAACAAGTACTAGTACCTTGTTGTAAGGATGTTTGTATCCTTATATGCGAAGGTATAGATGTTGTTGTATGTTGTATGTTGTATGTAGTATGTGATCTTCTCTTCAATGGTTGAATCCTTGTCTTGAATGCAACAGTTAGCCTTGAATGGAGACTTAGAATGATCAATTGCTTGAAGGAATGCTTGAATGCTTGAATGCTTGAATGTTTGAATGTTTGAATGTTTGAATGTTTGAATATTGTTTCCGCCTTTTTTTTCATCTATCTTTTTTTTTTCCAAATGGGAGAGGAAAATGTAGTTTATATACTTGTCAATTAGGGTTGATAGACTGATTTTCCCGACCTTAGGCCGACCAGGAAATGTTATTTTCCAATTTGCAAACAAAAAGACCCAAAGCCTCATAGGAGACTGGGCCCAAAATAGGGCCAGGGACCAGGGCGCTGGGCGCCATGGTCCTGGGGGACCAGGGCGCTGGGCGCTCTGGTCCCACCTCCCGGGACAACAGGGTGCAAGGAGGATCAGGCCAGGGTGCTGGAAAAATGCAGTTTTTGATATTGTGGACAAGTTTCGGGGTCTCCATTCAGGTTCCATGTTGCATCGCCATCGTGAAGACCCAAATGCGATCGAAATTGCAAGTGTCACAATTTTAGGATGCTACATTTAGCCCCCACTTTAGCGGGAGTATAGGCGTACGCTCATACTTCCGGTAAAGTACAAGGAAACAACATTGAAAGACTTTCACCACATCAAGGAGGCAAGACACACCAAGCCCCCAGTGGACTAAGGATCTTACGACTTCGATTGACAAAGTAAAAGGGAAGATCACGAGGGAGAACCATGACTGTCAGTAGTAAGGTTCCCTCACTATGAGTCATGCAAGAAAAATACCAAAAAATTTTCAAGGCAAAGCTAAGTTCGCCAAGAAATTTTCAAGTATCCTGAAGGGATAGACAGGGTGTATGCCCCCCTACGTTAAAGCGATCGTACATGCCTCAACGAGGGTGATTGCTTTAAGGTAGTGATACACATAAGAAATGAGAAGGGAAAGGAGCACGTTATCACAAAGATTTAGCCCCCAAGTGTGAGATAAACCCAAGGATAATAGATACAAAACATGAATCACGAGGTGACTTCGCTTTCCTCGGGGTCAGTATGCTGTATGATAATTCATGTATATCATATGTATGTATGCATAATTGTTCTTCATTCCCCAATCAAGGAAGGTCACCTAGAAGAAGGGAACACATGTGTCTTTTGAGTCAACATGAGAGAGACCAAAAGAGATCTCAATGCTTTGCATCATCCTCAAGTAGACAACACTAAGGACAACAAATAGAAGAATGAGAATAACACATAGAAGAAGTAACGAAAGAGAGAAGGAGAGAATCTGCTATGCTAATGTAACTAGTCTAGCACGTCATCTACCCCCCGATCTTGCTGATCAATGTTTCGGGAAGGCAGGGAACATGCTAGAGGAGGAACATCCAACACAGCAGATGGAGCTATCACAAGATCCAAACAAGGGCTATGTTCATGTTCCAAGCCACGTTGTTCTTGTCTAGGAGCTAGGATAAGTGCTTTAGAAAATTCATTAGATAGATGGTTATCAACATCAACAAGTTCATATTCACTATCAGAAGCAAGAGAAGTAACATTTTCATCTGTATCATCATCAAGATTTATAAAAATAGGATCTTTAACTCACACAAGATCAAGACCATCATGCATCTTATGTTTAGGAGATTTTGGCTCAATTTCTGGTTGAGGAGAAAATGGAATAATGCTTGTTGAAGGTGTTTTTGGAGATTGCAAAGTTTGAGAAGCAGCTGCTTGAGCTCTAAGATGACGCTTTCGTCGACGTTCACGTGCAGAATGATTTCATCTAGTCTTAGTAGGGAGTTGAGAAGATTGAGGAGGAGGGATGTTCTCATCCTTATCACTTGGGTGTTTAGGTTGTGGTCTCTTAGGCTGGATAATAGGAGAAGAGGAAGGTCTCTTCTCTCTATAAAAGGACGGAGGAGGAACTGCTCCATATAAAGGAGGAATATTTGGTTTAGGAAGAAGACCAAGTCCATCATGACAAGGAGGTATAGGTCTACTTTTAGAAAGTTTATTCGGCATAGACATAGTTACATCCATAGGAATGGGTTGGGAATCTTCTTGAGGAAAGACATTAGTTTTATCTTTCAAAGGAAGAACTTCCTTCTCAAGAACGATAGGAATATCAAGTTTGGGTGTTCTAGATTCACTTAGAGATAAGATCATATCTGTTTTCCACTTTTGATAAGATTTGAAAAGATGATCACTTCGCGGAGGAAGAGATTGGAATTGTTTAGGCCAAAAATAATCAATAGGAACGCTAGAAGTTCTTTCAGCTGGTTTAAAGAGACTATGATTGACAGTAACAACTTCACCATTATGGGGAAATTTCAGACACTTGTGAATAGGAGAAGCAATAGCTTTCATGGAAGATAGCCAAGGATAGCCAAGCTTCACACGAAATTGTTCGGATGAAGGAATAATAGCAAAGTTCACATCAAGAGATTTGTTATGGACCTCAATAGGTAATGTAATAGAACCAATTGCAGGAGAAGAAAATGCATCAAATAATTTCACAATCACATCTGTTTTGTCATAAATCACTTGATTCAATTGCAAAGTAAAAAGAAATTCTTCAGTAATAACATTAACCATGCACGAAGGATCAATAAGCACTCCACGGCAAGGTGTATTCTTGACTTTTGCAACTATGTATAAAGGACCATCAGGTGCCCTGATAGTTTCAGTAGAATCAAATGTGATGGAAGGTTCTTTAAGGTTTTCTTGCTGCTCTACAAAGTTAATCACATTCGGAGTCATAGACACAAGACCATCAGATGAGAAAGAGGAATCATTAGTCTCAATCGCATTAGAGGTATGAGAAGGTAATGGATCAGTAAAAATCTGAAGATTTTGGTTAGGAGGAGGTATAGATGTGTTGCCTTTATCATTCACTCCGGAAACAGAGATAGTATTATTATCAATCAAATCTTGAATTTTACCCTTTAAAGCAAAACATTTTTCGGTATCATGCCCAGGTTGACGATGAAATTGACAAAAAGATTTGTTATCAAAATAGGGTGAATTAATCTTTGCAGGATCAATTTGCCTTATAGGAGGGAGAGTAAGCACATTTTGTTCCAATAAATTATTCATAATACTATGCAATGATTCATTCAAAGGAGTAAACTTTCTTTCTTTCTTGAAAAACTTAGAAATAGGAGGCACACCTGATGCTGTATTCACATTGTTGTTGATGATGTTTTCATTGAATTTAATGGACTCTCTGTTCGGTTTAAACTTCCCAAATGGTTGTTGACTACTATCACCCTTATCACTCGGAGCCATAGGATTTGCTTGTTCCATTTGACTCACAGTCAGTTGATAATTGTGAAGAGTTGCACACAACTGTTGGAAAGAAGTAAACTCAGAAAACAGAAGTTTGTCTCGCATATCTTTTTGTAAATTAGAAATAAAGATTCTTTGAATATCATTGTCAGGCACTGGAAAAGAAATTTGAGCATACAAATGCTTATATCTACCAATGAAATCAGTCACTTTTTCTTTAACACCTTGTTTAAAATGCATTAAATCAATCAAAGTAACTTTAGGACTTATATTGTTTTGAAATTGTTGAATAAAAGCATTTGCAAGTTGTTCGAAAGAAGTAATAGAATAAGAAGGCAGCGAGCAATACCATTGTAGGGCTTTGTCTCTTAATGTTCTAGTAAACAATTTTGCAAGCAACCTTTGGTCATAAGCAAAATTGGTGCATATTGTTTGAAAAGTCTTAACATGTGTTAGAGGATCACCTTTACCATTATAAAGTTCCAAATGCGGGATTTCAACATGTTTAGGAGGGATAGCTCGAACAATGTCAAGAGAAAGTGGGCTCGCAACATCAAATGTGGGCACACTAAACTTAGATTGATTCATAGAGGCAATTTGTTGCTGTAAAGAAGAGACAGTTTGTGCAAGATTGTTAATGGTCGCTTCAGTCGAAGAGTTCATATTAGACGTGTTAGATTGTGATGGAGGTGTTATGTTATTGAAAGAAGGTAAAGAGTAAGGTGGCGGAACACTATGATAGTTAGTCATAGGAGATGATTGGAAAGGAGGAACACTACAAGGAGGAGTGGAATGGTTAAATGAATTGCCCCCTTGCGTCATGTTCATTTGTGGAGATGTAATAGGGACACTCATTGAAGGAATGAATGAAGAAGTCGGATTAAATGAAGGCAGAAGATTAATTGAAGAAGAAGGATTGCCCCCATGACTAGTGATCATAGGGGGAATGTCTTGTATAGAAGTAGTCATTATGTTTGATGTAAAAGTAGGTATGCTAGCAATAGAAGTTGTCAAAGGAATAGAATGATTGACTTGAGTGGGAGGTTGTGTATAACCTAAAGTTTCGGCACAACTCTTCATAGGCATCACATTCGAATCCACAATGTGCGCAAAACCACACAAAATATCAATTCCATTCTTATCACTTTGAAGCATATGTTTTAGACCCTCATTTAAAGGAAGAGCTTGACTATCGGGGTATTCTTGAGACATCCATTGTCGAAAATCGTCAAATTGGTTATCCAATTTTGCAAGTTGTTCTACAGAAACCTCATGGAGAGCTTCTTCGTCATTAGGAGGATTAGAGGAATTACCCATGTCCTCGTTAAAAAGGCTATTCAAATTAGGTTCCATCTCCTCGGTAATTAAACCTCGGAAAGACTTAATTCTACGGCTTCGTCTAACGGGAATAGTGTAAGTAGGGCTTATTGTTGTAAAACTCATGCACTAGAGAGGGAGAGAAGATTTTGAATTTAGAGGTAGCAAATTTTAGTAAAATCAGCCAATCTCCTAGATTTAGGTTGTTAAATGCAATCATAACAATCTCCCAAAATTTCAGAAAAAATGTCCAGGACCGTGGCGCTCGGAGTGCACACGGTCCTTGCAACTTGTTTCGAAATTTGCAGGGATGAAAGTTATGATGATTTTAGAGCTAATCTAAAAAAATTGAGTGATTTTATGATATGTAGATAGGCCAAATTAAAGTTGCAATCTCAAAATTGAACCCTACCAAGATTGTTGAAAAATGCAAAATTTGAATTTTGAAAAAGAGAGGGAAACTGAAATTTCAAATTTTAAGATTTTAGAGGGAATACCAAAAGCAATGCAAGTTTTGAAATTTAAAAGTTGACTCAATTTCACGCAAAATTCAATTTTGAAAGCGGAAATCAAAGTTGTTGTAATTAAGCACTTAATTTCAAAAGTCACAAATTGCAAGAATTTGAATAAAGCACTGAAATTTCGAATGAACGCCAAAACACTTTTCAGATCTAGGACAGTAAGAATACAATTTCGACACAAAATTTCAATTTCAACGATTTTTGAATGATTAGGAGCCTTAATCCAAGCAATCACAAGACCAACTTTGACTTTAATTTTGAAAGTGTTAGAATTGATAAAATCAGCTAAAATTCTGGATTTTAGCAGAAAAATACAGTAAGATCTAGCTCCCGAAATTTCGGAAAAAATGTCAGGGACGATGGCGCTCGGAGTGCACACGATCCTCGCAACTTTTTTCCAAATTTTCAGGGATGAAAGATATTGTGATTTTATTGTGGAATCTAAAGTTACAGCTGATTTGGAGATGCTTTGATTAGTGAAATTGTCGGACAAAGGTTGAATCAAGAGGGTTTCAAAAATTAGGGTTATGACACTTAACCACTTAATTTTCAGAATTAAAGCACAAAAATGAATTGATAATTTGTAATAGAAGGGTAGATCTGAAACAAGCATTAACAATTAAACATTTCGCAAGCTCAATTACTAAAAAGAAAATTTTAGGGTTTTTATGCAATCAACCTCTAAAATTTGCAAAAGATCAAACATGGAAATGTAATCAAGGAATCCAATTTTCAGATCTAGCCATGAATAATCAGAAAGGATGTTCACGTCGGGTTCACCAAAATGTAAAGCGGAAAAATCGAACCCTAGTTGCTCTCCCCTCTTCCAACTCCAAGGAGAGAGAAGGGAGGTTACTAGGCTTGACGGTTTTCACTTAGGGGAGACTTTACATTCAAAAGAGGGGTTGAAACCCACAAGGTCCAATCCCACACAATGCAAGATTGGATTCTAAATGAGTTTCAAGGGTTAAGACAGCAAGGCTACCCTCTTTTGTAAAGAATATGAATAGGAGGATTAAGCTAGGAATGCATGAAAAGTGAGAAAGATTCACTTATAAACTGAGATAGGGATATAGGATGAAGCTGCGGACCTGGAATTAGCAGTAAAATGTCGAGACGGTGCTGTCCTGAAAATTTGAGCGAAAGTTGACGGGATGATGGTGCCCGGAGTGCACATGGTCCTCCGAAAAATCCGCGAAACGAAGGGGGATCTGTTCGTCTCTGTACAAGGATTCCAGATCTTCAATTTCAACCGCGTACCTGCAACCTACACACAAAAAAGCGAAGACGATTGGGGGGTTAGGGATTAGGGGTTTGCCCTTAGGTCAAACCCCGGTTTTGGAATTAACCAAGAAATGAGAAATGCTGTAAATGTAAATGTTTGTAATGTAAAACAAGTACTAGTACCTTGTTGTAAGGATGTTTGTATCCTTATATGCGAAGGTATAGATGTTGTTGTATGTTGTATGTTGTATGTAGTATGTGATCTCCTCTTCAATGGTTGAATCCTTGTCTTGAATGCAACACTTAGCCTTGAATGGAGACTTAGAATGATCAATTGCTTGAAGGAATGCTTGAATGCTTGAATGCTTGAATGTTTGAATGTTTGAATATCGCTTCCGCCTTTTTTTTCATCTATCTTTTTTTTTTCCAAATGGGAGAGGAAAATGTAGTTTATATACTTGTCAATTAGGGTTGATAGACTGATTTTCCCGACCTTAGGGCGACCAGGAAATGTTATTTTCCAATTTGCAAACAAAAAGACCCGAAGCCTCATAGGAGACCGGGCCCAAAATAGGGCCAGGGACCAGGGCACTGGGCGCCATGGTCCTGGGGGACCAGGGCGCTGGGCGCCCTAGTCCTGAAGGACCAGGGCGCTGGGTGCTCTGGTCCCACCTCCCGGGACAGCAGGGTGCAAGGAAGATCAGGCCAGGGTGCTGGAAAAATGCAGTTTTTGATATTGTGGACAAGTTTCGGGGTCTCCATTCAGGTTTCGTGTTGCATCGCCATCGTGAAGACCCAAATGCGGTCGAAATTGCAAGTGTCGCAATTTTAGGACGCTACAGAATGTTTGCAAGTTTTGACGATTTTAATGCCCCTAGCTGAGGGTGTCTCTTGATGTGAATATGTACAGTGATTTCCAAGCCATGGTTGAATGTGGTAAGAGGATATGTATATGGATAAACCAGGATAGTGATTACGCTAAGTATGTCCTGAATGGATATGTGCTAAGTGTCAGGTGATGGCCGATAGTGTTGTTAAGGATAAAATGGTATGGAGATAGATAGAGGAGCCGTTCTTTCACAAGAGTGCCTATTTACCAGGTTTTCACCATTTGTTTTTATTGTACTTTGTGTTTTTGCTTTTTCTGAATTTTTTAAATTTTTTTGCTTGTTTTGGCTTTTTCCATGCATTGGGCTACTTAAGTGTAGTACTTCTTCAGATGGATGCTGTTAGTTGGTTCGTCGAGCACATCTCCTTCGGAAGTTGTTAGTTGATAAGCACCTGATCCATAGACTGATATGATGACATAGGAACCCAACCAGTTAGGTTCAAATTTCCCTTTCTTTTCTCGATCTTGTTGATTTCTTGGATTTTCTTTGAGGACTAGGTCACCAACTTTGAAGTTGCGAGGGATGACCTTGTGATTGTAGCTCCTGCACATGCGTTGTTGATATGCTTTAAGATGAGTGTAAGCATGTTGACGTCTTTCATCTAATAGTTCAAGTTCTTGCAGACGGTTAACTTGATACTTTTCATCTGGGATTAAACCTTTCAAAGAGACTCTGAGAGATGGGATTTCTACTTCCAATGGTAAAATGGCTTCTGATCCATATACCAATGAATACGGTGTTGCTCCTGTAGGTGTGCGAATGCTGGTTCTGTATGCCCAAAGTGCTGGATTGAGTTGGACGTGCCAATCTTTGCTGGCATCATTCACTATTTTCTTTAGGATTTTCAGTATTGTCTTGTTAGATGCTTCTGCTTGACCATTTCCCTGTGGGTAGTATGGTGTAGAGAACCGATGTTGGATTTTGATTTTTTCACATAGTTCTTGTACGTCTTGGTTTTTGAAAGGTCGTCCATTATCTATGATGATTGAACTTGGAATACCATATCTGTAGATCAGATAATTTAGGATAAAAGAGGCAATTTGTTTCCCAGTCACTGTGGTCATG
Source organism: Cryptomeria japonica (assembly GCF_030272615.1). Lineage (NCBI taxonomy): Eukaryota > Viridiplantae > Streptophyta > Pinopsida > Cupressales > Cupressaceae > Cryptomeria > Cryptomeria japonica. The sequence goes on from NC_081415.1 coordinate 532,720,777, forward strand.
GGAACTGCTTCGATCCATTTGGTAAAGTATTTTGTTGCTGTTATAATAAAATTGTGTCCATTTGAAGATGAAGGATGAATTTTTCCGACTAAGTCTAGTCCCCACTGACAAAAGGGCCAGGATGTTGTAAATGGCTGCAGTTTCTATGCTGGTGCATGTATCAGATTGCCATGGATCTGGCATTTAGGACATTTCTTGGCGAAGTGGTATGAATCTTTCTCCATTGTAGGCCAGTAGTATCCCATCCTTAGAAGCTTTTTAGCGAGAGTAGTACCACTTGAATGTGTTCCACAAATACCTTCGTGAAGCTCGTGTAAAGCGGAATCAGAATCATTAAGATCAAGACAATGAAGAAGAGTACCATCTAGACCTCGACGATACAAGGTATCAGCAGTAAGGGTGTAACAGGTAGCTTGTCGGATAAAGTTACGTTTTTGGTTACGGGATTGGTCAATTGGTAAGATATTGTTCTTGAGGTAGTTGTATATTGGTCCATATAATGGAGAATCTGAACCAATCAAGGCATAGATAACATGGGATTTAGAGTGGTCATAGGCTGGGGAGAACAGTTGCTCTACCAAGAATTCGTAACAACTCTGTTGCTCTAGAATTTGTAGTAATGAAGCAATTGTAGCCATTGCATTGGCTGCTTTGTTGTTCAACCTTGGTATTTGCTCGAAGGTGATGTGCACAAAATACTATTTGAAGTCATCCACCATTCGCTTGTAGGGTAGTAGCTTGTCATCCTTTGTCTAATAGTCATTGTTGATTTGATGGATGACTAGTTGTGAGTCTCCATAGACCTTTAACTCTGTGATTTTCCATTCTACGACCATTTTGATGCCTATAACCAATTCCTCATATTCAGCCACATTATTTGTGCATAGAAACATAAGCCTATGTGATCTTGGTATAGTGTGTCCTTCAGGAGTGATGAATAGAATGCTAGCACCTGAACCATGTTGTGTGTAGGATCCGTCAAAGTACAGGGTCCATTGTTTGGTAGAAAGAGCAAGAACGTCCCTGCCTGGAAATTCAATCTCCATGGTTTGTTTTCCTGGTAGCGGTGCTTCAGCCGGTTGATCTGCAATCACTTGTCCTTTGATGGCTCGTCTTTCTGTGTATTGAATGTCGAATTCACTAAGAATCATGACCCATTTAGCCAATCGACCTGTAAGAGTTGCCTTGCTGAGTAGATATTTGAGAGGATCAATTTTTGCGACTAGCTTAATGGTGTGTGCTAGCATATAATGTCGGAACTTATGAGATGCGAAGACCACTGTTAAGCAAGCCTTTTCAATGAATGTATAGTTGAGTTCATAGCCTTTCAATGCCCTATTGATGTAGTATATGGCTTGTTCTTTCCCTTGTTGATCTTCTTGTGCCAATAGTGCCCCCAGCGATATATCTGTTGTTGAGATATATAGGATAAGTGGCTTTCCGGTGACTAGTGGTACTAGAACTGGCGGATACATTAGGTACTGTTTGATTTGATAAAAAGATTATGCACACTTGGTCTCCCATCTGAATGGTACATTTTTGTGTAGTAAATGGTTAAATGGTAGACTTTTATCTGCTAGCTAAGCGATGAACCACCTGATTGATTGAAGTCATCCTTTTAGAGATCTGAGTTGATTGATATTCTTTGGTGGGGGCATGTCCATAATGGCTTGTACCTTTGCTGGATCCACTTCGATACCTTTAGCTGAGACTATGTAGCCTAGTAACTTGCCCGATGTAACCCCGAAGACACACTTCTTTGGGTTGAGCCTGACTTGGAATTTTTCCAATCGATCAAATATCTTTGTTAGGATGCTGAGATGTTCTGCTCTGGTGAAGGATTTAGCTAGTAAATCATCCACATAGTCTTCCATAAAGGTGTGCATCATGTCATGAAAGATTGTTGTCATTTCTCTTTGATAAGTGGCCCCTGTATTCTTTAAGCCAAAAGACATAACATTCCAACAGTACGTTCCCCAAGGATAGGTGAACATGGTTTTATCTTGATCTTCTGGGGCTATTTTAATTTGATTATAGCCTGAGAAATCATCCATTAGTGAGAGCATTGCATGTCCTGTGGTGAGATCTACAATTATGTCGATACTGGGCAGAGGAAAGTTGTCTTTTGGACAAGCTTTGTTGACGTCTCTGAAGTTAGTGCATATTCTGATACTACCATCTGGTTTTGATACTGGAACGATGTTAGAAATCCATTCTGCATAGTCAATGGGTCGGATGAATCCGACATCTAATAGTTTCTTTAGTTCAGTTTTGACCATGAGTGTCACCTGTGGATTCATCTTTCATAGTTTTTGCTTGACTGGTTTAACTCCTGAAGAGATGGACAAGTGATGCATGATCAAGTGTGGATCGACTCTGGGCATATCAGCATATGACCAAGCAAAGTTGATTTTTTGTTCTTTAAAGAAAACGATGAATGCTGATCTTTCTTCCTCTATCAGAGATTCTGCAAGGTGTAGGTTTCTGACTACTTCTGTGGTACCAATGTTGATTGATTGAGTGGGCTCAATCAATATGGGTGATCGCTCATGAAAGTGTTCAGGAAGAGTGTCAATTCTCCCATCGTTAGGTGCCTTAAAAAGGTTTTCACCCTCAGATGCGTCCTTTATTTTTACTTTTTTGTGATCTAGAGCTACCATTGTTTGGTTTTCAGCATTAAATCTTTTACTTGGTTCATTTTTGCGATTGAGAGACTTGGCACTCCCTGGTTTGCAGACATCGTTACTTTGTTCATTGGTAGAGCCTGTTTCCGGATTTACGGTACATAGGTAATGGATAATAGATTCATCATCTGGGAAAATTGGTATATCATGGATTTCAGGTTCATCCCAGTCGATGAGGTCAGGAAAGACAAGTGGTAAGGAATCGTTAGGTGGATCAAGTTCTGCTACTGTAAGTGTTAGGACAAAGTTTTCATTGTGATTGTTCTTGGTTTTAAAGAAGTCCAGGATTTCGTCGAGGTCTTCGATGGTATTATCTTCCATATAGACTTATTCATAATGTTTTTGTTCACTTTCCTTGGCGTCATAGATATTTTGTGGTCCAAATTCAAGAGGTCTATCTTCTACGTTATGTTCTTCTTGAGAAAGGGATATGAAATCAGTATCATCAGGGATATCTGTAGTAGCATTGGAGTAGGTACCCCATTCATATTCATTGGAGTCTGTCTCAAAGGCCTCATCCCAGATTCTATTAGTGTTGTAAACTGGTATGTTTTATGGTGAAAATAAATCTTTGATGATGGATACCATTTTGATAGTTTTTGTTGATTCTGTGTCAAATCCGGCTTCTACTTTCTGGATTTGTTCATAGATTGTGCCTTCTTGGAGAGAAATAAAGGTATCTGGAGATGATTTTATTGGTTCTTGAAATAGTGGATTCTAAACATGAGCTACTGCTGCAGATATGGCCCTTTTGTGGCTTACAAGCTTTTCCTGATGTAACTTCTGATCTTGATGTTCCCGTGCCTTGCGGATTGTTTCTGCTGATTCAAAGAGTGCTTCCTGCCAGGATTCTTCTTTGTACTTCTTCTTTACTTTCCATTGAGGTTTTGTAGTTATGTTGGGCGACCTTTTTAATAGGAAAGTGAGCTCACAATCCAATCCTGCTTTGTTTCTACTGGGTTGTGAAGGAAGATCTATGGGTTCAGTGACTCCTTCTTTGCGTTTCCCAATAGGTCCTTTATCGTCATATCCCATTTGCTGCATGATCAAGTATCCTTTTCCATATAGGTGTGTTGGTAGAACAATGTCTAGAGCAGCTGCTCTCTTACCTTCTTCCTCATCTTTGTATAACCAGCTAAAAACATCCTTGTCTTCTGATTCATGTGCTAAAGTGCCCAATTGGATGAAGGTACCATCAAATTTGGTGATTGGCTGAGTGACCAGATGTGTTGATGTAGTAGGCAATCCATGAGATCTAGGTGATGTTGGCAATTTGGCCAAACATAAGGGCTCCAAAGAGTATTCTCCCATGCCTTGGTCTTTGATTTGCATTTTCTATTTGAAATCTCCAGATAAGGAGTTGGGCTTTGCTGTTTGTCGATCTGATGTTGAAGATCGCTACTTTTCTCTATTATGAGGAACCAAACTATCTTGGGCTACCCCCATTGTGTTGCAATGTTGAAATGGATTGTGATCAGCAGATATGGAGATTTCTTGTCCGTCATAAGGAAATTTGACACACTGGTGATACGTAGAAGGTACTGCTTGCATTTCATGTATCCAGGGTCGCCCTAACAAAATATTGTAGGTGAGATCTATGTCTAAGACCTGACACATAGTATCCTTTTGCACTGGTCCTACTTGAATGGGTAACATCACAGTTCCTTTAGAGGACCTTTCCTCATCATCATATGCCTTTATGGTAATCTTCTTACAAGGATCAATAAACTCTTCTGAAAAAGCCTAATGCACGGATAAGCTTTAAAGTGCATATATTAAGTCCGACTCCTCCATCTATTAAGACTCGTTTTACTCGGTGTTTGCAAACAATGACTTCGATATGGAGAGGAGTATTATGCGGATGGCTCAAAGAAGTATTGTCATGTTCTGAGAAGATGAGGTTATGAGGTCCAGTCATATGGGTGACCATGGCCTGAAATCTGTCTGTATCCAGATTTTGAGGTACATTGGTTTCCAATAGTGCTTGTTCTAATATGTCTTTGTGTTTTGGTGATAGTTTCAGTAATTCTAGTATAGATATCTGAGCTAGAGTTTTGCGTAGTTGGCTAACCAAGTCATATTGGATGTTTGGTGTAGTAGTTGCAGGTGACGTATGTCATTTTAAGACATATTTCTGAGTTCGGGTTGTTACATTGATAAATTCGTGATTACGCTGATCTCGGATGGTGATGACTTTTACTTGATGATCGTTAACTGATATGTAATTTATGGTGTTGTTGTAGATATGGTTGATATGAGCTCCGCGTGTATCATCCAAGGTTGAAGCTCCATCTTTGTTATAATTTGGAAGAGGATTTTTAAAGGCTCCATGATCACTATTTGTTTTGAGACCATCTACCGTTAAGTCGCCTCGATCAATCATATCTTGCACTATGTGTTTCAATCTCATGCAATCATTCGTCCGATGACCCTTGTTATGATGGTAATCACAATAGTGTGAATCATTCCACCAAGGTGGTTTGATTTGGGGTTCATAGTTGCTGATTGGAGGCAAAGAAAGAATCTTGTTTGCAAAAAGTTCTCTGAATGCTGATTCTAGTGATTGTCCCAGTGGTGTGAAGATACACTTTTGGAAATTGTTCGTGTTGTCTCGGGAATTGTTGTTAGGCCCTGTATTCATGTTTTTGCTTTGAGTATCATTGGTGTTGTTTGTGTTGAGTTGTCCTTGATCGGTGTTAGGTGCATATGTGTTAGTATTTGGATTAGTACTTTTAGGATTTTTCGTAGCCTGAGAATTTCTGGATAATGTGAGCACTGGTTGCTTAGATTTCGGATCATGCATTTCATTGTTGCCTTCATTTTTGTTTCGAGTCCAGAATCAAGACTTGTCGAAGTTGTTGTTGTTCTGGTTATTGTAGTTTGATGAGTTTGTTCCTTGTAGAATTTGAGTGTTCCCTTTTTGACACATGCTTCCTCTACTTGAATGCCATTTTCAATCAATTTAGTGAAAGACGGTATGTATTGAAGTTTTAGCCTGTAACTCATTTCACCATTCAAGTTTTTGATGAAGATTTCCATTTTTTCCGTTTCGGGAATATCTCGAGGATATCGTGATACCATATGTCGCCAACGTTGAAGGAATATCATAAATGTTTCGTTGTTCTTTTGTTTGGTGTTGCAGACATCTAGCATGGTTATGGCATGTTGGATGTTATAGGAATATTGGGTTATGAATTTCCTAACTAATTCATCAAATGATCTGACAGGTGGTGCAATTTTGGATAACCATTCCATTGTTTGCCCTCCTAGGCTTATGGGGAATAACCTCATCAGATAGGTGTCATCATGAGCAAATTCAAGACTCATTGTGCAAAATTCTCGAACATGATCTCGGGGATCACTTTTCCCATCATATTTATCAAATTTGGGAATGTCTGAGTTTGGAGGAAAAAGCACCATGTTCAATCTTCTATCAAATGGATAAGGACAAATTTTGTTTAGAGAGTACCGCACTGTTGTCCCTTGTTGCATGTCATGTATTTGTCGTTGTAACATTTGCATTTGTTGAGTAAGAGCAGCTAAAGGTATATTGTCTTGTCGAAGGAAGAGTTCTTCCCTTGTATTAGTTCTTAGTTGAAAAGGTGTGTTAAATGGTATATTTTGCTGTGGAGTTTCTAGCTTGGGTATACGCATTTCTGGTATACGTTGTTCTGGAATGTGTTGCTCAGGTATGTGTTGTTCAAGGTTACGAGTGTCTTCTTCTCTTTGTTGTTCTTGATATGCATATTGTTGAGATCCGATTCTAAAGATGTTTGTGTCTAAATATTCGAGAAGTTTAACACCTTTACTTGTGAGCATGAGCAGATACTTTTCTTTGTCATTTTCCATAAGCCTTTCTACAAGTTTTTGGAATGAAGGGTTTTCCTGACATTCTTGAAGAAGCACTTCAGAAATTTCAATCTCTTGCAAGTGTGGAACTTCAAAAGGATTTGACAACCTTCGATTCATACTAGACTCTGTGTGTGTCTCGCTTTGTTGGTTTCTTTGAGAGCGAGTAACAGGCATTTTAGTAAAAACTTTCTGTGACAAAGGGGACAAAATCCTCATTGATATGTTGCTCGGGGGTGGGTGGTTCTGGTCGAGATGTGTTATAAGTGATACACTTGTCGGGTAAGAATGCTGGATTGATCTTTCCTCCATGGTTTATGATTTGATTAAAAGCAGATTTTTGACAGTAGGCTCTTGTTTTTAAGGGTTCTTTGTCAAATTCGTTGGATTTGTTTTGGATATAACATTTGACGTGATGAAGGAATACCCGATGAGATTTGAAGAGCTGACGATTGATGTATAAAAACTTATTTCTCTTGATGAACTTGGAAAAAGTAGGTTGTTGTTTCTTCAACGTGATGTTACGATAAAGGTTCTTTCTTCTCAGAATATGGGGATTAGTCATACATGAGTGATCAACGATTTCCTTTGATTTGTTTGGATTCAGTTTATCTTGTTTGGAAAATGTCAAATCTTATTCTATCAAAGTGAAGGTTTAGATGCCCCCTCACGACAAAGCGTGTCAAATGAAATGGATAAAAGCCTCTCGATATGAAGATTGGATTTGACAACTTGAAAATTTTGAACAAGTGTTTTTGAGATGAAATCCGTAAGATGGTAAAGGATTCTGTTGATACTGATGATGAGGTTTCCAGATTATGATAAGATAGATATGTTTTATCGTGCGATCAGTTTAAGATTTTTACAACGTTTGTTTTGACATAAATTTAGCTCAAGAAATAGTTTTTAACGGTTTGTTTTTGCTACTCCATTTTGGTGAAAAATGTCGTTTGATAATGAGAGGCCTTTGAAAATGTTTTCAAATTTTTTAAAATTCCTCACTGTTTTTCCCTCTGTCTCTATGTTTTTGATCATGCGCTAAAATAGAGACTATATGCACTATCAAAATTACTCCATGCGCTAAAATAATGACCACACGCGCTAGGCTGCCCCCAGACATGCGCTAAAGCTTTGACTATTCAAAAATTGTTTTCTATCTATTTAAAAAGTCATGCGCTATCCTGGGCCTATAACGTGCTAACTTTTGAACTTGATGCGCTAATGTTTGGTTTCCACGTGCTAAGCTGATGCTTCCACGCATTAGACTATTTTTCTGATGCGCTAAATGCTTCAACATTGGTTTGGTTTGGGATAAAACGCTACTATTTGGAGCCGACGCGCTAACTTGATGGTTGGATGCGCTAACAAAAGTATCTCATGCGCTAAGAAGTTGCTCTTATGCGCTAAACTGTCCTGATTTTGCCTTTGGTTGGTCTTTTTGTAAATTTTGGATTTTTGTTGTGAATTTTTCAGGTTTGATGGATGATTTTCTGAAGTAATAAATGCAAGAACGACACAAAAAGTACAACCATTTTGCTTAATCTAACAAAAAGTGTATGTTCTACAAGGATGTGTTCAAATCCCCAATATTTTAACAGGTTTGGATACGAATAATACACTTCAGAAAGACTCTTTATTCAAAGGTCATAAATAACATCATAGCCCACTAGTCTCGATACTCCGTTAGCTCAAACAGTCGTGTCACCCCCTAGAGGGAGCTCTTTTTTTGCCTTTTGTTAGAAATTAACTCAAAGTGAATCGCTTCACAGTTGAGTAGTTATCTTGGGAGATATATGGTGAGTAATCTTGGGGGCAGATTCTTCCCCACCCTTGCACTATGGTGTTATAAATGTTTGGTTACTGACTCGGTTCAAAGCTTCCATTTCTATGGTTCGTAATCAACTTCCTTGTTCAGTCGTCAGTGATAAACTCTCTCAGGAGCTTCCCAACCTTTAGAACAAAGGCTTTACGTATCTCAAGGATACTGGGGGAAGGCTAATCGCTGTGCGCAACCGTTGAAAAGGACTTTCATCACTTTCCACGTTTGATTATAGTGGGTTGGAATTCTTGGCGTTAAAGTCATTCCCCACTTAGGTTGTTCCCTTCACACCAGCCATAAACGACTTTAAGAGTTGATTCCAACTCCTCGGGAAGGTAGGCCTGCTAAAGGTTTTATGCTTGAAATACAGAAAGCTTAAGAGTGGTTTGGCTTTTTGATCACTCAGTTAAGGGGAGAGCATATACCTTCCACTTTTGAGACAAGACAATCAAAGTTCTTTTTAAGCCTTCAATTCAGTGATTTGTTAATCTCTACTTGGAGATGTTGCTCCAAAAAAAAAAGCGTGGTGTTCTTTTTAGTTTCTCAAAGCAATGATTATTTAATCTAATGAAGAAACCTGGTCAACAAAGCAAAATTTTCGATATGGTCAACAAAAAGAAAATTGAAAAAAGGGAATAACTTCCCTCTTTTGATTATAACAAAACTTCGTAAGTGAGGTTCTTTCCTTTGCAAAATTTGAAAATGAATCCTTTTATACACCAAAGGATGGTGAGGTTCTTTTTATATCTACTTTTGCAAAAAAGGAAAGTTTGTTTTGTTCGTTTTAGAGCCTAAAATAAAGTTTTTCTCCTATAAAAGCAAGAAATTTTTTGATAGTGGTTCTTTTTATAGCCCAAAGGAAATAAGTGAGTTCAATTTTAAGAATAAAAGACGTTCAAAAATTTAAACAAACTTAACTAAGTTAGTGAAAATCCTAACTATCTAAATATTCTAAGATTAAGCTCCTTTCTGCAACAAATTTGTTAGAATCCTGCAAGAAAACCAGAGAAAAAAACGTTAGATGATTTGGTGGACTTCCACAAGTCTAATTTTTAACTTTCGGTTACAAATTTTTTTTTGTTTTTTTTTGTTTTGTTTTTGTTTCAGTCTGTGATGCACTTCAGAACAAACTGTACGCGCTACAATATGACCATGATGCGCTAAAATAAGGTTTCAACGCGCTACACTATTTTTGGGATGCGCTACTCTGTGCGCCGAAAGCGCTACTCTGTTTTTCTCCTGCGCTGAGACCTACAAGAAAAGATTAGTGGAAGTCATGCGCTAATATATCGACTTCAAGTGCTAGATGATGGACTCCACGCGCTGAATAGTGAACCGAATGCGCTAAGCTGTTAATCGGATGTGCTAAACAATTAACTTAATGCGCTAATTCATTTTTCTTGCGTGCCTGCAAAAGTAGTTAAATTCAAAAACCGATTTGATATATGGGGTAAGGCCCCACGATGGACGCCAGAAATGTATGTGGGAAAAAAAAGTCGATAGAACTCAATATGTGAAAAATGGAGCTCTATGGAGCCTTGCTTACACACCCACAGGACTTCTTGGTGCAAGCTATGGAGTAATGAAGTATCACTCAGCTTCCCAAGGTGGGTCCCATGGTTCTCTATCTTACACGGTCCCTCAAACCAATGTTTTTGCTCTCAGATCACTGAGCAAAATGGTTTAGGGATGGCAAATGCAAGAACGAGGGATGCTTTTTGTTGATTTAATATGAGATGCATCCTAAACTATGCATGATTCTAGAAATGCAATAAACTAATTATAAGATAACAAGGTTAGTAAACAAACTATCCTAGTATGATATATTAGTCTATGATTGAGCTAAATGATAAAGAAAGTATTCTAAACATGCATATTTAGACTAATTTCTATCTAAAAGAGAGGCTAAAATGATGAGCATAAAATGATATGAAAGCTTGAATGTATTTGAGCATAAGTATGATACTACAAACTTGGATCATTAAAATGGAGGATGGAGAGCTCTATTTATAGCAAAAATAGGGCAATGGATGGTCAAGATTGAAAGAGTTAATCAAGGGTTGAGTTTGAAAGTTGGGAATCCATGTTTACAATTTGCACCAATGAAATGGTGACAAATGTCAATATAGGGTTGGGTTGAGAGAAGGGGTTGGAGGCATTAAATGCCTGAGAAGACCTTATGGTTATCTAGAGGGTAAGGGTTAAGCTTAAGTTAGGCTTACCCATTGGATTAAGAGTTGATCCAAGGATAAACTCTTGTGCAAATGATTAAGAGATAATCATGGTCAAAGCATTAAAGGCTTGATGAGACCCTTGGGTTGGATGAAGGTTAAGTTAGGCAAAAAGTCTCTAACCATGTAAGAGGGTTGAATTAACCATTAATGGTTTGGGAGACTTTGGGGATATTAAGTGGTTGAAGATTTGAAGCCTTTAATGGTTATCAAAGACTTTAGGGTTTTGAGAAGTGACCTCCCATTGCTTAGGGATGTGACAAAGTTTAGAAGATGGGTTAGGCTAATTAGAAGCGATTAGAAGAGTCTAGAAGAAATTAGGAAGGGGTTTAGGAAGGCAAGTGGGAAATGTAGGAGAATGCAAGTGGATGGAGGGATAATAGGATTTAATTGAAATAAAGTTAATTTAATTCAATTTGGTTGCAATTTGGGGAAATTAAATAAATTAGATTTATTTAATTTAGGATAACTATTTAATTAAATTTGAATTTAACTAAAAGTGGATAGGGGGGATTTAATTGAATAAAATGATTTATTCATTAAATGGGTATAGTGAATTTAATTGAGTAATTTTACTTAATTAAATAGAGGAATGTGGGTAATTTAATTAAATTGGATTTAATTAAATAGAAAAATGAACATAAAATATTCAGTTAGGAATATCGTCATTTTTATACGTCTACAGAAACCAACACCAAAACAACGACTCACTGTTTTTTTCACAATTTTCACAAACTGGAAAATGCAACCATCCTTATCATGGCTTAGAAAGCCTCTTTGCTTTCACATACAACTTGAACATCAAGATATATCTGTCCACCTGATGAATGCATTTGCTATAGAAGAGCAAAGCATCAAACCTCTTCAAAGACCCTAGCCAAATAGCACACTTGCCTAGGGCTCCATGGCCACAAAACTTCTTGCATCTGCATTTTTGAAATAAAAACATGTATTTACATATCTTACAAGTTGACCAACTGGTTCTTGGGAAGCCATGAACATTTAGGGCTTCAAGAAGCCAAGTTGGTCAAGCATCCTTGCCAAATTCCTAGACAAGGCAGTGAAACTATCAAAACCAATTAATTTTGCTTAGAACTCAAAAATTAATGAAATTTGATGCCACCAAAGGGAAAAGCTTCAGGAAGCATAAAAGAACTTGAAAATGTAAGAACAGTACGACCAAGTACAACAGGTGTACAGACTGTTGCTCACATGGAGTTAAAACTTAGAGAAAAACAAGATAAAAACTAGTGCAAACTTTCAAAATGCTTCATATCTCCATGAAATCAACCCTTACAATGGTTAAAGCAGGAGAATAAATACCTCTACAAGTCAGTTATCCTCCTGTACAGACAGGTACATGTCCAAGAGCACTCAAATTTGACATTTTCATGTCTAAAATGACAACTTTTAATGCCTAGATGATGCAAGGTTGATCTCAAAGACTACGAATCACCTAAAAACACTACTCACACCTAAAAACCAAGCACAAAACATGTCTAAAAACTTTTCAAAATAAAAACACATTGAAAACTCATTTTTCCCAACATTTTGCCAAGCAACTCTAAACTGGCAACTTTGAGCAAAAAGATGAAAACAGGAAACATGACCACACAATGAGTTCAAAACTCATCCAAACAACTTAGAACAACTCAAAAAAATCTTAGACAAACTTTCCAACTGAAGACTAATAAAAATCAAACCTGCTATCAAACCTGTGATGAAATGAAGCTAGGTGCTCCTGCACCATACTCCCCCGGTGACAAAGAAGTCATGTGACTCCATTGGGCAGAAAAGAGAGAGGAATACCAGCCTTGTGGAAGTCACTTTCAAATATCCAACTGGCTTTAGAGGCTAGTTAATCCTTCCACTTGATCAAATGTTCAAAGTAGTCATGCTGTCTAGTCTTCTTGATGATTTTGGATTCAAGTACCTGTTCAGGAATGGGAAAAGAAGAAGAGGGGAGAGATAGATCAAAAAGGGAATGTGAAATGTCTGAAGCTCTTTGAGTCTCTTCTGGAGGCTACCCTTTGAAAGGTACCAAATTTGCAACATTAAAGATAGGAGACAAGGAAACATCAACAAGTAAGTCAATCTTATAAGCATTAGGACCATACTTAGCCAAAATCCCGCAAGGCCCTATTCTTCTCATCTGTAAATTGGTAGGAACTCCCTTTTGCAATCTGGACTTGTTGAGATGCACCATCACAAAATCTCCAACTGAGAATTGGACATCCCTCTTTGAAGCATCCACCCTTGCCTTGACTCTTTTTGTGGTGTCCTGCAAAGACTGCTTAACCTGTTCATGGATCTCTTTCAGAGACTGTGCCATATCCTCTGCTGTCCCACTAACATGTTGCAAGTTAGTCACATCATGTAACTCAAAAACACCTTTTGGATGCATACCATAAACAATATGAAATGGACTCTTACCACTGGATCTGTTTACACTATCATTATAGGCAAATTCTACCTGTGGAATGAGCTAATCCCAGCTTTGTCCATATTCCTTGGTGAGACATCTGAGTAGATTACCCAATGTTCTATTCACCACTTTTGTTTGGCCATCTGTATGTGGATGATAAGCTAAGCCAAAAGACAAGTTAGTACCCAATTTCTTCCACAAAGTCTTCCAAAAATGACCAAAAACTTAACATCTCTATCTGATACAATGCTAGATGGCAAACCATGCATCTTGACAACTTCTTTAAAGAAAAAGGAAAGCAATATGACTAGCATCATTAGTAGTTTTACAAGGTATAAAGTGAGCCATTTTGCTAAATCTGTCAACAACCACAAAAATACTATCATACCCTGCTTTTGTCTTTGGTAAACCTACAACAAAATCCATGCTGATGCACCCCCATGGCCTAGAAGGAATGGGAAGTGGCTGATATAAACTAGCATTAGTGCTATTACCTTTGGCCTTCTGACATACCATACACTGCTCAACATACCTTCTGACATCTCTCTGCATCTTAGGCCAATAATAGAAGCGTTGAACCAACTCTAAGGTCTTATTGAGACCAAAATGGCCACTCAAACACCCATTGTGTTTCTCTTGGACAAGGTTTTCTCTCATGGAACCTTTAGGAACACACATATGTCCTCCCTTGAATAACAAACCATTCTGCAATGTATAGTCAGCATACTCACTATGGAAATGATTCTCAAAAGCGTGACAAACTTTATAAGTAGCAGCAAAATCATGATCGTTAGGATACAAATCTTGAAAGCAATCAATACCAATACTCTTAATTTGAATCTCCTGAATAGTCAACAATCTCCTACTCAAAGCATCAACTACTTTGTTACATTGGCCTTTCTTGTGCTTAAGAGTAAAGGTATATGCTTGTAGGTATTCTACCCATTTCACATGCCTATGGTTGAGTTTATCTTGAGAATTCAAAAAACTGACTGCCTGGTTGTCTGTATACACAACAAACTCTTTAGGAAGCAAGTAATGCCTCCACTTCCTGAGTGCCTGCACCAATGCATATAACTCTAAATCATAGGATGAGTACTTTTTCTTTGCATCATTCAATTTCTCACTAAAGAAAGCAACTGGTCTATTATCCTGACTCAAGACTGCACCTGCTACAAGATGACTGGCATCACATTCTATAGTAAAGAGCTTATCAAAACTAGGAAGGATTAACACTGACTGTGTAGCAACTCTAGTTTTGAGTAACTCAAACCCCTTATTGGCTGCTTCCGTCCATTGAAACTTAACCTTATGACCACCCTTTATTGTATCTAACATGGGTGCACAAATCTCACTGAACCCTCTGATAAACTTTCTGTAAAACTGGGCTAGATCATGAAAACTCCTAACTTCACTGGCTAATTGTGGGGTTGGCCAACTTGTTATGGCTGCAACTTTCGATTGATCCATCTTAAGATCTCCACTGGACACAACAAAACCAAGATAGACTAGCTCTTGCTGCATGAAATCACATTTCTCAAGATTTATGGTTAACTGCTCATCAGATAATCTTTGCAAAACAATGGCTAAGTGTTTCAAATGCTCCTCTTTAGTCTTACTAAAAATGAGAATATCATCTAAGTAGACTACCACAAACTTACCAAGAAATTCCTGCAATACTTCATTCATTAACCTCGTAAAGGTACTGGGAGCATTAGAGAGTCCAAAAGGCATAACCAACCATTCATAAAGACCCTCATTTGTTTTAAAAGCAATTTTCCACTCATCACCCTCTTTTATTCTTATCTGATGGTAACCACTCTTTAAGTCTATTTTTGTGAAATACTTTGCACCCCCTAAACAATCCATCAAATCTTCTATCCTGGGAATAGGGAATCTGTACCTTATTGTGATTTTGTTTATGGCTCTGGAATCTGTGCATAGTCTCCATGTTCCCCCTTTCTTAGGTGCTAACACTATAGGTACGACACAAGGACTTATACTCTTTCTTATTAATTCTTGATCCAACAACTCTTGAATCTGCCTAGCTACCTCTTTGTTATGTTCAGGAGTCATCTTATAGGCTGCTTTGTTTGGCAAAGAAGCTCCTGGTATAAAGTCAATCTGATGACTAATGACTCTAGGAGGAGGTAATGTTGCTAGTTGTCCATCACTGATGATGTCCTTAAAGTTATCAAGAATTTGTTGCACTTCTTGTGGGATCTCAACTTGTTTTTCTTTCTTCTCCTCCTTAGGTTTCACTACAAGTGCATAACCAATCCCATCTCTCTCTTTCATGGTTTGGATGAACTTTTTTTCATTGACTAATAACACTTTAGGTGCCTATGGTTTGTTGTTCTCTGTCTCTTCACTAAGGGACTGTATTTTGTAGACAATGCCATTCTTTTGAAAGGAATATGTGTTTTTTTCACCATCATGGTGTGCCTTTCTGTCAAATTGCCAAGGTCTACCCAATAGTAGATGGCAAGCATCCATAGGAAGGATGTCACATAGTATCCTATCCTTATATTCACCTATGTTGAAGTCTATCCATGCTTGTTCATTAACTAGGACATGTTGCCCCTTGTTTAACTAGGTTACCTTGTAGGGTTCACTGTGCCTCATTCTAGGTAGGTTCAATTTGCTAACTACCTCCTCTGAGATAATGTTATCTGTGGAACTTGAATCTGTAACCACCTTACATACCTTGCCCAAGATTTTGCACTTGATCCTGAACAATGCTCTTCTCTAAGACACTTCACACTTGTGAGGTTCTTGCATCAATACTCTCCTCATCATTAGACTCTCACCATCTCCGGGTGCTAGGTTCATTGCTGGAGTTCTTGTACTACTTCCTTCCTCCTGAACATAGTTCACTCTCTTTTCACCTCCATGGGAATAACTAGGCTTTTCTGGACACCTATAAGTAGGATGACCCAATTTAAGACCCTCTACCTGGTCCACTAGATCTACCCCTTCCTGGGTTGCTTGATCCCCTACCCCTATAGTTGGGCTTGCTCTGAGAAGCCCCACTTTGATCTATAAGTTTAGATTCTCCCTAGGACCTTTGATCTATGTGTCTTCCCCCAAAACTACCTCTATGGCCTCTACCATCTCTGCCTCTTCCTCTACCTTTGTTATGCTTCTCTTGCTTCTTCCTACTCCTTTCCTCTACCTCAAGTGCAAGTTGATAGCACTTCTGGACTATTGTAGGACACAACAAACTTGACTCTTCCTGAATGTTCCATCTCAAGCCATTGAGATACCTAGCAACCTTGACATTTTCATCCTCTTGGATCCTTGACCTAAGGCATAGCTTCTGGAACTCCTCGGTGTAACTACTGACATCTAACTCTTTTTGCCTAAGGTTTTGCCTTTTCCTATGAAGTTGTATTTCATAGTCCTCAGGAATGTAAGTCTCTCTGATCCTAGACAACATTCCCTTCCAAGTTGCTATGGGCTTTTTTCCCTCTTTCTCATGTTCATCCTGAATGAACTTCCACCATGTTAAGGCAGCTCCTCTCAACCTGGACTTAGCCACCTTCACTTTCTGGGCCTCTGTCACACCATCACATTCAAAATGGTTCTCAAGACCCTCAATCCACTCCATGACCACTTATGGGTCCATTTTACCACTGAATAGTGGGACTCCTTCTAGTGTTCTCCCACTTATAGCCTTCAAGGCTTTCAAAAAGAGTTCATTCTCTATCACAGGGTCTGGTAGAGGGATTTCATCCTCTATAGCTAATAGCTTACCCCTATCTTTTGGTCCATCTATCTTATTGCTGGCTTCATCTGCCTTCACTTCTACTTCTCCCAATTTTTGCTCTAGGAGGTCTAGCTTCACTTTGAGTAACCTATTTTCTTCTTCCCAATCTTCCATTTTCTTGGCTAACTCTACATTTGTCACCATGGTTGCCAAATTGCTACTTCTTCCCAAGTGTAACTGGGCTCTGATACCACTATGATAGGGAGGAAGGGCAAGGGGGTTGCCCAATTAGGCTTGTATTTTTACTAAGTGATAGGTCCTTTTCTAGTTTCAAGGTGTAGTCACCAAAATCAGAGTGCAAAAAGCTTATAGGCAACCTAGCAACTCTCCTTGATCCACCTCCCTAAGTCAAACACTCCCTGGTTGCTCAAGGGCTTCAACTCCATTGTTTTAGACTTTGTAGTCTAACACCTTACCCTCTCAATTGGAGTTCATTTTCTCTGTCCCTGACCTGTTCTCTGACTACACAAGGTTTCCTCTTGATGAATTACAAGTTTGTGTCGATTTCTACCCCCATGGGTGTCTTTGGTCTTCTATGGTTTGGAGCGTAGTAATCCTTCACAAGTGCTACAAACTGACTTATGGAGTCTATCTCACCAAATGTGTTAAATTCATGCAAGATTAACTTGTTTCAACTTGATTTGATGGGTTTTATGCTTTACAACCTTCCTTTGTGTACCTGATTTGACAAAAAAACCATATTTTAGGCTTAAAACGGGCTACAAGGAATTAGCCCTCTTTTTGGGGTTTTGTGCTCATCCTGCTCCAATGATGGACTTCCAGACAAAAAAAACCTTATATTATGATACCCTTTTGGAAGTTCTTGAGGATTTTCTAAGTCTTAGGATCCATTAGGCCTCCTCCATGACTGTCCCAAAAATGGGTGCAAAAAGAAGGGTTTGCTAGGGTTTTGATGGCAAGAACAAACTTACAAGCTAGAAACCTTCAATGTGAATAATGCAACCTTATTTATACCATTCCACATACTAATTAGGAAAAAATAAAGTAGTTTCACACCTTCAAAGGTTAGAGAACAAGGTTTTACAAAAGATACTCATAAGGAGTGTGCAACATTTACAACTTTTCCCTTTCTTGCTTTCCACAAACATATCATTGCATGAGTACCAATTACATTCAAAACATGCAAACATGTCTAACATTAGTGACAAGGAGAACCACATTATCCCTACACAAAAAGGCATTAGGCGATTACAAACCAATGAATCATTCACTGTCAAAACTTGTTATCACTGCACTTTGCCTCTTTCACTGCATTTTCACTTTAACCTGCATTTACCACTGTCAAAACTCTTTTTCAAAGGTCTGTCTGGTGCTTTTGATCAATGCTCTATCTTTTAATTCTTGTTGACCTTTATACCTACTATTTGGAAGAGGAAGATTGCATAAACAACTCAACTAAAATGCAAAAATCAGTCATAATTGACTGTTACAGCCAGCTGGGCGTTACAACATTGCCTAAAGGATCATTAACTGATCTTGGCAATCTTGAAACCCATGGGCAGGGTCAAAGACCACTCCTTTTTCTTTCTTGCAAACAAATACAAGGAGATACAAGGTTTTACAAACACCAATATATGGTGGAGAGTAAGCAAATGAGTGGAAACCAACACCAAAACAGTGACTCACTATTTTTTTTTCACAATTTTCACAAACTGAAAAATGCAACCATCCTTATCATGGCTTAGAAATCCTCTTTGATTTCACATACAACTTGAACATCAAGATAGGTTTGTCCACCTGATGAATGCATTTGCTATAGAAGAGCAAAGCATCAAACCTCTTCAAAGACCCTAGCCAAATAGCACACTTGCCTAGGGCTCCACGGCCACAAAACTTCTTGCATTTGCATTTTTGAAATAAAAACATATATTTACATATCTTACAAGTTGACCAACTAGTTCTTGGGAAGCCATGAACATTTAGGGCTTCAAGAAGCCAAGTTGGTCAAGCATCCTTGCCAAATTCCTAGACAAGGCAGTGAAACTGTCAAAACCAATTAATTTTGCTTAGAACTCAAAACTTAATGAAATTTGATGCCACCAAAGGGAAAAGCTTTAGGAAACATAAGAGAACTTGAAAATGTAAGAATAGTATGACCAAGTATAGTAGGTGTACGGACTGCTGCTCACATGGAGTTAAAACTTAGAGAAAAACAAGATAAAAACTAGTGCAAACTTTCAAAATGCTTCATATCTCCACGAAATCAACCCTTACAATGGTTAAAGCAGGAGAATAAATACCTCTACAAGTCAGTTATCCTCCTATACGGATAGGTACATGTCTAAGAGTACCCAAATTTGACATTTTCATGTCTAAAATGACAACTTTTAATGCCTAGATGATGCAAGGTTGATCTCAAAGACTACCAATCACCTAAAAACACTACTCACACCTAAAAACTAAGCACAAAGCATGTCTAAAAACTTTTCAAAACAAAAACACATTGAAAACTCACTTTTCCCAACATTTTGCCAGGCAACTCCAAACTGGCAACTTTGAGCAAAAAGATGAAAACAGGAAACATGACCACACAATGAGTTCAAAACTCATCCAAACAACTTAGAACAACTCAAAAACATCTTAGACAAACTTTCCAACTCAAGACTAATAAAAATCAAACTTGTTATCAAACCTATGATGAAATGAAGCTAGGTGCTCCTACACCAGCTAGTTGGTCTGCAATTGCTTGTCCTTTGATAGCTCTTCGTTCTGTGTAGTGGATATCAAATTCACTGAGAATCATGACCCATTTAGCCAATCGACCTGTAGGAGCTGCCTTGTTGAGTAGATATTTGAGAGAATCAATTTTTGCCACTAGCTTAATTGTGTGTGCTAGCATATAATGTCAAAGCTTTTGAGAAGCGAAGACTACTGTTAGACAAGCCTTGAAGACACACTTCTTAGGGTTGATCTGAACTTGGAATTTTTCTAACCGATCAAAAATCTTTGTTAAGATGCTGAGGTGTTATGCTCTAGTGAAGGATTTAGCTAGTAAATCATCCACATAGTCTTCCATGAAGGTATGCATCATGTCATGAAAGATTATTGTCATTGCTCGTTGATAAGTAGCTCCTGCATTTTTTAAGCCGAAAGGCATAACATTCCAATAGTACGTTCCCTAAGGATAGGTAAATGTTGTTTTATCTTGATCCTTTGGGGCTATTTTTATTTGATTATAGCCTAAAAAACCGTCCATTAGTGAGAGCATTGCATGGCCCACTATGAGGTCTACAATTATGTCGATACTGGGTAAAGGAAAGTCGTCCTTTGGACAGGCTTTGTTGACATCTCCGAAATCAGTGCAGATTTTGATACTACCGTCTAGTTTTGATACTGGTACTATGTTGGAAATCCATTCTGCATAGTCGATGGGTCGAATGAATCCGACATCTAATAGTTTCTTTAGTTCAGTTGTGACCATGAGTGCCACCTGCGGATTCATCTTTCGTAGTTTTTTCTTGACTGGCTTAACTCCTGAAGAGATGGACAAGTGATGCATGATTAAATGTGGATCAATTCTGGGCATATCTGTGTATGACCAAGCAAAGTTGATTTGCTTTTCTTTAAAAAAAGTGATAAATGCTTATCTTTCTTCCTTTGTCAGAGATTCTGTCAGGTGTATGTTTTTTACTGCTTCTTTGGTACCAATGTTGATTGATTGAGTGGGCTCAATCAATATGGGTGATCACTCATGAAAGTGTTTAGGAAGAGTGTCAAGTCTCCCATCTTTAGGTGCCTTAAAAAGGTTTTCACCCTTAGATGCGTCCTTTATTTTTACTTTTTTGTGATCTATGGCTGCCATTGACTGGTTTTTAGCCATAAATCTTTTATTTGGTTCATTTTTGCGACTGAGAGACTTGGCACTTCCTGGGTTGTAGACATCGTTATCATGTTCACTGGTAGAGCTTGGTTCTAGGTTAACAGTGCATAGGTAGTGGATAATAGATTCATCGTCTAGGAAAATTGGTATATCCTATATTTCGGGTTCATCCCAGTCAATGAGGTTGGGAAAGACAAGTGGTAAGGAATCGTTTAGTGGATGAAGTTCTGCTATTGTAAGTGTCAAGACAGAGGTTTCATCGTGATTGGTTCAGGTGCTAAAAAAGTTTAGGATTTCGTCAATGTCTTCGATGGTATCATCCTCTGTATAGACTTGTTCATAATGTTTCTGTTCGCTTTCCTTAGCGTCATAGATATTCTGTGGTTCGAATTCAGGTAGTCCAACTCCTGCGTTATGCTCTTCTTGAGAAAGGGATATGGAACTAGTATTTTCAGTGGTATTTCCAGTAGCATTTGAGTAGCTACCCCATTCATATTCATTGGAATCAGTCTCAGAGGTATTATCCCAGATCTTTTTAGTGCTATAAACAGGTATGTTGTATGGTGAAAAGAGATCTTTGATAATTGAGACCAGTTTGATAGTATTCACTGATTCTGTGTCGGATCCTGCTTCTACCTTTTGTATTTGCTCATATACTGTTCCTCCTTGGGGAGGAATAATGATATCAGGAGGTAGTTCTGCTTTTTTGGATATCGGTGCTTGGATATGAGCTACTGCTGCAGATATGGCCTTCTTGTGATTGAGGAGTTTCTCTTGATGTTGCTTCTGTTCTTTACGTTTACGGTCCTTGCAGATTGTTGTTGCTGACTCAAATAGTGCTTCCTGATAGGATTCTTCTTTGTACTTCTTCTTTGCTTTCCATTGAGGTTTTGGATTTATGTGTGGTATCTTTCCTAGTAGGAAAGTGAGTTTACAGCCCAATCCTGTTTTGTCTCTATTGAGCTATGAAGGAAGGTCTATTGGTTCCGTGACTCCTTCTTTGCATTTTTCAATAGGTCCTTTACCATTATATCCCATTTGTTGCATGATTAAGTAGCCCTTTCCATATAGGTGTGTTGGTAGAACTATGTCCAGAGCAGCTGCTTGGTTATCTTCTTCCTCATCTTTTTATAACTAGCTAAGGATGTCCTTTTCCTCTGATTCATGTGCTAGAGTGTCGAGTTGGATGAAGATACCATCAAATTTGGTGATGGGCTGAGTTACCTGATGTGTTGATGTTGTAGGTAATCCATGAGATCTGGGTGATGTTGGTAAGTTGGCCAAACACATGGGTTCCAAAGAGTATTCCCCCATGCCTTGTTCTCTGATTTGCATTTTCTGCTTGAAATCTCCAGGTAATGATTTGGACTTTGCCTTATGTAGATCTGATGTTGAGGAAATCTATTTTTCCCTATTATGGGGAACCAAACTGTCCTGGGCTGCCCCCATTGCATTACAATGTTGAAATGGATTATGATCAGCTGATATAGAAATTTCTTGTCCGTTATAGGGAAATTTGACACACTGGTGATACGTAGAAGGCACTGCTTGCATTTCATGTATCCAGGGTCGACCTAATAAAATATTGTATGGGAGGTCTATGTCTAAGACTTGACACATAGTATCTTTTTGCACTGGTCCAACTTGAATGGGTAACATCATGGTTCCTTTAGATGACCTTTCTTCGTCATCATATGCTTTTATGGTAATCTTTTTGCGTGGATTAATAGACTCCTCAGAGAAGCCTAATGCATGGATAAGTTTTAAGGTACATATATTAAGTCCAGCTCCTCCATCTATCAATACTCTTTTTACTCAGTGCTTATAGACGATGACTTCAATATGGAAGGGAGTGTTATGTGGATGACCTAAGGAAGTATTATCATGCTCTGAGAAGGTGATATTATGAGGCCCTGTCATATGAGCGACCATGGCTTGGAATTTGTCAGCATCCAGATCTTGAGGTACATTGGTTTCCAATAGTGCTTGTTCCAATATGTCTTTGTGTTTTGGCGACAATTTCAGCAATTCTAGTATAGATATTTGAGCAGGAGTTTTGCGTAGTTGGTTGACTAAATCATATTGGATTTTTGGTGTAGTGTTCGTTGTTGTTGTGTGGCCCTTCAAGACATATTTCTAAGTTTTGGTTGTTATATTAATAGATTCATGATTATGCTGGTCTCGGATTGTGATGACGTTTACATGATTGTCTTCAGCTGATATGTGATTGATGGTGTTATTGTAGATGTGATTGATACGAGCTCCACATGTAACATTCGAGGTTGAAGCTCCATCTTTGTTGTAGTTGGAAGAGGATTTTTAAAGGCCCCATGGTCACCATTTGTTTTGAGACCATCCACTGTTAAATCACCTCGATCAATCATGTCTTGAACAATGTTTTTCAATCTCATGCAATCGTTCGTTCGATGACCTTTGTTGCGATGAAAATCACAAATGTGTGAGTCATTCCACCAAGGTGGTTTGATTTGGGGTTCATAGTTGCTGATTGCAGGCAAAGAGATAATCTTGTTTGCCAGGAGTTCTCTGAATGCTGACTCTAGTGATCATCCCAGTGGTGTGAAGACACGTTTTTGGAAATTGTTGGTGCCATCTCGTGAATTGTTATTAGGTCCTCGATTTGTGGTTTTGTTTTGAGTATCGTTAGTGTTGTTTGTGTTGGGTTGACCTTGATTGGTATTCGGTGTGTATGTGTTAGCGTCTGGGTTAGCACCTTTAGGATTCTTTGTAGCTTGAGGATTCCTTGATAATGCGAGCACTAGTTGTTTAGATTTTGGATCATGTGATTCATTGCCACCTTCATTTTTGTTTTGAGTCCAGAATCTAGATTTGTCTTGTTGTTGTTGTTTTGGTTACTATAGTTTGATGAACTGGTTCCTTCATTGAAGAATTTGAGCATTCCCTTTTTGACACATGCTTCTTCTACTTGGATGTTGTTTTCAATCAGTTTAGCGAAAGACGGTATGCATTAGAGTTTGAGCCTATAACTCATCTCACCATTCAAGTTGTTGATGAAAATTTCCATTTTCTCCTTTTCAGGAATATCTCGAGGATATCGTGAAACCATACGTCACCAACGTTGAAGGAATACCATGAATGTTTCATTATTTTTCTGTTTGGTGTTGCAGATGTCTAGCATGGTTATAGCATGTTGAATGTTATAGGAATATTGTGTTATGAATTTATTGACGAATTCATCAAATGATCTGATAGGAGGTGTGATTTTGGATAACCATTCCATTGTTTGTCCTCCCAAGCTTCTTGGGAACAACCTCATCAGATAGGTGTCATCATGAGCAAATTCAAGATTCATGGTACAAAATTCTTTGACATGATCACGGGGATCGCTTTTTCCATCGTAGTTGTCAAATTTAGGAACATTTGAGTTTGGAGGAAAAGGGATCATGTGCAATCTTCTGTCAAAGGGATAAGGACAAATTTTGTTTAATGAGTACCGTACTGTCGTCCCTTGTTGCATGTCTTGCATTTGTCTTTGTAATATTTGTATTTGCTGAGTAAGGGCAACCAAAGGTGTATTGTTTTGCCGAGGGAAGAGTTCTTCCCTTGCATTAATCCTGGGTTGAAATGGTGTATGGAACGGTATGTTTTGCTTGGGGATGTGTTGCTCAGGGATGTTTTGCCCTGGTGTATGTTGTTCCGGTATGTTTTGTTCAGGAATATCTTGTTCTGGGTCGCGTGCTTCCCCTTCTCATTGTTGTTCTTGATATTCATAATGTTGAGGTCTCATTCTAAACATGTCTGTGTCAAAGTCTTCAGGGAGTTTGACCCCTTTGCTTGTGAGCATGAGTAAGTATTTTTCCTTGTCATTTTCCATGAGTCTTTCCACAAGTTTTTGGAATGAAGCACTTTCTTGGCATTCTTGAAGAAGTTCTTCAGAAATTTCAGTATCCTCTAGATGTGGACCTTCAAAAGGATTTGATAACCTCTGATTCATACTGGATTCTGCTTGTGCCTCACTTTGTTTGTTTTGTTGAGAGCGAGTAATAGGCATTTTAGTAGAAGCTTTCTGTGACAAAGGAGACAAAATCCTCTTCGATATGTTGCTCCAGGGTTGGTGGTTCAAATCGGGGTGTGTTGTAAGTGATGCACTCGTCGAGAAAGAATGCAGAATTGATCTTTCCTCCACAGTTTATGATTTGACTGAATGCGGATTTTTGGCAATATGCCCTAGTCTTCAAAGGCTCTTTGTCAAATTCGTTGGATTTGTTCTGGATATACAGTTTGACGTGATGAAGGAATGTTCGATGAGATTTGAAGAGTTGATGATTGATATACAAAAATTTATTTCTTTTGACAAATTTGGAAAAACTTGGTTGTTGTTTCTTCAACGTGGTGTTACGATAAATATTCTTTCTTCTCAGAATATGGGGATTAGTCATGCATAAATGATCAATGGTTTCCTTTGAATTGTTTTGGATTCAGTTGATCTTGTTTTGAAAACTCAACTTTTACTTTATCAAAGTGAAGGTTTAGATGCCCCCTCATGACAAAGTGAGTCAAATGATATGGATAAAGTTTCCTGATATGGAAACTTGACTTGACAACCTGAGGTTTTAAACAAGTGTTTTTGAGATAAAATCCGCGAGATGATAAAGGACCTATTTGTCACTTGTGATGATGTTTCCTGATTTTGATAGGATAGATATGTTTTATCACGTAACCAGTTTTGGATTTTTACAACTTTTGTTTGACACAAATTTTGTTCAAGAAATAGTTTTTAAAGCTCTATTTTCGATACTCTGGTTTGACGAAAAATGAAGCTGATGAAAAGAGGTTTCCAAAAATGTCTTCTAAGTTTTCAAAATTCTTCACTGTTTTGCCCCCTGTTTTTCTGGGTTTGGTCACATGCTAAAACAGAGACGGGATGCGCTACAAAAAGTTTTCAACGCGCTAAGGGAAAAACCACATGCGCTAAGCTACCCTCGGCTACGTGTTATCTGGTTTTCTGTTTTGCTCAAAAAGTTATGCGCTAATATGGGCCTGCTACGCGCTAACTGTTAAACCTTACGCACTATTGTTTGACTCCTACGCGCTAAGCTGATGTTTCAACGCGCTAGGTTGTTTTCCAGATGCGCTAACTATTTAATACTGTTTTGAAATTTTGGTAGAACGCTACTGTTTTAACTGGACGCGCTAACTTGATGTTCTGATGCACTAAAAAATGTACCACACGCGCTAAGAGGTTGCTCTCATGCGCTAGATTGTCTTGATATTTTCCTTTGGTTGGTTTTTTATAATTTTTGGATTTTTTTCATGAGTTTTTCAGTTTTGATGGATGATTTTTTGAAGTAATAAATGCAAACATAGCACCAAAGAGACAACCATTTTGCTTACTCTAACAAAAAGTGTATGTCCTGCGAGGATGTGTTCAAATCTCCAATGTTTTAACAGGTTTGGATACAAATAATACACTTCAAGAAGACTATTTTTTCAAAGGTCATAAGTAATATCATAACCCACTAGTCTCGATACTCCGTCAGCTCAAACAGCTGTGTCATCCCTAGGGGGTGCCTGTTTTTTTGCCTTTTGCCAGAAATTAACTCAAAGTGAATTGCTTCACAATTGAGTAGTTATCTTGGGAGATATATGGTGAGCGATCTTGGGGGCAGATTCTTCCCCACCCTTGCACTATGATATTACAAATGTCTGGTTATTGACTCGGCTCAAGGTTTCTATTTCTATGGTTCGTAATCAGGCTTCCTGTTCGGCCGTCAGTGATAAACTCCCTCAGGAGGCTTCCCAACCTTTAGAACAAAGGATTTACGTATCTCAAGGATACTAGGGGAAGGCTAATTGTTGCACACAACCGTTGAAAAGGACTTTCGTCACTTTCCACTTTTGATTATAGTGGGTTGGAACACTTGGCATCAAAGTCGTTTCCCACTTAAGTCATTCCCTTCACATCGACCATAAATGGCTTTAAGAGATGATTTCAACTCCTTGGGAAGGCAGGCCTGCTAAAAGATTTATTGCTTGAAATACTGAAAGCGTAAGAGTGGTTTGGTTTTTTGGTCACCCAGTTAAGGGGAGAGCATATACCTTCCACTTTCGAGACAAGGCAAACAAAGTTCTTTTTACCTTTGAAGTTAATGATTTGCTAACTTCTACTTGGAGATGTTGCTCCAACAAGCACGGTGTTCCTTTTATTTCCTCAAAGCAATGATTATCTAATCTAGCAAAAGAACCTGGTCAACAAAGCAAAACTTCAATGTGGTCAACAAAAGAAAATCGGAAAAGGGGAAGAACTTCCCTCTTTATTTTGTACAAAACAGGACAAGTGTGATTCTTTTACTTTGCAAAAATGGAGTGAATCCTTTTATGCACCAAAGGATGGTGAAGTTCTTCTTAAAGCTATCCTTGCAAAAAGAAAGATTTTTTTGTTCTTTTTATAATCCAAATTGAGAATTTTCTCTCCTAGAAAAGCAAGAAAAATTGTTGTTGTGGTTCGTTTTATAGCCCAAATAAGGTGAGTTCAATATTTTTTTTTTTTAACAAGAGTTAATTTATTTTTTTATTTTTAACTAACTTAACTAAGTAAAAATCTAAACTATGTATAACTTTAAAAATAACTAAGCTCATCCCTGCAATAAGATGTTAGAAATCCTGCAAAACATCAACTCAAAATAGTTAGAAAGATTTTGGATCTGGTAGACTTCTACAAGTCTAACTTTTAAGTTCGGTTACAATTTTATTTTATTTTATTTTCTGTCGGTGATGCGCTACAGGACAAACTGTACACGCTATAGAAAGGGCAAGATGCGCTATCAAACAGACCTGATGCGCTAAGCTATTTTCCAAAAGCGCTAAACTGGTTTCCTGATGCGCTGCGCTATTTTTCTCCTGCACTGAGACCTACAGAAAAATATTAGTGGGATGATGCACTAATTTAAAGGTTTCACGCTCTATATGATAGACTGCACGCGCTAAATAATAAGCTTGATGCGCTATACTGTTAACCGGAAGCGTTATAGAATGTTTCCGATGTGCTGATTCCTGTTTCTCGCGTACCTGCAAAAGAGGTTAAATTTAAAAACTAATTTGATATATGCTGTCGGGCCCCACGGTGGGTGCCAGAAATGTATGCAGGAAAAGCAGGTCGATAGAACTCAATATGTGGAAAACGGAGTCTAAGGAGCCTTGTTCACACACCCACAGGACTTCTTGGTGCAAACTATGGAGTCATGAAGTATGGCTTAGTTTCCCAAGGTTGGTTCCATGGTTCTCTATCTCACAAGGTCCCTCAAACCAATGTCTTTGCTCTTAGGTCGATGAGCAAAGTAGTTTAGGGATGACAAATGCAAGAACAAGGGATGCTTTTGTTGATTTTAAGATGAAATGCATCCTAAGCTATGCATGATCCTATAAATGCAATAAACTAGTTTATAAGATGACAAGATTAGTAACAAGACTATCCTAGCAAGCTATATTAGTTTATGAAATAGCTAAATGATAAGGAAAATACTCTAAACATGCATATTTAGATTAATTCCTATTGAAAAGAGAGACTAAATGATGAGCATAAAATGATATATTAAAGCTTGGATGGATTTTAGTATAAGTGTGATGCTAAGGACTTGGATCCCTCAAAATGGAGGACTGAGAGCTCTATTTATAGCAAAAATAGGGCAATGGATGGTCAGGATTGAAAGAGTTAATCAAGGGTTGAGTTTGAAAGTTGGGAATCCATGTTTGCAATTTGCACCAATGGAATGGTGACAAATGTCAACATAAGACTAGGTTGAGAAGAGAGGTAGGAAGCATTAAATGCTTGAGAAGGCCTCATGGTTATCTTAGGGGGTAAGGGTTATGGTTAAGTTAGGATTACCCATTGGATAAAGGTTTTACCCAAAGGATAAACTCTTGTGCAAAAGATTAAGGATAACCATGGTCAAAGCAATAAATGCTTGATGAGACCCTTGGGTTACATGGAGGTTGAGTTTAGGGAAATTCTTTAATCATGCTAGAGGGTTGAGTTAACCATTAATGGTTTGGGAGACTTTCAAAGTTAAGTGGTTGAAGCCTTTAAGGGTTTTCAAAGTCTTTGAGGGTTTGAGAAGTGACTTCCCTTTGTTTAGGGATGTGACAAAGTTTAGGAAATGGGTTAGGTTAATTTAGAAGTGATTAGAAGAGTCTAGAAGGGGTTAGGAATAGGGTTTAGGAAGCAAGTGGGAGATGTAGGATTTTGCAAGTGGATGAAGGGATAATAGGATTTAATTGAATAAAATGAATTTAATTTAATTTTGGTTGCAATTTGGGAAATTGAATAAATTAGATTTATTCAATTTGGGGTGGACTATTAATTAAATGTAAATTTAATTAAAAGTAGCTAGAAAGGGGTTTAATTAAATAAAATGATTTATTCATTAAATGGCAAAAGAGGCCTAGTGAATTTAATTTAAATAAACTGAGTAATTTACTTAATTTAAATAGAGGAATGTGGGTGATTTAATTAAATTAGATTTAATTAAATAGAGAAATAAACATAAAATATTCATTTAGGAATATGGTCATTTTTATACGTCTACAATATAAAGCCTCAAAAAACAATAAAAAATCATAAGGACAAAATTGCAATACTCATCTACCAAGGGATCGATATCGATGAGAACAAGTAGAAAATAAATAAATAAATAAAGAGATAAGTGAAGAATCAAGTTTGGAAAAAGATGATTATGGTTACTTTTGGCCCAAAAAGCAATAGCATGGTAGGATAGTGGAAAATACAAAGTGGACCATTATACAATAGCAAAATGGTGAAATAACTTATTTTTCAAATAAGAAGTACTTGTATAGAAGAATTTTGTTTCCTAAGCACAATAAAATTGTTTGTTGGGAAATTTGAAATAACTGAGCAAATATTGGAACAAATAGACACCCAAGTAGTCACAAATTAATAAAATAACAAAAGATCAAGATTGAAATAATGGACCCCTATTAATAAATGCACATATGAATAACCACAAGATGAAACATGTTATGGTAGATTTAGGTGGAGACATAAATATCATATTGGCAACCACTTAGGAGAAATTGGGAAGACCTCAATTAGTAAGAAATCCATTCAATATCAGTATTGTAGATGGATTAATAATGTAAATAATGGGGACATGAAAAAATGTTGAGGTAAATGTATAAGGCCTCAAACTAATTTAGTGGACTTTGAAGTGGTTGAAATGAAAGATCCTTTTAATACATTTTGGGCATTGTTAGGTCTTAAATGGTTTATAAATGTAGATGTAATAGTAAATTCTAAAAAAGAGGATATTTCATTTGTGTGTGACACTAAGGTTATTCATATTCCCTTAGGAGACAATGGGAACAATTCATATGTAGAAGAGATTACTCAAGAGGAAGATGAAGAAGATGATTCAAGATTGATATGTTCAATTTTTAAGTTTCCTACCACAAATGAGGTAGAAAACCCAAATAGTGAAGAGGAGATTGAATTAGAAAGTGAGAATACAAGTATAGACAATGATGAAGTACTTGATGCATGGACGCAGGAGGAATAAGAATTGACACCTCGAAAGGTATATGGGTTCTAAAGAGCCTTCATGATACAAAACAAACTAAAAACACTTCATATATTATCACAAAAAGGAATCATGTACTAAAAAAAGAAAAAAATTTGTAATACACCCAATCTACTTCAAAATTCCAAGAGCTCAAAGAAAGATTGTACAAACTGTCTATGCACCCCAACAGTATAGAAAGTGACAAAAACCACTAATGTCACACTTCATAATAATAAATTAACAATTTGTGAAGGGACAAAACAAACATGGTCATGACAATAAACACGATATAAAATTATGAGATTAATTATGTTCTTGTAAACATCTCTTAATTTGAAAATCTATTTCCTAGATCTATGCTAAACCCTAGAGACACCAAACAGGGTATCAAAATTATTTTTTACCATCAACCTATAGGTTAACATCACCAAACATAATAAATTATACTTGTTTGATACTTTGTATAATAGTTGTATCACAAGTATATTATAATCTCACCCACCAAAATAAAGCCATGGTAAAAGTTAATAGGAAAATAGATGCATGAAGATGAGAAAACAATTACATTTAATGCACTTCAATAATAAAATCTTATAAATACATCATGAATTTGTCACAAAAACTTACTTGGGTCTCTTGCATACACTTACTAGTCCCATGTGACCATATTGCCCATTGCACAACTCTAACAAGTGCAATACTCACAACCATAACTTTCTCAATTATAGCATGACAATGACTTCTATTCTTGTAAACATCTCTTAAGAGCCCTAACCTAAGTATAAGAAGTTTTTCTATAAGGAAATGGAGACAAATCTAGAGGGGGTATTTTTTAAAGTACTTGTAAATTTAATATACAAGAAGGATATAAAGAAGTATATCTATGCACTGTTGTCAAAGATCGATCACACTATATTTTAAGCCTTAACACTAAATCTAATGCAACCATGAACATATAACTTCCTCCCACAATGCAACCATATTTAAGAGAAAAAAAATTGGACATATGGAAGGAGTTCCTAAATTTTACATAGGAGGAGGGGTGGGTCTAGATCATCCTTAGTCAGATCCATGATGAGTATTTATACCTAGACAAGCCCCTACAAAATTACAAAGGTGACAATTCAAGCAATAATTTATCTCTACTCGCAAGGGGAGGTATTGCCTAAGAAGGCAATAAATGTTTTTAAGGTAACCAAGCTTACAAGGGCCACATATGATGGTTGGATCATAGACATGACCAATACTGTAAATCTCGCAGTCAAGTATGCCACCACGAGCGTTATCTATAAAGTGTATTATACAAATAGAGAGGACTCACCATCACAACTTCTATTCATGTGGCATATCAAATGGTGATGGAGGGAATATATATTGACCTTTAAAAAGTTTTACAAAAATAACTATTAGAGAATAGTAAGCCCACAAAATAGTCCCACTATCAATTCAACTATTGGACCTTGATTATTTGTCTAACATTCTACTTCCTATATGAACTACCAACATTTGTGAGAAAAGTCTAGGACGTTATTAGGTTGATTGCCACATAAATCTAGGACCATGTCCAACACTTCGAGTATGTCACATCCTACACAACCACCTACTAGGGAATCTTCAAAACCCTTCAACAAAAGCTGCAAGATGGGGAACACCTCTCCTATGATGTTGTTTGAGGTATATTAAGGATATAGTTTTCTTGGTAGATAAGGATTACAATTTCATGGAGACCATTAAACCACAAACATCTTGGATACCTAGTTTGCCATGTGAAGTCACATATATGAAAATTGACTCATACATGCAACACCACTAAATCTGCCTAAAGATTTGTAAGTGGAAAATTTTACCACTTACTAGGAATACATTGATAACATTATTAAGAAAATTTAGAAGAGCATGTGTAGAAAAACAAGGAGAGACTTGAGGAGAAATGGGGTGCATACCAAATAAATAAGAAAAGGAACATAGTACATCTACTCTATAGAGGTTTGAAATACTACAAGTAGGTGCATCATCAGTAGAGTCTACTCAATCAGAAGGGAGCTCAAAAAGAGAAAAAATAAAAATAAAAAAACTCATTCACCACACTACCACAAAGAGAACCTTTGGTGGAAGAAGCCTTGAAGGCACGCATTTAGATGACCATGAAGAAATAGAAAAGGGAAGAAATAGAAAGCACAAAAGGAGACCTCCCCCTAAGAATCTATTAGGATAACCGATGGACAACTGAGAGGGGGGGGGGAGTGAATCAGTTGTCAACAGATTATACAACTTTAAGCACACAAAACCTTTTACCGGAATTCATAAACCAAATATCGAAATAACATATATAATAATTAAGCATAAACATAAATCGCATAACAATTACCAACCATCCATAACACATAACACCATGATTTGTACGTGGAAAACCCGGTTAAGGGAAAAACCATGGTGGGAAGCCTACCCATAGTCAGATAATACTTTTGCAGCAAGTATGTGAATACAATAAGAGGGGCCTACACATGCAGGAAGGCCAACATCCTAGAGTGCACTGCTCATCACAAAAGGAGCCTCACTGACTACAAAATAAATCCAAACTACAATCTGGAAAGATGAATGAACTGCAAGAATAGCATCTCCTATGCCTTAGTATAGTTTCGGTTAAGCTCAATACTGAAGGTCTTAAACCCCTTTTACAAAACCTATGATCGACCAAAACCTCTACATATGATTACAACTTTATTTGCACATAGATAATTCCATAACCTTTTCCTACCACATATATGATCTACAAAGAGATCTTAAATTATATTTATACCAACTCAGGACCTAAACAATTAGGTCGAACACCTAAAAGTTAATACAATAGATTTGTTACATAATCTTGCAAACCAATGATAAACCAAGTCGGTCTAAGACCAAAACAACGTAAACCAAACAATAAATCCAACCGATGACGCATCGGGAGCATCAACCAACACGTTACATAAACTGATCCATAACCTAACAAAACAATCACCAGACCCAAAATAGGTCACCATAAGCCAAATGAAACACCACAAACAACTGGAACATGAACATGATAACCATCAACATCCTGATAACCTTCTAGAAGCCGCACCAACACCACTTATCGGATTCATCAAAAGATCTTCAACAAAGCATTGTCGATAAAACCCTTACCGATAACCAAAAGGCTTTCTAAAACATATGATAGCATCCAGATCACCAAATCCCAAACCAACTAAATGTGATACACATCATGAACACATGAATAACCAATCCAAACCAATTCCAACAACCATACCAAAACCAGAGACAAATCTCTAGATCAACATCAAAGACCAACCACTCTACCGGAAGTCAGTAGACAACAAAACAAATAGTGATGGCATTAATGACAAACATCAATGCAACACATAATCAATTCCTCCAAATTTCCAAAAATCTCCCCAAAATGATATGACAATGAAGTTTTGAACCAACATACCAAACTCCCCTTGTGAATGATATCCATGTTAAGCTTTGTTTTTCACATAAATATCTCTCCCCCTTTGACATCAATGCCATAAATCTAACATAAACATCAAAGAAAAGTCATAAAACCTCTAAACCACACAGCTAACTACTCCCCCTGAGTAGTAGCACCAACACATCAATACATAATAAATGATAGATTTGATAATGCATGCCAGACTTATGCCAGTTAGCATTACTCAAGTCTCTACCGGAGGGACAAAAACTCCCAATCTGTCTTTGAAGTACTCAAATGATTCCTTAGGCAAAGGTTTAGTGAAGATATTTGCAATCTATTCTTTAGTGTTCACATAAACTAGTCAGACTTTATTTGCTTCCACCTTCTCCTTCAGAAAATTATACTTGATAAAAATGTGCTTAGTCTTAGAATGAAATATCAGATTCTTTGATATGTCAATAGCAGCAGAGTTATCACAGTGAATAACTACCAGTTCATTACAATCTATCCTTATATCCTTCAACATTTGCTTCATCCATATAGCTCATGTATAATTAGTAGTAGCAACAACATGCTCAGCTTCAACAGTAGATAAAGAAATACATGATTGTTTCTTGTTGATCCATGAAACAATTTTCTTTCCAAGAAAGAAAAGCTCCACTAGATGTGGTCTTTCGATCATCAACATCTCCAGCCCAATCAACATCTGTATATGCACATAGTGTAAAGCCATAATTTTTAGCACACCACAAACCATACTCAATTGTTCCTTGCAAATACCTGAAAAATATTTTTCACCGCACTCTCATGATTCTCTCTAGGATCACTTTGATATCTTGATACAATACAAATTGCATTCATTATATCTGATCTAGTCCGAGTCAGATATAACAAACCTCCAATCATAGATTTATACCTTGTAGGATTTATCAGAGTTGATGCATCATTCTTTGTCAATTTATCACTTGTAACCATAGGGGTACCAACCGGTTTGGAATTTTCCATACCAAATTTATTCAACAAATCTCTAGCATACTTAGTTTGACAGATGAAAATACCTTTATCATTCTGAGTAATCTGCAAACCTAAGAAAAATTTCTTCCCCCTAATCATAGACATCTCAAATTAATTCTTCATATTTTTCAGAGAATTCCATACATAAATTATCCTCACATCCAAAAATGATATCATCAACAAAGACTTCAACAATCAATATGTCATCATCAGTAATCTTATAATATAAGTTACTGTTAGCATTACCTTTAGTGAAACCAATCTATAAAAGATATTTGTCCAATCTAGCATACCAAGCTCTATGGGCTTGTTTCAATCCATATAAAGCTTTCCTTAACCCGCAAACCATGTTTTTGTCATCTGAAAGTAAAAATCCATCAAGTTGCTTAGTGTAAAGTTCCTCTTCAAGATCTCCATTGAAAAATGCACACATAACATCCATCTGATAAATCTTGTATTTCTTATGGGAAGCATAAGCAAGAAATAATCTCACAACTTCAATCCTATCTACCAAAGAAAAAGTCTCATCATAATCAATTCCTTCCTTCTGAGAATATCCTTTACACACCAATCTAGCCTTATTCCTCACAACTTGTCCATCCTCATTCAATTTATTCCTAAGAACCCATTTAGTTCCAATAACATTCTTATTTTTTAGGTCGGGGAACTAAAGTCCATGTGTTGTTCTTCTCAATCTGATCTAATTCCTCTTCCATAGCTCTCATCCAACATTCATCTTTACAATCTTCAATAACTGATGTCGGTTCAACTTGAGAAATTAAACATACCTCATTAGTTTCCAACCTTCTTCTTGTCATTACTCCTTTGTTCTTGTCTCCAATGATTTGATCTTTTGAATGATTTAACCTTACATACCTAGGAGTCGTCTGACTTTCTGTTCCTTTGCTCTTATTTTCACTTTTTGTTGAATTTTCTGATACTATTGGGGTAACTAGTTTAATATTTTGTTCTGGTACGGGTGCTACTGGTTCAGTTATGATCACCTCCACTTTCGGTTCTCTCTCATAAGTTCCTATTTGACCTTTGCACAACTCATCCACCTTGACATTAGCACTTTCCACAATTCTTTGTAATCTTTTATTATAACATCTATATGCTTTGCTTTCATTAGAATAACCAAGAAATATCCCTTCATCACATCTAGGATCAAACTTTCCAATGGAATCATCTCTTTTGATATAGCGTTTACTACCAAAGATTCTAAAATACTTAACTGTAGGTGCATGACCAAACCATAACTCATAAGGTGTCTTATTGGTGTCTCCTTTAATATGAACTTTGTTAAATGTGTATACTGCCGTACTCATAGCTTCTCTCCAATAGATATGAGGAAAATTAGATTCCATCATCATAGTTTTGGCCATATCCAAGATAGTTATGTTCTTTCTTTCCACAACACCATTCTACTAAGGTGTCTGAGGAGCAGACAACTATCTCCTTATCCCATGCTTCTCACAATAACTGTTAAATTCATTGGATGTGAATTTACCACCCTGACCTGAGCTTAAACATTTAACCTTCAACCTTGTCTTTGTCTCAACTTTAGCTTTAAAGATCTTAAACTTTTTAAAAGCTTCATATTTCTTCCTTAGAAAAGTAACGCACATCATTCTAGAATAGTCATCAATGATTATCATGAAATATCTATCACCCTGAAAACTCTTTATTCTAGCAGGACCACACAAATCAATATGAATAAGATCAAGAAAATCATTAGATTTGTCTTATATACTCTTAAAAGAAGTTCTAAATTGCTTTCCCATTTGACATTCCTTACATACCAAATTATAGGGCTTCACAATCTTAGGTATATCTCTAACAACCTTAGTTGAACTGATCATTACAATGCAATCAAAATTCACATTACATAGCCTCTTATGCCATAACCAACTCTCATCAACTTCCACAATCAAACTCTTCTTCTCATCGGAGTTCAAATGAAAGATGTTACCTTTAGTCCGTGTATCGATTTCAATCTCCAATCTAGATTTGTTAAAGATTTTTCATTTTCCATCCTTGAACTATAATTGAAATCCCTTATCCACCAACTGTCCTACACTCAAAATATTATGCTTTAAACCTTCAATATAATAAACATTATTAGTGTTATGCTTACCATCCAATGATATAGTTCCTCTTCCTCTGATCATACATGCTTTGTCATCTCCAAATCTAACCAGTCCACCATCAAATTCTTGCAAAGATAAAAACTTCCTTTTATCTCCAGTCATATGATGTGAACATCCACTGTCTATCACCCATTCATCCCTGCCTTCAACTTTAGCAGCAAGGGCCTTTCCCTCATTTTGAACAACAGGTGTCAGAGCATCTTCCTTGATACCCAAAAATACCCATTCCTTTCCATTTCCAGATCCACTAGTTGAATCTTGTGTCGGTTCATCATCAGGATCAATCACACCTTCCTCATCTACGTAGTAACATGATTTGTCTTTGTTTCTCTTGTACTTATGCTTGTTCTGATAATCATGGTTAGGCCTAAAATATCTTCTAGATTTCTCTTCAAATCTTGAATTCCTTTGAGGACATCTAGATGCAAAATGACCTATCTTATTACATGCAAAACATTTAAAAGGTGATTTTCCTTCATACTTACTTCCTGCAGGACCTTTAGGTACTCTTCTAGCAAATAGGGCTTCAAGTTGCTCAAACTCATCATCTTCTTTCCTCATTTACTCCAGTTCCTTTGCATATAAAGATTTTCAATCAATCTTGTCGGTTGATGATGCAGATGTGTGAAAAGCAGATTCAGTCTTTGCAACTCCTTGAGGACCAAATTCTTCAAGCTCAAAAGTAGATAATTTTCCAACCAAAGTATCCCTATTAACATAAGTGTTAGCCATTGTTCTCAGCTCATTAATTGCAGTAGCCTTTGTCTTGTAAGTCGGTGGAAAAGCTCTCAATACTTTAGAAACAATTTCATCTTCACTCAGAGATCCACCACAACACTGAATTCCCACAACAATTTCATTAGCTCTTTCCATTAAAGTTGTATTCCTTTCATCTTCTTCCATCTTTAGATTCTCATACCTCACCCGCTAACCATCAATTTTAGAAATTTTAACAGTAGGGTCACCTTCATTCAGAGCCTCCAACTTATCACATATATCCTTCGCAGATGATTGGTTACTTAATCCCATAGTTTGTTGATCAGAAAGTGCATATAAGAGTACTTCTCTAGCTCTACAATCATTCTCAATGTCCTTATCCAAGGTTGCCAGAGGAGGATTTCTAGATGTCAGATTATGAGGAGTATATCCTTTCTTTGTGACCTCACAAATATCTTTCCCAATACATCTCAAATGAGTTTCTATTTGAATCTTCCATACCATGTAATTTGTCGAATCAAGCTTAGGGGTTTCTCTCCGAAAAACAGATGTAGTTGAACTATTAGTTGCCATAGGATCTTCCTCAAGTGGTTAAGCTTCTACAAAGAGGACCAAGCTCTGATACCAATTGTTAGGGTAACTGGTGGACAACTGAGAGGGGGGGGGGGGTGAATCAGTTGTCAACAGATTATATAACTTTAAGCATGCAAAACCTTTTACTAGAATGCACAAATGAAATAATGAAATAACAAATATAACAATTAAGCATAAACATAAATCACAAAACAATTACCAACCATCCATAACACATAGCACCATGATTTGTATGTGAAAAAACTGGTAAAGGGAAAAAACACGATGGGAAGCCTACCCACAGTCAGATAATACTTCTACAACAAGTATGTGAATATAATAAGAGGGGTCTGCACATGCAGGAAGGCCAACAACCTAGAGCACATTGTTCATCACAAAAGGAGCCTCAGTGACTACAAAATAAATCCAGACTACAATCCAGAAAGATGAATGAACTACAAAATAACATCTCCTATGTCTGAGTATAGTTCTGGTTAAGCTCAATACCGGAGGTCTTAAACCTCTTTTACAAACCCAATTCGATCACCTATGATCGACCAAAACCTCTGCATATGATTACAACTTTATTCACACACAGATAATCCCATAACCTTTTCCTACCACATATATGATATACAAAGAGATCTTACATTATATTCATACCAACCCAAGACCTAAACAATTAGGACAACCACCTAAAAGATAATACAATAGGTCTGTTACATAATCCCGCAAACCAATGATAAATCAAGTTGCCTAAGACCGAAACAATATAAACCAAACAATAAATCCAACCGGTGATGCATCAAGAGCATCAACCAACACATTATATAAACCGGTCCATCACCTAACAGAATAACCACCAGACCCAAAATAGGTCGCCATAATCCAAATGAAACACCACGAACAACTAGAACACGAACATGATAACCATCAACATCCTGATAACCTTCTAGAAGCCGCACCAACAACACTTATCGGATTTATCAAAAGATCTTCAACAAAGTGATGTCGGTAAAACCCTTACTAGTAACCAAAAGGCTTACTAGAACATACGATAGCATCCGGATCACCAAATCTTGAACCAACTGAATGTGATACACATCAGGAACACATGAATAACCAATACAAACCAATTCCAACAACCATACCAAAACCAGAGACAAATCTCCAGATCAACATCAAAGACCAACCACTCTACCAGAAGTCGGTAGATAGCAAAACAACTAGTGTTGACATCAATGCAACACATAATCAATTCCTCCAAATTGCCAATAGAATCAACCAAAGAGCATCTACAAATACAAAAACCACTTAGATAGCATGGACCAGACATATGGTGGCCTCCAACACACCTTGCAAGATCTAATGGATAGAATCTTGGCTCCATTAGCTTCCATATTAAAACAAAATAGGGAATAAGTTACACAAAAAGAAGAAAGAGTAATTATAGTGGGTTATTATGGAGGGAGGTAAATTGGAAAATGCATTCCAAATATATGAAGATAATAAAATAGAACAACCACTTAGATAGCACTGACCAAATCTAAGGTGGCCTCCAACACCACCTTGGAAGATCTAATGGATAGACTCTCAACTCCACTAGTTGCCACATTAAAACAAAAGATAGAATAATTTGTTCAAGGAGAAGAATACTAAAAGAAGAATCTATTACAAAGGTAGTCCTTTAAACCACTTAGGCCCAAAAGGAGAAATTAGCCCATGCAGACACCTACAATTGTCCTAGCCTAATTAAATAAACATTTTATTTATTTAATTATCCCTTTTTAAAATTAAAAATGAATATTTATTTGTTTAATTAATTCACTAAGCCTTTTCATCCCATTAATAGACCTAATTGGGTTAATCTAAAACTCAATAATTTGAAGGTGGTGGAGTGGTACAAACCAAGGGAAGGATGGTATAAAATAAATTTTGATGGGGCTTTGAAGGGAAATCCAGAGTAGTCTGAAGCTAGATTTGTGGCACGACATTGGGAAGGTAATATTGTAGTAATCGGAGCATGAAAATTGGCAGAGGGAATGAGCAATGAAGTCGAGGCACAAGCAACTATTGAAGCTTTAAAAATGGGGAAAAATTTGGTCTTTCAAAAATTTAGCTTGAAGGAGATTCCTTGATTATTATTAATGCATTATAAATTGGTGAGATACATTATAGAATTTGAATAAATTCATATATGTTGCAAATAATATACTAGAAATGTTTAAAGAGTTTGAAATTATTCATGTGAGGAGATTAGGGAATGACATGCCAGACAGGCTGTCCAAATGGGCATTAACTTGATAATATGCTGAGCAATACAATGGAAGATTTTTCACAATCTCGAGCTTGATCTATGAGGAGTAATCGTACGTCGTTGTTATCATAAGCCATTAATGGAAAGTAGTGGTGGCGAGGTGATGTGATATGGGTCACCAAAAGGGTAATAAAACTTATGGTGAACGCACTTGGTGCTCATAACATAAGACGAGTGGCGACTGATTTGCATTATGGAGGCCACATTCTCCTTGATAACACCAAGGCAAGATTTAGCTTTTAGGAGAAAAATCATTGCGAAAAGAATGAAAAATTTGTTTAAATGACCATCCTCCAAATAAAGTCCACACCCACCAGAATTTGTTGAGATTATTGGTCAAGTGTAGGGGCTCTGCAGTGCATGCGTGGAAAAATCTAGTGTGCTGGGAGGAAAAAAAATCTAGTGTGCGTGAGTGTAGGGAATTTGTTGTTTTATGGGATTGGAAATACTAGGAGATGGTAGTGCATGCGTGGAAAAACCTAGCATGCCAGGAGGGAAAAAAATTCAAGGGCACTGTGGTGGATTATCAGAGGCTCCCACATGGTATAGAGTTCATGGTGTTGCGCCAAGGAAGGGATGAGGAGTTTGCAGAGAGTGGAGGGGGAAGAGGTAAGGATTCCTCTTACACTTTTCTCATTATCAAGCCTAATATTCAAATGTCATCTATTATTAAAAATGAGAAACTTAGACTTAAAGATATTGTTGTGTTTCTTGTGGCTTTAGATATTAACAAATTATTGTCTCATAGTTCAATAAATAATTGGCTGCAAAATACTTGGGGCAAGAAATTAGGGTTGCACTACACCTTTTGTAGAATGATTCAGAAAAGGCTCTTCATAATTTTTTTAAAAAAAACCCTTATATCTAGAAATAAGTCATCAAAAGATAGTTTTGGTCTATTGGTTCTTGCAGTTTTAGGGTCATTAGT
The DNA here is from genome assembly GCF_030272615.1 of Cryptomeria japonica. Classification (NCBI taxonomy): domain Eukaryota; kingdom Viridiplantae; phylum Streptophyta; class Pinopsida; order Cupressales; family Cupressaceae; genus Cryptomeria; species Cryptomeria japonica. The sequence goes on from NC_081415.1 coordinate 532,762,105, forward strand.
TGGTCGCTAGAGGCGAACAACGAGTAAACCCTTGCTTTGTTGAATCCTAGATGGGTCACAGTACACAATGTGTCTCCCTAAGGCTATGGATTCTATTATTAATGTCCTCAGGATGGATGAGTCTTCTTATGTTCTCCCGCACATGGATGCTAGGCTTTTGATTTAGATCAATCCTAGTCTCGACCTCTCGTCAGATGTCCGAAATGAACTTAATAAGGAAACAATTATTTTCCCTATTGAGTATTTGGGAGGTACTAATGCATCTTTTCTCTGCAAAAAAGAAGGACATATGAGGAAATCATGCCCAGTAATGAAAAATAAGGCCAATGCTACCAATCTTAATGCTAAAAACATTATTGTTGATAAAGCTAATACAAGTTTTTCTAACCCTAAGTCAGTTATGCCTAATGTGAATTTTGCAAACGCTAATGTAATTTTGGTTAATCCTAATGATAATATTGATAATCCTAAGATTGATAAATTCACTACTAACCATGCTGATGGTCTCTCCCTGATACCTAACCCTAATAGTGCCTTTTCCCTTATTGCTGGTAGTCACTCGGGCTTTGTCCTTGATTCTCCTATGACCCCAAATGAATATTCAATTGCTAATAAACTTATGGAGCTTAGAGAGGCTTTAAGCAACTCCAAATCTGACATCCCTAGAATAGATATCCCTAAAAATTTAGATAAACCAGTTAATATCGATGGACCATCCTCATATGGTTGAGCTACTAGCCTTGAGATTATGCTCTTGGATGGGCTCCCCAACCACAACAAGTTTAATGCATAATAAATCATGCTTGAGAAACTAAGGCACTCCCCTATGCCTAAGAAAGGAACTAAAATCAAGATAAAGAAAACCCAGATAACAAGAGATGTCCCAAACACTGAATTGCAGGTTTGTAATAATCAATTACACTTAGACTCTCCCACCAAGGATAAGGGGAGAATCATGGTGAGTGAGAGAACTAGCCTTGATAACTCCTAGGAGAACTCTAAGAGGGGGAACCTAGTAGAGGGGAATACAAAGACATTATTGATAGCCTGGTTGATGCAGATGAAGCAAGTTTTGCTAATTTTAATATCATGGATATAGGAAATAGTCCTTGTGAAGACTCATGTGAGGGGAAGTTTGTTACTCCCCCATTCAGACTAGACTTGGGTGTTATTAAAGACATTGACCCTGCCTAATATGATAATTCTCATATCCTTGATGGGAGGGGGGAAAATAATGATAAGGATGATCTAGATATGGAGCCCATAGATGAGAAGGTGACACTAGAAGAAGCAAAGAGAGACACATGGGTAATTGTACCATTTAAGAATCTTATAGTGTGGAGTTATTTGAAGAGGATTTGTTGGAAGTTGGTGCTAGGAGAGCTAGAAAGAAAATTTGTGTTAATAAAACCAAAAAATTGAGTATAACCCCCTTAGGGGTAGATCAAGAATGTGAATTTAAGAGGAGAAAAGGAAGACCACGTGGATCCATTTCTAATAAGCAGGATAAGAAGACCCACAACAGACAATTGCCCAAGTGTTGTAGCAATTTTAGGGCACCCATGAAAACCACTCCATAATTTATCACGAAATTGAACTGCCCATCCTAGAATGTGAGGGGGTTGGAGTCCCTGAATAGGAAATATGTTAAAATATTCCTAAATATGTACAAAAATATAGATATTATAATGCTCCAGGAGATTAAGGTTATGCAGTCCAGCCTAGACATCAACCTGAAATGTATATGGAGGGATTCAAAGCACTATACCACTAGACATGCAAGAGGTAAAGGAGGGGCTGCTATTGTAGTTAGTTATAAATGGAAAAAATTTGTGACTAGATGGGGTTGCTCTCTTTGCAATAGAATTGTATAGATTATTCTAAAATGTAAGGAGATGGAGGTGGGAATTTGCTCCATCTATGCCTCAAATGATAATAGGGAAAGAATTGAATTATGGAAGTGGGTAACTGAACTGGAGGATATTTCATAGATTCTTGGGGGTGATTTTCATAAGATTGAATCCCCTTAATATAAGGAAGGTGGCTTCAAGTTTGAATGGTAGGGCAATGAGAAGTTTTTTTGGCCTAGGATGATTAATAAACAAAGACTAATAGACCCTATGGAAGGTAGACAGGAAGATATGCAAGGTATATGGTACACATGGTGTATTTTCCACCAAGGTAATAGAATAATCTATAATAGGTTGGACAAATTTTATATAAATAAAGATTTCCTACAAACCAGATCGGAACCTAATGGCTCTAGTGTGAGAGAAGTCCCTTATACTCTCTCTGACCACCATCCCATTAAGGCGGCTATTGTACATAACAAACCCCCTAGTTTCCCCTTCATATAAGTGAATCATTTGCTCTTAATGCTAGACTGCTTAATGATGAAGATATTCTCCAGGACGTTTATGTCATTAGGCAGTTTAACAATTGGAACACTTGTCAAAATAGTGTTATTGGAAGGTGGAACCAAAAAGTACAAAGATGGAGGGCTCTTTTTTAAATAGTGGGAAGGAGAAAAGCCAAGGATATCAAGAGGGTGGAATCTAAATTGCACAATAGATTGATTAAGAGGGAGGAGTGTCTGCAAAGAAATATAGCTAACTATGGGGCCAATGAGGCTTTCAATCAGGCTAGAGATGCATTGAGAAAGATACAAAATGTGAGAATTTAAGGAGCCAAGGGCAGAGCTAGGTTGAATTAGCTAGAGCATGGAGATAAGGGATCTAAATTTTTCTTCCAACTCCTTAAAAATAAGGAAGCCAAAGATATGATTGACAACATCTGGGAGGGGGATTCCAACATCATAGACTAGGTAGATATTCTTAGAGCCTTTTCTTGGTTCTATAATCAATTGCTCTCTTTGGAGGACAATGACCAAAATAAGAAAAGAGCCAGAGACAAAATTAGTAGAATCATCACCAAGAAGATAATCTTAGAAGATTCTGAGATTATGGATAAGGAGTTGTCAATTAAGGAAGTTAAGAGTGCCATTCTTGCCCTTAATAATGATAAGGCACCTATACTTGATGGACTTATAGTTGAATGCTATCAAAAATACATGGATTGGACTGGGTATGATCTTCTCTAGGTATACAAAGAAGCCTTTGAACAAATATCTTTAGGGTTTGAAATCAATAAAGCCCTCATTAAACTCATTCCCGAGGATGGGAATAAGTCCCTAATAAAGAATTGGAGGCCTATTACTTTATTGAATGTTTCTTATAAAATATTGGCTAAAAGACTAGAAGGGATCCTCCCCAAGGTGGTAAATCTCACCCAAACTAGATTTGTTAAAGGCATGTACATCCTAGAAAACCTACTCACATGCTGGGAAGCTATGAATTGGGAAAAGGAGTCCAATCAAAAAGTATCCATGTTGCTAATAGACTTTAAGAAAGTGTATGATAATATTGAGTGGATTTTCATTTTCATGATGATAGAAAGCCTTGACTTCCCTAAAAATTTATCATATGATGGGGCCTCTTATGAAATATGCAAAAGCATGTGTGGAAGTGAATGGGTGTAATTTAGAATGTTTTAACCTATCTAAGTCGATCAAACGAGGATGTCCATTGGCCCCAACTATATTTTTGAATGCAATAGATGCATTATATTACCTCCTGAGAGATGACTCACCATCGTGTAGAGTGAAAGGAATTACTTTTGTCGAATGGGGAAGATATGTCAAATATTCAATTTGTAGATGATATTACTATTTTGGTAGAATCAGAAGAGAGTAACTTGGATGCCTTAATGTAGAAATTTTAGGATACTTTTTGTGAGGCCTCAAGTAGTAGGGTCTCTCTCCCTAAGTCCATTATGCTTGGGTGGGAGGACCAACCTCCTAACTAGTTCAACATACATCCTATTATGTGGGGGGGGCTAATGATTAGGTGAGGTAATTGGGTATCCCTTTTACTATGTGCCCCAACCTTAAAGAGATGCAGGAATGGGTAAAAGAGAAAATTGATAAAAAAAAATAAAAATTAAGAAAATGGAACAAGCACTATCTTACGATGGCTGGCATATTTTAGATTTGTCAAAAGATCCTCTCATCCTACAACATTTATTACACTTTTGCATGGTTATTCAACAACTATCAATTTAACTATATATAGAAACTCATCAAGGACTTTATGTGGTCAGATGAGAAAGGAGGTAATTAGAGCCATGTTGTTAAATGGAAGTGATGCACAATGAGCAAGGTTAAGGGGGGGCTAGGGCTAAAGGACTTAAAATGGAAAGGAGTGTCTCTGGAAGCCAAATGGATATTCAAAGCCCTCCAAGAAATGAACTTTGGAAAATGCTTATCGGACATAATATTTCTAAATCAGTGCCTAAAAAAGGACAGTCATGGAAAAATCTTCCTCTTAGTGATTTGCTTGCTGGACAGTTCTTGGTTAAGACAACAGGCTCTGTTGCATTCAAATCCATATGGAAAGCCTAGGAGAATGTGATACACCTTTGGTTGAGTGGGCACTAAAAGGTTGTGTGGAAAGTGATTGGATATATGGGCTGAAAATTGTGTTGGAAAGGGCAAGTGTGAGGGTTGGGTTCTTACTTGCAAAGGAGACCGAGGGAATTGACGAGGCCCCTCAATAGTTGATGCCCTTCATCTGCTAGGTGAAGGGGACAAACAAGGATGAGCACAAGGCTGAAGCATATATCAGTTGGGATTCATTGGTCCATTACATGTGGGATAAGGAGTGTGAACGTTCCAAAGGAAAGAGGAAGGTGAAGCTCCAGAGGAAGAGCCAGAAGCAAGCTTTGAGCTGAAAGACCAATGGGTCAATGGGCCGTCGAAGGCAGTGAAAAAGCATTGAAAAGAAATGGAAATCTATGTTTTTGTGTTGTTTATAGTTGATTTCTATAATTTTAGTTTAAAAAGTTTCATATATAAAACAATAATATGGTTTAATTCGGTATATAGGGAAGAATTATGGTAGGTGGGGGTAGGGTTTTGGTGGATGTTATGAAAGATATATTATTTTTGAATTTACTATTAAACTCTTTAGCTAGTAGCACAAAGATGACAAGTTATAGATGGGGATAGGGTTTAACTATCTTTTATAAGCTTTCATACATTGTTTTTAGAAAATTTTTGGAATTACTTTTTGTGATATAGATAGACAATACTAATATGATGTACTCTGTTTTTGAATATCAATAAAATATATACAATTACCGATCAAAAAAAATCCACTAAGCCTTTTCTAGGCCCCTTTTCTATCCTAATTTAAATAAATATTTTATTTATTTAATTTATGTGGTCCTTATTCTATTAATTAAATAGATTCTTTAATTTATTTAATTAATTCATTTACCTTTTTTCCTTTTCATTTATATAAATGACAAGTGGCCTCTTATCCATCTTAACCACCTCCTTTATTTTATTATTTCCTTTACTTGTTCTTCAATCTTAGTCGACCATCTTTTATCTCACCTCTTTATCCTAATCCTTCGTATTTAGGATGGTCTCTATAAAAGAGGCTTCCTCCTCTCATCTTTCATCAATCGAATCTTGGAGCATGCTTACATTCTACCAATTTGGCTTTAGCCTACATCATCATAACCACATCCGTTCTTCATTGAGCTCTTGTGCAAGCATAAAAATTTGATAGCAACATATCAAAACAAATTCAAATGGAGATAGGAGAATAGTGAAGATCAAATCCATTTGAATGTGTGAAGGTATCATTTGGTTTATTTTATGATTTTGTATGTTTGATGGCACTTCATTGATGTGTTGTTGAATTTCATTGTAGATCTAGGGTTTTGTGGTTAGAACTAAGGTTTGCAATATTAGGGTTCAAATTCAATATATACATTTTGGCATGCCCAGTGGGGCACTTGTCTTTTATTTTCTAACAATTGTTTTTTGAGTTTTTAGTGTTTTTAGATTTGCAAGCCGAATTTTGCATCAAATTTTGAGCAATTCCGCATTTCTGGTAGTTTCTACTGCGTTTCTATTTCTTTTGTCAGATTTTAATTTGTACCGCATTTTTTAATCATTATTGATGCATTTGTGGTCATTTTAGTACATATACAACAAATATCGTTGTGTTTTTTATTTTTTTGTAAATCTGTTCTAACACATTTTTGTTGTGTCTATGGCTCATATCAATGTGTAGCTAGTTAAATTAGGGTTTTTCTATTTTTTGCATTTTATGTTGTTGCTACTTATATCCTAATTATTAGTGCATATATATTTATTGTTGTTGCATATACAGTTTTATTCTGATGCATCAGTGCTAAACCTTAATGCATTTCTGGTCATGTTGATTTGTCTATGGTTTTGCAAGTATTATGTGTTTTTGGAGTTGGTATTAATTTGTTTAAGGCCCACCTTTTTCATTACTTGTTGTAATTATCTTACTCTAATATCCGTGTCTACATGTTGAGGGTTATCATTTGAAACAACTAATCCATTTTATTTGTAGGGGTAGCTAGGTGTGTGATTTCATAGAATAACTCACATTTCAATTTGGTGCATTAAAAAGAACCCTTGTTTGAAGTGTCTTGTGTGCTTGCACACTTTATGTTGTAGAACCCTAAGGTGTTTTTAAAAGTATCTTCTCCCCTTGTCTTCGTGGACCTTGTGTGTAAGAGAAATCACTAAATATCTTCGATCACCAAAAGATGTTAATAAGGCTAAAGTTAGTCATATAACTTTTGGCAATTGATGGTGGTAGTGTTGGATATATTCTTAATTTTAATCTCAATAAATGGTGAAATAGGTGATAGATTAATGAATAGGTCTTTTGGTTGCTTGATGAATTGTTGACTTGATGTGTTTTTATGCAAAGAATTGTGTGATGTCTTAAGAGAGAGTCATACCAATCAAGTAAAAATTCCTCAACTACCTTCCTCCTACTAAGCTTGTATTTGTGGATAGGAATATCACAAACACTGATTTGGGACATATATATTTGGAATAATTCCTCTAAAGGATGTCTAATCTAAATGGCATAAGTTATTGAGCTACATCCTTGGTTTGGTCAAGATTTGTGCAATCGGTTGGTTTCCCCATACCATTACAGTCATCAAAGTTGGTGATGGATTGTGCTAGAATCTATAAAGCATAAGAGAGAAGAGTATATGGTCCATAGGGAGAAGTAATATTTGACATTTCTCCTGACTCTATTGAGAAGGTGTTTCCCATCCCTACACATGATCGCTATGCCAAAGTCATAGTGGCTTATGGAGAGAGATGCTATGGGGAGGATAAAGACCCATGACTTACATTAATGAGCAATAATTAGATAAGCCCAAGAAGGGGAAGCAACTACAAAAATTAAAGGAAATCCATAGAAACTTATTATGCACTGATACCAGAGATTATGTTACCCTTTTTGAGCAAGGTGGTTGGTCTACCAAATGATAAAGAATTTTAGCCATATATGATCCTCTTCATCAATGTAATTATGGAAATAATAGAATATATTGAATGGGGTAAGATGACTAATGATAAATTGCATGAGAAACTAGTCCAGGTAAAGAAAAATCCAAGATTATATATGACTTCATACTTAGTTTATCTATTAGTCGTTCAAGCCACCTACCTTGGATTGAAGAAGAGAGGGTCATTCACAGACCCTAATGTTAGAGTATATAACCAATATCCCCAATTGACTCTAAAAAGAAGTATAAAAGATCATATGATTGTTAATTATGCTTTCGTGTTTGCCATCATAAGGATCCAGGAGGGGTATTTTGCAAAAAGGTTGTCTCTTGATGCTATTTTCAAGATAAAGAGATTAGGGTGTTATTGCATTCAATTAAATTTTTTTACATACATAAGAGTGGTAGGACGCACAATGACTCCTATAGATGCTAAAAATTGGTCGAAGCTTGCATTCTTTATTTTTAACCTAATTGCGTGTATAGTCTTTATTTTTCACACAATCATGTCTTGATTCTCCTTTCCCATTTTCTATCCCGTTGACATCATCTATCCCCATTTCAATTTTGTGATATCAATTTATCCTAAAATTCATCCCATAAATGTCATTTCTTCCCCATTTCGATCTTGTAACGTCAATTCATCCCAAAAACCTGTCTCGATAAGGTCAATTTGCTCCCCTTTTGATCATGCGGCTTCCCTTTAGCCATTTTTTGTCTCGTTCACATCATTTTCTACCAATTTTAATTTTATAACATCATTTTGACCTCTTCTCATACCCCATGGTCTCACATCAGTCCCATATCAGTCCTTTGACCCACTTTGACATGGTTTACTCGATTTGACCTATTTATCCCATTTTGATTCAATTCTTCCCATTTTCTATCCAAACCGTCCTAGTTCTTCCCAATTTCAACTAATTTGACCTAATTTAACTTAATTTGATCAAATTAAGGTCTCTGGACATCAGTTTGACTTAGTTGCCATTTTAGGTTTAATTAATTAAACCCCCTTTTTACTAACTCCTCTAAAGAAATAAACAAATTTAATAATTTATTATCAAATAAATTTATTTTATTTAATTAATTTAGTCATAAATGTAAATAATTAAATATTTATTAATGGCCGTTAAGGGGTTTAGCTGGGTTCAAACTAGCAGTGGTTGTTCTTCTAATGAGTTGTGGGAGAGACCTTTGGAGGGATGGTGGAAAGTTAATTTTGACGGTGCTTCTAAAGGTAATCCAGGACCATTTGGGGCAGGGGTCATTGTAAGGGATTGGAAGGGTGATATAGTAGATTTAGATGCTCAAAATATTGATAAAGGTACAAATAATATAGAAAAAGCATTAGCGATATTGTTAGCAGTCAGGATGAGTAAGAAGTTGGGTGCTAACAAATTACATCTAGAGGGAGATTCACTAATTGTTATTTGGGCAATAATGAAGGGAGGATAGAGGCATGGAATTTGCAAAGTTGGATTTACAATATTATTGAAGAAATTAAATCATTTGATGAATACCAAATAAGTCATATAAGGCAAGTAGGGAATGTAGAGGCCAACTTCCTTTCTGAATGGGAATTGTCTTTTGATTCGATTGGTGAATTAAGAGTGGAAGACTTTCAACATGTGTTAGTTGAAGAGGAGGTGGGAATTTGCCATTAATGACATTGGATTTGAGTTAAGTACAGAGGAGAGAGGGGATATGGCAAAGGGCGATAATCGTTTAAAGCTCGAAGATGAATTAATGATGCCAATCGCGTTGAGTGCATTAGCATTAAAAGTGTCCACACTACCTCTAAGGATTCATTGTGAAGGAAGCTGAGTTTAGCAGAGGGTTTATTGCAGAGGTGATATGATCCAGAGTAGGGTTGGTGATGAAGTGGTGAAGGGTATTGAAATGGAGGCAAATTTCACATTGTGGAGTAAGAATCAGTTGCATCCTTTTTACGAGGATGTAACCATCAAAAGGTTGAGGGGAATGTTCAGGTTCTCAAATGAATTAATGGTACAAAGTGTGGCTATCGTTGTGGGTGGAGCTATCAACCTGATAAACACAGGTATAAAATGAGGATGGATATTTATTCACTTATAATGGCATGGGGTTTGGAGTTGGGGGAGTCCACAACAATGGTGAGGTGGGTAATGGAGATGATAGTCCATGAGGACTTCCTGGTAGGAATGGATTCATTCCTAGAATGGGCAGAGTCGAGTGTTGGGTTTGAGGTACGAGAGGGCATAGAGGTGGATGCAGGTGGAAGACATGCATGCACATTTCATTTCCTAATATGTACAAGAGGAATGTGCAAGGTACATCGCAGAGAGGAGGCGAGGCATGGTTGGGACATGCTAAAAATGGTGGTGGAGATTAAAGAGCTCAATGTAGTCATTGCAATTACCAAGGAAGAAGTGGAAGGGGACTGCGAGGAGGGTGTTGTGTCCAAGGAAGCCAAAGGTGGTAGAGGAAAGAAATACATGGGTGGATTCGGGCAGGCAATGAAGGTGAAAATAGTGAGTTGATGTACTCATAGATAATGGGGTAGATTGTGTCTATAGTAGTTATCTACTCCATTGTAACTTTTTTGGTTTGTTTGATTAGAGGTGCATATGGGTAGGTAGTTTTTTTTTATGAAGTTGAAGTTGGCGATTGTGGTTGGGAGTTTTTGTATTGATGTGTAGTGGTGATGAGGGTTGCCTTTGTCAAGAAATCTGTGATTTTTTTGACAACTGTTATTATGGTTTGTAAGACTTTCTTTTTTGGATTTCAATAAAATAAATTATATTTATTAATTTATTTTATTTATGTTCTTCTAAAATAAAGAATTAATATTTTTTTTAATAGATAAGTTCTACCAAAGGGGGTAGATCCTGTACAATTACGAAGAAGAATTAAACATCCAATTACGGAGGGATGGGATCCCTTCGACAAGAGTGTTTACACGCTCAATTGTGAGACAGAGAACAAATCACCCTAAAGGCTTACAAAGTTACCAAATGCAGATTTACGCTCATCATGGATTACTTGTGTACATACATATTTGAAGCATTCTAATAGAAATACATGCTCCATGTCTAGGAGTATGAGAGACATACCCAAAGGACTCCTTTGGGTACCTGGGTCTTAATGTCCAGTCCAAATCAACCCACGCTCATGCATTCCATAATAACCTTCATTGAATCCTCCTTCTCAGTATAGGCACACAGATCTGCCTTGATATTGTCTTTACTAGAAATCACTTCTCCACGTTTTATTCTGACACTAGTGTTTGTCAGAAAATCCGTAGCCCCATTCGCTTCTCTAAAGGTGTGCGGGATACGGTAATCTGAGATGTTATTGAGATAAGTTAAGATGTTCTCAATATTTCATCTTAGCTTCCAGTTTGGGCATCCACCGTTCTTCGTCGCATTTATTAATTCATCTTTATTTGTTTTTTTATGATGAGATATTTGATAAAATTTTATTTATTAATTATCTCTATTTATCCTCTCACATGAGGATATTTTCCGCTTTTTCTTAATTTTTTAATTTATTCTTCTATTTATCCTTCTAATTTTTGAATTTTGGAAACTAATATCTTTCCTTGTTTTAAATTGATTTTCAAAAATTAGTCTTTTTGGCAATATCTCATTTATCTTAATTTTTTAATTTAAAAAATGAGGTATGCACATTCAAAAATCAACTTTCTTCCATCTCCTCCACTTTATCTTCATCCTTCCTCGAAATGGTAGCTTTGTTGTGCATTTAATTAGGTCCATCCGATTAATCAAAAATTATTTTGATCTTGAAAATCTATCAAGTCTTGAGTTTTCTATAAATCGAGACCTTGTTCTTCATTCAAATCATCTAATTTTCATGCATTGTTACTCTATCGAATTCATTAGCAATTAGAAATTAACATTTCTAATTTGTTAATTTAATTTGCATAATCACATTCCTAGTAAATCTTGCCATCATCACTTGCTTTTATCTGTTTCGTGCACCTAGCATATAGGGAGCAACATGTCATCATTAGAGAAGAAAGGAGAAGTAGTGAAGTTTAATTGAAGGAGAAAAAGGATGGTTTGCATCATGTGTTAATTTAGGCTTTGTTTCGATTACTTTGTTGGTTAGATTAGAAATGATTCACATGTGTGTTTAAGTTTGTGATTAGCTTATTTCAATTCATTCATGCTTTGGTTTTCTCATTTACCTAATTTTCTCAATCTGCATTTGGTGAGCTCGATGTGAACACGTGTCCAGTTTGACATCTATTTGAGTTCTTGATTGTTTGCAGGTTTTGAAAATTGAAAATCTCATCTCTTGAGCAGTTCAAGACTAGAATTACATAGTTGGAGCCCATACCTATGCAATTAGAGCATCCTGCTATGTAGTTAAAGAATCCTACTACTCACTTGTGGCCAATTTCCTATGCATTTGATCAATCTTGATGTGTAGTTGACCAATCCTGTTGCACAATTGATTAGGATAGTAAATTTTCATTGTTTATAACTCACATGGAGGGCTTTTTCTAACTTGGTTTATCACATGGATGAATTTTATTGATTAGGGTTTTTATTTGCAAATTTTGGGAAGATTTAATGTGTGCATATTGTGTTTTATAATAATTTGAATGCCTAACAATCAAATTTCTTGGTTCAAAGTTAAAATGAATCTAACAAAATCTTACATAGCATAAATAGGAGGTCAATTAACCTTTCCTTTCCAGTTTGCAAATTGAACATAGCGTAATTAGGAAGTCAATTAACCTTTCCTTTCCAGTTTACAAATTACACAACAGAATTAGGAGGTCAATTAACCTTTCCTTTCCAGTTTATAAATCTCACAGCTTAAATAGGAGGTCAATTAACCTTTCCTTTCAGTTTACAGGTCTCACATATCTTAAATAGGAGGTCAATAAACTTTTCATTTCTAGTTTACAACTCTTACATAGCATAATCAAGAGGTCAATCAACCTTTCAATTTTAGTTTACAAATCTCACATAACTTAAGTAGGAAGGTTGAATGAATCACACATTTTTCATTTCATCTCGCAAGATTGTAAAAATCAACTCTTGTTTAGTCTAATTAGGACATCTTTCTAAATTTAGGACTTCAATTTGGATAAAAACTTAAAAAATGAATCAAAATGGTTCTTCCTGGTGAGAACGCTACCCTGTGCTTCAACCCAACATAGGCTTTCAAGACAAACAAGAAGACTTTATCTTCAAATTGAACAGCCATGCCTGGAAAACAAAGACAAGTTATGTTGAGTATATGTGAGCAATTTTTTTTATAGAGGAAGAGGAAAGAGCACAACATCACACAGATGCCATATGAAGATAAATTGAACAAGAACGAGAACAAAAATGACAATGAGAGCAAGAGTAAAACCAATCTTTTCAGCCACCTCCTCCATGACCTCGATAGAATTAAGGCTTTGTTTTGGTCAATTTTAGTATTTTTCATCCTTAATTTAAGTTTTTTGTCTCATACTTTTGTCTTTAAAAATGAATCAAAATGGCTCTCTTTAGTGAGGATGAGACTCCTATGCTTCAACCCAACTTAGATTTCCACGATAAGTAAGAAGACATCATTTCCAAGTTGAATACCCTCAATTGGAGAATAAAAACAAGTTGGGCTGAGTTTAGATAAACAATCTCTCTCTTAGAAGAAGTAGAAAGAGCACAATGTCACGTGAATGCCTTACAAAGAGCACTTAAATTACAACGTGAACAACAAAAATATCCTCAAGCAAATCCCGCACCTCTTTGATAGAATTGACTCAATTTTAACATCAATTTCAGTCATTATATGTTTAATTTAGTGTTTCACATCATCAATTTGCAAAATTGACTTGAATTGCTTTTTGTTTTGCAAGTGAAGAATAAAGGCGCAATTGGAGCATCCTGTTGGGAAATTTGAGCATCCCGTTGGGAAATTGGAGAATCTTGTTACGCAAACAGAGCATCTTGTTGTGCAGTTGCAACATCCTGCAATGTAGTTGACACATCTTGTTGCGTAGTTGACCCTCTGTACCTATGCAGTTGACATGTATAAGTGATTTCCGGATCAAGGTTTTTCAATTGACTTTCCTGAGATTTCAATTCCATTTGCTATCAATTTTTCTTGTGTTACTAATCAGTTTGTGCAGTATTTTGGCATTCATGAGACAAAGAACAAAACATATCAGACTACTAACATGTTTGGTGCAAGATGATAGTCAAAGACATTTTAAAAAACCCCAAACAAAATTGTGTTTTTTTTCATAGATTATCTCACAACTGAATTACTTAAAGGGAATGAATGTGTGGTTTTTGTGTTTTGAGTGCTTACTCGATCTATAGGGTGGACCCACAATTGCACCAAGTATCCTCTCCCCTCACCTTCGGGATCTTGGGTGAAAGAGAAAGGTGACAATGAAACTTGCTTTTATTTTATAAGAGAAACATTTTGTGGGGATTTCATCACCTCACAAGGTTTTTCAAAATTGGAATAGCTTTGGGGATTTCATCACCTCTTAGTAATTTTTAGCAGTATCTCTCTTTGGGCCGCTACATAAAAGGATTTTGCCAAAAGGTTGCTTGCGACCAGAGTGCAATCTAAATTCGGTGGTGGAAATTAAGGTGTATCAACCTTAGCAATTCCAAATTATGTATTTATTATTATTTCCTGTTTTCCTATAATTATTTTCCATTTATGTAATTAAATAATTATGCTCCAATATAAGGGGCATGGGTTTGATTAGTTAGCACTTTTGTCACATGTTGGTGCCTTAAAAATCAAATTTTTAGTTGTCAAAAGATGCCCATCAAGTGGTATACCATGTAAGGCCTATTTTTAGGGATGTTATAATAGATTCTATAACAAGTGTAAGGGCTAAAAGTGGGGAGAATCATTTTTGACGTGGGAATAAGTTATTATAATAGATGTAAGAGCATCCTTACATTTGTTATTGATAGTCTATGATGCATGTAAGAGTATCTCCTATATTTGGGGGATTCTCATGACAACCTGTAAGAAGGTTTAATGTCATTTAAGAGGCTATGTTTTGCATGTAGGGGTCAAATGGAATTTTACCATATTTTTTCAGAATCTTTTTTTGGCCCATGGTAATGTTTTATGGTGGTAAATTGAGCCCCCAAGGGTCTATATATAGAGGGGTTGAGTTGGAGACAAGTAAGTTATTTTACAGGTACACAAATGTTGCCGAATTGATGCAAGATTGAGGAAATGTTTTTGTATTGTAATCTCTTTGAAGAGTAATGCAGATTTGCCTTCTTTTCTTGGTGGAGTTTTTCTCGAAAGGGTTTCTCCACGTAATCACGGTGTTATGTGTTTATTGTTTTGCGGCGTTATCTTTTGATGTTATAGCTAATTTCCTTCACATGATAAACACTATTAGATATGATTTACAATTTGATTTGAAGCTTCTATTATTGTTTTCCACCTCTTCTTTTCTAACGGTTGGTATTAGAGCTTGGCCAATTCTATGTCTTGGAGGGTAGAAGGCAAGCTTTTTTAGCATTTGTGGGAGTTTTGGTTGATTTGGTTTTTGCAGATTTGTGTTGATATCATGGCTGGAACTTCATCTCGTTTGGACATAGATAAGTTCAATGGAAGGGGTCATGAGTTGTGGAAGCTGAAAATGGAAGATCTCCTTGAATAATGAGATCAATGGGTAGCTATAACAAATAGAGAGAAGTCAGAGAAACTTTTTGATGAAAACTAGGAGAAGGTGGATGAAAAGGCACGTGGTACTATCATATTTTGTCTTTCAAAATTTGTTCTTTTAAATGTGTCAAAAGAGAAGTCGACATATGGTTTGTTGAATCAAATAAGTGAGATCTACGAAGCCAAAAGTTTGGTAAATAAACTTTACTTGAAATAGATATTGTTTTCTCTTAAGATGAAGGAAGGTGATACAATAGTTGAGCATTTGAATTCGTTTAATTTAATTTTGAGTCAACTGACCAATATGGATATTTCAGTTGAAGAAGAGGATAAATGTATTATACCTCTTTTTTCTTTATCTGATTCATGGGAAAAAATCATTCTTGCTATCACCGTTAACCTTGAAGATCCAAAGATGTAAGCATTTTTTGGAGCTTTGTTAGCACTTGAAATGAGGAGAAAGGCTACGAATATTTTAGGTGATGCTTTCAATGTCAGGGGAAGGCCTAAAGAAAGAGGGTCTAAAAGAGTTAAGAATGGGCCTGAGGACAAGTCTAAGGGCTTATCTAAAACTTTTGGTAAAAATAATAGAATGAAGTGTTGGAATTGTAGAAAGAGAGGGCATGTCAAGAAGGAATGCAAGAACCCAAAGAAACAATTTGATTCCTCTACAAAGAAATCCTCAAACTCAAGTGATGATGATTTGATTTCTTCTCTTAATGTTGTTATTAAGAACATTGGTTGATTGATTTAGGATGCTCGTACCACATGACTCCTTATAAGGAGTGGTTTTCCACATATGAGAAGTGTGATGTAGGAGAAATCTACCTCAATGATAATTATTCATATCCTATTGTCAGAAGGGGTAAGATTCAATTGTGTTTCAGTGATGGGAGAATAATATCTCTTTTAGGTGTTTTGCATGTCCTAGGTTTAGAAATAAATTTGATTTCAGTTTCTATGTTGAATGATATGGGATTGCATGTAGCATTTGACAAGTATGGTTGCAGATTAGTAAGAGAAAAATTGGTGTTAGAAAGAGGGACAAGGAAGGGGAATCTTCTTAATTTTGAAGCCACTACAATTGTTAAATATTTTAATATAATTAAATTTGAAAATACTTGTATGTTGTGGCACCTTAGATTGGGCCACATTAATGAGAATGGCTTAAAAACCATTTTGAATAAAAAATTGTTAGATGGTTTTTCTTATTCCGATGAGAGTTTTGAATTTTGTGAACATTGTGTGTTTGGAAAACAAAATAGAAAGTCATTTCCTTTAGGGAGTAATAAATATAAGATTAAATTGGAAATTATTCACTCCGATGTATTTGGTCTAGTGGATATTGAATCAATTGGAAGATCTAGATATTTTGTCTCCTTCATTGATGATGTTTCTAGATATACATGGTTATATTTTATATGAATTTTTTGAACATTGTGTGTTTGGAAAACAAAATAGAAAGTCATTTCCTCTAGGGAGTAATAAATCTAATAGTAAATTGGAAATTATTCACTCAGATGTATTTGGTCTAGTGGATGTTGAATCAATTGGAAGATCTAGATATTTTGTCTCCTTCATTGATGATGTTTCTAGATAAACATGGTTATATTTTCACTTAGTTTAAAGAATTTAAGGCCTTAGTTGAAAAGCAAGTAGATTATAAAAACAAGGTTTTAAGAATGAACAATAGAGGAGAATATTGTTCTAAGGAATTTGATGAATTTTATAAGCATACAAGAATTGTAAGACAAAAAACTACTCCATACACTCCACAACAAAATGGAGTGGCAGAAAGGTTAAATCAAACAATAATGGAAAGAGATAGAAGTATGTTAAGTGGTTCATAGCTAGATAGATGCTTTTGGGTAGAAGCTACAAGTATTGCTTGTTACTTGTTAAATAGATCTTCTTGTAAGACTCTTGATACAACACCTTATGAAGTGTGGACAAGTAGGAAACATTTTGTTTCACATTATATGGTATTTGGTTGTGAGGCTTATGTTCATGTGCCTAAAGAAAAAAGAACTAAGTTCGATCCAAAAGCTGAAAGTGTATTTTTATTTGATATGGTGATAATGTAAAAGGATATACATTATATAATCCACTAACCAAGAAAATTATCTTTTCTAGAGATGTGATTTTTAGGGAACTTAGTGTTTTTTCTAATCCTAAATAGCCAAAAGAAAACTTGATAAGAAAAAGAGAGCGCATTTTGAAATTAAGCATGAAAGTACACCTCGAGAAGAACAAATAAATGGACATGAGGATGAGGATAAAGAAGAAGAAGATGAGGGTTCATAAATGGTTACTGATCAAATTGAAGAATAGGAAGAGCTTGAGAAAGATAAAGAACAACAAGAGCCCCATACTCTTATTCTTAGATGGTCCACAAGACAACAAAATCCAGTTGACAAGTATAATCCACCAAATTTCTTTTATATATTTGCTTTATTAAGTACTCATGATGAACCTAGATCCTATAAAGAAGCTAATTTACTAGATGATTGTGATACTTGGCAACAAGCCATGCTAGAGGAGATGATGGAATTAGAATCATGTGATACATGGGATCTTGTTCATTTGCCCAAAGGAATAAAATCCATTGGCTGTAAATGTGTCTACAAAAAAGAAATTTTGAGCAAATGATTCATTGGAAAAGTACAAAGCTAGACTAGTGGCTAAGGGCTACTCCCAGAGAGAGGGAGTTGATTTTGGTGAGATTTTCTCTCTTGTCGCTAAATTATCCTCTATTGGATTGCTTTTGTCCATCACTTCTACTAATGATTTTGAGATCGAGCAAATGGATGTTAAAACTGCTTTTTTACATGCAGGCTTAGAAGAGAAAATTTATATGCAACAACCTAAATGATTTGAGGTAAAAGGAAAGGAACACTTGCTTTGCAGGTTTAAAATGATCTCTTTATGGTTTAAAACGTTCTCCCCAAATGTGGTATCAAAAATTTGATTCATTTGTCATGAAATTGGGTTTTGTTAGAAGTGAAGAAGATCATTGTGTATACATTAAATGTATTGATGATCATATTCTAATCATTGTATTATATGTGGATGATATGCTTCTTATCATATCAATAATTCTAAGACAATGGTTAGTGAGCTAAAATCTCAACTTTCAAGGGAATTTGATATGAAGGATTTGGGAGTTGCAAAGCATATACTTGGTATGCAAATCAAAAGAGATCGGATAAACAAAAAGCTCTGGTTGTCATAAAGTAAGTATGTTGGCACTATTTTAAATAGATTTAGTATACAATATTATAAACCAATAAGAATTCCTTTACAAGTTATCACTAAGATTTCATTAGATATGTGTCCTAAAAATGATGACGATTTAAAGGATATGTCCAATATGCCTTATGCTAGTGTTGTAGGAAGTTTAATGTATGCAATGGTTTGCACTAGACTAGATATTGCACAAGCAGTGGGAGTTTTAAGAAGGTTTATGTCTAACCCTGGTAGAGAACATTGGAATAATGTTAAAAGGGTGTTTATATTATTTGCAATTAACTTCTAATTATTGTTTAGAGTATTTTAGGATTAACAATGTGGATAAGACATTGGATATACATGGATTTGTTGATGCAGATTGGGCAGGTGACTTGGATCGTCGAAGGTCCACAAGTGGGTATGTGTTTACTTTATTTGGAGGAGCTTTAAGTTGCATGAGTGAGAGACACCCTACAGTTTCTGTATCCACTACTGAAGTAGAGTACATGGCTGCTACCCATGTTTCTAAGGAGGCAGTATGGTTACAAAAGTTGTGTGCTTGTATTGGTTTTTATTGTCAGATAGTTCAAATTGGTTTTGATAGCTATAGCGCAATTAATTTAGATAAGAATCCTACGTATCATGCACAAACTAAGCATGTGGATGTACAATACCATTTTGTTCATGAGTTTATTGCAAATGGACAAATTGAGTTGAAGAAAATTGACACTTAGGTGAATGTTGCAGATTATCTTACCAAACCTATGAGCACATAAAATTTTACTTGGTGCAGTAAGGCCGCAAGTCTTATTTCTTGCTCCTAATTGATTTCATGATGTTGTGATTCCTCTAACTCTTGCAAGGTATTCAACAAGTGGTAGAATGTTGGGAATTAAGGTGTCTCAACCTTGAAAATTCCAAATTATGCATTTATTATTATTTCATGTTTTTCCATGGTTATTTAGCATTTATATAATTAAATAACTATGCTCCAACATAAAGGGTATGGGTTTTATTAATTGGAACTTTTTCCACATGTCGATGCCTTAAAAATCAAAATTTTAGTTGTCAAAAGATGCCCATCAAGTGGTATAACATGTAAGGCCTATTTTTAGGGATGTTATGATAGATTCTATGACAACTGTAAGGGTCATTTTGGACATGGGAATAAGTTATTATGGCACATGTAAGAGCATCCTTACATTTGTTATTAATAGTCCATGATTCATATAAGAGTATCTCATATATTTGGGGGATTCTTATGACAACCTGTAAGAAGGTGCAATGTCATGTAAGAGGCTATGTTTCACATGTAGGGGTCAAATGGAATTTTACCATGGTTTTTTGGAACCTTGTTTTGGCCCATGGTAATGTTTTATGGTGGTAAATTGAGCCCCCAAGGGTTTATATATAGAGGGGTTGAGTTGGAGACAACTAAGTTGTTTTACAAGTACACAGATGTTGCTGAATTGATGCAAGATTGAGGAAATGTTTTCATATTGTAATCTCTTTGAAGACTAATACACATTTTCCCTCTTGTCTTGGTGGATTTTTTTTTCCCAAAAGGGTTTCTCCATATAATCATGGTGTTAGGTGTTTATTATTTTGTGGTGTTATCTTTTGATGTTATAACTTTGTTCCTCAAAGAATTACTATGACCCGTTGTTGTAGAAAACCCAAAACCCATACTCGCTAATTCGGGGAATGCCAATATATCCTGAAGTTAACCCTTCATGTACCCTTCATTGTGAGGTATGAAATTCCTTAATTCAAAAGGTTTCTAAACCTTTAGAGAATGAGATTTGGTGTGCCCATGTCATGGTGAGGGAGCTAGTATCATCAGATCTCTGCATATCCACTTTTTCAGAGGTATTGTTATTTATAGTGAAGGGCCTTAATGAGAAATATCTTCTATCCAGCTTAGGATGTACATGCACGTTCAATTGGTTTTTTGTTGATACCAATAATGTAAAATCTGGGCTAATTTAGGCCACTTTCAGTCACAACTCTAATTTTATTTTAGAGTCAAACAAATCAAACAACCACTTATGTCTATTATGTTTTATAAGTGTTTGATAAAAATTTACAAATCAAGATCAAAATCACAACCTCAATCAATCTTCAGACATTCTAAAATCACAATTTTCTCCCAAAAATTCAAGCATTCCAGACAAACAAGACTTCATTCCAAAGATCCAAAACTGTGTCAAATCCTCAAAACCAAAATAGTGTCAAACGTGTCACAATTTCAAAATATGGGAACCTCATATATTTCAACTTAGGTATCACCTTAGAATAGCTTTGTATCATAATCCCTATCCTAAGTTAGGTCCATTTCACATCATTTCAAAATACCTTAGAGTAGTTTTGCATAATCATCCCTATCCTAAGTTAGGTCCATTTCATATCATTTCAAAACACCTTTAGAATATTTTTGCATAATCATCCCTATCCTAAGTAAGGTCTATTTCATATCATTTCAAAACACCTTAGAATAGTTTTCAATAATCATCCCTTATCATAAGTTAGGTCCATTTCATATCATTTCAAAACACCTTAGAATAGTTTTGCATAATCTTCCCTACCCTAAGTTTTAGGTTCATTTCATTATCATCTCAAAAATATTGTCATTAGATAATCCTTTGCATAAAATTTCATTATCCCATGTCTAAAGTTCACCTATCATACCTCTAGTCATCTTAGGATAAGCATAGTCGTAATCCCTCTTGCATCTCAGGTTTATCTTTTCCATTGTCCAAAAATCATTCTAGTCCTAAGTGACTAGATCATTATCATCTTATCTTGCATTATCTTTAAATCCTCATTTTAGGTCACCTTTATATCGCATTTAGATCATAAAATTATCTTTTTGAAAATCCCAAAAATATCAAGTGTTAGATCAAACCCTACGTCATTGTCTAGAAGTTACTACCTTATTGAGAAATTTTATCCACTATCGGTCCCTATCAAGTCGAAACCCTAGCTCATTAGTCTAGCAGTGGGTGAGACTTTGTCCTTGAATATTAGTTTTTCCTTTTATCCTATCAAGGTCTTGAGTTCATAACAATACCTTAGGTTTGTACCTTTGGACTTGTTGTCTTAAAGATTTTCCAAGGTCTCAAATTTTTTTTAAAAAATTTAGGTGCATTGTCGTTTGTGTATCTTTCCCAAAAGACAAAAACATAGATTATATCAATTAGTTACATTCCATCCAAAATAAAAAATCCAAAAACCAAACAAAACATTAGCATAATCCATAGTGCATATGGTGGAAACAAGGTCCCAGATTTCTAGAAAGTGACAAGAATCAATAGGAGAGACACCATTGAGACAACCCCAATCAAATCTGACACAACTAGGAAATATCATGCAATCAATTCTCAATCCAGAAATAGGTCCAATCATGAACCCGCAATATTAATTTGACATGACTCAATCAGGATTAGGACCTAATTCTCAATCAATAAAATTATGAGAAGGAAATATTCCACTAACAACATCAAGCAATTTTCCATCAAGTCTTGACCGAGACCCATCAACTAATGGCTATGTTCAACAAGGATCTTCTTCAAGAGGGGGACCAATTTTTCACTCTAACTTTGGATATATTCAACTTGAGACACTTGTGAATGTAAACATACAATTAGACACATCCTCTGAATCAAATTTGTCACAAGAGAGTTGTTTCTTCTTAACCAATGTATGTCATAAACAAATTGACAAATTCATAAATGATCGAAGAATCATTTAAACTCTAGGAAATTTAATCTTCAAATATCCACTCTATTTTTTCGATCGACTTGATGAAAAATTGGCATCGACTCATGAATACAAAGTCACATTAGGTGAGTTCCAACTTGTTATGCAAGAACAAACACACCTTGTCCAACAAACAATTCAAACCAACCTTCCACAACAACAATAACAACAAATAGATCAAGTCCTAGGACCTATGATGACACATGAAATGACAAAGGCAGACTCAGGGAAGAGACCTCACAATAAATTAACTCTACAAATACCCTCAAAGTCATCATTCAAAAAATTTGACAACCCGTTGTTTAGTACCACATCGTCAACACACCAAATGGATCCATATAAGGTATTGGTATCACAAGTAATGATGGGAACCTTAGCAAGCTTCATGCAACCCCAAAAATCAAACATCTCTCAAGAAGGTCGACAACAACAAATAGCCCAAGAAGTGTTTACATATACAATTGGAATGCCATATATTGCACCCCTGGATGAGAACATACAAATGCAACAAAATGCTTGCATCATGTGAGTTACCTCTTCTAAAACAACTCCAAATGTCTAAGTAGATTAGATACAAACACAATCTTGTAAATCTAAATAGACAACTATCACACCACACGTCGACATGCCCACTTCCACACAACAAGGGCAACCAAACAACATTTTACCACAAGTGGGTGTAAACATGATGTCACAAACCAAGCCTTTTGAACATAAAAAATATAAAATAGAGTTGCTTGATAACCTTCTTGGGAGTTTAGGATACACACAACCAACTCTTCAAGAGCAACAAGTTGCTGCACAAGATCAACAGTAAATGCAACCAACTATGCAAGCAAGTATCTAATATCAATCTCAACAACCTCAAGTTTATTAAAATGTTAGACCAATGCACCAAATGACACAACAACAACCTACCATCCAACAGTATCAACTAGACCCACATTATCAACAACAATATGTGCCATAGTACCAACAAGAATATGTGTCGCAATATGAACAACTAATACCACAGGTTCTCTGTTTTCAACAACAAATGACTCAATTCTACTTAGACACAACAACAAATAATAGTAGCGCAATTGTAACAATATGGGTGACAACAATGTTGTCCTTTACTAACAATTCAATCTCAACAACAACCTTTCCAATTCAACCTCAGACATAGTCCAACATTTAATATCAACCCCAAGTTCAGTCCACAATGCAATATCAACAATGCAGCAACAAGGTCAATACTAAGACACCACTGCAATGCAATATGGAGACCCATACCAAGATATGTTAGTGACAAGTACACCTTGATCAACTATTCCCAAGTATCAAGAGCAATATCCACTTGGAGGAACAATATACAGACAATGAGGTCATGCAAGAATGAACAATGAACCTCCCAAACAAGGACCTTCTGATATGATGACACAATAGATCAAAAAACTATCTAAACAAGTTGAAGCATTACAAACAAATCTGATTAAAAAAAATTACATGCCACAAGAATTATATCCTAATCCCTTCGATAAAAGTTTGTACTTGCCTCTTTCCCCCAAAACTTCAATGTACTCAAATCTAAAAAGTATAGAGGAAAAGGAGACCCAAAATATCATATCCAAGAATTATACACAATTTGCATGGAAGTCATCCACTATGATGACATATATCTCATGCATCTATTCCCCCAAATTCTTTCAAGATAGGCAATGGATTGGTATGCATGACTACCAGTAACATCAAGTCATGGAATACATTAGCCAAGAAATTAATTTGTCACTTTTCCTTCAATATCGATGTTACCGCGTCATTTATCCTTCATAACAGAATAAATGACCCTATAAAATTTATTTGAAGTCCTTGTCTTTCTTGGAATACCTCGATTCAAATCCTTAATCCATTTGTAGATTGTCTTTAAAATATGAAATGCCAAGTTTAATGATCAGTTTGAACTCCTTGACCTCATTGAACCATTTTGAAACTAGTTCATAAGGTTTATTTTGGTTCCACAGGTTCTTAGGTGTCTAGGAGGTTTTCATACTAACATTCACTCAAAGTGTTTTGTAGCGGTTCTTTTACGGGTCGTGCTCGGTGATGTGTTATGTTATCTCTCTCCAGGCGGTGAACTCATTGAACCTAGTTCAAACGGTTTGGGAGTGTTCAACATGTTCAACACAGGTTCAAAGGGTCAACAACACTTGACATAGCTAATCCTTTCAGAAGAGAATCTTTGTTGGCATGGTGTACACCTTGAACTGCTTGAACTCCGGTGAAGTCAGTTCAGATTGTCCATGCGCGTTCAAATTAGGTGGGTCCCACGAGTTAAAAGATATGATGGTGTACTTATTTCCAAATATGAGGAAGGTCAAACCATATCTCGAGTGATGTCAACTGTTTAAGTTTTCAAGGCAAATAATCATTTTGGGAACTGGCGGTTACTTCAAAAATGCCGCCATGCATTCAATGCGTGTGTGCAATGTCCAATCCACAAGCTCAACACATTTAAACTGACGATTGGAATTAATGCACTTAATAAGTACATATCATTGTTTTGCTATAAGGTATGAAGGGATTAATCCTCTAAAAATTTGTTCTTCATTGCTACGGAGTTGTTTTTCTTGGATAGAAGGTTTGTTTGTTGGTAGTCACCAGATTGCTCTCAGCTGTGAAGGTGAGTTTGTTTCCTATCCTCTCCAGTGATTTTTACCTGCTTTTCCTCTCTCATAGTAGAATTTGCTGAGAAAATAAGGCTGGTCATTTATGAATTATGAAGTCCACATTGCATCTTTTTGGGAACGTTTTTAGTCTTGCATGTACAGAGCCTATAGTCAATGATACAGATTTAAAGGGGGAAATCTTGAAGCTTTAAAAGAAAGGTTGTTGAAGGGAATTGAGGGTTCTTTTGGTCTGGAAATTCTGAGTAGTGGTCTCATAGAGGCGGCAGTCTTTCCCCCAGCTATTCCTTGCCCAAAATTGGTTAGAGAATGTATTGCTAAGTATGATCCAATTGCTGAGACCATCAAGAGAGATAATGGCGAAACCCTCCTTGCCATTAACTGTGAAGTTATTTCCTCTATTTTCAGACTACCCGATTACCAGTTTTTGAACTTTTCTTCTACCCAATCCATCACTGAGTTCAACTCGGATAGAGTCGGGCACCGGAATAATGTAGCAAAATATTGGTTGAAGGTTCCCTAAAGGGGTGGTTCTAGATTGCCTAAGAATCCCAACAAGAACTATATGCTTCCTCACATTCACGACATCATGTTACTGTTGCATCGAGTTAGGGGCTTGGTGGAAGCCTACAGTTTTGACAACTGGATTTATCGCTATGTGCAGCTAGTATTAGAAGGGAAGCAATACCTCGATTGGGCAGAGTTGATTGTTGATTCCATGAGGGAGCAGCTGAGTATGGCCAAACAATTTAAGCATAATTTCTTCATGTCCTCATACCTAATATATTGTTTGGCCTGTGTTAAGGAGATAATACGAATACCTAGGTAGCTCACTGAGGGAGAGGTCTCTGTATATGATTTTTATCCAATGTTACAAAAAGATAATGCCTTGCAAGACTTCAGGAGGGTACATAATGCCTTACTGGGAGATTTGTGCTACAAATTAAAGAACATGAAAGCAAAGAGGATATCCGAGGATTCACAGGCATTGGTGAAGAGATTTGGTAGCTTCTTTATCCAGTTCCCTCACTTTTGCTACATAAGAGTAGGCAGTTTTGAGGAAGAGCCCTTCAAGCTTCCTCGTTTTTGTTCAGATTGCTTCGTTTTAGCAGAGATTTGTAGGCAGCTGGATACCGTGATTAAGAAGGCACAACCCAGGGATATATGGGAGGATCATTTTCCTCTTCAGTTGGAGATTTTATCCTGTAGTTCAATGTCAGATGCTTTGAGTATTGGAGCGGATTTGAAAAACTTTAATTTCTCACTGTACCACGAAAGAAAAGGCTTTGACAATAAGGGTTTCTCCTGAAGCCTTGGTCTAATGCCATATCTTCCAATTCCATAATTAGAGGACTTCTGAGAAGATTATAGTGATGAACTCGAGGTGTTCAAAAGGGAAAACATGAGAATGGTGTTGGAGCAAGTCATTTCACTACAGGTAAAACTTGACATTAATGGGCTTGAAGAAGATTATCTAGAGTTGTTTGAGCCTGGATACTTAGCCCAAGTCTCCTATATCAACTAGGATGAGGAAGAAGAAGATGATATTCAACTAAAAATAAAAAGGGTTTTAGAGAGAACTGCAGAATGGGTTGGAAGGAAAAGAGCAGCGAAATTAGGCACCAAGCCTAAATCTGCGAGAAATAGTGAGGTTACTCTGCGTTCACCAAAGTGTTTTTCTAATCTTGCTTCTATGCCTATTCATGCAGGAAAGGATAAAAAGCCATCTCACATTAAGCACAAGCCTAACTCAGCTCTAGACTTCCCCACTCCTCGACATACCAGGTCACGAAGTGCTGTGTAGAAAAGAATGGATTAAACCAAAGATGCAGAGGCGAAGGATAAAATTCTTGATGCTCAGATATTTGAAGTTGAAGATCTTGACAATGATATCGTTAACACCATGGATTCCCATGTGGTTACCCTAGCCATGATGCCACCCTCTAAAGTGTTCGAAGGAACAACCAGTTCGAGCGCAACTCCTAAGTGGCTAACCACTTCGATAAACAAAAAATGAAGTTTCATTCCTGTGACCATTCCAATCTAGGACATGGTAGTTAAATACATAGAGAAGGGTCCCAAGCCAAAGAAGTTCAAAACCACCACCCGACTGGATAGTGATGAAGAAATCGAAAGTGGGTTGCTGAGATTGCCTCATACAAGCCCAAGGATGAAGATAAGGAGGTCAATGCAGAAGATTTTGAGGTCACCAAGGTGGAGCTCGAAAACATGAGTAGGGATCTGGATAACCATTTCTTCTAGGTATCTGCTAAGAAAATGTTGACCAGGTCAGAAAAAGACGGACGGGAGAAGAGAGAGCTAAAGCGGCACATAAACATCCTCGCTCAATTCATTGATAGCATCGGTTTCTTCGAATCACTTCCCATATCCCGTGCTCTAGAGAACTTTGATCCTACTTCACTAGAGAATAAAAAGCTAATGAGTCAAGTTCAACGGGCTAAAAGAATTGTAGAGGTTGTGGAGAGATGGATCGAAGGAGTAATTAAAGATGGAGAAAAATATATCACAAGCTCCCAGAAGTTATGTGAAGAGATACAGATCCTCATTGCAGAAATTCAGAACCAGCTTTCACCATGGGAGAAAGAGGAACATAAATGGGAGAATGTTTTGCCTATGCTCACTAAGATAGAAGAGTATGGAGCCACTAGATTCCTGACAGACCATTCAATCAAGTTGGTAAGCGATGAATGCCAACTCTTCGTATTGAAGAAGACCATAATGTGGCGAGTACACACCTTCAAATCTATGATCTCTAATGCCAAGACTTTTGTGTATGAACTTCAAGACCTCCAATGCAGTCTAGTTAACGATAACAAAGTGGTTAATCCGGGCCACTATTGGTAGTTGGGGATTTGTGGGTTGAACACGCATGATGTGATAAAGACGTTCAGGCTATACCTGGAGAAAATCAAAGTGAAAGGCAATTTTACCCCAGAGGATATAACACAGGTTGCCCAGATCGAGTCCATGATGTTTGTTGGTAACGATCAGTTACCGAAGCAAACTGAAAAGATGGTGAAGCACAGATGGAACAAAGAAGCTGCCAAGGCAAAATTCAACGCTATGAAGAATCTAAACCAATCCATAATACAGGAACTTGCAACTGCCCATGACGCCCAGAAAAGCAGAGGGGAGGATGACGGTGGGAAAGAAGCATGACGCATTGATTTAGGCTCTGTTTTTTTGTATTTTTCATGTTTATGCAAATGACTTCGAGACATCTATCCCAAATATACTTTGTTGGTTTCCATAACTGATTCAGAGGAGGTTGAGTTTTCAGGGAGACCTCCTCTGTTCTAAAGACTATAAATTAAATTAAGATAGACAGAATAGGTGTTAGATTTTGGTTAGAATTTTGGTTAGTTTTTACTTAGTTTTCTTTTGGTTTTAGAAGTTCGGTTTTTGTTGAAGGAAGTAATTAGACTTTAAAGATTGGGAATTGAAAAGGACTTATACATGTATTGTTGTGTCTTTGTCACATAAGATATATATATATATATATATATATATAAAGGATCATACTATTTTTGGGAGAAAGAAAACCTTTGAGTTTTGAATCTGTGTAGTGGTATATCTTTGCATATATTGATCTAATCAAACAACAGTGATCGCCTTTCCAATGTAGAATATTATTATTATTCTGGGACTCCTTCCTGTGAGATTTTAAAAGATATGTGCTTGAAAAGAGATTTTGTCTCTCTTATCTGTTTTTATGAACTGTTAAACTGGTGTTCTGAACTTTGTTTCGGTCACTTCTATTTCTCGTGTTGAAGTATTTAGAAAACTAATTTTTCTCTGAAATATGTGTAAATCATTAGCCTCTCATCTAAGAATGAAGTGGGTAGCCTTACATGCTTTCAAGTTAAAAGCATACCAATTGAAATTAGTTAGATTATTCCCTGAGTAACTAATGGAGGGAGCTGTACCTATCAAAAATTCAGAGGGAAGTGGTATATGTTACACTTACCCAACTGTTTAGTAAACTTTTGTCTTTTAAAGAAGGCGATAGAGTGTGAAATTTACTAATTTAAAGAAAGGCAAAAATCCGTTCAGTAACAATTGATAATGAAGTCACTATGACTATGTTGGCATAAATGATGAAGATAATGATGGGGATATTGTTGGCATATGGAGATGTTGATGAGATGAAGATGATCGGTAAAGTTGATGGAAATTGTTGGCAAGATGATGATGATATAGTTGTAAGTTGTTTGATGACTTTATTTGTGTTTTCATTGATGACAACCATGTTGGTTGACTCATCTAAGTCATCTAGACCTAACCGTATAGCCTAACTATTAGAGGAATGTGTTAGATAGTAAAATTGCTAAGTTGTTGTAAACCGGTAAACAAGAACAAAGCGTTGATCAAGAGACTAGTATGGATGATTGGTGAAGAGTTAGATGTTACGGTTTTATAGGAGTGTTGAAGATAGGAACATGCACCTATGTTCCAAACAACATCAACAAATTTAGAGTATTGAGTGAGTTATGATTAATTATCATGAAATTTGTGAAGAAGATTGTATACCGGTATCAGATCTTTAACCGGTAATGATTTATGGTTTGGTGGTGGATCTTATCATGTTCATAACTTAGTGATGACGTGTCAGAATCTATGTGTAATGATAAGATGGTGTTTGAGAGCGTACAAGGATTAGATTTCTTGGGAAACAACAAAGTGCTTAGTAGAATGTAACAAGGATTTGATTGCTTATCAAATCGATGTGCGGTGATCATTCAATGGTGGAAATTGTCTAGAATTTTTTTGTAATGATATGTAATATAAATTCATTATATTTTGAATGTAGTTAGGGTTATGTAGCCAACCTAACTGAAAAGTGTATTTAGGGATAGTTGGAGAAGAGATTGTGTGTCGGTATTTTGAGAAGAAGGTGTTGTTGAACCAGATTGAAGTGTCTGCATGTGTGTGGCAGAGTTGTGTTGAAAAGGATCTGTACTAACAAGCAAGGAAGTGTTGTGATCAGATCATTTGCCTTGTTGTTCCCTAATAGTTATAATAGTTTGAAATCCCTTAACTTGGTAGATCCTAACAGGTCTTATTTGTAAATCCCTTCACCAGGTGGCTCATTAACTTGGGTTCAAAATCCTCTAACAAGGTTACTCCTAATAGGGTAAAGCTCCTAACAGGGCTGAAGAAAATCCCTTAATCGGGTGACTCCTAACAGGGTCTACTCTTAACCAGGCATATTGTAAGCTCTTAATCAGGCTAGGCCTTTAACTGAGCGCATTCTGAAAATATTTTATGGGTGCTAATTCCCATCATGGTTTTTCTCAGTTGGATTTCCATGTGAAAAATCTCTGTGTACATATGGTGGTTGCATTGTTGATTTGTGCATTTGATATCTTTACATTGTTTGCATAATGATGAACACTTGAGTAGATGGTTTGGTAAATTAGTTTAGCAGAATGTTTGAGTAGTATAGGTACAATTTTTTGAAGTATTTCAGAATTGTTTTACTACTGATTCACCCCCCCTCTCAGTAGTAACTGAATCCTCATAATAACAATTGGTATCAGAACACTAGGTCCTCTTTATGCAGAAGCTTAACTGCTTGAGGTAAAGATCCAAGATGATGAAGAAGGAGAGTCCTAAGTTCACAAGGATAACTACAGAATCTGGAGTGACATAATGGAGATCTACATCAAAGGTATGGGGCCACAATTCTAGGAGCATGTGGTTAATCAATACACACCTCCTACCAGTACTCTGACTACAGATCAACTTAAGGAGCAGCAAGAGAATATTCAAGCATGGGAAGCCATTGTAAATACTCTTTCTGATTATGAGTATATTGATGTTCATGGTTTAGAAATTGCTTATGAAGTATGGGAAAAGTTGAAGTTGATTTATGGTGGAGATTAGCATGTGCAAAAAGCTAAAGAAGAAAGCCTAAGAGGCAACATTGATGACATGAGGATGATGAAGGGTGAGAACATCACCTAGTATAGACAGAGGATAAAAGAAGTAGTTGGAGAAATCAAAAGTGTTGGTGGAACCATAATAGAAGACACAGTGGTAAGTAAAATGATTAGAACCTTACTGCCTTCTTATGCTATTAGAGTATCTACTATCCAAGAATTGAGGTCAGTCAACAAAGATAAAGTTACAGTTGATTCTTTAATAGGAAAGCTTACTGCTTTTGAATTGAATAGATTTGACAATAGTGTACCTAAAGTAGAATCTGTTTTCAAAGCATCCTTATCTAATGCACCAGTAAGAAAAGAAAATGATGTCTATCATAACTATGAATACAGGTCAAGTCATCATGGTGATGGTAATGAAGAAGTGGATAAGGAACATAACCTTATGGAAATTGAGGCTTTATTGGCAAAGGAACTTCCCAAAGGTATCGGTAAGTACAAAGGCAAGCTTCCTCTTAAGTGTTTCTCATGTAACAAAATAGGACATATTGCTGCTAATTGTCCTAATAGTGATCAGAAGGAAAAGTTCAAAAGGTTTAAGGGAAAAGGTAAGAAAGAATTTTATGTTGTAGTAGATGAAGGTGTTATCGATGAGGAATCAAAGGATGAAGATAATAAGGAAATTATTTTTGTAGTAGTTAAGGAAGATCTCTTTAACAAGAAAGCTTTAGTGTCCCATATTGGCAGTAGTGATGAGTGGGTCATTGATAGTGGTTGCTCACATCACATGACCGGTGACAAGATCAAGTTCACCTCACTTGAAGAATTTGATGGTGGAGTACTGAGATTTGGCAACAATACACCATGCTTGGTAAAGTGTAAAGGTTCAATTTATTTAAAAGGAAAAAGTAATGCCAAGGATGTGCATTGGGTTGAAGGATTGAAGCATAACTTGTTGAGTGTTGGTCAACTAAATGATAAAGGTTATCATCTTGAGTTCAAGAATCGAGTGTGCAGGATTTTAGGAAGCAAAGGAGAACTGATTGCTACTGGTTAATAGAGAAAAGGTAACTTGTTTCATCTAAATACTAATGTTAACAATTGTTTGGTTGCAAAAGTTGAGGACAATTGGTTATGACATAGAAGATTTTGTCATGCAAATTTTGATAATTTGGTCAAGGTCAACAAGTCAAGTATGGTTAGAGGTATGCCACAACTAGTCAAACCAAACAATATGATTTGTAAAGAGTGTCAGTTGGGTAATATGACTACTTCCTCTTTCAAAAGAAAATCATTTTCTTCTAAAAATATTTTAGATTTGGTGCACATTGATTTATGTGGTCTTGTGAGGACTATGAGTTTTCATGATGATAAATATTTCATGATATTTACCGATGATCATTCAAGAATGATGTGGGTTACATTTTTGAAGGAGAAGTCTGATACTTTCAGGAATTTTAAGGTATTCAAAGCCTTAGTGGAGAAAGAAACCGGTAAGAATCTAAAGTATCTAAGGTTTAACTAGGGTGGAGAATTCACATCAACTAAATTTGTGAAATACTGTGATGAGAATGGAATCAAGACACAACTATCTTCACCAAGGACACCACAACAGAATGGAATTGCAGAAAGGAGGAACTAGACCATAGTTGAAGCAACAAGAACAATGTTGATACAAGGGGATGTACCTAAAATATTTTGGAGAGAAGTAGTCAGCACTGCAGTATACACAATGAATCGGGTATTGGTCAAGAAAGGTAGTGAGAAAACTCCCTATGCATTATGGTATCATTGTACTCCTAATGTTAGTTATTTCAAAGTGTTTGGTAGTAGGTGTTACATAAAGAGAGATGAGTATACCAGAAAGTTTGATCCTAAGAGTGATGAAGGAACTTTCCTTGGTTATTCAACTAAGAGAAAAGCATTCAAGTGCTTTAACAAAAGAACCAAGAAGATTATGGAAAGTGTTAATGTGAAAGTTGATGAGTATTCCGACAAATCTGATGATACCAACAAATCTGATGCAATAGAAGAACATAAGATAGTGATCATTGAACTAGAAGTTCAAAATGATGTTGAGGATAACAATGTGGAGGATATTGCTCAACCAGTGGAAGATGAAGAAAAAGAAGAATAAGAATAAGAATAAGAAGATACTTCTACACCAGAACTGGTTATACCTAGATATGTAAAGTTGAATCACTTTGCAGAACATATAATTGGATATGGGAATGCTAGAGTACAAACAAGAAGAAAGATTAGAGAAAGTGCTTGTCTGATTTCCACAATTGAACCTAAGACAATAAGGGAAGCTCTCAAGGATGATGATTGGATAAAGGCTATGAATGAGGAGCTTGATCAAATAGAGAAGAACAACACATGGTCACTTGTCCCTGGACCAACTGATAAAAATGTGATTGGTACTAAGTGGGTGTTCAGGAATAAATTGAATGAAGATGGTGAAGTGATTAGGAACAAGGCTAGACTAGTTTGGAAAGGATATGCACGAGAAGAACGTGAGGATTATGGAGAAACCTTTGTACTATTTGCTAGACTTGAAGGAGTAAGAATACTACTTGCATTTGTTGCATTCAAAGGATTCAAGGTTTACCAAATGGATGTAAAGTCTGCACTTTTTAATGGAATTCAACAAGAAGAGGTTTGTATTGAACAACCAGATGGGTTTGCATTGACTGAAGACAAGGACATGGTATGCAAACTTCATAAAGCTTTATATGGATTAAAGCAAGCTCTAAGGGAATGGTATGAGAGACTCCATTCACACCTGATAAAGATTGGATTTCAAAGAACCAGTGAGGGCAACAACATTTACTTGAAGACAAAAGGAGAAAAATTATTGATTGCAGAAGTGTTTATAGATGATATCATATTTGGATGAGATGATGACACGAGTTTAACTTTTGCAGAAAAAATGAAAAAGGAATTTGAAATGTCTTTGATAGGAGAAATCAAAATTTTCATTGATTTGTAGGTCCAACATATGAAAGAAGGAATCTTTATCAACGAGTCCAAATATGTGAAGGAGGTATTGAAAACCTTTGGAATGGAAGACTGTAAACTAGTTGGAACCCCTATGGTTACTAGTTGTAGATTATCCAAGGAAGATGATTCAGACCCAGTGAATAAAACTGAGTATAGATCAATGATTGCTAAACTACACTATGTTGTTCATAGCAAACTAGACATTGCTCATGCAGTTGGTATAGTGGCTAGATTTCAAAAAAATCCTAAAGAGACTCATGTGGTGGCAGTGAAGAGAATTTTTCAGGTATCTTAGAGGAACTATTGATTATGGATTATGTTATCCATACAAATGAAACTTCTCTTTAAAGGTGTTCACAGATGTTGATTGGGAAAGTAATATAGATGACCAGAAGAACACTATCGGTGGAGCATTCTTTCTAGGAGGAAGACTGGTATCCTGGACTAGTAAGAAACAAAGTTGCATTTCTCAGTCTACAGCAAAAGCAGAGTATGTGGCTACATCTATGAACTGTACTCAAGAAATATGGATGAGACATGCATTATAAGAATTTAAGAAGAATATGACAGAACCGGTGGTCATATATTGTGATAATTCAAGTGCAATAAGTATTTCAAAGAACCCAATATTGCATGCTAGAACAAAGCATATTGAACTAAAGTATCATTTTCTGAGAGAAAGAGTGTAGGAAAAGAAAGTCAGGATGGATCATGTGTCAAGCAAGGAGAAGTTGGGTGATATCTTCACTAAGCCATTGCCTTAATCCACCTTTGAGTATCTCAGAGGCAAGCTAGGGGTTATACCCCTACCGAAGGTCAACTAAGATGTTGTTGCAACATCAATCCAGTGAACTAATTGAATATCTTTCAATATGGATTGATGAGAAAAGGGCTACTCCTAAGGGGGAGCAACAAAGATGAAGAAAACCATAGCAGCAGGAGATGAATTTGACACTTTGCACCTTTGGAATTATTTTCAAAGGGGGAGAAGTAATGCAAAGGGGGAGAAGTAAATCAAAGAGGGAGAAGAAAAGTAAAGGAGGAGAAGATCAGTGAAGAACATAATAGAAGAAGATCAAGTACAATAGTCATAACAATTAGTGTTCCAGTTTTGCATGATGAGATTTTGGTATTGCTATTTTGGTGTTTCCATCAATGCCAAAGGGGGAGGTTGTTAGCATAACTGATGAAGATAATGATGGGGAGATTGTTGGCATATGGAGATGTTGATGAGATGAAGATGACCGATAAAGTTGATGGAAATTGTTCGCTAGATGATGATGATATAGTTGTAATTTGTTTGATGAATTTATTTGTGTTGTCATTGATGGCAACCATGTTTGTTGAGTCATCTAAGTCATCTACACCTACTAGTATAGCCTAACCGGTAAAGGAATGTGTTAGACAACAAAACTACCAAGTTGTTGTAAACCGGTAAACAGGAACAAAACAATGATCAAGAGACTGTTACAAATGATTGTTGAAGATTTAGACGTTGCAGTTTTACAGGAGTGTTGAAGAAAGGAACATGCACCTTTGTTCCAAACCACATCATTAGATTTGGAGTATTGAGTGAGTTATAATTAATTGTCATGAACTCTGTGAAGAAGAATGTATACTGGTATCAGATCTTTAACCGGTAATGATTTATGGTTTGGCAGTGGATCTTATCATGTTCATAACTTAGTGATGACATGTTTGAATCTATGTGTAATGATAAGATGGTGTCTGAGCATGTACAAGGATCAGATTTCTTGCGAAACAACAAAGTGCTTAGTAGAATGTGACAAGGGTTTGATTGCTTATCAAATCAATGTGCGGTGATGTGCGGTGATCATTCAACAATGGAAATTGTCTAGAAATTTTTTGTAATGATATGTAATGTAAATTCATTGTATTTTAAATGTAGTTAGGGTTATGTAGTTGACCTAAATGAAAAGTGTATTTAGGGCTAGTTGGAGAAGAGATTATGTGTCGATAGTCTGAGAAGAAGGTGTTGCCGAACCAGATTGAAGTGTCTGCATGCGTGTAGCAGAGTTGTGCTAAAAAGGATTTGTACTAACAAGCAAGGAAGTGTTGTGATCAGATCATTTGCTCTGTTGTTCCCTAATAGTTACAACAATATGAATCCCTTAACCGGGTAGATCCTAACAGGTTTTATTTGTAAATCCCTTCACCGGGTTTCATTAACTTGGGTTCAAAATGCTCTAGCAAGGTTACTCCTAACAAGGTAAAGCTCCTAATAGGGCTGAGGCAAATCCCTTAACCGGGTGACTCCTAACAAGGTTTGCTCTTAACTGGGGATATTGTAAGCTCTTAACCAAGCGCATTTCGAAAGAGTGCAAATATTTTGTGGGTGCTAATTCTCATCGTGGTTTTTCCCAGTTGGGTTTCCATGTAAAAAATCTTTGTGTTCATATGGTGGTTGCATTGTTGATTTGTGTATTTGACATATTTACATTGTTTGCATAATAATGAACACTTGAGTGAATGGTTTGGTGAATCAGTTTAGTAGTATGTTTGAGTAGTTACCAGTACAGATTTTTGAAATATTGCATAATTGTTTTACTACTGATTCACCCCCCCTCTCAGTAGTAACTGGATCCTTGTAATAACAGACTGACCTCTATACTACTAAATAAAAAACATGGGAATCCTTCATAACATTCTTACAAAGATGGTAAAACTTAGTTAGTCGATGTCCATTTGACATCCCTTAGGACCAACAAGTCAACCTATTCATTGAAAATCTAATACTAGAATTAATATATGAAATGAAGATCAAAAGTCCTAGCACCATCGACAAACTTGTCAAGAAAGGGACAA
Source organism: Cryptomeria japonica (assembly GCF_030272615.1). Lineage (NCBI taxonomy): Eukaryota > Viridiplantae > Streptophyta > Pinopsida > Cupressales > Cupressaceae > Cryptomeria > Cryptomeria japonica. Next base: position 532,798,556 of record NC_081415.1, read on the forward strand.
ACATCAAGAAAGATCTTATTAAAAAGGAGATTATCGAGATATATTTAAAGATAACACCAACAACCTTAGCACTTCCAACGATAATAGAAAATTATGGTCTATAAATAAGAATGTTACCAACAATGGAGTTGTGGATGTAAGGACAGTGAACAATACACAATAAAAGCTCACCCTTAAATGGACCACGCCACCAAGTACTTAGACAAAGAGTTAGCCTCGACAATCAACTTGACACAACATATTTTTTCAACAACCAACACCATGCAACAAAACCAACAGTGGAAACCTCCTAGAGCCAGAGATGTCCCTCCTTGACAATTCACACCATTACGAGAGCCTATCAAATCTATGTTAAAATATCTACTCCAATTAAACCTGGTGCAACTACCCGAAATCATAAATGATCCAGCTGTAAAACCTAGCTAGTAGAATGATAACCAATATTGTGAATATCACAGAACAAAGGGACACAAAACCCCTTCATGTTTCCAATTGAAACTGTAGACACCCAAATCTATGCATGTAATTAAATGAATACTTAGTATTTATTTGATTATTTAACCATTGATCAACAATTGATTAAATAAATAAATCATATTTGTTTTATTAAATCCATCTCTCACATTTAAATAAATTAATGTTTATTTAAATCTCCAAATCCTATCTCCCACATTTAAATAAGTTAATGTTTATTTAAATGCCTAAAATCCCCTTTCTCATATTTAAATAAAATAATTATTTATTTAAATTCTTAAAATCCCTCCCCCACCTACACTCTCTAGAAAATGCAAGTTGCAAGTTAAGCTTCCTCCTAATAATGTCTAAACCCCTATTATTAGCCTAATCACCCATTAATGGTTTGCACATTCCTAAACCAAAGGGTAACCCAAAACCCATCAACTCAAACCTTTAATGGTTTTGTTCTAGAGTCTTCAAGCCTTTAATGGCTTTATTTAAAGTCTTCAAACCTTTAATGGTTTCATTATAGAGTCTTCTCAATCCTTTAATAGTTTCCCTCAAAGTCTTCAAGCTTTTAATGGCTCCCTTCTAGAGTCCTCTTAAGCCTTTAATGACTTCCTTCAAGTCTTCAAGCATTTAATGCTTTATCCCCTTCTTCTTATTTAAATAAATTAATATTTATTTAAATAAAATCCAAAATTCACATGCACGTTTAAATAAATAAATATTTATTTTAATCTTATTTATCCTCACCCACTTGCATTCTCCTACAAAACCCACTTCCTCACTAATTTTCTTCTAAACGCTTCTATTTTAGTCTAATCCCTTTCTAAGCATTTGCACATTCCTAAACTAAGAATTAGGGAGGAGTCACTTCTCAAAACCATTAAAAGATTTCTCCCTTCCACAAGTTAACCCCCAAAGTCTTCTTAAGCGTTGGAGGCTTTAATCTAACTAACCCACCGTTGACCCTTAGTTGGAGACTTTTCCTCTAACTCAACCATCCATCTAACCCTCAAGTCTCTTCAAGCATTAATTGCTTTGAACATGGTTACCCTTTAACCCTTGTACATTCATTTATCCCTTGGATAAAAGATTTATCCACTAACCTAACCCTAACCAAACCCCCTAGGGTAACCATCATGTCTCTTCAGGCATTTAATGCCTCTTCCCTCTCCTCTCAAGCTCTCTTATTATGCCACTTGTCACCATTGCATTAGTGGAAGTTGGAAACATGGATTGAGGATCAAGCCCTACTCATGCAATCCTAGCCCTTGCTAAGACAAATCAATCTTGACCCTTCAATTACCCATTTTTCCTATAAAAGGAACCCTCATCCTCAAGCAAAGGAAGCATCTTGAGCATTGTTATTATAGTTGCATAGACATTTATTCTTAGCTTTCTCATAGCAATTCTATCTTTTGCATTTGCATAGCAATAGAAGTTATTTTCAATCACATTCAATTTTTCATTTGGCATCCACGGTTACATGCTAAAAACTAAGGGCTACACTCAAGCAAGCTTTTGGATCTTGGAGAGGAGAAGAACAAGGGAGAGACAACAAGAGAACAATGGGAGCATCTTAGGGAGTCTCTTCTCTCTTCTTTTCATTTGTTATGATTCTTTTGTTTCTTTTCATCTCCTTTGATATGCATTTGAAGGTTTTTAGATTTTGTTGTGCTTATTTGGTTTTTGGTTGAGACTAAGAATACTAACTTTTTAGGCTCTTATTTTCTTGTCCCCTTTCATGTGCATCAGAAATATATTATACAATATTTGATTGACCAAGGCTTAGTTGAAATAGAGTCTTTGAAATCATCCTCAAAATAGATCACACCATATTTAAGACTCCCTTACTTGATCATGGCAAGGGAAAAGCCTCTGCATCTACTTCTGACCCAAAAGGTAATATGAATTACACTAATACTTCCCATCAATATACAATCAATTTTCTCCAAATTTCAGATAGCCATGTATCTACCATAAGTATAAAGGATCCAATTCTCAATGTGCAATAATTACCCAGTGATCTAAGGTCGTTTTACAAGGAGCTCCTCCTACGTCACTAGTCATTAGCCAGTATAATATCCTTGATCATTTGGGAAAAACAATGACACAAATATCTGTCCTTGATTTGTTGCGTATATCCCCTACCCATAGAGTAATCCTAGATAAGGCGTTACAAGAATCCGCAGTCCCTATTGACATAAATGTTGACCAATTTCAGGCTATGATAGGACATATTGCTCCCTCACTCCTAGTAACTTTTACTAAAAATAATTTCCCTCACAACAAGTCCAATCATAATGATCCATTGTATTTAGAAGTCTTCATCCATAATTGTAAAATAAGATAAGTCTTGATAGATGACGAAGCAAGACTAAATATTGTACATTGAGGGTTATTATAGCTCTCGGATATTCAGAAAATGACATTGACCGTTAAAGAAAATAACCATCAAGGCCTATGATGATGTAGAGTGCCTTTCAAAAGGATTCATCGTGTTACCTATCTGAGTTAGACTCGCCATTGAGAGCATAACATTGCAGGGCTTGGACTTGGATCTTCCATGTAGCTTGATTTTGGGCCATCCATGGATACATGCCATGAAAAAAAGTCCATTTACCTACCATTAGTGCCTAAAATTACCTTATGGAACAAAAATCACTATCCTTGGAGATCCAGATCCCTTTGAATTTTGTGCCAACCTAAAAGGGACATTTGAGTAGCAAGTGCAAGTAAATAAAGAAGCTCCATCATCCACGAAAAGTTCTCAAAATGTGGATCCTCAAATACTGGCTAAAATATCTAAAGGAAAACTCAAGGTCAAAGATCAAGGATGTGAGGAATACACTATGGCACATCCATTCCACATTGGAAATCCCCACTTCCCCTAAGTCCTATGGAAAGCCACATCCTCTACAAAAAGAACCTAAGGTTGTAATTCAATATCAAACTCCTACTACTTTTACAAAATTGGGAGACCACAACGAAGAAGAAATTGAAGAGGATGTATCAAATTGACTTAACAAAGATGAAGAATATGTCCCACCAGTACAATTGCCTATTGAAAACTATCGAAAAGGATTCACCATTATGCAAAAGAAAGGATATGATGGGAATAGTCATCTTGGCACAAACAAGAAAGGAATTATAGAACCTGTTCAGCCAAATGAGTGACATCACATCGGGGGACTAGGATTTAAAATATTACAGATTGGTCACTGGAATGCCAAGTTAACCTTATGTGAAGAAGGACGTACTCCTAATGATGAAAAAACACCTGATGAAGATCTAAATGAAACTGGTTCCAATGAGTGGGAATGAGACTCCTATTCCTCTAGCTCCTATGACTTGGATGATATTTTCATTGATCTTGATGACTTACCTATCAAAGACAAATATGTAAATACTTTTCCTCTTATACAAACTTTCCCTAGACCTTGGATTATATACTTTTGGGACCCTAGCTCATCTTCTGAAGAATGCAGTACTGAAATAAATGTTGACAACAATACCACCTATATCCATATAATTACCTTAACCTTTGCCACATCATATTTGTATAATATTGATGATAGCATTCCCTTAGTTCACCCCGAGCTTATCAATTGGGACCAACAAGGACCATCGAGTTTAGACTAATTTGAGAATGATAAGGAGGCTTTCAATCCATATGACACTTTCAACGCAATCCCATGTTGACAAGTGTCACCATGAGGAGGCTTGAGAGGAGAGATAAAGAGCATTAAATGCTTGAGGGGACATGATGGTTACCCTAGGGTGTTGGGTTAGGGTTAGGGTAATGGATATTCCTTTTATCTAAGGGATAAATGAATTTGCAAGCATTAAATGGTTACCTTAGTCAAAGAAATAAATTCTTTGAAGAGACCCATGAGTTAAAAGGATGGTTAAGTTAGAGGAAAGTCTCTAACCAAAGGTCAAAGGTGAGTTAACCATAAATGGTTATGTAAGAGCCTTTAATGGTTTGGAAGACTTTAGAGGTTAACCATTTGAAGAAATAAAGCCTTTAATGGTTATTGAAGACTTTGGAGGTTTTTGAGAAGTGACTTCCTTTTATTTAGGAATGTGACAATGATTAGGATAGGATTAGACTAAATTGGAAGTGATTAGAAGAATCTAGAAGAGGTTTAGGCATGCAAGTGGATTTTCTAGGAGAATGCAAGTGGGAGGAATTTTGAGATTTTTAATTAAAATAAAATCATTTATTTCAATTAAATAGTGCAATTTTCATTTGGATAGATTTAAATAAATATTAATTTATTTAAATGTGAATGTGAATTTTGGATTTTATTTAAATAAATCTTAATTTATTTAAATGAGAAAAGGGGGATAAAGCATTAAATGCTTGAAGACTTTGAGGGAAACCATTAAAGGCTTAAGAAGACTCTAGAAAGAAGCCATTAAAGGTTTGAAGACTTTAAGAGAAGCCATTAAGTTTGAATTCTTTAAGGGAAACCATTAAAGGCTTGAGAAGACTCTTAGAAGGAAGCCATTAAAGGTTTGAAGACTTTAAGGGAAACCATTAAAGGCTTGAGAAGATTCATAGAAGGAAGCCATTAAAAGATTGAAGACTTTAAGGGAATCCATTAAAGGTTTCAAGTGGGTGAGGATAAATAGGATTTTAAATAAATAATTAATTTATTTAAAATAGTGGCGCAACTTGCATTTGTAGGAAAATGCAAGTGGGTGGAGGATAAAGGTGATTTAAATAAATGTTCATTTATTTAAATGTGAGAGAAGATTTAATTAATGGTCTGAATTTGATTAAGTGACTTAAATCAAATAAATTGAACAATTTATTTAATTAATAGGAGAAGAAGGTTGGGATGAATTAATTAAATATTAATTTAATTAATAGTTGAAAAAGGATGAAAGATTAATTAAATTTAAATTTAATTAATAGTTGGATGAATGGTAATTAAACAAATATAAAATTCATTTAATTAGGTGGACAAAAATAAGTGTCTACAGAGATAACACAGGAAATCAACTTGGGTATGCCAGGCAAACCTAAGATCATTCATTTTGTAGCATCATTATCAAAGCAAGAGAAGGAAAACTTCATCACATTATTCCTAGAAAAAAAAAACTTTGCATGATCTTATGCAGATATGCCATGACTAGATTCATAATTAGTCCTTCATCACTTGCCATTGCAGCCAGGTGCTAAACCAGTCAAACAAAAACTAAGAAAAATGCATCCACAAATTGCATTGCTAGTGAAAATTGGGCTCAAGAACTTGCTAGATGTGGGTTTCATTAGACCCATTGATTATGCAGAATAGATTTCTAACTTGGTTCTAGTAAGCAAGCCCATTGGGGGCATCAAAATCTATACCAATTTTAGAGACTTGAACAAAGCATGTGCAAAATACAACCTCCCTTTACCAAACATTGACATAATTGTGGACATGACTACTGGCTATGAATTGATGTACTTAATGGATAGTTTTTTCAAGTATAATCAGATCAGAATAGTTCCCAAGGATCGACACAAAACAACCTTCACATATGCCTGGGAAACCTACTATTGGAATGTAATCCCCTTCAGCCTCAAAAATGTCAGTGCGACTTGTTAGAGAACAATGACAACTATCTTCCTTGATTTCATGCACACATTGATGGAAGACTATGTAGATGACCTATTATGTAAATCACTCACTAGAGATAGTCATCTAAGTATCCTGACAATGATCTTTGACAAAATGGAAAAATACAAGCTTCAATTGAACCCTAAGAAATGTGTTTTGGGGGTTACATTAGGGAAACTCCTAGGATACATTGGCTCTCAACATGGCATTGAAGTAGATCTAGCAAAAGAAAATGCTATAATGGATATGCCTCCACCGTCAAATTTGAAACAACTTAGAAGTCTCTAGGGAAAGTTATAGTCTATTAGGAGATTCATAACACAATTGGCTAATAAATGTCACCCCTTCCAACATTTTCTTCACAAAGGGGTAACTTTCAAATGGAATGAATAGTGTCAATAAGCTTTCCAACAGTCAAAGGACTATTTTTTAGCTCCACCAGTCTTGATGCCTCCTATTGCAGCAAAATATTTCATATTGTACACATCAACAATAGTAACAACATTAAGGGCTCTCTGAGCACAACACAATGAAGAAGGAAAAGAGATTGAGCTATATGCTATATTGGTGAAATTTCAGTTGGCTATGGATTGAACTATTCTATCGTTGAACATGCATGCCTAGCAGTTGTCTTCATTACCCAGAAACTAAGACATTACATACATTTAGTCACAAGACATTGCTTGTAGTGAAGATATACCCATTAAAGTATCTACTAAACAAAGAAACACTCACATGATACCTTGCTAAATGGATGATGATATTAAGTAAATTTGATATCTAGTATGTAGATCGCAAGGCTATAAAAGGACAAGAAATAACAAATCAACTAGCAGAAGCTCCTATCCAAGATGATCACCCATTGCTATTTGATTTTCTAGAAGAGTCCATATTCAATATTACACCTACTACTGAAAGACAACTCTACTTTGATGGCTCACACACATGACATGGCTCGAGGGAAGGTATTTTGTTTTTGACTCCACATGGAGATGTAATTCCTAAATGATACAGAATAAATTTTGAATGTACAAACTATTGGCATATTGGCATAACCGTTGATGATATTGATGAACCGGTATAAGGACTATTGGTGATGATATAGTTGAGATGTTGTTTGATGACTTGATGATCAGTTTGTATTGTCATTGATGGAAACTATTGTTACTTTGTTTTATCTTGTTATCCAAGTTGTCTATGATTGACCAGAAAGCTATGGAATGGATTTGACAGTTAACTGGCAAATAGGACTCTAACCGGTAAATGTGAAACTGTGTTATGCTTAAGTAATTGGATCTTGAGATTGATGAGGAATTTGGTGTTGAGGTTTGGAATATGTGTTTGTAACATTTTAATGAGGTTATGAATGGAACCACATCATGTTTTGGCTACCAGAAGTCATGTTTGTGATTGACTGATGTATTTTTTGTAGGGTTTTAGTAGGGTTTAAGAACCGATATTCAAATCTTATAATCAATATGATTTTGAGTTCAATGGTGTATTGAATTATGTTTGTAATATGGTGATGACATGGTTGAATATGCATGAAGTGTTTAAATGATGTTTTGGCGTGATCAAAGAGTGAATTTCTTGGGAATGAGCGAAGTGCTTAGTAGAATGAGCTAAGGGTTTGAAAGTGTATCAAATCGATATGCGGTGATCATTCAATGGTTGTAATTGATTTGTAATTGATTATAATGATCCATATGATGATTTGTAATTATTTGTAAAGATCTGTGATGATCTATGATGTATAACTTAGTATGAGGTTAGGGTTTTGTAACCCACTTAGTTGTAAAGTCTATTTAGGGTAAATCTATGATGATTTACTATATCAGTGATCAAAAAAAGAGTGTGTGGTCGAACCAGTGTGTGTGTCTTCAAGTGAGAAGAAGATTGGAATAGAAAAGGATTTGTACAAGCAAGCAGGGAATTTTATTTTTAGATCATACATATGTTGTTCCCTAACAGTTGCAGCAGACTCAAAATCCCTTAATCGGGTAGGTCCTCACAGGCCTGATTGTATAAATCCCTTCACCGAGTGACTCATTAGCTTGGATTCTAAATCCTTTTACAAGGTTACTCCTAACAAAGTAAATCTCCTAATAGGGTTGAGGTAAATCCCTTAACCAAGGGACTCCTAATAGGGTCTGCTCCTAACCGGGCATATTTGTAAGCTCCTAACTGGGCTAGGCTCCTAACAAGGTGCATTATGAAAGAGTGCAAAAATCTTATGGGTACCAACTCCCAACATGGTTTTCCCCATTTGGCTTTCCATGTGAAAATTGGTGTTCATGTGTTGATTGATTTCTTATGTGTTGAGTTGATATGTTTCTATTGCATGCATGTTGATGAACACTTAAAAGAACCGTTTGATAAATCTGATCAACAGTATGATTTCAGTTATTACCGGTACTATTTATGAGTTGTTTTGAAAGAATTTTTTGGTGGTTGTTAAAGTTTTAAAGTTTACTGTTATTAATGAATCACCCCCCCCTCTCAGTAATAACCAGTTCCTCACAAATAACACAAACAACATTGCAGAGTATGAAGCCTTAGTTACATGGCTAAGAATTGTAGTACAATGGGATGTCAATAATCTTCAAGTATATGGTGATCTCAATTGGTCATCTAACAAGAAAATGATGATTATGAGACTAAAGATGAGAAACTTGTCCCCTACGAGAAGTTGGTTGATGACTGTACAAGACCAGGTTTGTTACAATCACATTCAGTCAAGTGCCACAAGTACAAAATAAACTAGTTGATGCCATGGTGACCATTGCATCCATACTTGAAATCTGATAAAATGTTGACAAGTGCAAGTTCTTAGTGGAACAACTATTGATTCTTTCCTTTGAGATTCCACAATATAAACTCATGTGTGAAATCATTGGTCCCAATTCCCCTTGGTAGTAGGATATATATAACTACCTAAAATCCCAAACCTTACCTCCTGACCTGTCAAATAATCAAAATCTCTCCTTTATCCATCAAGCCACTAGATAAGTTATCATCGGTTCTACTTTCACTCTTTTGACCAAACCCTCCTCAGGTGTCTTGATTTTGAAGAAGCGCAAAGTGTTTTACAAGAGGTTTATGATGGTATTTGTGGGGTCCATTTCAATGGTTTAAGTCTTGTAAAAAATCTGATAAGAGCATGATACTATCGGCCTACCGTGGAATGAGAATCTCGCAATTTTGCAAAGAAGTGTTAAAAATGTCAAGTTCACAAGGATCTAATTCATGTACCAGCACAAATAGCTCTACCATGTCATATCTCCTTGGCACTTTTATTAGTGGGGACTCGACCTCATATGTAAGATCTACCCTACCTCTGCTAATGGCCATAAATTCATTATCGCTACCACTGAATACTTCACCAAATGGATTGAGGTCATTCCCATGACCTACATTATCAATACACGAATCTCCAAATTCATATTGAATTACATCATATTCTAATATGGATTCCCTTTGGCTATTGTCATTGATAATGGTCATCCCTTCAAAAACTAAGATGTTAGGGAACTTTGTGAGAATTTTCATATCCAGCGCCGCTTTTCCACTCCTTACTACCCGCAAAATAATTGTCAAGTTGTGGCATCTAACAAAACCATTATAAAAATACTCAAGAAGACTATCAATGATGTTGGTCGCGACTGGAATGTGCAACTCAATCCTACCTTATGGGCATACCGAACCAGCATACACACTCCTATAGGCTACCCCTATTCCCTAGTCTATGGTAATGAGGCCATACTTCCCATTCAGGTCAAGAACGCCTTGTTAAGAGTTTGCTTGCGACATATCATTGCTAAAGAAGAATACAAAATATCAAGGCTACATGAACTAGAAAGACTGGATGAGCAACGCCAAACTACCCTAATTCACACACAAGCATATTAAAATTATCTCTGGAGAAACTATAACAATAAATTCAAGGGAAGGCACTTTGAAGTCAGAGACCTAGTCCTCATGATGAATCCAAAGAATTAGCAAGACAGTGAGAAGCCAGGCAAATTTGAGCCTAATTGGCTAGGCCCCTATGTAGTTACTGCAACCTATAGATCTGGGACATCAAATAGCTACATAAAAGGGAGAACCCTTGTTTGAACCTATAAATAACATGTACAATATTATTCTTTAGGGAAAATGATCTTGAAAAAAGAACAAAAAATTGAAAAGGGATCCTGAAAAAAGAAAAAATAGTAAAGAGAAATCATTCGCCCACTAGTGAATATTGGAGTTGAGAAAATACAACACCACAGGAGCCCAAATGATCTCTGCAAGCTGAAAAACCTATTACAAGGAGAAGCAATGAAGCAAATCACAGAAGGAACAAAAACACAAAAAATATGCTAAAAAAGAGAGAGCTCAATATTCACAAAATGTGTAATGTAATAATAATCCTTCTTACAAAGAAAAGAATGAACTCAACCTTTAATAGGTCAAGAAACCCTAAAAGGGAAAACCTAGGTTTGCACATAATAATTAATAAAAGAATTAATTATTATGCACCTAAAGTTAGCTTAAGTGTCAAAGAGATAAATGGAACTTAAATAATTAAACAAATATTGTTTAATTAATCAAGTAAATACCCGAATACTCTAACACCCCCCCTTAAGCTAGACTTGGGGAGAAGCTAAAACCTGGAACAACTATTGAAAGCAAGAAAGATGGGTCCCAACAACAAGGCCTGATCAGGTACCCAAATACAATGAAATCTCTATGAACTGGAGAAATAGAGAAATCCATGTGGGAACAAAACTCTACTCCAAAAAGAGATGGAAAAGAACACCATTGAAGCATGAAGAACCCGCAAACTCTGTCGAAGAATAACCGCTGATCTGAAGAACCTTCATTGAAATAGAACATGACCAGGTAGAGAAGACTGTAATCTGCATGAGTGCCCTCAAATGACACCACTCGAATTAGATGGCAAACAAGGCAAACACTAAACTCAAAGATACAGATGGCATGAGAAACCAAATCTTGAAGAGCCGATCAATTGAACCATAGAAGCATTAGAACCAATAGGACAAACCTCCCCATAATGCGGAAGAGGGAGAGGGATAGGAACACTGAAAAGAACAGCCAACAAGAACTGCATGACGAAGAACCATGAACATCAAAGGTGCTGAGAAAAGTACACGGTGTCATGGAAGGAACACTCACTTGACACACATCATGAGGCGAATGTCGTGGAAGGAACACTCACTAGACAAAGGAAGATGGCAAACAGGGCAAACATCAACCCCCCCATGGCACTTTATCAATAGTGCATGTACAACAAGGCACAAGATGTGCAAGATTCCAAGTAAACAATGCATGATGGCACTTTATCGCAGTGCATTTGCATAAATACAAGCTACAATGATAAGAAGACTGGAAATAGAAACATGAACCAAAATAGAGACACCCTACTCAAAGAAGAGATCCCAGGACTTGAAACAACCATGATATCCACCAGAGTGCTGAAAAGAAAAAAATAAAATAAAATATGCATGGAGTAGAATCTAGAAATAAAACTTAGATGGCTGGAAATTACACAGCACATGCTTTTCGAAAATATAAAGTTTTCAAAAAATGGATGTCAGATGCTCATTCTATGGCTCCTGGAGTGCAAAAACTAGACCTCACTTTGACTAGAAAAAAATATATTCAAACAACAAAATTGGAAAAAATTACCAACATGAAGAGGTCCGGCTTGGAACCATCTTTTTGACGCCTATTCATTTTCGAAAAAATGACTCTGTATGCCCAAGATAAGGCCAAAAAACCAAACCCCCCTTCAAAATAAGAGGAAGGGGTAGTCTGGTGGCTGTTCGGGTGGAGGTGGCTAGGGAGTGGCACTTCGGTGGTGGGATAGTGGTGCTCTGTTGGTGGGTGGCTGGGTAGCGGTGGCTAGTGCAGTTTCCGATAGCAAGAGCCGGGCGGCGGCAGGGGAATCCGGTGGGGCCGGGAGTTGGCCGGAGCTGCTGACGGAGCGGAGGAGGTTGGCCGAGTGGAGCAGTTGCTGCTAGGGGTTGAGCATGGGTGGAAAGGCCAGGAAGGCAAGGCAGTCAAAAGTGGCAACCAATAGGGAAGCGGCGGATGACAGACTGCGGGCGGTGGGGCAGCCGGGAAGCCGCCGCCCGGAAGCGGCGGCCACAGGGAGGTGCCAGCTGGGGCCGGAAGCCGGTGTCGGTGGGGGCTGGAAGACAAGGCCGTTGGGGCTAGAGGATAGTGGCATGAGGATCGAGGCCTAACAAATCTATAGTAGCGGCATGGGGCCCCACGGTACCCTGCGTACTGTGGGGAACCACCAAAATAAATTTTTTTTAATTAAAAAAAAATAAAAATAACTATCGCCTTTTTCACCAATTTTTTTATTTTTTATTTTTTAAAGTTTTTTTTGCCCTGATACCATATTAATCAAGTAAATACCTGAATACTCTAACAGTGAAAACCTGGCAATCAGGTGCTCTGGATAAGTACCGTGTTGAAAACTTGGCAAATAGGTGGCATGTGCAGTGAGTCACTGCTCCATCATCTATCGTCACTCTATCCTATCTACATTCATGATAGATTTTTTATCCATATTTTCATCAACCCCTTTTATCCTTTATAGCTTGAGACTGGTCGTTATTCAGTGTCTTTCTTTATCACAAACTACTCTTGCATATATGTTTATTTAGACATTGTATATAGATTAACACAGATTGGGGGCAATTCTCTTACCATGATTAATCGATGGAGTCCTTCTTGTAGCAAGATTGGAGGATGATGCATGTACATAGCAAAATATCCTAAAAAAAGACCAACAACATAAAAATAATCTTGAAAACTCCAAAACATTCAAATAATGTCCTTAAAAAAAATCCAAAAACATTCAGAAAAGATCTCGAAGAAATCATAAATAATCAAATAATCACAAAACTCTAAAAATTTCAAAACAATCACAAAAACCCAAACACAATCATTTTTCATTTCATCAAATAGACTATCCTTGCAACAAGACAAACATTTGAGCAAATACTATTGGTATTTTGAGTTTGTTGTCATTTTGCATAGAGATTGCATTAATGATATGTTGTCATTAATGTCAATTGAACCGATAATGGTATTCATGTTATTGTTGATATTGTTGTTTTTTTATATTGGCTAGTAACTGGTAAGAAGAGCTTTGTGGAAGATGTTGTAAACCAGTATGCAAAGTTTGTGAGTTGAACTGGTGAACCGGTGTAAATGGTTAAACCTTTCTAAGCAATGTAACCGGTAAACCCTATCAGCTGTTAAACCTTAACCGATCAAGTTTGTTGGTTTACTATTTGATAAGCGGTAATGGTGGAGATACGTGTGATCATTGTATGAGGATATGTTCAAATTGTTTTTGCGTGTTTGTTTTTGTCTAGGGAAGGAGCAAAGTGGATTGCATCTAATGCACAACACGTGATGAGTTACAAAGTCCGATGAAGTGGTGATCATGGAGCAGTTGGAATTTTCTTGAAGAATGTGAAGAGATTGTCATGATTTCTAACGGTCAAGATTGTACCGACTTGTTTGTAATCTCGATGATGAGAATTAGGTTTTTTTTGTGTTACCGACCTAATTGATTTGTATTTAAGGTCAATGAAGTTGTTTGTAAAGGTTTATGGCAAGATTGATTGAAACCTGTTGAGTGTGTAGTTGCCTAACCGATGAATGGATCTACACTTTGAGTGAAGGAAGATTGAAGCTTAGAAGGATCTAATCAAGCAAATGTAGTGCTACTCAGACATATCAAAAAAACCTCTTGTTTTCTAACAATTACAGCAAAAGTGAAATCCCTTAACCAGGTAAGCACTAACAAGCTTGGTTACTCATTAAATCCTCTAACAAGGTGGTCCATTAGCTTGGATTCTTAAATCCTCCAGCGAGGTTACTCCTAACAAGGTATTGTGATTTTCATCAAGGCATATTTGTGAATCCCTTAACCAGGTGATTCCTAACCGGAATTAGTTCTTAACAAGACTTATTGTAAAGCTTTAACAGGCTTGGCTCCTAACATGATGAACTTCAAAAGAGTTCAAATAGCTATCCTTGTGAGTCTCATCTCACCATGGTTTTTACCTATTTGGGTTTTCCACATATAAACATTTATGTCAAATGGTGAATGCTTTTGTGGTTGTGATCTTATTTGTTGATTTGGTTAACTTATGATAAGGAATGATAAGTAGAAGCATTGAGAGATGAATATGTTGGGTTATGGTTGTTGATGTTTACAAATTTGAAGTTGTTTATTGTTAAGTTGTCATAACAATTAAACCGGTTGATGTTAAGTACTCTTATGAATATTGATCTTGACTGAGATATGTTTACTTTGTGTGAATGAAATTCAGTTTGGGAACTTTGTATCAATTTTTCAATACACTGATTCACCCCCCCTCTCAGTATTCTACTGGATACTTATTCTTTCATCATACCATCAATGCAACAACAAACAACCTATCACTCAAGTCAACAATTAGACATATCAACTTGTCATATCAATCAACCAATCAACCAACACTATACAACTATCATTTGTCTTATACAGGGTGTAGTATACTTGAAACTAGATTGTGCTAGTCTTAAATAGGGTATATTATTCCTAAAACCAGACATCATGATCATCCTATTAAACAGAAACTATCAAACTCTGAAAACAAGATCAAAATGGTTATTGACTCACTTGGTCTAGTGAGTCTTATCATTCATTGATTTATCCTTGATTATGTCCCTATGCTACTCAAGGATATCTACAAGTGATTAGAGTGGTTGGGATGGTTCATGATATTTTTGTTTTTGTCTTCTATTTGTGGGACATTTTCATGATGTTTTGAAACAAGTATGTTTTGGATGTTTGTGTTGGTATGTTAACTTTGTGACTATCATAGATACCCCAAACTTTAACATACGAACCCAACATTTTAGAACGGATTGGAACATTCCTTGTTTGCACTATGTCTATTTTTAGGCAAAGGGATCACATTATTGCTCTAACCTCATATGTCATGATGCAATGTATCCATTTTCCATATTAAATAAATATCTCTACTAGTAAAGGCTCACTTATGAAAGCAAGGATTAATCACTACTAACATTTCTCCATCTAACTTTTGTCATTTTATTAACATTTCTTCAATCAGTTCTTGTAGTCCTCATACTTTCATACCCTGATATCCAAAAAAAAGACATCCTATATTTGTAATGTGTTAGTCCACATGCATATTCATACATCATCTCATCATGTACAGATGTTAGTACGTTTGCATAACATCATGGAATTACGCATAACTCATACAATACATAGCATCCTAGCAATGCATCCATAATTCATACAACAATAACATCAATAGAATCATGTAAAGATCATCATTATCAAATAGAAGCATAACACATAGAAAGAGCATATGATATATCACCAAACCTCATTTAGAACAACAAATTATATAGTCTCATATAGAATATGCATCTCATGTACATATCATAAATAGTATCAAAGTACAAAAACCAAGTCTCTATGTCAAAATGGAGCTCGCACGCTCAGTACAATCTCAAGAAATGTCTATAAAAATGTATATCATTGGAAGTATCATTGGGTGATCCCTTAGTCCTCTTGACCTATGTCTTGTCCTAAGGATGAAGGTCCTCTTGTTCCAAGTCCTTTTTGTCATGGTGGCCTTAATGGCCCTATCACCCCTGGACTGCTCTGTGTCCTCTAAGAGTGTGTCCTACTATGTTACCTATTATGTGCTCGATATGATGGTGCTCTTTGCTCTCCCAACACCATGCTCTCATACATATCTCTCAAATAGTTGGCCTCCTTCCCTAACTCTCCTATCTCCTACATAGCCTCATGCATATTGATATTTCTGATACTCTGGATGAACTCTTGAACAATTTCATTTGCTCTTTGTGCTCTAGACATTGTTGTATCTCAAGAGGCTATAAGTGTAGCCCTCTCTGATATAAGTATGTACCTATATGCGATCAAATGTGCTTGCTCTACCTCCCATGTTTCCCTATCTACTATATCCTAAGAGGCTACCGGAGTATCCCTCTCCACCAAAAGTGTGGCCCTCTTTTCACTAAACTAATCCCTCTCCATTGTCTGTCCCTCCATGCCTACAAGCAATAATGCTCTCTCAACATCCCAAGCTATCTTGTCAACCTAAAGAGATGTTGTCTATCTCTCTAAGACTGAGATGTGCTCTCTCTGATAGCTCACCTTTCCTCTAACAACCCCAGGTCATTTGTAATACGCTCAACCTCATCACCTATAACAACGCCCTACATAGGCTCATCCTGTGGAACCTGTATGTCATCGGCTTGATCCATTAGCATGACATCTTGATCACCTAACTTCTCATCCTTGTGATCTCCTTCATCCTCATTATGCTCATTTGAGTCTTCCTCCTCATCCTCATCTCTCTCTCTCTCTCTAACTCCTCCATCTAGTCATTATGTCCCCTCCTCCTATGTCGTCATGGTGCTCTCCTTGAAATTGAATATCTAGATCTGTCAAAGGTACTTGCCTACGCTCTGCAAACAACCTATCATATGTTGTTGGAATACCTGCATCTATAATATCTGGTCTGACACCCCACTATCTCGGCTATGACTACTCAAACTCGGCGTAATCTACACGTGGTCTAATAATTGGTCCCCAGTCTCCAACATCCCTATTGCATCATGCATAATATGAAATACTTATAGGAACATCCTGTCACTCCCCAAATTGCCTTTGTACCATCTCAGGCAACTAAACCTCAATAACCCTCTATCTCATAATGGTCTTGTCTATCAGGTACCTCTCTTGTCTACAATAAGGAAGATGATCATCATCATTCGACCAACTCAATAAATCCCTACACGGTCTCCTTGTAAAATCCCTAAGGCAGTCTAGTTGATGTCTCTAGTACAATGTATTACCCAACAGTCCTTGTGATAGTGCCCCATCATAACAATATACAAAAGGAAGTCCTGGCCGAACCCATCTATCTCGTATAGGTCTACACACTACTATGTGCTCAAAATCCCACACATGTAATAAGATCAACTCACAGCTAATAGCCAAAGTCCTTCTGTATGCCACCTGGTGTAGATGAAAGTGTAACATCCAAAGCATGTTGGTCCCCATGCAAATACCATACCCTCCATAACCATCTTCTCTTACACCCAACCCCATCCAATAGGAAATCCACGACCTCTCCTATTTGTTGCTACCAATCCTGTTATCATTTCATTGATGATAATAACCAACCTCAAATGTTGAGCTCCCATAGTCTCCCATCTAATCTCATAGCCAACAATGCATAGCTCATCCTCATCCACCTCAAACATCTGGCTCAAAGTCTTTCTCCTGGTAGAAAGATCATACACAACTAACTCTCAATGGATAGGAATCCTCAGTATACGCCACACATCCTCCAATGTGATTGTTGCCTCTCTCGTTGGCAGATGAAATGAATTTGTCTCAAAGTGCCATTACTCTCCTAACACAGTGATAAGTGCCCTATTCACCCTTGTCTTTGGCATTAATGTGATATGATGTAACCCTAAATGCAACAAGAAGTCTCTCTTCAAGCATGTAGGTCAACTATCATGAGCCTGTATAGTCAAAAGATCAACCTACAAGACAATGGGAAAACATTATGTTAACCCTAACCTTATCCATCATGACCTCTTACCCAATCAGTTATGTCTCAACCCTAATTTGGTACCCTAAAATCGTACCCTAATTGAGCACATGAGCCTCAACCTTAGTCAATCCTAGTTAATCCAATCATAACCCTAATCAAACCCTAGGTCAAACCATTCCTCATCTTAGTCAAACCCTAAACCCTAATCACTTTGCATGTTGACTTAGTCAAATGAGTAGAAAAACTTAGTCAACTACGCAATTCTGGCTTCCAACTATGTAGTTGTAGCTCTCAATTATGTAGTTCAGTCCCTCAATTGTGTAGCTTTTCCCTCAACTACATAGAAAACATACCCAATTGTGTAGCTTTGATCCCATACCCCTTGACAAGTATAAATAAAAAAGGAAATCTAACCTAAAAAAGCGTGCTAAGATAAAAAAAATTAACAAGTGGGATTTGGAGTGCATACTATCGATCCTGCACCCTCTGGTCACTGGTAGCTCTGCACACGCTCACCATGATGATTCTCACTTTAAATTTGCACTATCCTCACCAAATACTCCTTGCTCCATAACTCCAATTCTTCCAAATATGAGAGTGAAAATGAGCTTTTTTCACCCTTCCACTCCCTTTTATATCCCTCTTACCTACCTAGATGGATGTGCACACACTCCCATTTGCATTGGTTGTGGTCTTTTTCACCTTCCCAAGATTTTAACTTTTGCATTTTAGCTTCAATTTAACCTAGCGTCATTGTCAACAAATTAACCTTTTTTCCATATTTTTGGGTCAATTTCTTGAGGGGGCACCCTTATACCCTATCACACCCAGGACACGTTTTAATGTGATTTTTCTTCAATTTTATTTGAAACAACATTCTAAATCAAATTGTCTCAAATAAGGAAAACATGTAGATACTAAAACTTGGTCAACCCCTGCGTTCTTTATTTTTAACCTAATCGCACATATAGTCTTTATTATCATGCAATCCCGTCTCAATTCTCCTTTCCCATTTTCTGTCCCGTTGGCATAATTTTCTCCCCATTTTGAGTCTATGATACCAATTTGTCCTAAAATTCATCCCATCAATGTCTTTTCTTCCCCATTTTGATCCTGTAACATCAATTCATCCCAAAAACCTATCTCAATAAGGTCAATATGCTCCCATTTTGATCCTGTGCCTTCCCTTTTCCCATTTTTTGTCTTGTTCGCATCATTTTCTCCCACTTTTGATTTATAACATCATTTTGACCTCTTCTCCTATCCCATGGTATCACATCGATCCCATTTTAGTCCTTTGACCTGCTTTGACTTAATTTACCTGCTTTTACTCGGTTTGATCTAATTTTCCCATTTTGATTCAATTCTTCCCATTTTCTATCCAAACCTTCCCAATTTTCCCAATTTAGCCTAATTTAACTTAATTTGACCAAATTAAGCTCACTAGATGTTAGTTTGACTTAGTTGACCATTTAGATAATTAATCAAACCCCTATTTTTTCTAATTGTAGTGTCATAAAATTGTGACCCTAGCAATTTACGACTACATTAGGGTCCTCATGCATGCGAACTCAAATCCTCTAGCTTGATCAGAGACCAAAGAGTGCTCAACTTATGAAAACTACTTCTTCCTTGGCCACCACATTACTCTGCCCTGGAGACAGGGGTAGGACAGGGGAATGGCACCTCTGTCCCCCCTTGGACAGGGGCGTGGCACCCTTGTCCTCCCAAGATAGGGGCTTGTCACCCCTATCCCTGCCCTATTTTGGGGTAGGACCTTTCTTGAGCAAGCATTATGGGTTGTGCAATGAGTGGGAAATATCCTCGATGTCGGCCCATGATGAAATTCAAATCCTTCAAACATGTATTTAAGGGGCATTCATCCTCTCATTTGCATAAGATGAAGTTCAATAAATGGGATAAGTTGAAGTTCAATAAGTTGGATAGGTCAAAGCTGGATGTGTTCAAGAATTCAAGCATTCTTTTCCATCATTGAGCATTCTCAAGTCTCCCTTCAAGGCTAGGTGTTGCATTTAAGTCAAGGATTCAACCATTGAAGAGGAGATTACTTTCAGCATACAATTCCATACAAGCATTTCTATAAACATTGCTACTACAACCTCCCTTGAGGTGATTTACAATTCAGTCTTTCATTTACATATACTTGCAAGTACTTTCTTTCATTACTTGGTTAATTCCAAAACTGGGGTTTGACCTAAAGGCAAACCCCCAATCCCAACATATTTCCCTCTCTTTTCTGTGTGTAGATTGCAGGTGCATAGCTGTACTTTCAGAATCGGGATTCATTTACATAGGCGAAAAAACCCTTTTCTTTTTGCGGATTTTTTGGAGGACCATGTACATTCCCACCACGGTCCAAACAACTTTTCATCAAATTTGTAGGGTGACTTTGTCTCGACATTTTACTGCCAAATCCAGGTGCACAACTTCATCCCATATTCAGATCTCAAGTTATAATTGATCCTTTGTCACTTTTGCACTACATAATTCAATCAATTCTAAATCAAACAAAAATGGAGTAAGGGGATCATCATAACATCCTTAATTCATTTAGAATTCAATCTATCATATTTGTGTGGAGATTGGATCTAGTGAATTACCCCATATCTCCCCAATGTAATGGTGAAAAGTTCTTGAAGGATAATCAATACTGAAACTCTCATCTCTCTTTGAGGAAAAGGGTTAGTTTTCCTCTTGATCTATCACTCATCATTTTCCCACCATCACATTTTGGTGAACTTGACGTCTTGCATGGTATCCTTTGAACAACATTGCATATTTTTCATTTACAAGTTTCAACTTTCTGCAAACTTAGTGGTTAATTCATTAAAAACCCTAGTTTTTTTATTTTATAATTGAACTTGTGATTTGTAAAAATTGCTTCTGTTTGTCTTAGATCTGAAAATTGATATGTTTGTCAAATTCAATTTCCTCATTGTCTTGTTCAATTTGCAATTAGATTTTACAAAATTAAGAGTTTACTTGTTAAAACCCTAATTTTTAAAGATCATATTAAACTTGTGCAACAAAAATTGGGTTTCCCTTTAATTTTCAGATTTCTAATTAGCTTTAGATTTGTCTTCCATCCCATAATTCAAATTTCAAAATTGAGTGGTTAGGTCATCAAACCCTAATTTTTAAAATTATTTGGATTTTGTGTGAATTTCAAAGCAATTTTGGTTGCATAACATTCTTAAACATTTTCCAAGGTGTCCCTATCCATTAGGTTTGACCCTTTTCAAAAATTGCACTTCAATTCCTCTTTTCTGCAAAACCCTAATAGGGTCCTATTTTCACCTTTGTGCCTTCATTTTGCCCATCTAGAGATCGTAAAATTCACCAATTTTTGGGGATTAGCTTTAAAATCATCATAATATCCATCCCTAAAAATTTCAAAAAAAGTTGGTTGGACCATGTGCATTCCTGCCACGGTCCTCAACTTTTTTCCCAAAATTTTGGGAGACTATTATGACTGTATTTATTAACCTAAATCCGAAAGATTGGATGATTTTATCAATTTTTGAACCCTCTAGAATCATAAATACCTTCAAAATTCAACATTTCAACTTTCAAGAAATTTTAATTTTAAAATTGAGAGGTTAATTATTGTCTGCCCTGGTTTTAAAAATTCTGATTTTAAAATTAAGTGGTATTCCCTTGGCCCTAATTTTAAAATTTCCAATTTCCTTTCATTTTTGGAAATTGTGTCATCCTCTTTCCCCAACAAAGTTCAAATCATGTAATCATTATTTTCTTTAATTTTGCATTACTCAATTTTTGCAAGCTTTGTCCTACAATTCAAAATTCAAATTTTCCCTAGTGCATGAGTTTTACCACTATTAGTCCTACCTATCCTATCTCCATTAGATGAAGCATTAGAATTAAGGTTTCCCAAGGTTTAATTACCGAGGAGATGGAGCCTAATTTGGATGACTTATTTAATGAGGATCATGCTAATCCTTCCCATCCTAATCATGTGCCTATTTACCCCATTAATGAATCCCATGATGGAGAAGAAGCTTTAACTAGGGTTTCTTTAGATCAAATTTCTACATTGAACAATCAATTTGATATCTTTCAACAATGGATGTCCCAAGAATACCCTAATAGTGAAGCTCTCCCATTAATTGAAGGTCTTAAGTGCATGCTTCAAAGTAATAAGAATGGAATTGATATATTGTGCGACATTGCACATATTGTTGATTGTAATGTCATGCCTATCAAGGGTTGTTCCAAAACCCTAAGTTACTCACAACCTTCAACACAATTCAATTCCTCTATTCCTTTGACCAATCCTATGACTAGTGTTCCTACTTTCTCATCTAACATCATGGCTACTTCAACTCAAAATGTCATTCCTAAATCCATAGGTCATGGGGGCAATCCCTCTTCTTCATTTAATCCTCCATCGTTACCTATGTCTTCCATAAGTGCTCCTATTATTTCTCAACCAATCATTGTGACACAAGGGGGAAATTCCTTCAATAACTTTATTCCTCCTATAAGAGTCCCTTTTCCTACCCAATCATCACCAATGCCTACTTATCATAGTGTCCCACCACCTTATTCTCAGTCCATGCCTTCTTTCAACAACATCACACAACCTTCTCAATCACCTATGTCTAACATCAATTATTCCATCGAAATGACAATCAATAATCTTGCTTAAATTGTATCTTCCTTACAACAACAAATTGCTTCTACGAGTCAATCCAAGTTTAGTGTTCCCACATTTGATGTTGTGAGCCCACTTTCTCTTGATATTGTTAAAGCCATGCCACTTAAACATGTTGAGACCCCTCAATTGGAACTCTATAATGGGAAAGGTGATCCTCTTACACATGTCAAAACATTTCAAACCTTGTGTACTGATTTTGTTTATGATCATTGCTTGCAAAACTGTTTACAAGAACATTAAGAGATAAGGCCTTACAATGGTATTTCTCTCTCCCTTCTTATTCTATCACTTCCTTTCAACAACTGGCAAATTTTTTCATCCAACAATTTCAAAAAAACAATGGTCCTAAAATCACTTTGACTAATTTAATGCATTGTAAACAAGGTGTTAAAGAGAAAGTGACTAATTTCATTGGTAGATATAAGAATTTGTATGCTCAAATGTCTTTTCATGTGCCTGATAATGATATTCAAAAAATTTTCATTTCTAATTTACAAAAAGATATCAAGGAAAATCTTCTTTTTTCTGAGTTTACTTCCTTTCCGCAGTTGTGTGCAACACTCCACAATTATCAACTGGCTGTGAGTCAAATGGAGCAATCCACTCCTATGGCTCCAAGTGATAAGGGGGAGAGTGTTCAACAACCATTTGCGAAGTTCAAACCAACAAAAATCTTGATCAAGTTCAATGATCCAATCAACAACAACCATGTGAATTCTAGAACAGGTGTGCCTCCTATTTCTAAATTTTTTCAAAGAGAAAGACAGTTTACTCCTTTGAATGAATCTTTGCATAGTATTATGTCTCATTTATTGAATAGAAATGTTATCAAACTTCCTCCTATAAAACAAATTGATCCTTCCAAACTTGCATCTCCTTATTTTGATAACAATTCCTTTTGCCAATTTCATCGTCAACCTGGTCATGATACTGAAAAATGTTTTGCATTGAAACATAAGGTTCAAGACTTGATTGATAATAATACTATATCTATGGAAGGTGTGAATGATAAAGGGAATAAATCAGTTGTTCCTCCTAATCAAAATCTTAATATTTTCACTGATCCCTTGCCATCTCATACCTCTAATATTATTGAGATTACGCCTAGTTCTCTCTCTTCTGAAACACTCATTTGTATGGATCCAAACTTGCTTAACATGGTAGAAACAAAAGATTTGCCTAAGGATCCTTGTATTACATTTGACCCTTGTGAGACCATTAGAGCACCTGATGGCCCTTTATACATAGTTTCAAAGGTTAAGGATATCCCTTATCATGGTGCCCTGATTGATCCCTCTTGCATGGTTAATGTCATAACTAAAGAGTATCTTTTCACTTTATGATTACATAAACCACTATATGATGCTTCTAATGTAGATGTGAAGTTCTTTGATGGATTCTCTTGTCCTACCATTGGTTCTATCACTCTTCCTATTGAGGTTCATGCTAAATACATGGATGTTGAATTTGTTATCATACCTTCCTTTGAGCAATTTCGTGTGAATTTGGGATATCCTTGGTTATATTCCATGAAGGCTATTGTTTCTCCAATCCACAAGTGTCTTAAATTTCCTCATAATGGAGAAACCATAACCATGAACCATAGCTTATTTTGTCCATTTGAAAGAAGCCCTGGTGTTCCTATTGATCTCTTTTGCCCTAAACAATTTCAATCTCTTCCATTAAGGAGCGATGCTCTTTTTCAATCTTATCAAAAATGAAAAACTAATATGATATTATCCTTAAGTCAACCTAGATCGCTGACACTTGACATTCCTATTATTCTTCAAGATAAGCTTCTTCCTCCTAAGGAAAACTGTCCACCTACTCCTATGGATGTGCCTTTACCTTCTCTTAAGAAGAAACACAATATTATTCCTAATGTTAGACCTATACCTCTTCCTCATGATGGACTTGGTATCCTTCCTACACCTAATATTCCTCCTTTCTATGGCGCATTTCCACCTCCTTCCTCTTATTGAGAGAAGAGGCCTGCTTCTCCTATTGTTCAACCAAAAATACCTCAACCTAAACCTTCCACTATCAAGGAGAGAAACGTTCCTACTTTTTAAAGTGTTGCTCCTCCTTCTCAGCTTTCCACAGAGACTCGACAAAATCTTTGTGCGAGAGAACACCGATGAAGAGGTCATGTTAGAGCTCGTGAAGCTATCCCTCAAAATACTCAATCTCTTCACACTCCAATAGTTGGCATGATTCCCTTTTCTCCTGAGCAAGATGTTCAACCAACATCTCCAAATCATAATTTGCATAAAACATGTAATGGTTTTAATCCCATTTGTGTTCTTGCTCCTCTTTCTTTAAACTTTGATGCAGAAATGAGTGAAAATGTTATTCATAATGGCAATACAACTCCTAATGCTTCTGATAGTGAGTATGAGTATGTTGATGTGGATAAACATTTATCGGATGAGTTTTCACAAACTTTAATCCTAGCTCCTAGAATCAAACAAAGTGACTTACAACATGAGCATAGTCCTTGTTGGATCTTGTGATAGCTCCATCTACTGTGTTTGATATTGCTCCTTTGGCGTGTTACTCACCTTCTCAAAATAATGATCAGCAAGATCAGGAGGCGGCTATCATGCTAGATTAGCGACATTAGCACTGTAGATATTTCTCTCCCCTTTCTTTCTCTTTTGTGACCATTCTTGTATATGTATCCTTGTTCTTCTATTGTTCCCTTAATGTCTACTTGGGGACAATGCAAGGCATTGAGATCTTTTCTAGGTCTCTTTCATGTTGACTCAAAAGACATCCTCTCTTCCCTTTCTTTTAAGGTAGTGTCCTTCCTTGGGGAATGAAGATTATTATATGCACATACATACATGATATACATGAGTTATCATACAACATACTGACCCCGAGGAAAGTGACACTACCTCATTTTTTGTGCTCATTATCCTTGGGTTTATTCCTCAATTGTGGGCTAAATCCTTGCGATAACGTGCTCCTTCTCTTCTCTTTTTCTTGGGTGTATCCTACCTTAAAGTAATTTCTCCCGATAAGGCGTGTGCGATCACTTTAACGTAGGGGTATACACTCCACTCATTCTTTCCTTCTTGTGATACTTAGAATTACTTAGTGAACTTTGTTTTTCTTTGTAATCTTTGGTATCCCTACTTTCATGACTCATAGTGAAGGGAAATTTTGTAGTACCCCCACCCTAATCATATTTTTAAAAACCGGTTTGATCTTGGTTGAATTTTTAAGTTGCCTTCTTGGATGGTTAATTTACCATGTTGTAATGTTATAGTCAGATATTATGATTATTATGCGTACCTCTAAATGTGTTTCACATTGATTCTTATGTAAATTTATTTGTTCTTCTGATTCATTTTATTAATCTCGGGCTAACACTTTCATTAAATATATACGTATGCATGTGTGGTTCATGGTTACAGGAGATTGCAGGTACAATGTCACATAGGTACGAGGTTCATCTCCACTTGGATTCACAGGTTGGAGTGTACCTCATTGGTCCTAAGGAATTGGTTTAGGTAGTTGTAAGACCCTCGTTTTACCTTGGTCGTGCTCAACTAAGCGTTGTCAATCATTTGTTAGTTTCCCCTTTGGTTGGGTATGCGGGTCGTGTATATGTTTGGCTTCTTGGGTTGCATGTTTTGCGTGTGGTGTAATTGAGTATTTAATTTGATTAAATGTGTTCTTTTACGCATTAGTAAATTAAGGGACTAAATTAAATAGGACCCTTTTTGTGTGATTAATCAATAATTAGAATTGCTCAATTCATGTTTGTAGCAAGTTTTATTAAATGGTCATTTTTAAATGATGAATTAATTAAGTTTATGCATTTAGAAAGGAAAGGTTAAATAGTATTCGAAAATAGAAATATTTTACCCTCTTTGGCATTTTGAAATAGAAATGTTAGTTTTAATTAAATTAAGAAAATCAATTTTAGAAGAAAAAGCAAGTTTTGCATATTTGAATTGTTTGGGAAAAATGATTTTCATTTTTTATTTGGAGGAAATTATTTTAAATCCAAAAAATGATTTTTGGTCAAACAATTTCCCTTTTAACCTAGGTTTTGAAAATATTTTTGGAGAGTTATTTTTGGAATGGAAATTTTGGGGCATTTGTGGGAGAAGGATTTTGTTGAGCTTGTAGGTTGGGCTCTTCATCAAATCATTCCCAGGATTGTTGAATAAGGTTGGATTCTTGTTTATCTCTTTGGTTTTGTTTAATAAAGATTGTTTTGATTTTGAAGAAATCTAGTTGTGCTTGTTGAAAATCTCTTATATTTTGTGGAATAAGGAAGATTTGTAGTTTAATCACAAATTCAAACCCTCCTTGCCTTCTTTCCCAACCTCTTGATCAAATTGATTTTTTAAATAAAAAATTGGGGTTGTCTATTCATAATAAAATTTGGTTAAAACTCCAAATGAATGTTTTCAGATTCAAGTTTTTAATTGGGGAATTAGTTTGGCTTTGGCAATTAGTTGGATAAATGTGTGTAAATTAATTCTATTTGCCCAAATATGGTATTTGGATGGAGAGATTTGCCCAGTTTTAATTATTCTGGGACTGGTTGTTCAACAAATTTTATTATATGAAACCCCTTGTATTCAGGAAATTTATTTTTGGGTCTCAGTCTGAGACCTGCAGTGAATTGGGGCTTTATGAATATACAAATTTATTTACTCAAATAAAACCAAAAAAACAAATTAATTTTGCGACAGTGTGTTTGGGTGTGGGGAGCCATGGCTCTACCCATGACCCACCATGGAATTCCACAGTTTGTGGTTCCACGACTGTGGAAACCACAGACCGCGGAAACCACGACTTGTGGCTCCACACTGTGGAAACCACAACCTGTGGTTCCACGACTGTGGAGACCACAGTCAGTGGAAACCACAGTTGTGGTAACCATGGGTGTGGGGGCCACCGTGTGGCAAAGAGCAATTAAGAAAAGTTTTTTTTTAATGTTATTTTTTATTATTAATAATTATTAATTAATGTATATTTTTAATTATATATTAATTGCTAATTATTAATTAATGTATATTATTAAATATATATTAATTTTTGTAATTTATAAATGAATGTATATTATTAATTATATATTATGCTAATTATTAATTAATGTATATTTTTAAAATATATATTAATTAAAGACAAGGGAAGGATGGCGGAGCGGAGTAGACGATCTGGCTTCAGGAAACACGAGGGTTTTCTCTATAGAGGAGGAACTGGACAACGATGGCCACTTGGGAGATACTTCGACTACAGATGGAACAATAATTTTTGCAATTAGAGGACACATAAACCATGGTCATGGAAGGATTTGAGGATATCGTAGGGCTGGAATAGACCAAGAGATGACAGATCTAAACCATTAAGGATGCAAAAAGAGGGCTTCTTCAGGGGCTACCACGAGTTTAGCTTTGGGTCGAAAGTAGACTTCTGATCGGTCCAGGAGAAGTTCTGGCGACCAAAAATCTCCAACGAAGCAGCAATGGTTTTAGAGGTAAGCCCTAATGTTATAGTTAATCGAGTTTTGTCTGTTGAGCTCTCATATGAAGTATGGAAGGAGTCACTCAGTTTTCTTTTCGATAAAGCTCTACTTGTCAAATGGGGAGGAATGTGGCTGACTTTTTCCAAATTTAGAAGCTGGTGCACCCAAAATTGAGGGGAAGGAATGGATCTTAAAACATTGGGAAATGGTTATTATCAAGTTGCCAGCCCAATAGTCCATGATAGAGACTGGATATTAGAAAATGGGCCTTTTTTCCTAGAAGGAAAAGGACTAAATATCTCAACATGGAAACCTACATTTAATCCTTTTGAAGCAATAGTTGAAAATGTTCTCATTTGGATAAAGCTTCTTGGCCTCCCTTAGGAATACAAGGATTAGGAAACTCTGAAACAAGTAGGTAATCAGTTGGGTGTTTTTGTAATGGGTGGAGATTTTGTTGACCCCTTCGATTTTAGCCTGATTTCTAGGCTTTGCATAAACTGGCAAACGATCCACAATCTACCTGATACCATAGAGATAAAAATAGGGTCAGGAATATGGAAACAAAAAGTAGTGTTGGAAGAGGATATGGAGTCATGCTCAAACTTCTCCATCAAAATCCATCCACTGGGCTTCTGTAAAAATGAAAGCAAAGACAAAATTATGATGCAACACTTTTTAGAGGAGGAGATTATTAGACTGTCAGAAGGCTCTCATGGGGAACAACTATGGAATGAAAAGGATTCAGAGATCCAATATCTTTCAAAAGGCGACAAATATATAACAAATGCCCTCAAGATGGATGAATATAAATCACATAGAGATCTAATTGAGGAATATTTTGTATCTGAGGCACTTTTTTTGACCTTCATAAAAAACAAATTGGGAAAAGGAACACAGGAGAAAGTCACTCTGTGACCTTGATAGGGGATGCAAAGGCCAATCTAGGAAGTTGTGCACAGGAGATCAGATGGAATGTGGAAAACTTAAGGGCTGAAGCAAGTAAGATCATCTCTCTGGAGGATAGGGTTGCCATGGATGAGGATAAAGTCCCACTAGTCCAAGACAACAGAAAGAATGGCCGAGGATTATCCCAAGTGGAGAGAATGGTGTCATCAAGTGAAGGATCCCATTATCCAGATTTCACAGAAATCTACAATAGCCTTTAAGATCGAAAGCCTACAGAAGGATTTGGAAAGAGTGGCTGGAAACACTGATCCATGTATGGAGGATCCAATCTTTAAGGATATCCAAATCTCACCAATAAGGAATTTGGAAAGCTCCTTTAAGGGTGCGAAGATAGTGGAGGAGACCTATTAGAATCAAATTATGACTTTGAATCATCATGCTCCCTGGATGGAGATGATGAACTAGGCCTTCTAGCCCAAACTGGAACTCAGGATAAGCATTATTTGGAAATGACTCTAACTCTTCAATCAAAAGCTAGAGTGGGTGAGAAAAATAAGAGAGGTGCCAAATCCAACAAGGCCAAGTTGGAAATAGTTGGTAATGTCACAAACCAAAGAAAGCTGAGATCGGGAAGAGGATATGCCTCTTCCCAGGAACAATGAGAATCTTATCATGGAATGTTAGGGGCTGCAATGCCCCTGACAAGACCCTCTTCACCAAACGATGCCTTGATCAAGTGAGACTGAACATACTCCTTTTGCAAGAAACAAAGATTAAAGAAGAAGATGTTAATGTTTTTTCTAGGAAGTTTCAAGCCTAGAAATGTATTTTGGTGGGAGCTCAAGGTGCCTCAGGAGGCCTTGCTACTCTTTGGAAGGATTCAGTGATGGATGTATTTGTTATTAGATCAAAAAGGTGGTGGCAGTGGTTGAAGATTCAATCATTTCAACTTCAAACAATTTTTTTCCTTATCAACATTTATGGGCCCAACAACTCAAACCTGAAAGTGCAGATGTGGGAGGAGCTGGCAGACATAATGAGAAATGACAGGGAGAATTTATTTATTCTTGGAGGGGATTTCAATGCGATTCTCTGCCCCTCGAATAAAATGGGTGGTGTAGAGTGGAATAGGCAATGGGGGAGGGGTCCAGTGGGGGGCCCAACCCACATGAAGAGACCTTGGAGTTCGGAAAAGAACCTAGAAAATGGTCATCCCTTTTTGAAACAAAACCATCTGGTAAATCCTATTTACCTCTTGTCAAGAATATTTCTGATCCTTCCGGTGGAAAGTTTGCTATCTCTATTCATGATCTGGTTTTGGATCATAATATAAACAATATGTCAAACTCCTTGGTAGGCAAATTTACGGGTTCACGTCCAAACATCAAAGTTGTTAGAGCTTATGTCAAATGAAAATGGGCTCTGAAGGGTAATGTTGAAATCTTGGGTTTGCCTAAAGGCCTCCTATCTTTTACTTTTTCATGTGAAGAAGATAAATTAAGGATACTTTGTGGAAGTCCCTGGATGGTAGGAAAGGCAACTTTGGTTCTTCAGAAATGGCACCCAATCTGAACATGAATGACTCTGTTTTGGCACAAGTCTCAGTATGGGTGAAGTTACCAGGTTTGCCTCTTGAGTATTGGGCAGAAAGAATCTTCTGAGCAATTCCAATCTCCTTTGGTGAACTCCTCTCTATATACTGAGTCACAACTTCAAAAAGGAGACTCACTCATGCTAGGTTTTGTGTAGGGATAGCCCATGATATAGATATGCCGGAACAGATAGA
The DNA here is from genome assembly GCF_030272615.1 of Cryptomeria japonica. Classification (NCBI taxonomy): domain Eukaryota; kingdom Viridiplantae; phylum Streptophyta; class Pinopsida; order Cupressales; family Cupressaceae; genus Cryptomeria; species Cryptomeria japonica. The sequence goes on from NC_081415.1 coordinate 532,829,163, forward strand.
TCTAGTGTTAAAGTTAGGAACATGGAAACAACAAATTGAATATGAATCTATCCCCTTTGCCTGCTTCCATTGCAAAAAAGTAGGTCACTGGGCAAAATCTTGTCCAATCAAGCCAAAAGTAAAGCCCAAGTAGACTAAACCCCAGGTTGAAAGTAAAAAGGCTCCTAAAAAAATGGTATGGTGAGTTAAAAACTCAAAGAATAAGGAAGATGACTATAATTTTTTTAAACCATTGGGGGAAAATAAGGAAGTGTCCTCAAATTCTATCTCCAATCCTCCAACCCAGGAAGTATTGAGAGATGAGTCTACCAAAGTAAATATCTCTGTTACAGAGCAGATTCGAATAGAGGAACTGAAAGAACAAACTAAATCTTCAAATGACACAACTGAAGTGGTAGCTGACACTTATGCGGGTAAGGAAACACAAAAGATAGAGGATCAACCTGAGGAAGGGGAGATCCCTGGCTCCCTAGAAGAAAAGACTGACTCTTCACCACTCATGACAATTTTTGAAATGCAAGAAGCCCAAAAATGTGCTATACTGGGTATGAACCTTTTGGATTCAGACCAAAATTTGAAAACTATAAACAGTGATTTAAATGGTTCCAAAATCCCTAACTGGGGTAATGAAGATGAAATTTCCAGAATCCTCAGTAACCCGGAAGTGGCTCTAGAGAAAGAAACTGACTGGAAAATACCAAAATATAGGAATAAGAAAGGAACCACTCCCTCGGCTTCTCAACTAAGGAAATCCAACAAAATAGCTCAAGTTGATGTTGGGTATATCTCCTCTTCCCCAGGTTGACCCTCTAACCATAAAGTTAGAGACAAGGAGGCCAGTAAGAACATTGTAGATGGGACCCAGAAGACTCTTAAGGAGTTAGGAATTGGTAAGTAACTATGGAGATTATCTCTTAGAATATTAGGGGACTTAATAATCCTCATAAACATGATATCATTAGGAATATGATAAGGGATAGTAAACCTAATGTTTTTCTTATTCAAGAGACCAAAATGAGTAGAGAAAAAGTTGAATCTTTGAAGTTTTTCAAAAATGGTAATATCAGTGGTGGTAGTTCGGAAGGTGCTTTAGGAGGCATAGCTACCATTTGGAACCTTAACAGTGTCAAAGGCCATGTTCTTATTCAAGAATTTTTTTTCTCTTGCATTAGATTTGAGCATTCAAAAGATGGAACTTCCTGGGTTCTCACTAACATTTATGCTCCCAATACCTTGAAAGCTAGAAATTCCTTCTGGAAAAAACTTATAGAAGTTAGGGATAGCTTAAAAAATCTTAGCTAGCTGGTCATGGGAGATTTTAATACTCCTTTGAGAGAGGAGGAAAAATTTGGAGGAAGCCCCTCTCAGTCGGAAAGTAGGCTGGCCCTAATGGATTTTATTAACACTCAGGCTCTCAATGATGTGGAGATATAGGGTTGTAATTACACGTGGACTAATAGGAGAACCGGTAATGATCTTATCCAAGTTCACCTTGATAGGACTCTCATCTTAGATGAATGATACAAACATTATTTATGTTCTATGTCTACCCACATCTGGGTTGGGTTGGATCATTTTCCTATCACCTTCATTGCCGACCCTATTAATAGAAGGAGACACTTTCCTTTCAGATTTGAAAAAATGTGGGCTCATCACCTAGATATCACCTGTAATATTCAGAAATGGTGGAGTATCCAAGTTGAGGGAACTGCTATGTACAGAGTTGTAAAGAAACTTAAAAGTGTAAAGGACAATATAAGACTCTGGAATAAATCCAGCTTTGGGAATATCTTTGAGGCTAAAGGTAAAGTTCAAGATGACTTAAAAAAAATACAAGCCCAAATTCAGAAGGATGGTTTCAATACTATGTCCATTGCTGATGAAAATGAGACTCTTAAAAAATACCATGAAATCATTGCTTAGGAGGAAACTTTCTGGAAGCAGAGATCAAGATGCATTTGGCTAAAGGAAGGAGATAGGAATACAAGATTTTTTCATATGTCGACTATCAAGCATAAAGCGGATAATAGGATAACCAAACTTATTGTGGATAATGGGGAGCTGGTCAAGGAGGAAGAAATAAGGAATGAAGCTAAAAGGTACTTTTCAGATCTTCTTAGGAGGGATCACAGTTTGGATGTTGATGCTCAATCTTCTTTCCTTCAAAATATTCCCTGTCTCATTGATGAACAGATGAATGTCTCCCTTTCTTCCATTCCTTTGATCTTGGAAATCAAAAATGTTGTTTTTTCCTTTGATGGTAACAAAACTTTGGATCGAGACGGTTTCCCCATGTTCTTTTTCCAAGATTTCTAGGACATAGTCGAGAAAGATGTCTCCAATGGGGTCAAGGAATGTTTTGGGGCTAGAAGACTTTTGAAAGAAATAAATGGTACTTTCATTGCTCTCATTCCCAAAATTCAAGGTGCAGACTCTATGGACAAGTTTAGACTAATTAGTTTATGCAACTCTTTTTATAAGAATATTTCCAAGGTTCTTACCACCATAATTCTGACTGTCCTTCCTTCTTTGATTAATCATCAACAAAATGGTTTTGTCCCTAGAAGACAAATTCTTGACTCCATTGTAACTGTCCATGAGAATATTCATTCTCTTGTCAGGGCCAAGAAGCAGGGTCTCATCCTTAAACTTGATCTCTCCAAGGCCTATGACTAGGTTGACTGGCCTTTTCTTGTGAAGGTTCTTATGGCATATGGTCTTTCTACTAAATGTATTGACCTCTTCAGCTAGCTTATTACTGCAACCTCTTTGTTGTTCTTGTTAATGGTTCCCCTTCCCCCTTTTTCCAAGCTTCCAGAGGACTAAGGCAAAGGGATCCCATTTGCCCTATCCTCTTCATCATTATGGCAGAATGTTTTGGTAGGTCCATGGAAAATATGGTTATGCAAGGATCTTTTAAGGGACTCTAACCTTCTTCTGCTAACCTTATTTGCTTCCATCAATGGTTTGTGGATGATACTATTATCATGGGGGAAGCAAGTATCTCTAAAGCTAGAACCATGAAGAATACTCTTTGTAAGTTTGCCTCAGCTTCTGGTCAGCTCATTAATTGGGTCAAAAGTAAAGTTTTTTTCATCAATATTCCAAAGAGAAGACAACAAAGAATCAACAGAATCTTGGAATGTAGGATTGTTGATCTTCCTATGACCTATCTTGGTCTCCCCATGGGCATTGCACCTCTTGATCCTTTTTGGAGCTCATTAGTGGATAAATTTTATAAAAAAATAGCTGGTTGGAAAGGAGCCCTTTTGAGTCAAGCTGGAAAGCTTCAACTTCTAAAAGATTCCCTTCAAAGCATATCGATCTATGCCTTAGGCCTTTTCAGAATTCAAGTTAAGTATGTTGATGCAATTGAGAAAATTCTAAGAAAATTTATATGGTCAGGGGTTGACGACAAGAAAATAATGTCTCTTGTGGCTTGGGATCAGGTATGCAGACCGAAAAGTAAAGGAGCTCTGGGCCTGAGAAGAATCCAGACCTTAAATGAAGCTTTCCTGTCCAAGCAAGTCTGGAGAATGTTCCATTCAGATATTGAATGGTGTAAAATTTGGCAAAGTAAGTACTCTCTTTTGTCCTCTTCTCTTTCTTCTTTTATTAATTCAGAAATTAGTATTAATGGGTCCCATATATGGAATCATGCCTCTAAGTGCAAAGAAAGCATTGCTAAAGGATTTATATGGAAAGTTGGAAATGGTAGGAGAGTTAAATTCTGGGAAGATCCCTGGCTTTTTGATAAACCCTTGATTGATTTCCCTGAATGGGCCCCTCATGCTCCCTCCTATATTAGAATTTTTGGCACCTTAGTTGAAGGGTATTTGACCAACAATAAATGGCAAAACATTGAAAGTATCCACCCAAGCCTCATAAAGCTCAAGATCCACGTGTCTTCAGTCTAGTTGAACAAAGAGGAAGACACCCTCATTTGGAAATATGAACCCAAAGGTATTATTAATGTTTCTTTAGTGTATGGTGTTCTCTCCTCCACCCCTCCTATTAATCCTTTCTGGTCTAAAGCTTCGATTAAGGATCTGACCCCCAAAATCAACTTTTTCTATTGGACTATACTTCAAAATAAAATCTTGACCCTAGATAACCTCAAGGGTAGAGGTTTTGCCTTTCCTAATAGATGTGCTCTGTGTCTTAAGGAGGAAGAGTCAGTGGACCACCTATCCATCCACTATTCCTTTTCTGCCTCGGTTTGGGAAAGATTTCTTAAAAGTTTTAGCATTGATTGAGTGTTTCCTAAAACTATCAGTGAGTTGTTCTACTCTTGGAATATCCATTGGTCTAACTCCTTTTTGAGATCTTTGTGGCAGCTATCACTTCCTCACATTATGTGGGGATTATGGGAAGAAAGAAACAATTGTATCTTCAAGGACACATCCCTCAATCAGGATATTGTGTTCCAGAAAATACAATGGGTGATTGTGGAGAATATTGGGATCATTGGGGGTCCCTATTTTTCGACCAACCCCCTGGAAGCTAATATTTTAAGTTCCTGGAATTTGAAGAATGCTGGTAGCTCTGACCCCAAGCAAAACAAAAGACTTGAAGCAAGATGGCAAACTCCCCGTCATGGTTGGTTCAAAGTCAATTTTTATAGTGGGGTTGTGGAGCTATTCTTAGAGATGATAAAGGTATATGCATGGAAATGATTGTTGTCCTAATAGGGAGTCAAACAAACTACAAAGCAGAAGCAATGGCAGCTCTCCAAAGAATTCTCCTTGCTAAAGATGGAATTTCACCTTCATATTAATTGAAGGGGATTCAAACAACATCATTAAATGTCTCAAGGGTACCTCTAAGCCCTCACGGTCAATCAATAATATTATAAAACTCTCTAGAGACCTTATTAGCACTTTTGAAAAAAGTTACATATCTCATATCCATTGTGAAGCCAATGGGTTTGCTGACTGGGCAGCCAACGCGTCGATCAATAAAGATGAAATGATTACGTGGACAGGAGAACAAGGACTCCTTGAGGATGTCAGACTAATCATTTTTAAAGACCGATATAGTAGCACTCCAAAAAATTTTGATGGACAAAACATTAATGAAACAGACTAAATGGAGTACTCTGAGATATTATAATATTGTCAGCACCATTTATTATAATACTCAATCTATCACTTCCAATGCTTTTTGGGTAAATTTGGTAGCTCTGAGAAACTTTCTGTGTAAAACTCTCTGCAAGTTTCATTTTTCTGCTCTGAACAATGAAACATGGGCAGAAATAGACGTCGATAGGAACCTAGCAGCTGCAAGGAATGGAAGCAGAAGGAGGAGGTCTGGAATATTTTGCAGAAGGGTGGGTTTTCTGAATTCATGGAGAGACTCCATGGACGGGATGGCACGGTCACCAGTTTCTTCTGCAAAAAAAGGAGAAATAGCACTTTGAAGATGGGAGACTAGTCTATTGTCATAGATGAAGATCTTATTGCCCAAGCCATGGGTCTTCGAAGGGAAGGAAGCAACTTCTATAGAGATAGAAAAGTGAGTAAGGAGGCCATTGATAGATATCCTGAAACCGACAAGGAGAAAAAATGCGTGGTGAAGCTAAGTAAAACTTACTATCCCCTAGAGCTTTTGTTAAACCATGGCGGGAGGTCCTCTTTGTTATAATATGCTATATTGCATTGGATGGTAGATTTACTAAAGTATACAACTACCATTTTGTTTTGCTGAATCATTTTAGGCATGATGAGAAGGTTAACTTTCCTTATTTTCTGTTATGCTCTATGAATGCCACCATTAAGGCCTATAAAGAGAACCCTATGCGAGACATTGTCATGCATCAAGGCTTAATGGTTCTTATTTATGACCATCTCAAGGCTAATCAGATTGCTCGCCCGCAACCCTTTATTGAGTCTAAGGAGGATGGGTTAGACTCTATTTTTTCTAGTGGATGAGGGTTCTGACAGTGACCCAATGAGTGACTCTGAGGAGAGTTTGGATGACTCGGAATTTGAAATTGGTAAGAAGATGAAATATATGAAAACCAGACCTTCTTCTTCAAAGGGAAAAAAACCTAAAGGCAAAATCCTCCAGATTAGGTCCTCCTCCTCCTCAGAGGTCTCTGAAGACTCAAAGAGGAGAAACCCCAAGGTTCTCTAAAAAAGAAAACTAAAGTCCATACTCAGACTAGAAATAAACATAAGAGAAAGGTGGAGAATGTGAAGGAGCTGGAGGCTCATAAGCAGGAAAATATTTCAGAAGCTAAACAGAACCTGGAGAAGGTGACCACTGGAGAGGTTCATAGGGTTGACGACACAACTACTATTGTTGACACTCCAAAAAAGGAATAGGACAACTCTGGTAAGATTGATCTTCCCCTAAACCCTCCTCCTGAGGGTATGAAAGGTTTTATGGACACCATGGAGTGGTTAATAACTAGTTACAAGAAAGTTGTGGATGACTACAAGAAGCTCAGCCACATAATTTAGATTCTGGAAACTATCAACACTGGGGAAGGGAAGACTATGGCTGATTATATTCAGGATTTAAAAAATACTATTGCAAAAGCTGAAAATGTAAGAGACTCCTTCAACCCTAGATTTGAAAAAATAGAGAAAGACCTGCTAGAGAGGAAAACTCTTGCTGATGCTATGGATCAATCTATATCGGGCACTGTCAGTAAAGTCAACAAAATTGAGGATTGCCTCAAGAGTATTGTAGAGCAAAGTTTAGACATCCTGAAGGTTTCTACTAGCAATACTAAAACTCTCATTAGCAAATTGGACGAGGAGAAGGATACCCAGGATATTGACCCTGACACTGAAGGCACAGGAGATGCTCAAGGACCCAAAACTAGAACTGGAGGTAAAAAGAAAGAAAAGAAGCCTAATAAGCACCTGGATGATCTCAAAGCTGTTGCGGCTACCTATGACCAGTTGGTGAAAAAGGCAGAGGACATTCTGAAGACTATAATTGTGTAGTGCCTTCCTAGTTTCTTTGTTGTTTCTTTCTTTTGCTATCTTTTTGGTTTGCTGGCTTTCTTGCTAGTCATTTTGTAAGCGGTTTCTATGCTTTGGACTCTTTGATGACTTATCTTAATTTCCTATGTTAAAGGTTTCGGATCCTGAAAACCTATTTTTCTTAATTAATCGAGACAAAGCCAGAGAGATTTCAGTTCTTTTGTCATGAACTCGGGTTTGATTGAGATTCCCTTTAGAATGAGGGATTTCACATGGACAAATAGGAGGAGTGGTTTTTTGAATATTGCAGAGAGGTTGGACAGGTTCTTTATTGCTGGTGACTGGTTGGAGAGTTGCTGGAACAGTGTTGCTGAGATTCTTCCTATTTCGAGATCTGATCACTACCCCATTTGCCTTAGAATTCAAGAAGAAAGTGCCCCTGAGAGATGCTCGTTTAAATTTGAAGCAATGTGGTTATGAGACAACAACATCAAAAATTTAATTGAATAGTGGTGGAAGCACAATCCGGACAATCCAGGTAATAAAGCATTTATTTTATTTAAAAGACTTTAGTATTTAAAGGAACAACTTAAGAGATGGAACAGGGAAACTTTTAGAAATATTTTCAAAGACAAAACTGAGTTAGAGGAGGAATTAAAAATACTTCATGAACACATAATTAGCTAGGGAATGGATGAAGAATCTTTTAGAAAAGAAAAATCTTTGAGCAAAAGATACTCGGAGGTGTTAGCAAGAGAGGAAATCTTTTGGAGGCAAAAATCCAGAGAAACTTGGTTAAAAGATGGAGATAGAAATACAAAATTCTTTCATACTTTAGTTAAAGTGAGAAGATCCCAAAATGAGATTTTTTCTATTAAAAATAAAGAAAGGGGGATCATTTTAGAGTTGAATCAAATAAATCAAGAGGCAGTGAATCATTTCTCAGATATTTTCAATGGTGTTGGGAATCAGGGAGGAGATATGCACCAAATTTTGTGGGTTATCCCTGCATGTGTGAAGGATGAGCACAATCAAAGGCTGATGGAGCCAGTGTCTATGGAAGAGGTGAAGCTTGTTGTTTTTGGTCTAGGGTCAGATAAATCACTAGGGCTAGGTGGTTTCCCAGCCCTCTTTTTTCAAAAAATTTGGGACATCCTAGCAGAGGATATCTTAGGCGTTGTAGAGGAATCAAGGGCGGGAGGGTTTGTGTTAAGGGATTTCAACAACACTTATAGTTTTGATTCCAAAGAAGGCTAAGATTACATTATTTGATGACTTTTGCCCAATCTCTTTATGCAACACTATCTATAAGATAATATCTAAAGTTATGGCAAATAGACTAAAACAAATTTTGGATTTGGTCATTTCTATTGAACAAAGTGGATTTTCTCCGGGTAGATCCATCTATGAAGGAATTATCCTGGCTCATGAAGCTGTTCATTCCATTTGGACAACAAGGATAGAAAAAATTATGGTCAAGGTAGATATTAGGAAAGTTTACGATGAGGTAAACAGAGAGTTTCTTATGCAAGTCCTATGGAGTTTTGGTTTCAATAAGGAATGGATTGCGTGGGTGAACATGTTAGGCCCAATATGGAAAGCTAATGTACTAAGAGGGGAGGGGTGAATCAGTACTTCAAATCCCTTTTCCAACAATAACTTTACTATTATGCATAAACCAAAAACTGCTATAACATAACATAAAGCTAAAACAAATAAATAACAATCATACACGATTCACTCCATAACACATATATTTTGGTTACGTAGAAACTCTTGGTTAGAGATAAAAACTGCGGTGGGGATGGCACCCACAACTTCACTACTACAATAATAAAGGTTGCTCGGTTAGAGCTACATGTTTAGCTATTTCTGATAGTTTACCCTGTTAGGAGTATCAAGATCGTTAGATCTACCTTGCTAAAGGATTTTACAACACTTATTCTAAATGATGCACCTTGTTAAAGGCTTTACAATTTATAGACTTTGTTAGAGTCTTTTACCCTATTAGAGGTTTCTCTTACAACTCAAAATATTACAATAAAATGTTTACAAATATTTGCAACTTTACATCTGAAATGTTATGGCAGATTCTATGTGCTCAAAATGAGATTACCTTGCTTATAGCATACCTCGGTAACCCATAAGATAACTCAGTAAACCCTTATGTTTACTATGTTCCTTAACTGTTCTTTGAAATCCTTCTCGATGAACTCTGTGTCTCTGATAGTCACAATACTCAGTGCTTCCTTCTCTATTACTCATGTCTTGCTTCATACACCTCTATTTTTCCTCTTCTCCATGTTTTATCCTTAATCCATGCTGTATAAATAGATCTCTTATGTCGATGAACTGTTCATTGCTTCGATCTTACAAACATGATTTATCATACAAAATATTTCATTGGATAGATGACCTTAAAATCATACAAAATCTTTAAGTGCAATTTCCAATGTGATAACGGTTCTTTGTTCCTCGATCTTGTAACACGTTTCCACATAAGTGTCTAGGTTCAATGAATCTGGTAACACGTTTCACTCGTTGTATCATTATTGCTGCTCGGTAGACAGCTTGATGTATACTAGGCTCTGTGACTACTTTCTTCTATAACCAACTGCTCTGTGCTTACCGACTGAATATTTCAGTAGTAGTAACCGACTAGAGTATATAGAATGAATTTGTTCATAAAACTAATGGCAACTTAGTAAATAGTAATAGAACAATTGTATTAGCTCCCCCAGATTTTCAGTCATTATAAATGGAAGCCCTCAGGGATTTTTTGAATCTAAGAAGGGTATTAGGCAAGGTGATCCACTATCCCCCTTCCTTTTCATTATTATGGTAGAGGTCCTTGGATGCCTCATTTCCAAGAAATGGGAAGAAGGAGCTTGGAAAGGCGTTCAAATTGTAGCAGGTGTGGATCCACTAACTCATCTGTAGTTTGCAGATGACACTTTGCTTGCAGGGGATGCTACAACAAGGGAAGCCCGGGTTATGAAAGAGACCCTGGATTTATATGAGGATGCATCAGGACAGAAAGTAATTTGGAGCAAATCTAAAATTTTCTTTTTCAACACCAAACCTGGTAAATAGAGGGAAATATGCAGAATTCTAGGTATGAAAGTGGGGGCTCTTCAAGGAAAGTATTTAGGAATTCCATTTTTTGGAGGAGAAAACAAATTGGATTTGTGGAAGAATCTAATTGATAGTTGTATAAATAGAATGGATGGGTGGAAAAGTAGATGGCTTACATCAGCAGGGAGAATTTTAATGTTTAGATATGTAGAGTCAGCCATTCCTATTTACTCTATGATGTGTTTAAAGATCCTAATAAAGGCTCTTAAAATTATTCAACGGAGGATAAAAAAATTCTTCTGGAATGGGGTAAATGACCAGGATAAAATCCCATTATTGTCATGGGATAAAATTTGCCAAGCTAAGATAAGAGGGGTTACCGGACTGAGAGATTGGCATAAAATGAATGTGGCTTTAGGGGCAAAACTAGTGTGGAGCATATACACCAGACCAAACCAAATGTGGGTCAAAGTGTTGCGAGAAAAGTATTTGGATTCCTCGGAAGACCATAGAGTTTTCACAATTTTCAATCCCCCTAAAGGATCGACCATTTGGAATTTCATAATGGAATGTCGTGGGGTAGTCACTGATCATTTAACATGGCAAATTGGTAAAGGGTCAAAAGCTAAGTTTTGGGAAGATTCTTGGGCAGGTTTCCCAACAATCAAAGATATGGGAGACTTCTCAGAGATAAAGGATCACTTGGTGCAACTTTGGGGTGTCAGAGTTAAAGATTACTTGAGGTTCATTGAGGGCGACTTTGGAAAGGAATGGTTGTGGAAGGACCTCTCAATGACAGGTTTATCAGCTTAGTTGCAGCAAAGACTAAGGAATATTTTGGATCAGAGGAAGATCTTTCTAACAAGTATAGAGTATAGAGTGATTTGGTGTGGTGCTCGGGACGGGAGCTATTCAGTCAAATTGGGATATCAACTACTGGAAGGAAGGGAGGAGAGTAATTCAAGAATTTGGGAACTATTTTGGAGCAAAGAGTGTCTCCCGAAAGATGGTGCCTTTGCATGGATAACTGTCAAAGGTAGAATCCTAACAACAAAGAGAAGGAAAAGGATTGGTATTGTGGGACCGTCCAAATGTGTGATGTGCTACAACTCAGAGGAATCAAGTGATCATTTACTTTTGAATTGTGAGGCTGCACAAAGGTACTAGTCTGATCTGCAAAGGAATTTAGATTGGCAGGGTCCTCTCCAAAACTCCTCAAAGAGGTCTTCGAAAGTTGACCGAGGCAATCACGTAAAACAATTCTGTCAAGTGTCTGGAAAACTAGCCCCTCTATAGTAATATGGGAGATCTGGAAAGAATGTAATCATAGAATTTTTCAGGATAAGGCTGAGGTTGTGGAGAGATTATTAATCAGAATTAATAGGGCAATTGAAGAGGTTGTAGGCTCAACTGCTTCACAATCCTTCTCGACGACAACCCCCTTCACTTTATTGGATAGGAAAATTCAGAATTCTTGGCTGGGAATTAAGATCAGGCATGGATCAGTGGCAATTAAAAAGGGGCAGAATAAGAAAGCTTTGGAAGCTCGATGGAAACCCCCTAAGAAGGGATGGTTTAATGTTAATTTTGATGGGGCAGCACAAATATCCAAAATTATAGCAGGTGTAGGGTTTTCTATGTGGAATAATAATGGAGACTTAATCAAATATGAAGCCAAAAGACTCAAAAGAAGCACGAATAATGAAGCCAAAGTACATGCAACTCTACTAGCTATTGGATTGGCTAAATTCCATGGTGTCTGAAAGCTACACCTTGAAGGTGACTCCTTGATCATAATCCAAGCAATAATTAATGGGTAGATCAAAGCATGGCATCTTCAAGGTTTCATCACTTTGATAAAAGAGGAGTTATTTTTTTTGAAAATATCAAAGTAAGCCACATTCAAAGAGAAGGCAATCAGACTATGGACAGACTTTCAAAATGGGCTCTGTCTTTTGATTTAGAAGGAGAAATTAGAATGGAGGATCTCCAAGGATTATCAATTACAGAAGAGAGGATTGAGCAATGAGTGATTTGAAGGTGTGGGATGGAGGATGTCAGGAGGCTGATGTCATATGGTAGATATATTTGTGCGGGCTCCCCTTCAAGATTTTTGATTTAAAATCTTGCACAGGTTAGACAATGATGAGCTGATAACTTATGGCATTTAAAGTTGGATGTGGCAGAGGTTACGGGAGCCTCAACTTGCTAATGATTAATTTCCTATTAGAAAACATTAAAACATGCATAAAGATTAGTGAGAAAGTTGAGTGAGATGGCGGATTTAAATAATCTCCAAGGATTGTAGAAATGCGTCGACATGATTAGCAGGGTGGCATGTCACATCATAATCAAGAACTATGAAAGCTCTATAAAAAGACAAAGGTTGTTGATAAAATCTATCGCATAGAGAAAAGAGGTAAATTGATTGAGCTGTGTAGGGAAGAAAGGAAATGAATGTGCAGAAGTTTAAAAGCTCGCAAGATAAAACATGGAGGCAAACTTCACAGTAACCACCAAAAAGAAATAGAAGGGATTTAAAGGTGTGGTGAGAAGAGATAGAATGGTAGGGCTGCTAAGGTTTAAAGATGCAGAAATGGTTAACATGATGTTGGAAGTCATGGGCCCTTTATTCATGGAGAATGTTGCATGGTGGAAGGTGAATTTAGATCTAATTTCAATGGTGATAGCGTGGGGTCTAGAAACTGGTGATAACGCCGAAACGGTGAAATGGGTAGTGACTTCAATCTTTGAAGATACAATGCTTGAAGGTCTGGACTCCATCTTGGAGTGGGCAGTGCCTGGGGCTAGCTTTGATTACTCAGACAAATTTGCAGAGGCAAAGGATGCTGATGAATTTGACATAGTATCCTTCGTCCGATGGATAGGGAAAGTAGATAAGGAGACCTACGTTCTGGAAAGGATAGGGGCATGGGAGAACCTTAAGAGGGCTATTTTGAAGCATGAAAGGGAAGAAAATGAGTTATCATGGGCATGGCTGAAGACTATTCCTAAAAGGAGGCGATCAGAAGTGGGGAAGAGAAGGGTAGTCGAGGAAAGTCACGTAAACGACATCGGGGCTGCTCGGGAATAGGTTGTGGGGAAGGTGTTTTTATATAATTATATCTCTTACAATGTCGTTATGTAGCCTCATAGGGTGATTATAATTTCTAGTATATAATGGTGGCTTCTAGTTGGCTTACTTTCTGCAAAATGTTATAGGTCTTAAGTGATTTTTATTGTAAATGGATAGGGGAAACATAACGCTATGTGTAAAGCGGTGACAGATGGGTAGATGGGGAATGTTAAGTAGTTTAGATGCTTTTTGATCTTTGAGGTAGGTGCCTCAGTATGATATTTGTAAGGATATTATCTTGTATTGGGCTATTTTGCAGTCTGAAAGCCCAAAGTTTGATGTAACTTTATCTTTAATATAATGCAATAAAAAACTATTATTACCGACCAAATATACATACATACATACACACACACACACACACACATATATATATATATATATATATATATATATATATATATATATATATATATATATATATATATATATATAAATTGTTGTTCAGTTATTAATTTATTAATTAAGGTATATATATAAAGATATATACTAATTAATACATTTAGTTTGTATATTTGTTTAAATATATGCAAGGAAATTTTATTTCATTGGGAAATGATTACCTAGTTTAGTCTCTTTAAATATATATTTCCATTTTCTAGAAAGTGTTTATTGGTTTTGGGAAGGATAAGTTTAGATCAATTGTTTGGAACAAGTTAGGAATGATGTTTTATTTTGAAAAATAAATATCATATTCTAGTTGATTAATGTATGTTTGATTATATCTTTGTATGTGTTGCATATAATTATAATTGTATTAATGTGATTTTGTTTTGAAAACTCATGATGAAGTATTTATATTATTTTATGATGCAAAATAAATTATAGTCAGTTAGTAAACCATAAGCGACATGTACCTAGACAAGGTAGATAAATCGCAAGCAAATTAGATCTATTAGAAAACTGGATCAATTGTAATGTTTAAACGATATGGAGGAAGATTGTCATTTCCTGTTTATGCCTATGCATGTTTAATTTTCTGTATTCGCATTTGATTAAGAAATGGCAAGTCCTTGATTGTGATTGGTGGATATTGTCATATATTTATTTTGGTACCTACTTAGGTCCTTGATCTCAAGTTTTGGACTATTTTCATGTGATTGTTTGTATCTGGTCATGTCCGTCTATGTGAGCGCTGGGTGTCATTATGTGTTTGACTATAGCTGGTCATGTCTCTAGTCAGAGTACCGTCAGTCAGTGCACCTCGTATGAAGACTCATTTGGCCATGTGGGTATTCCTACCATATTGAACTTTGTATGTTTGTCCTGGTGTATTCCTTGGTTTAGGAGTTTGTTTGATTATGTTCTAGTGTCATATGGGAGAGTGGCTTTCGAGTGGGAGCCGCACCCAAAGTGGTTGCAGGGTAACCCATCGAAAGTGTGTCTAAATAAGTGATAACCTAATAGCATATTAGATAGCTTAGTTAATGAAAACACTAAGTAAGATAATTGTGCCTCACGCATGGGATGAGGGCTAGTACATACTCAACATGCAGTGAGAAGGCCTGAAATGGCAGACCAACAACCTTGTCTTCATGAAAGGATGTGTTGTGTCCACATGAGACTTGGATGGGCTGGAGGTTTGGGAAAGGTTGCCAGGGTAACCCAGTAGATGGGTTCAGGACCCATGGAGGCATGTCAGGGTAACCATACCAAGTTATGTGATGACACTTGTCCCTTATGTTCACTAGTGTGTAGTTTGTGTTGTCTTTGCTAGGAGCACTGTTTTGGAGCCATATATGGTTATTTATGCCTTTGGGAGTACCTGATATTCATTTCAGATCATGGGTTGCTTATGATGGGTTGTGAGGACTTAGTTTCATGGGTGCTCCAGTTGCTCTTTTGAGATTGTTTCTTATCATGTTCAGATGGATCATTTTTCCTTTTTCTGGGACCATTCATGTATCTGTTGGACCGATGTGGTCATATGTATTATTTGTTTATGTACGCCTAGATGGAAGGATGTATATGATTTGAACCTTATGTATTCTTCACCCTATTATTTATCAGAGGGGTCTTGTAGTTGAGCAGAACTGGAGATGTAGCCCATTAGGGGTGAACTCCGATATCAATTTGGTGTTATGTGGTGTTTGCGTTCATCTGTTTCATTTTTATTTAGCATGTATGGATGGCATTGTGGTTAAAATATATAATATGGATTAGATGATGTTAATCTTAAATGCATGTTTGTAGTTATCTTATTAAATGAAGTAATATGGATCATGAAGAATGTAGGTTGGTATAATGGAAAATATTCATTAGGTTTTAATGCAATTTAAGTATGTAAAGAAATTCGATGAATGACATATGTCTTATTGTAAGATGGAATGAAATGTATGGTTAAATTGTAATGGATGAACCTCTCATGTTATCTATAATTTTAACTTACCGAATGAACTCTATCCTTGTTTAAAGTATTATCATGTCATTAAGTTTTTGATTAAGGTAAAAAGAGGTTTTGAAGAGACCTCGAAACCCTTTACAAAAGGACCTTACAAGATAAAAGCATTAAGCAACCAGGAGGAACAAACCCAAGAAAAGCCAACGAAAAAACTAGAGAAAACCAGCTAAAGCCCCAAAAAACCAGCAAAATCCAGCCAGACCCAACAAAAGAAACTAATTAATATTTTTTAGGGCATTAGCCAAGTTATTTCTAGTCCCATATAGGTCTTTGATATTTTCCCTAAGATTAGGGATCTCCTTAGCAGACGCAACAACAACTTTCTTAACACTCGCTCTGGTTCTCTTTCCAGCTCCACCTGGAGTAGCTTCACTACTTCCAATCTCGATAGCATCTTCATCCACGTCGAGGTTCACCAAAATTTTTGGGAGAGTTGGAATTATCAAGGACCTTTGATATCCTCAAGGTTTTTTGTGACAGCAGACAAGATATTTGGGATAATACCCAACAGGTTTTTCATCGCCACTTTCCCTTCTTCCAGCAAGTTAATATGAGTAGCCATTTTATTAACTTTCTCCTCCATTTCCCTCTTCCACTGCTTTTGATCCATGTCATCTTCCTTCCTTTTGTCATCCATCTATTTCCCATTTTTCTCCAAGTTCTTCAATAGTTCATAAGTCCATCTGGCATAACCCAATCTGGCCTTAGTAAGTTTTTTAAGGTTATCCAAGAATAACCCTTCTCCAACACTTTCCTTTTCCTCACTCAAACTATCCTTTGCCATATCCTTCTCAAGTTCCTTGTTCTTCTCCCTCTTAGAATTCAAATTTTTTTCCTCATTATCCTTATCATCCACATCCACCATATGTTGGTTGTTGTCGTTGCCAGGGCTAGCACTGTGAATTGGGCTATCATTGTCAGATTCATTCTCACCTTCTTCATGAACTGAACCCATATCCTCATTTTTCTAGCTATCCTCACCCTCTGACTCGTCTGTTTCCATTTCACTACCTGTTGAAATGTGGTGACTGATCAGCAAAGTGCTATACACTTAGCATGTATCCTCGCGGGGGTCCGGGGCCGGGCCGGGCCCAAGGCAGGGGTTCGGGGGTGGCAGCCCCCGAGAAAAGCGGGGGTTCGGGGGCAGGAGCCCTCGAGAATTTTTTTTTTTGCCATTTTTCGTTGATGAAAACCGACATTGTAATAAAACCCTAAAAAGACCGACTTTGTTTGTTGCCCTAAAAACGCATGTTATAAGCGGCTGGGATGCTTAAGGCATTGTAAGGTTGATGTAATGTTTTTGCTGGATAATAAGAAAGATTGGACGACTGTGTATGGTGGATGTAACCCATTGTGGGTGAACCACGTTAAATATCTGTGTTATCTGTGTCCTGTTTTATTTCTTTATCTTTTGTATTTAAATTTGCATATAATTGTTAGTTCATATTTGCTTCGGATCTGCTTGAAACCCTAACAATTGGTATTAGAGCGAGGTTTTCTGTAAATTGGCAGGACTTTTAGATTTGAGTGGGAGCAATGGAGGATTCCAAATTCAAGGTCGAAAATTTTAACGACCAGAATTATCAGTTACGGAAAATGCAGATGGAGGATTACCTGTATCAAAAGGATTTATGGCGGCCATTGGAAGGAAAGGCAAAGAAAGTGACCACAATGTCAGATGAAGAGTGGGACATTTTAGATAGAAAGGCACTGGGAGCCATTCGATTGTGCCTTGCACCGTCTGTAGCATTCAATATAATAGAAGCAAAAACGATTGTAGATTTGATGGTGACATTGGCTAAGTTGTATGAGAAACCCTCAACTTCGAATAAGGTATTTCTTATGAAGCATCTATTTAATTTGAAAATGAGTGAGGGAGGATCTGTAGCGGAGCACTTAAATGAATTTAATAAAATTACTAGTCAATTGTCTTCGGTAAAAAAATTTTTTGCAGAAGAGGTTAGGGCTCTCTTGATTTTATGTTCTTTGCCAGAAAGCTGGAATAGCTTGGTTATGGCTGTAAGTAACTCTGTCTCTGGTAAAAATACTTTGGTATTTGATGATATTGTTGGTGTTATCCTAAGCAAGGAAATGCGAAGGAAAAGCACAGGTGTGACTCCAACATCATCGGGTAGTGTTTTGAATGTGGAAAACAGAGGAAGATCAAAGGAAAGAGGAAAAGGCCCTGGGAATGAGAAGTCACGAGGGAAGTCAAAGAAAGGATGCTCTCAATCTAGAGGAAAGAAAGATTGCTAGTACTGCGGAAAGCCTAGTCATCTAAAGAAAGACTGTTGGTCTCGGAAAAACAAAGAAGGAGACAAAAATGAAAATGACAGTAAGGAAGCTAATATTGCAAGTAATACTTTACAAGATGCTTTAATCTTATGTTTGGATAATGTTAATGATTCCTGGGTAATAGATTCTGGGGCTTCATTTCATGCTACACCCCATAGAAAATATTTTCTAGATAATGTTCAAGGTGATTTTGGACAGGTATATTTGGGTGATGATGAGCCCTGTCAAATTGTTGGAAAAGGAAAGATAAAGATCAAGTTGCTGAATGGAAATGATGGGTTTCTACAGGAGGTAAGACATGTTCCTAATTTAAGAAGAAATTTAATTTCTACAGGGCAACTAGGTAGTGAAGGTTGCATAGTTACCCTCTCAGATAGTATGTGGAAGATCGCTAAAGGATCATTAGTAGTAGCTAAAGGTGCGAAGGTACGCACATTATATCTGTGTACTAGTAACACTTACGCTACCTTAGCTGCTACAGATAAAGTTACTGCAGGGACAACAACAATAAATGTTGCAAGAATAGATTTGATAATGTGGCACCATAGGCTTGGGCACATAAGTGAGAAAGGGATGAAAACCCTTCACTCCAAAAATCTATTGCCAGGACTAAAGAAGATTGATTTAGAGTTCTGTGAAAATTGTGTTTATGGTAAACAGAAAAGAGTCAGATTTTTCAAGGTTGGGAAAGAGAAGAAGAGTGAGAAGTTAGAGCTTGTACATTCAGATGTATGGGGACTGGCTTAGGTATCATCTCTTGGTGGCTCTTGTTATTATGTTATTTTTATTGATGACTCAACCAGAAAAACATGGGTATATTTCCTAAAACAAAAATCAGATGTTTTTGAAACTTTTAAGAAATGGAAAGCTTTGGTTGAGAACGAGACAGGAAAAAAGTTGAAGTGTCTCAGATCGGATAATGGAGGTGAGTATTGCAGCAATTTTTTTGAAGATTACTGCTCCTTAAATGGGATTCGAAAGCAGAAGACAATTCCAGGAACTCCATAGGAAAATGGTGTGTTAGAGAGAATGAATAGGACTATCATGGAACACGCGAGGAGCATGAGATTGCATGTTGGATTGCCCTTACATTTTTGGGCAGATGTTGTACATATTGTTGTCTATTTGATAAATAGAGGACCTTCAACCCCTTTGGATGGTGATATTCTAGAGGAGGCATGGACTGGTAAAAAGGTAAATTATTCTTTTCTAAAAACTTTTGGTTGCGAAGCTTTTGTCCATGTTGATAAAGAAAACAGAATCAAGCTTGATGCTAAATCTCAGAAATGTACCTTCATTGGATATAGGATAGATGAATATGGCTATCGGTTATGGGATTTTGAAAATAAGAAAATAATTAGAAGTAGAGATGTTATATTCAATGAGAAGGTTATGTATAAAGAACGGATGCAGGAAAAGAAGCATGAACATGACAAAGAAGAATATGTGGTGTTGGATGAGATTCCTAAAAATGAAATGCCACAGGTACCAGATGCTCAGCAACAACAGATTGTCCCACAAACTCCTGCAAGTGTTAGACGTTCTACGAGGACAAGTAGACCCCCTGAAAGATTTTATCCTTCTTTATATTCTATTTTATTAACGGATTCTAGTGAACTAGAAGAATATGAAGAAGCAATGGAGGTAGATGCCAAACAATAGTGGGAGCTAGGCATGAAAGAGGAGATGGACTCCTTGATGAAAAATAAGACTTGGGACTTAGTCCCTTTACCTGCAGAAAAAAGAGCCTTGCCTAAAAATTGGGTTTATCGGCTGAAGGAGGAGGAAGGAGGTCAGAAAAGATATAAGGCCAGACTTGTGGTAAAAGGTTTTGCATAGAAAAAGGGTATAGATTATGATGAAATATTTTCTCTAGTTCTAAAAATGACTTCAATTAGAACTGTACTTAGTCTTGTGGCTGCAGATGATTTACATCTTGAACAATTAGATGTCAAAATAGCTTTTCTCCATAGAGATTTGGAGGAAGAAATTTACATGTTGCAACCACAGAGATATGAGGTCAAAGGTAAGGAGAACTTGGTGTGTAGGTTGAAGAAAAGTCTGTACAGCCTAAAGCAAGCACCCTGACAATGGTATTTAAAATTTGATAGTTTCATGGCTGAACACGGTTATCATAGATGTCATTCTAATCATTGTGTATATTTTAAGAGGTTTGATAATGGCAGTTATATTATCCTGTTGCTTTATGTTGATGACATGCTTGTTGCTGGGTCTAACATGCAACATATAAATAATCTTAAATAGAAATTAGCCAGGTCATTTGCTATGAAGGATTTGGGTGCAGCTAAGCAAATTCTCGGTATGAGGATTACACGGGACATGAAAAATAGAACCTTGAATTTGTCCCAAAGTGAGTATATAAAGAAGGTGTTGAAAAGATTTAACATGCAGGATGCAAAAGCAGTTAGTACACCTTTGGCTAGTCATTTCAAATTGACTAAGGAGATTTGCCCAAAGGCACAGGAAGAGGTTAATAAAATGTCTAACATCCCATATTCATTAGTTGTTGGCAGTCTGATGTATGCAATGGTATGCACAAGGCCAGATATTGCACATGCAGTGGGAGTTGTGAGCAGGTTTATGAGTAATCCGAGTATGGAACATTGGAATGCTGTGAAATAGATTCTTTGGTATTTGAAAGGAACTGCTACAAAGGCATTATGTTTCAAAGGATCTAATGCTGCTTGAGTGGATTTGTTGACTCTGATCTGGTGGGTGATATTGATTCACGGAGGAGTACTACAAGGTATGTTTTTACTATAGGGGGAACTGCAGTCAGTTGGATTTCTAGGCTGCAAAAGGTTGTTGCACTTTCAACCACTGAAGCTGAGTATGTTGCTGCTATAGAAGCCAGCAAGGAGATGATTTGGTTGCAATGTTTTCTGGAGGAATTGGGTCAGACACAAGAGGATAGCCCATTGTATACTGATAGCTAGAGCGCCATTCATCTTGCGAAGAACTCTGCTTTTCATTCAAGGACAAAGCACATTCAGCTTAGGTACCACTTCATCCAAACTGTTTTGGAGGAGGGTCAGTTACGACTTGAGAAGATTCACACAAGTGAGAATCTTGCTGATATGTTCACAAAGGTAGTTCCACAGGAGAAGCTGATTTCTTCATCAGTTTTTGTTGGTCTTCTTGATTGATAATTGTGGAATTTATACCAGTCGAGTCCTAGTGTTTTATCTAGCAGATGTTGCATGTAGAGTGGTGTCATGTAGTATCAGTCTCCAAGTGGGAGATTGTTCGGTGTGGAGCCTGATCAGTCTCCAAGTGGGAGATTGTTGAAATGTGGTGACTGATCAACAAAGTACTATACACTTAGCACGTATCCTTATCAGGGTTCGAGGGTAGCAGCCCCCAAGAAAAGCGGGGGTTTGGGGGCGGGAGCCCCCAAGAATTTTTTTTTTTGCCATTTTTCGTTGATGAAAATCGACATTGTAATAAAACCCTAAAAATGCTGACTTTGTTTGTTGCCCTAAAAATGCATGTTATAAGTGGTTGGGATGCTTAAGGCATTGTAAGGTTGATGTACTATTTTTGCTGGATAATAAGAAAGATTGGATGACTGTGTATGGTGGATGTAACCCATTCTGGGTGAACCACGTTAAATCTCTGTGTTATCTGTGTCCTGTTTTATTTCTTTATCTTTTGTATTTAAATCTGCATTTAATTGTTAGTTCATATTTTCTTCAGATCTGCTTGAAACCCTAACACTACCCTCTTTTCCAATTTCCTCTGTGTCATTCTTATCTTCATGGGCTTTAATCCCAATGGCACTCTTGCTTTTTTTCCTAGAGGTAGCCTCCTCCTTGCTAGGTTCCTCTTCCTCCAGCATTCTCTTACCTTTCCCTGGAGAAGCGGATAACCTCTTGTTTTCCAGCATGGCAAGGGTTTTACAGTTCTCATAAATGAGCAGCAAAAGCCCACAATGGAGTACCGGATTCGAGGGATTCTTGTTGTGTTTATTGAGAGACCTAGAAAGGGACCTGAAGAGATAGTAGGGCAGGGATAACCATTTCTCATGTCTAAAGTGGTTTAATAACACAAAGTGATAAGTATGGGCCTTGGAAAAGTGGCCCTCAATAGTTATATATTCCATTATGGCATTCAAAACCCAGCCCCAGATTTTCTTGATGTTGGAAGCTTCGTAATAACCCCCTGTGGCTTTTCCAATTTTAGCCCTCTCCTTTTCCTTACGTGGGAATAAATTTACTGCATTGTTGGAAACCTTGAGATCTCTAAAGAAATTAAGCCCAAAGTGGAGCTTACCTGTCACAGTCGCAATGAGGCCTGCATCCAATTTGAACCTAACACCATAGATTTTAAAGGACCTATTACACCAATTTTCAGAAACTAGTAAGGGAACCTTTTTCCAGCTTCGCCCAAACTTTCGACATGTCCTTCCATCTGGATGTGTTGTCCGGTTCCTCCCTCCTTAAATCTCGTCCCATATTCAATTTCATATTTTCACCTCTGTTCTTCTGCAAACTCAAAACTTTCTTCCCGTTGTCGCTCAAGATTTTGAAAAAGATGACCCACAAAGTGTACAAAGTGATATTATATTTGATTGGGATTCTACCACTTTACTAGGTAATCATAACCTTTCCATTAAAGCATAAATTACTCATATAAGCTATCATGATTATGTGACCCTTCTTTCCCTGTAAATCTATCATTTTTGAGGAGCTCTTTAACACTCATATTAATATCTTCCCCGTGCCAAATTATTTGAGAATCAGAGTTAACGCCTAGGTTCTCCAGACAGTCCGCCACCATATTTTTCTCTCTAAAGGCATGTTCAATGATAATAACTTTAAAACTAGCAATGATTTCCCTAGCTTTAAAAATAATATTTTCAATAGACCACAATGGCTCAGTTTCCCCCTTCAAACACTTAATGATATTAAGTGAGTCTCCCTCAAGCCATAATTTATCATGATTTAGGTCCTTAGCTATAATAAGAGTGTTTAGCGTAGCTGAGGCTTCAACAAAATGATTGGTTTGACTCCCAAAAGGACCAGCAACCGCCACTAGGCAACTTCCAACAAAATTCCCAACAATGCCCCCATAACCAGCTTTACTCGGATTCCCCTTAGAAGCCCCATCAAAGTTGACCTTTAGCCATCTCTAAGGTAGAAAACACCAAACAAGACCTTCTCTGCCCTTCTCCTTACTAGGTTTGGTAGTTGAGAGGTTCCACCTATCATTGAAGTCTTCTTTAGCAACTGGTCCATCATCAATACCATTGATGCATTCGAAGATACTCATGTAAATTTTATCCACCACCACTTGAGGGATGACACTTTATCCCTAAAGATCTTGTTATTATGCTCTTTCTAGATATTCCAAATAACATTTGGGAAGATAAGTTTCTACAACTCCACTATCTTTGGGTTGGAAATAGGGTATTGCCATTACTGCCAAGATTCCCCAAGAGAGTTCGAAAAGACCCAACTCAACTTCCACGTACTTAAAATAATTTTCCAAATTTCTTGGCTGAAGGTACATTGATGGAGGATATGGCAAGCAAACTCTTCTTCCCTGCAACAAAGAGAACACCTATTAGGAAAAACAAATCCTCGCTTTTGAAGGTTGTCCAAAGTTAATACCTTGTTTTGGATAAAGATCTAAAAAAAAAAATTAACTTTAGGAACTAACTGTTTGTTCCAGACTTTAGCCCAAATAGGAGTTTCTTCCACTTTGTTTTGGATAGCCATGACCGAGGACACAAAATACTTCCCATCTAGTGTTTCCTTCCATATCAAACTATCCTCTTTGTTGTTTCTAAGAATTTTAGAAGAAAGCACAACCTCGAGAAACTTTAACTCCAGACTCTGTTGGCTAAAATCAAGTAATCATGTCATTAAGTTAATCAACTTAATTGGATTAATTAGAGTGAGTTGAGTTAAGAGTTGAATCAAATAATCATGTTGGGAAGCTCTTTAGGTGTTATTTAAGTCTTTCGTTGTGTAATCTGAACTTAATGTTAACTCAATGTATCTTTGGTTTTGTTTTAACTTTAAAAAAATATATTTGCACTCTAATATTGTGTTTTAGCTTTATCCCTTTGGGGTTTCCTAGTGGGACATTACATTTGGTATCAAAGCTAATATTAAAAACACTAGGATCTTTGGTGTCACTTGTTCCCTTAGTTGGTGTGAGGTGTATAGACCTTATGTTGTATGCTTGACCTCCTATTGTATGCTTGTGATTGAGGCATAGGATCTTGAAGATCTTAAGGACTCATGCTCTATTCTTTTGAGTATTCTTTCGAGCAAACCTTAATTGTGTGTAACATGTGTGTTCACACCTTGCTTTCACCTTCTTGATGTTGGTGCTTTTGAGTGATTATATGTGCATTGTTTTCTTATTAGATATCTTGGTCTATGATTACTCTTATTGCAGAGAGAGTTATATGTACCTCCCTTATTGATTGTTGTACTCTTTAGACTAATCCATTTGGGTTGGTCAGTGCTAGTCTTGAATCTGAAAGTATGAAATGTTCTTGTATTAAGATTATGATCTAGCTTAGTATTGTTAATTTGAAGGACTTGTATGGAAGATGTTTAATGCTTATGATGTAGCGAATTGAATGTATATCATCCTTCCTCCTCTTTCTCTCTAGAAATTAAAATGTTTGTTATATGTGTATTTATCACTTATGTAAGTTTTCTTATTGCAAGAGAAAGGTTATGACTTCTTGAACCCTTATGTGAGTCTAATGATTCTTCTATGTATCTAGATAATAAGAGGGCTATGGGTTTAAAAGATCATGATAGTTATTGGGAGGAAATTGTATCTTTTCATAAAAGAGTTCACCATGTGTATTGTAGGAGTAGCATAATAAATTTCTATCTTAGGTAATGTGTGATTTTGTATGAACAATTGTTAGGTGAAACTGCTTTGTTTGTAATGAGATGTGTAAAAAGGGAACATGTTATAGAGGCTAAGAGTCTGTTAATGTGTTCCATGAAAGGTCTCTTTATGTGTTTCATAATACCGATTCAATTGAGGACCTATTTTAACAATGCTATATTGAACTTGCTTTTGGATATATATAGTTGACTTAGTTGGAATAGTAAGTGCAAATGAAAAGCTTGTTTGATGTGCATGCATAAATATGTGTTATTTAGTTGATAGCTCCTCATTTCCCTTCTTATCGTACTTTGATTTTTCAATGAAAAGTTGCAGATTATGATATATTTCATATTAATTAAGAGTAGGGAGTGTTCACAAGAGGTCTTGCATGAATGAAAAGATTGTCTATCTTGATTTTTGTTGTTTGGAAAATTAGGACATTCGGTTGCAACCATAATATTTGGAAATGTCTTTATTAGGCCAATTGGCATTCTTCTAAATGGTAGTGAAATGAAAACCGTTCAATTAAGATGATAGGCTTATAGTAAGAAATTTTACCATGTTGTGTGATCTTGTTAATATTGTGCATATGTATGAAATAATTTGACTATCAAGCTCTCTTCCCCTTCTCTTTCCCTGGATTATTAAATTTTTAGAAATACTACTAAAGAATGCATTAATTTAAATAGAATGTTTATAAAGCATATGAAATTGTATTTTTTTTTTTTGCATTTGGCTTCATATTGAAAGATGGAAGTCTTATGCTTTGGAAAGAAAATTTAAAGGGTTAGTAATGAGAATATGAATGCTTACTGGAATTAGTGAAAGATATAGGAATGACGTTACTTCCTTATGTAATTTTGAATTGTAAATAATTTCAGTACTTGTATCTAGAATAAATTCTATTCAGTTATTCATGTGAGAAGCATAATTAAAATCTTCCTTGAGTAGATGTTAGGGTATTGGAAAGTATTCCTCGTAAATGTGAATAAACCAGTACTGGTGCTTTCATTGTGTATTGTGAGAAATCAGTGCTTGCTATATGTACCCATGGGATGGTGAATTAATCAACCATGGAGGATTTGTTTACTTATGAGTATGGGAAACCATGCAGTTTATGTGATATTGCTTATTTGTTACCAAACTGAGTGCCAACCCGTGGGTTGTTGGTAATTCAGTATGTAAAGGGGGTAGTATTAGGAGTCACTAATCCTTGAATAGTATTTTTTGGCGTACGAGTAATGTTGGCGTGAAGTGAATTTAGCTTCTCTATTTTGAGGAAAAATATAGTTGTGTAATGAAACCATATTAAGGGTATACTCAATACTTTCCCTTTTTGATGAACCAACTTATATGGTTTATGTGTGCCAACCTTTTTCCCTCTTTTATTTGAGCATATTGATGGAGTTCTTGAGCATTGTGATGGTGTATCTTGGAGGATCTTTTGCCTTGTCTTCATGAAATTTCCACATGAGCTGGTAGTTAGCAGGTGTTGGTAGACATGTGGGTGGACCTTAGCCATGTGTACCGTCGGCTTATGGTGAGTATCCTGAGAGGTACGTCTGTATGCGGGATGTGACCTACGCATGTCTTTTTCCATGAGGTACACTACCATGCGGGATACGTCCATTGTGTGTCTTCTTTGCTTGGAGTATTTCCATGCTGCATGACGATGTGATGCAGGGTGATGTCGAGGTGCACACTGCCATGCCATGTGGATGTGTGATTAGGCCGCACCACATGATAAGCTATTGTGATAGCTAGATGATTGTTCCCTCCTTCCTTGTTGGTGGCTAGATACTGGTCACATAGTGATGTTATGTGCAATTATGATATTATTATTTATTTCTTTGTGGACCAAAAATTTATTCTATTTGATTTTGAAGGTTTAGCCACAATCTTGTGATCTTTTGCTTGATTTGGTGTTGCAATTCCCGATTTTTCTTGCCTTACTGTTGGAATTGATGATTTATTATCTTTATTCATCTGTATTTTGGTGGCTAAACTGGTTTATCCTTATTGTTTTCATATGTTGGTCTTGTGTTGAAATGTGAATTCTTCTCCAAGGACGTATGAGACGATCTTGGTTGAGTGTTTATGAGGAAGTAGACATAGGGAACTTTGAGGATGGGGGTATGTGAGGCTGTGATGCAGCCAGGATCCACTACCCACCTATGTGTGATGACTATCTCTTGGAGGCTAATCACCTTGCTCAACAAGGGATGGTCACGAGGGTCTTGTATGGAAGGTAGCACCCTTATGTGTGTGCCCTAGCACCATCAAGCCCTTGAGTGAGATGTTGGATATTTATGATCATGTTATTTATTCTGAGATTAGGCATAGAGATTATGATCATGCATATTATTTATGACCGGGCATTAGACATTCTTACATGTGGCCTTTTGAGTTGTACATTCCAGTTATGTGGATGGTTATTAAGTGTAATCATGGAGTAAAATGTGTTATTTTGTAAAGACCTAAATCGTGCTAACTTCAATAATAGCTGAAAAACTGTATTCTTAAATAAACTCATAATTCCTTTAATAAGTCTATCAAATTCCACTTTTCCTTCCATAGCTTCATTTGATCATTCCATTTATATCGTAATAAACACAAAATTTTCTATAAAAGATAAATATTCTTCATTCAATAAATCGATATAAGTAGTATCTCAATCATACAATACTTAGGCATTTCAAGTTGATGTAAGTTCAATAAAAGAATACAAAGTAAAGGGTGAGATGCATCCTTTGATCTGCAACCCAAGGTATCTTCAATGCAATCTTTAGCATGAAGATGAGAACAAGATTCAGACGCTTTTTCCGCCCAACCTTGAAGCTTACACTTCCCCAGAATTCTTAGTCAATCAAGAATACCCAACTCTGCACGAATTTCTTAGCAAAAGAATTCGAAAGACAAGATGGAATCTAGTGTGTGCCTAGATGATACATGCATTTTCATTTTTCTAAATCCATTAAGAAACAAGTAAGATCAATCAAGGATGTGGTAGAGTGGATAAATAAAATTATTCCATCTATTTCAATGGTTATTTAGTTGATTACTCGACCGAGTATAATGCCATGCATAGCAAATAATATAGTTTGGAAAAAGCAAAGTCTCTCTCTATAATCCACATTCGACACCCATCTTGGTAGGTAAATTTTCACAAACACAAGCCTATCTATCTTTGTTCATATAATTCTATAATAAATATACATAGAAGACAATCTTTCACTTCTCAATTCTAGCTTTCTATTTCTTGCTAGATAAAAATACAGTGATAAAGAAGACAATCTTTTGCTTCTCAATTCTAGCTTTCTATTTCTTGCAGGATAAAAATACAGTGATAAAGAAGACAATCTTTCGCTTCTCAATTCTAGTTTTCTATTTCTTGCAGGGTAAAAATACAGTGATAAAGAAGACAATCTTTCGCTTCTCAATTATAGCTTTCTATTTCTTGCAGGGTAAAAATATAGTGATAAAGAAGACAATCTTTCATTGAATAGAAATAGAAATAATCAATCTTTTGTTACAACCAATCCTATCTGACAGGAAGCAATCTTTCATGGATAAAAACATATACATCTGAAAAGAAACAATCTTTCGCTTCTATCTTTCAAGCAATTTAAAGACAAGAATTAAATATTAAGAAGGTGTAACACATGTATGTAACTTTACATATAAATTAAATAAAATGAGTACACATTCTTTTATTCAATTATCAAAACATTTTAAAAGCGTAATCATTAACTTCCATTCCCTTTCTTATGGTTTATAATTTCCATGTCTATATTGTCTAAGCTATATATCTTTCCATGTGTTTTGGTTCATCTACCTCTTTTCTCGAATAAAATATTTAGTTTAATACTAATATGTGTCTTTCCATGATTTAAAACCTCAATTAACTGATTTCACTAATTTTCCATAACAATCTAACATGATGAAAATTCATAAAGCACCTATCTATATGGCTTTTCAAATGAGACACCTAATAACCATCTTTACTTTTAATTGACAAATATCAAATTTGAAAGTGTAAGTCTTTTCTCTACGATATCAAAATAAACTTCAATATTTAATAAGTCATTATCCTAGTATTCCATCTTCTTCGTGGTTCAATTTCAAAGTTTCTCTCTCTCTATCCTCTTATTCTATTTCTAGAGGGTTTGGTGACCTAATTTCTAAGAGTTTCACTATGTTTTTCAACAAACTTTAAGAAAATATTTCATTATTGCATCTATATTTACATGAATGTAATTTAAAACAATTAAAAATGGATCATATCGCGATTCTAACTTTTTCATTAGAATATTGCATAGATCTAAAACTATATCATTCTTTAAAGATTATCTAAGGAAACCTATGATGCACTTCCTACCATTATTTAGCATCCTCCATGCATGTTCATAGTTATTTTATCAAATGAACCTCATAATGCTTTTCCCTATATGACTATTCAAAAGAAAGTTCAAACAAATTTAATCAAATCATGGATTGTCTCAATCAAATTCCATTCTAGTAAACATTGTACTATTTTAGGATTTACTCACTATCCTTTCTAAATGCATATTGACCAAAGAATTCAAGTAGATCCTACCTCCTTATGCTCTTGTTATTGGCTTGAGGTGATGGGCTCGCTTTCCTCCTCAAATCTGCTTACTCTTCTCTTTCAAGATGGTTCAAAACCTCTCTGTCGCTCTCCAACTATCGATTCTTCTACTATTTCTCTCTTCTATATCCTCCCTATCCTTCTTTTCTATCTCTTTTCTAAACTTTCCTCTTTATTCTCTCTATTCTCTCTTATGAATATTTTGTCATTCTTAATATGTTCTACTTCTCTCTTCTTCTTCCTATCTTCCTATATTTTTTTCCTCGAGCCTTTGCTATTCCTTATACTGCTCTCCATCTAAATTAGTTGCTAAAACTTTGGCTTTAACTTAGCCATGATATCGACACCTCTTCTAAACATTCAAGGTTCTCTTAGTTCTAATGACTTAGAACTCTACTTGTTTTCATACTTGTCGACTAGGCTGGCTTCTAAGGTTGACAGATCTCTAACACCTATCCTCCACATCTACTCATTTCCTTGACTAAGCAAGAGTTCACTTTAACCAACTAAGCATGATAAAAGTCACAGATCTTCCTACCTCTAGGTTATCTGCCTTGTCGACACATCTACAGGTCTATGGCCATTGACTTCTGTTCTCTGCAGTCATGGAGAGCTAAGTCGCTTACCTCCTACCATGGTTTGTGGAAGTTAACTTAACTACAGACTTTGCTATGCCGTGGACACTACGTGCCAGACCGACCTCGACTATCGACTTCTAACAGTCGATAACCAAACAAACCCGCCACCTTAGATATATATAATGCATAAAACATGTTAATAAAAACAAAATTATATTTAATAATATATACATTACATTCAATTTATTAGATGTTAAATTAAAAAGAAAACCTAGTTAATTAGGTTATATAATATTTTAATTATATATATATATATATATATATATATATATATATATATATATATATATATATATATATATATATATATATATATATATATATATATATATATATATATATATATATAATCCTAAATCATATACAAGCAAATTTAAAAACATAATATTTCAAATTGAAAAGATTATCTTAATTACTTTAAAATAAGACATAAATTATAAAACAATTATCGAAATTTCATGCATACGAATTCCATATAATTGAAAACACGTCAAACATAAATAAAATTGTATTTGCATTCTTTTTTGCTAGAAACATTAAATCATCTTAATAAAGAACGTTAAGTCGATAAATTTCATAACTCTAAATAGCAAACTAATTTTCAGTTTTATAGACGAAATCAATGTAATGATTACCAATTACTCATATCATTTTGTTTCTAATTCAAAATCATACATTGATGAAGTCACAATTGCATAAACAAACTTTTCTACTATGGTGTGTGAGAGATTCCATCTATTCTAACGAAATCCAAGAGCTAAGACAACTCTACCTGAACCATGTTCTCACCTTCATCTGCATTCACCTTTTCCTGCATTCCCTTACGCTCAGTTGCTCGTTAGCAATGATGATCCCAATTTTATAATACAAATTATTATTGATTGTAGACACCTAAAATTGTCCAGTCTAATTGAATAAATATCTTTTATTATTTAATTACTTTAGCCTAACTCTTCTATTAATTAAATAAATCTTTATTTATTTAATTAATTCATTTATCCTCTTATATCCTTATTTATCTTTTAAATAAATACCTTTATTTATTTAAATTATCCTTTTCCTAAATTAAATAAATACTTTTATTTATTTAATTGATCCCACTTCTTCTATTAATAAAATAAATTTTTATTTATTTAATTAGTTCATTAACCTTTTCTACCCATGATACATGTCATTCATCTCTTAATTCATATACTACCTACCCTCTCATTATTTTCTTATTTTCTCTACCTACCCTCTAATCATAGCCGACCTCTTTTACACCTCTCAATCTTATCCCTCCATTTCATATAGTGTCTTCTATATAAGGAGATGCTTCCTTCATTATCAAACCCTCACTATGCATTCAACCCCGACTACGCTTTCGAACTTGCATATGCAATCAAACCTACTTGCAACCACATTTCCGTTCTTTGTTGAGCTCTTGTGCACATATAAATTTTGAGAGCAAATATATCAAGCAAGATCAATGGAGATAAGAAGAATGGAGATCCAAACCCTATTGGATATGTGATGGTATAATCTTTGTGATTTGATTTGATTTGCATTGTCTTAGGTAATCTTCATATGTTATGGGGGATCTTTGTTGTTGTTAGGCTAGGGTTTTGTGGTTGAATTCATTTAGTCTTTCAATATTATTGTATCCATTTTCACCATAAACATTTTGGCACGCCCCGTGGGACATGGATTTTTGTTAGATATGTGTTTTTTGTAGGTTTTTCTAACCCTATATTGCTGTTTTGTAAAACAATTTGGAGAATAACCTTGTGCAACTAGGGTTTTGGACACAAAATCAAGATCTTGGAGAGATTTGATCTGATCTCACAAATGGCTGAGAATTTTTGCACCAAATTTCATTTGCAGGTTGAGGACAGTATTAACAGCTCACAATCCAAAATTCAAAATTTTTGGAGCACATTTGCATTTTCCATGATTTTTTAATGATTTTTCATAAAAAAATAATTTTGAGAGAAAAGTAGCAAAATTTTCAGATTTTCTTATATTTTTGAAAAGATCTCTGATTTATACACATGATCTATTCTTTGTGATTTTAATTTTGATGCAAAATATTTCCCTAAAAATCGGATCTTTAAAAATTAGGGTTTTTCCTTATTTTGATCAAATCTCTCAAACAGCTTCGAATTTTGACATCAAATTTTTTTTGCAGGTCAGGAAACTTATCAGAGGTGTTCAGTAAAAATTCAAATTTTTTGGATCAATGTTTCATTTTATATGAATTTTTTATGATTTTTCATAAAAAATTAATTTTGAGAGCAAATTAGCGAATTATTCGGGTTTTCTTACATTTTTGGAAATCTCTTAGAATTATACATAGGATTTGTTCTTTGTTATTTTAAATTTGATGCAAAATCATTCCTCAAAAATAGGATCTTTGAAAATTAGGGTTTTGCATTAGTTTACTCATATCTCACAAACTGCTTGGATTTGTTGCAGAAATGTTTTTATCCAAGTTTGGAAGACCATCAGGACTCTCTAGTAAAAATTTCAGATTTTTTGGATCAATTTTGCATTTTATATGAATTTTTTATTATTTTTCATAAACAATTAATTTTTGGAGCAAATTAGCAAAGTTTTTGGATTTTCTTACATTTCTGGAAATCTCTTGAAATTTTACAGGTGGTCTTTTTTTATGATGAATCAGATATTTAAATTGGTCAACAAAATGCATTGTTGAAGGCCCCTATTTCACAAAGTATTTTGGATCTAAAATTTACCTAACTTGTGTGCTTGCAGGAAGGGGTGATCATTTGAAACAATCCAAGCTACTAACAAATCTTTGTTGTAAGACCTTGACAAGGATTTTCTTTTGATCTTCATTGTGTGCCTTGTTTTCATAGATTATCAAACACTTCAATTGGTGCACTAAAATTGAATCAGTGTCCTTTGTGTCTTGGGCAATAGGCTCTTTTTGTTTAATCTTTAGAGGGCATGTCTCCCCGCATGGTCATTAGGACTACTAGTGAGGAGAGAATGACCCAAGTGGTAGCGAGGAAAACCCACCTCTTCCGAACCACTATAAACAACTGTATTCATGGTGAAAACTATGGATAACGTGTGCCGATTAGTTCATACCGACACTATGTCTCCCCATAAACCCGTTTGATCAAATTTATTTGATCATTTGTAGGGTGTAACCCCTACTGGCTGGGATCATTTGTAGGGCGTAACCTCGAGAAGTGAGTGCCGAGGGTGGAGCCAGTGGGGTCAAGCATCTAAGTATTCGCTTTGAATAGCGTAGCCTCGGGGGAAACTCAATGTGGGATCAACAACTATTGTCTTGGCCAACCATAAGAATTGTGCTGGACTTATTTTGAACAATCAAACATTCAAGACCAAACACCAAAACATTGTGTCTTTTGTGTCTTCAAGTGTATGCAAAACAATTTTACATCAAACAACACACTTTTCTTTGAGTCATTTTGGAGTCTAAACACTTGCAAACATTGAGTCTTCATCAACACTGTGTCCTCTTGTCACGAAAAACAGTCAAACATTCAGATTTGGTCACAACAAGCAACTTCACAGATTGGAAAAATTGCACAAAGTTTGCAGAAACGCGTCTGTGTCATTTAACCACGTCTGTGAAGGGCAGAAACATGTCTGTGTCTTTTGAGAAACATTGCATTTACAACATCTCAAAAACACGTCTGTGTCTGACAGAACCATGTCTATGGCATTCAACCGCGTCTGTGTCAGACAGAATAGCATCTATGTCATTTGAGCGCGTCTGTGAAGTATACAGACATGTCCGTGTTCAGGATTGAAAACTTTCATAATCCAACAAATAAGGAACAATCAGTTTCAGAATTCTTGAGCTTCCTAGGTTATCTCTCTGGGTTTTCATCTAGCATTCAACCTGTCTTTGGGTCTCACAAAGTCTATCATTGCTTTACACCTTACATTACATTCACATTTGTCTAAACTTGAGTCAAAAGGTCACTTGCTTGTCCTCATCATACTTTGTCAACACACTACATACAACAACATTTTGCTAAGTGGTCCCTCATCAAGGTCTATCACCTTTGGGTCTCATTTGGTCTTACTTAGAGTCAAGGTCAACTTACCTCATCAAGAGAAACTATCATCTCTTTGGAAGCCACACCTACTCTACTACATACATACTCGGTCTTACACTTTGGACATTGCAAGTACACCTCGGATTCATTTACATTCCATCCAACTCTTGGTCTTCCATACTCTTTCTATTTTCATCTAGTCTCACACATCTTGGTCAATACCTAGTTCATGGTTGAAACTGGTTCCCAAAAATCTAGGAGAGAAGCTAATGAGGCTCAAGAGTCCACAAACATGAGTTCCTATGAGTATGACAATGATATCTTTTTCAATGCTGATCATACTACATTACTTGACATAGATGCTTATAGAAACATTCTAAATGTTGAGAACACGGATACTATAAACAACAATGGTACACACAATGACAATATGAACAACATTTTTGTACATTCAGTAGAAGTGGAAGACTCCATTATGGATCCCCATTTCAATCGATTGGTTGAGGAAATAATGAGGAGAGATGGACAATATTTCTTACAAGTGATGGCACAAAGTGGAGCCAAGATCCCTCATGATTTTCATATGTCTCAAATAATGGAAAATCGACCTTTGCAACAACCTCACCTCAACATGGATCAAAGGAGGCCTAATAGTGGAGGCAATAGAGGACCACAAATGGTGCCTGAATCACCATCATCTTTGTTTCAAAAACCTGAGGTCCCATACACACATGGTCAAGCATATGATACTCACCTTCACAGACCATTATGGAAGCCTTATGCAGAAAAATATCCTCAATCACATACCAATGCTAAGGATCAACCACCAAGGCAATTGGATATTCAAAGGCATGCTCAAAATTTGGACACAAGGAAACCCCACGACAAATTTGGGGGTAACACACTAGAACAAACTCATGACATGCCTATAGAGTATGGTATACATGGAAAAAGTAGATATTCCATTCCTCACCATGACTCTATACCAAGTGGTCCTTATACGCATATGCAACACCATTATAGACCTCCTCCATATGAACATGTGTATGGTCAATATCATCCATATATGCAACATCCTCCTCCTCCACCCGGTGGTTCAGGCATGGGATATGGTTTAAGAAGTCAATCTCCACCTAAGAACAATTTGGAACAACAAATTAAGGACTTGCAAAAGAAAATGGAGGACATAAATACACCGAAGCCAACTTACACAATGAGAGACATATATCCTTATCCATTTGACAAAAGCATTCCAATGCCTCCATTTCCTACACACTTTGTGACACCTAAGTTTGATAAGTATAGAGGCAAAGGGGATCCTAAGGCATATATAAGACAATTTTTCACAACTTTCATTGAGGTAGCAGCAGAAGAGACATATTTGATGAGATTATTCCCACAGAGCTTAGGTGATCAAGCTATGGAATGGTTCTCCCAACTTCCACCTGGTATTAAGTCATGGGGTGACTTAGCAGAGGCACTTATCCAACATTTCTTATACAACATAGAGACAGACATATCAGTCACTACTTTGTGCAACACCAAACAAAAGGATGGAGAATCTTTTTCATCATTTTTACAAAGATGGAGGAATCTAGCCAGCAGATGCTCTTGTGAAATCCCACAAAAACAAATGGTAGAAATGTTCACCCAAAATGTTAACAAGGACATTGGTTATGACTTGAGAAAAGATTGCTTGTCCACCTTCAAAGATGTCATTGAAAAAGGCTTAGCGATAGAAAAGGTCCTAATTGAGCAAGGAGTAATTAAGATATTCAAAGAAAATAAAGATGACTTTAAAGGAAAAGATAAGCCAAGATTTTGGAATAAAAACAAGAACACAGTCAATGATGGTGTTGTGGATGCCAATACAGTACAACCCAAAATTGTTTTTTCTGGATAAAGCTCTACAAACAATCAAGTGAATACTCAAACAACTTCAAAGTCACGAAGGAAGTACACTCCATTGGGAGAACCACTTGAGTCCATTTTCAAAAAGTTAGTGGCAAACAAGATAATTACAATTCTAGATTTTCCTCCATATGAGCCAAAGGTTAAACCAAATTGGTGGAATGACGATGAGTATTATGAATTTCATAAGAGAAAAGGACATAAAACAGGAAATTGTCACCGACTGAAGAACATCATACAAGATCTTATTGATAGAGGTGACATTGAGATTGAAGGGCATTCATCCAATCAAGAACATGAGATGTTTAAGGAACCATTCCCAAAACATGACAAGGGAAAAGCCAAAGCCACAGATGACCAAACCAACTATACAAGAGCATCCTATAACTATGATTCAATTGTAAATCACATTTCGATGGACAATTATGTCTCTACCATTATCATCAAGGACAAAACGCCTGAAAATTCTACCAAAAGACCCCAGATTGTCCTAAAAGGCATTGGATCTTCTTCCGAACCTACCTCTGAATGTAATGTCACAACTCGTCGAGGTAAATTCACTTTGCAAGGTGCTCCAGCTAAAAACACTGCTTCCTCATCAACTAAGCCTGAGTACAATCTTGTAGAATAGTTAGGGAAGACACCTGCGCTTATTTCAATCCTTGAACTCTTACGTATATCCCCCACATATAAAGCCATTCTTGATAAAATCTTGAGAGACATTGTTGTCCCCACTGATCTGAATGTGGACCAGTTTCAAGCCATGGTGGGATACCTTTCCATTCCACACTCTCTCACATTTACAGAAGCTGATGACGCATCTATAAGCCAACCACATAATGCACCTTTACACATTGAAGCCTTCCTGCACAAAGATCGAATAAAACAAGTCCTGATAGATGGAGGAGCTGGTCTTAACATATGTACATTGAGCACTATTAAACAATTGGGATATTCAGATAAAGCTGTGAATTCTACAAATAAAATTACCATCAAGGCATATGATGATGAAGAGCATTCATCCAAAGGCACAGTCACCTTGCCTCTCAGAGTTGGGCCAGTTACAAAATATGTTGTTTGTCAAGTCCTAGACCTCGATCTCACATACAATATACTCTTGGGACACCCATGGATTCATGAAATGAGAGCTATTCCCTCAACATATCATCGATGTATCAAGTTTCCACACAATGGAGTTGAAGTAACCGTCAAAGTTGATCCTAATCCATTCATATATTGCAACAATCTGTGACCTAGATCAGAAATAACAATCCCAATCAATCGAGAAGCTATTCCTTCATCAACATATGTGGATCCAGAGTCATTGAAAGCTTCTACATCAAAACAAGCAGAGCTCAAAGAAAAATTGAAGATTAAAGACCTGGGATGTGGTGAGTATATCTTTCATGTTGATCAACTCCTACTATTTCCTAAAATATTCAGTCAACATGAACAATCTATAAACAATTTGCAAGGAATTAGGGGTGAACCACCTAGTGTTGTGGCTACTAAGTCTGAATGCAAATCTCCTCTAGTGGTGCAAGCAACTCTTGATATCAATATTCCTAAGAGTGGTTCCAGTGAAGAATCTATTGAGTGTATCACCAGCCCTCTTGAGAACTCACATAGCTTTACCATATCATCCACTCATTCCATTTCCACTCAACTTCCAGACTTGGATCAACAAGAATTACAAAAGCCCT
Organism: Cryptomeria japonica; assembly: GCF_030272615.1. Lineage (NCBI taxonomy): Eukaryota > Viridiplantae > Streptophyta > Pinopsida > Cupressales > Cupressaceae > Cryptomeria > Cryptomeria japonica. The sequence goes on from NC_081415.1 coordinate 532,866,785, forward strand.
TACTGATTGGGGATAAAAAATCAAGCTTTGAAAAGAAAAAACTAAAAGTCAAAAATAAAGAAAAGTCCTTCAACCCAAATCAAAATCAAAAGCTATTGGACTCTGCAAAAATCAAAGTCAAGGATAAAAATCCTATGAATGAACAAGAACAAGAGTTGATCTCCCCTAATATCAAAATAACTGGGGGCAAAAGTTCTAAAATTTCAAGTCAAAAAACATACTTGTTGATTCTAAGTCTCCATCATGTCATGATACTTTCACTTCTTTTCACAATCATAAGCCTTCATCACTCATCTACTTGTTCTATGCATCTATTCCCTTCTGGCGATACATCATGGACCTTTAATGGAGCTTCCTCAAGGGACTTTGTTATTAGGGATGCCCAAACTTGTTTAGGTGACATGCATATGGGAAAATGTAGTCCACACATTAGTAATTCTATCTTAGTTCCTTTATCAAGGAAGACAGTCACTCGAGCTACACATCATTTAGTCAAGGAACAATGCAGCTACAATCATAAGGTTAAGCCTCATACATTTGAGGTGGGTGACTTAGTTCTCAAAGAAAATCCTAAAAATCAGCAAGATAGAGAGAAGAAGGGCAAGTTTGAACCAAATTGGATTGGTCCTTACATCATCACATCAGCATATGGATCTAGTGCATATCAGCTCTCAACCACAGAGGGTGAACCTTTAGAGGATCCTATCAACAACATGCACCTTCGCAGGTTTCACACACAACTCTTCAGAGTATCCTAATTCAAAAAAAAATCAAAAAAATTAAAAATACAAAAAAAAATCATAAACATAAAAAATCGTTACTTGGTGAAAACCTGGAAAACAGGCGCCTTGTGACACAAAAAAATTGAAAAATCAAAAAAGTAAAAAAAAAAAAAAACATTTTGTCCAATGGTGAAAATCACTTTGGTGGCACCTTGGGCAAGTGCCATGGTGAAAACTGGGTCACCAGCACCATGTGTAGAGACATTGCTCCTCCCTCCTTCAGGATTCCATTTCATCCTTTCACTTTGCACACACTCACAACCTATCCATTCATAATAAACTTACCCATTCCTATCATGGCTTGTTATTGATCTACCTAAGATTGGTTAGCCATTCATAATAACATTCCTTTTCACCCTTTCCATCCATAATAAATTAGCTCCTATTTGTGGCTAAGGCAAATCCTATGTCTAGTGATGGGTGTGGAACTGAGAACATCACACGTTTTGAGGAGTACAGTTTCTTCTACTTTTCTTTAGTCTATTCGCACACAATCCACAATAAAGAAACACTTGCATCACCAATCCGCAATAAAGTTTTGACTTCTCCACAATAAAGTATCAGTTTCATAGATTCAGTCAGTTTCAGATGAGACAGCCGCAACAATGGGCTTCAACAAATCAAATCATTCAACAGAATCAGACAACATTATGGTTTAGTGCTATCTATCTGTTTGTGAAAGTAAACATTGTGACCACAATCAAATAGACTTATACAATTGACAAGAGACACTAAACTTGAGGACTACAGTGGATGTTGTTGTCGAGTCTTGGTTTTCTTTTCATTTTATCTTTTGGTGACATGTCTTTTAGCTTTTCCAGGATGTCTTTGACTAGAGATTCTATCTCCAGGATGTCTTTGACTAGAAAGGCGAGGATGGGGTATCGTCACCTATTTTTTTTCTTTTGTTGTCTATGGATTGTCACTTAGTAATGCTATGACTTGTCCAAGAATATGAGGACACTGTGAGTCTAGTATGAACTGGGGCATTCTTTGTTTGTGATTGTCTTATCTCCATGCAAATGGGTACAATGATTTTCTAGGTCAAACATATGCCTCGATTGTCATAACCTATCTTGCCATAATAAAGCTCAATGATGATAATGCACAAGAAGCTCTTTCATTTTCATATCTTCTATCTTCCATCCCCCTTTCTTGATTGACCTTCATTGTCCTTCCTGAGTCCGTGTAGCCCACTATCACATGACTAAGTATAATGACACATCAAAAATATTTAAATCTCATGTAGTTTGCACCTGCATTACCACATATTTAGCATTTTATACATACATATAGATATCACAATTGCACCATATCCTGCACACAACATATGTTATCACATTTTACATATGTTAGCACATTTTACATTTTCAACATATTCATCTGCATTCCATACATTCACATTTTGCATTTGCATAACATGTAAAAACATAAAGGAACAAAAAAAAGAAAGATTGCATTTCCTCATATACATATTTGCATCCATATCATAACCATCACATAGAAACATACAACATAAAACATATAGAAGCATCACATAGGTACACATGCATATAGATACCGCAAAGATGAATCATCTCATATATATATAATCATAAGTGTCATGATACAATGATGTCAAAATACATATGGCTACATAGCCAACCCTCGTGTCGCCTTATCTGGACACAGGAACCCACTGATCACTCCTCCTAGCACTGCTAGTAGTGGCACCCCTGTCGTTGTCATCGTGTCCCATGCCACATGTCCAACCCTTATCTCTAGTCCCGGATCTCGGAACACTCGTCTCAATGCCTCCCTGTCTCCATCTCGATCATAGGGAATCAACTCCCCATCAATCGCTATCCTTAGAATCCTGTACACATCCTCCAAGGTGACTGTCATCTCACCCATTGACAAATGGAATGTACATGTCTTAGAGTGCCACCTCTCAGCAAGTGCAGTCAGCAAACCCATGTTCACCCAAAACTCAGGCACATACAAAATGAATCTCAAACCCATAACCTCAATCGTATCTCGATCCTCAAATGTTAGCTCTGATCGTAACCTCTGAGTCAATGGGAATCTCTCTCGTGACTCCAGCATAGGTAGGTACTCCCGCAGTCAAGCAAATCGATCATGTTAGTCAAAGTAGCATTCACTATTCATCACAAAATGCTACTTATTATCTTAGTGCTTATGACACTCTATCAAAGTGACACTCACTGTTCATCACAAAGTGTTGCTTCTATTCTAGTGACACTCATTGTTCATCACAAAGTGTTGCTGTTTATCTTATTGGTACTCCCTATTCATCACAAAGTACTACGTGTTTTTGCACTCCCTGTTCATCACAAAGTGCTACTCACATTTGCACTCCCTGTTCATCACAAAGTGCTGCTCATATTTGCACTCCCTGTTCATCACAAAGTGCTGCTCATATTTGCACTCCCTGTTCATCACAAAGTGCTGCTTATAATTGCACTCCCTGTTTATCACAAAGTGCTGCTCATATTTGCACTCCCTGTTCATCACAAAGTGCTTCTCTTTTTAGTACTCCATGTTTATCACAAAGTAGTATGTCTTGGTACTCCCTGTTCATCACAAAGTGCCTCGATCTATCCTATCCTAGGGCTATACTTGAGTGTATCCTCTTGAGTAGTTTCCTAATTGACAACGTATGTTCTATAATAGAATTATCAATCCTAGCCCTATTTGCTATCCTAGTCTTCCCTAGAGGACCTACTTGAGTGTATCCTCTTAGCAGCTTATCCAATCAACAGCGTATGTTCATCACAGAACTGCCGATTTGACCTAGAAGACATAAATGCGCATTCATGACACAGACGTGCCTAGCACCAGCACAGATGTGCCTTAGCATTTTTTTTACCCCTGCTTGACATATCTAAAATGCATTAAATGTGCTACCTAGCATGCATTAATGACAACATTTATTGTGACAAAGTACAAGGAGGTTTTGCGGTACTTACCGGCTCTCCTGCATCTGCTGGCCTCTAAAATCGATGAACACAATCAAATCTATGCACCAATGCCATCGTTGCTGACTGTTGTTACTCTATTCTCACTTTTCTCTTTGATCTTGTGGATGTGTGGATGACAATGAGGATGTATTCCCTTCTTTGTCTATTTTATAGACTTCCCTAGCCCTAGCCCTAGCCCTAGTCTCCCGAGTCCATCTTGTTTATCCCGTGACTTTGTCACTCTATTCTATCTTGTCAGTCCATTCTAGCCTTTCTTTCTTATCGAGAGATTGTCTGCGACCTTTTCAGACATTTTCATCCAATCTCTCGAGGGGGCACATCATTCCCATCTTGGGGCAACTTTGTATTAGTTCATATTATCTTCTTTGAAACAACGCGACAAGCTGCATTGTCTCAAAGAGGGGCAAAATGTAGACACCTAAAATTGTCCAGTCTAATTGAATAAATATCTTTATTTATTTAATTACTTTAGCCTAACGCTTCTATTAATTAAATAAATCTTTATTTATTTAATTAATTCATTTATCCTCTTCTATCCTTATTTATCTTTTAAATAAATACCTTTATTTATTTAAATTATCATTTTCCTAAATTAAATAAATACTTTTATTTATTTAATTGATCCCACTTCTTCTATTAATTAAATAAATCTTTATTTATTTAATTAATTCATTAACCTTTTCTACCCATGACACATGTCATTCATCTCTTAATTCATACACTACCTACCCTCTTATTATTTTCTTATTTTCTCTACCTACCTTCTAATCATAGCCGACCTCTTTTACACCTCTCAATCTTATCCCTCCATTTCATATAGTGTCTTCTATATAAGGAGATGCTTCCTTCATTATCAAACCTTCACTATGCATTCAACCCTGACTACGCTTTCGAACTTGCATATGCAATCAAGCCTACTTGCAACCACATTTCTGTTCTTTGTTGAGCTCTTGTGTACATATAAAATCTGAGAGCAAATATATCAAGCAAGATCAATGGAGATAGGAAGAATGGAGATCCAAACCCTATTGGACATGTGATGGTATAATCTTTGTGATTTGATTTGATTTGCATTGTCTTAGGTAATCTTCATATGTTATGGTGGATCTTTGTTGTTGTTAGGCTAGGGTTTTGTGGTTGAATTCATTTAGTCTTTCAATATTGCTGTATCCATTTTCACCCTAAACACTGATCATTCAATTGTATATAAATCATTTCAGTGCATTCGATCTCCTATCTTCTTTCATTAACAAATCCAATTTCATTTCATTTCAATTTTATTTGTGAAAAATAAACATTATTTTCCTAATTAAATTATTATGGAAAATTAGGGTTCGTGACATATTTTGTCACTATGTTATGGGACATAGTCTTTGGAAATGTTTTTATATGCCTGGCAAGTGTAAACAATTGTGTTCTATATGTTGCTCTTATTTCATGAAAGTTAACTTGGTTGTAGAAATTGAAATTTGAAGCTAGTTTTATGCAATAAAATTTTATGAAGAGGATGGATTGGTAAAAGAAATTGATCATGATGGCATGTTTTCTTGTCATATTTGGTAGATGAGTATGGTAATTGTTGTTTACCTCTATTAATACATTAATTTGGTATGATTAAAGGAAGAAAATTCTTGTTTCTCTGCTATGATTATAGATAGTTCCTAGGATGTTTTAAGAAATGTATGGATTTGAAGGTATTTGACCAATGGATAATGGCATTCATAGAGGAATTAGCAATAATGTTTTATTTATTTGTGAAAAGATTCATATGTGCAATTTGTTATTTGTTAGTAGCTGCAGGGCTAATGTTGGCTACATGTTTTCCTTCTAGCCTTATGACTTCTAGGAGTAAGTCAGAACCTAGGGGGCGAGGATGTAGTACCCCTGCCCTAATCAGATTTTTAAAAACCGGTTTGACCTTGGTTGACTTTTTAAGTGGCCTTCTTGGATGGTTGATTTACCATGTTGTAATGTTATAGTTAGATATTATGATTATTGTGTGTACCTGTAAATGTGTTTTCACATCGATTCTTATGTAAGTTTATTTGTTCTTCTGATTCATGTTATTAATCTCAGGCTAACACTTTCATTAAATATATATGTATGCATATGTGGTTCATGGTTGCAGGAGATTGCAAGTACAATACTGCATAGGTACGAGGTTAGTCTCCACCTGGATTCACAGGTTTGAGTGTACCTCATTGGTCCTAAAGAATTGGTTTAGGTAATTGTAAGACCCTCATTTTACACTAGTCGTGCTCAAGTGAGCGTCGTCAGTCATCCGTTAGTTTCCCCTTTGGTTGGGTATGCATGTTGTGTATCTGTTCGGCTTCTTGGGTTGCGTGTTTTGCGTGTGGTGTAATTGAGTATTTAATCCTAAGTATTTAATTTGATTAAATGTGTTCTTTTATGCATTAGTAAATTAAGGGACTAAATTAAATAGGACCCTTTTTGTGTGATTCATCAATAATTAGAATTGCTTAATTCATGTTTGTAGCAAGTTTGATTAAATGGTTATTTTTAAATGATGAATTAATTAAGTTTATGCATTTTGAAAGGAAAGGTTAAATAGTATTCGAAAATAGAAATATTTCACCCTCTTTGGCATTTTGAAATAGAAATGTTAGTTTTAATTAAATTAAGAAAATCAATTTTATACGAAAAAGCAAGTTTTGCATATTTGAATTGTTTGGGGAAAATGATTTTCATTTTTATTTGGAGGAAATTATTCTAAATCCAAAAAATGATTTTTGGTCAAACAATTTTCCTTTTAACCTAGGTTTTGAAAATATTTTTGGAGAATTATTTTTGGAATGAAAATTTTTGGGCATTTGTGGGAAAAGGATTTTGTTGAGCTTGCAGGTTGGGCTCTTCATCAAATCATTCCCAGGATTGTTGAATAAGGTTGGATTCTTGTTTATCTCTTGGTTTTGTTTAATAGAGATTGTTTTGATTTTGAAGAAATCTAGTTGTGCTTGTTGAAAATCTCTTATATTTTGTGGAATAAGGAAGAGTTTTAGTTTAATCTCAAATTCAAACCCTCCTTGCCTTCTTTCCCAACCTCCAGATCAAATTTTGGTTGATCAAATTGATTTATAAATAAAAAAATGGGGTTGGTTGTTCATAATAATTTTTTTAAAAAAACTCCAAATGAATGTTTTCAAATTCAAGTTTTTAATTGGGGAATTAGTTGGATAAATGTGTGTAAAATAATTCTATTTGCCCAAATATGGTATTTGGAAGGAGAGATTTACCCAGTTTTAATTATTCTGGGACTGGTTGTTCAACAAATTTTATTATATGAAACACCTTATATTTAGGAAATTTATTTTTGGGTCTCAGTTTGAGACGTGCAGTGAATTGGGGCTTTATGAATATAGAAATTTATTTATTTAAATACAAAAAAAAAAATTAATTAATTTTGCAACTGCGTCATGTTTGGGCGTGGGGAGTCATGGCTCTACCCATGACCCACTATGGAATTCCACAATTTATGGTTCCACGGCTGTGGAAACCATGACCTGTGGCTCCACACCATGGAAACCACAGCCCGTCGTTCTACAACTGTGGAGACCACAAACCCTGGTTCCCCACGACCGTGGAGACGTCCGTGGAAACCACGGTGGTAACCACAGGTGTGGGGCCACCGTGTGACAAAGAGCAATTAATAAAAAAAAAATTAATGTTATTTTTTTATTATTATTAATTATTAATTAATGTATATTTTTAATTATATATTAATTGCTAATTATTAATTAATGTATATTATTAAATATATATTAATTTTTGTAATTTATAAATTAATGTATATTATTAATTATATATTATTGCTAATTATTAATTAATAAATATTTTTAAAATTTATATTAATTGTTGTTCAGTTATTAATTTATTAATTAAGGTATATATATAAAGATATATATACTAATTAATACCTTTAGTTTGTAAATTTATTTAAATATATGCAAGGAAATTTTATTGCATTGGGAAATGATTACCTAGTTTAGTCTCTTTAAATATATATTTCCGTTTTCTGGAAAGTGTTTATTGGTTTTAGAAAGGATAAGTTTAGATCAATTGTTTCGAACAAGTATGGAATGATGTTTTATTTTGAAAAATAAATATCAAATTCTAGTTGATTAATGTATATTTGATTATATCTTTGTATGTGTTGCATACAATTATAATTATATTAATGTGATTTTGTTTTGAAAACTCATAATGAAGTATTTATATTATTTTATGATGCAAAATAAATTATAGTGAGTTAGTAAGCCATGAGCGACATGTACCTAGACAAGGTAGATAAATCGCAATCAAATTAGATCTATTAGAAAATTGGATTGATTGTAATGTTTAAACGATATGGAGGAAGATTGTCATTTCCGATTTATGCCTATGCATGTTTAATTTTCCAGTATTCACATTTGATTAAGAAATGGCAAGTCCTTGATTGTGATTGATGGATATTGTCATATGTTTATTTTGGTACCTGCTTAGGTCCTTGATCTCAAGTTTTGGACTATTTTCATGTGATTGTTTGTATCTGGTCATGTCCATCTATGCGAGTGTTGGGTGTCGTTATGTGTTTGACTGTAGCTGGTCATGCCTCTAGTCAGAGTACCGTCAGTCAGTGCACCTCGTATGAAGACTCATTTGGCCGTGTGGGTATTCCTACCGTATTGAACTCTTTGGGTTTAGGAGTTTGTTTGATAATGGTCTAGTGTCATATGGGAGAGTGGCTTTCGAGTGGGGGCCATGCCCAAAGTGGTTGCAGGGTAACCCATCAAAAGTGTGTCTAAATAAGTGATAACTTAATAGCATATTAGAGAGCTTAGTTAATGAAAACACTAAGTAAGATAATTGTGCCTCATGCATGGGATGAGGGCTAGTACAGACTCGGCATGTAGTGAGAAGGCCTGAAATGGCAAACCAACAACCTTGTCTTCGCGAAAGGATGTGTTGGGTCCACATGAGACTTGTATGGGCTGGAAGTTTGGGAAAGGTTGTCAAGGTAACCCAGTAGATGGGGTCAGGACCTATGGAGGCCTGCCAGGGTAACCATACCAAGTTATGTGATGACACTTGTCCCTTATGTTCACTAGTGTGCAATTTGTGTTGTCTTTGCTAGGAGCACTGTTGTGGAGTCATATCTGGTTGTTTATGTCTTTGGAAGTACTTGATATTCATGTTGAACAATGGGTTGCTTATGATGGGTTGTGAGGACTTAGTTTCGCGGGTACTCCAGTTTTTCTTATGAGATTGCTTCTTATCATGTTCAGATGGGTCCTTTTCCTTTTTTGGGACCATTGATGTATCTATTGGACCGATGTGGTCATATCTATTATTTGTTTATGTATGCCTAGATGGAAGCATGTAAATGATGTGAACCTTATGTATTCGTCGCCCTATTATTTATCAAAGGGGTTTTGCAATTGAGCAGACCTAGAGATGTAGCCCATTAGGGGTGAACTCCGATATCAATTTGGTGTTTCTTTTTATTTAGCATTTATGGATGGCATTATGGTTAAAATATATAATGTGGATTAGATGATGTTAATCTTAAATGCATGTTTGTAGTTATCTTATTAAATGTAGTAATATGGATCATGAAGAATGTAGGTTGGTATAATGGAAAGTATTCATTAGTTTTTAATGCAATATATGTATGTAAAGAAATTAGATGCATGACATATGTCATATTATAAGATGGAATGAAATGTATGGTTAAATTGTAATGGATGAACTTCTCATGTTATCTATAATTTTAACTTACCGAACAAATTTATCATTGTTTAAAGAATTATCATGTCATTAATTTAATCAACTTAATTGGATTAATTAGCATGAGTTGAGTTAAGTGTTGAATCAAGTTGATAACTCAATGATGAACCAATAGTACCAAACCGGTATTGAGAGGGGGGGTTGAATCAATACAAACAAAAATACAGTCCAAAACTGGTTCGACAGCAAATACTCCAAATGACTGACAAGTAGTGATACTAGTTGAAACCAAGTGCAACTGGCAAGACCCAGAATAACTAAAACAATCATAAATCGGTCACTCACTAAGCTTTCCTCTTAGCTCAATACTATAGTACCATTACACCCTCATGCATGAATAGGTAAACTATCATCTGACTTTAAAACAGTTAGTTCATTATGTTTTATAGACATGCATAAAACACAGAACCATCATATGCTCAACAGGTAATAACAAAGCATCACAAGATAAAAGCATCACACATGACACACATATTTTTCACGTGGAAACCCAACTGGGAAAAACCACGGTGGGGATGAATACCCACAAACTTGTTGTTGAACTCTTTTGAAGTCCGCTCTGTTCTTGTCCGGTTAAAGACATTACAATAGGTTCTGCTAGGAACCGATCCTGTTAGGGATCACCCGATTAAGGGATGGCTACAATACCTAGTTAAGGGTTAAACCTAGTTAGGGTTACCTTGTTAGAGGATTTTAAGAACTCAATAGCTAAAGGATCTCCAGAGCTCTATAGCTTCTCAGAACTCATTAACTTTGAGTTACCCAGTTAAGGGATTTGAATCAAGCCGGTTAAGACTACCCTGTTAGGGGATTTTGTATCAAGCCTGTTAAGGCTACCCTGTTAAGGGATTTCACAAATATTGAAGTGGTTAGAGATCAACAGGAATTACAATGATTTGGTAACAGCACTCAATGCTAAGGCAGATCTATTTTGGCTCCTCTTCACCTTTAGCACATTCACTTGCAGGTATCTCTTCTTTCCTTTGGTCTGGCAAGGATCACGTATCACTTCACTTGGATACACACATACAACTTTTGCCAACAACTCTGAAAGAAATAGAACATCAACCTTATAGGAAACAGACAGGTCGATAGCAAAAACCCTAAACCCTAAACCTGTTGGGTTAAGCAATTCAAACGGTTCAATCCTAACCGTTGAATCATACTGTATTAAATGCAATAATCTTGAATCAATCTCAAGACATTCTCCATCATCCATTGTCCACCGATTTCATGGCGGCTGATAACCCATCATGCGTTATCACCATTTGACAAACTTCACACATTCCCGAGGTAGATAGGAATAGTCTTCTTCATACAAGATCCTTCACGCACACAGGGCATACGTGGCAACACAATTTGTTATCCATTACCATGCTAACTCATCACACAAAGATCACCAATTGAGTCACTCAGGCTTGAGGCACTCCAACCGGAAACCTTGACATTACCAACTGGTAGTCACACAAGAGTTCCATGTACTAGTTCTCATAACAACATGTCGGTTCACCTTGAAATGTCGGTTCACCAAGAACACATATACCGCTTCACTTTCACATAACCAATTCTCATATCATCATGTCGGTTTACTTTTCATCATACCCGTTCACACATGTGTCGGTTCTCTCTTTTCTTCACACATATACACATGTGTCGGTTCTCTCTTCTCTTCACATATATTGACATCAATGACAACATACAATATCATTATCTCCTTATACCAGTTCACATAATGCCAACAATCTCCCCCTTTGGCATTGATGGCAATATACAAAGATATCTTTCCGCTTCACATCTTCTGCCCCAATTTCTGCAGATATCTTCTCCGTTTCACTTCTTCTCCCCCTTTGACAACAATGCCAAAGTGGAGTTACAAGCAACCCTGTTCCACTATGCTGCTCCCCCTGAGGAGTAGCATTTTTCAACACATCAATCAACAAAAATTTAACTATACAATACCTGACTGATGTGGAGAAAATACGTTTAGTTCACCTCCTAAAGGGGCAGTACCCCTAATTCACCTCTTAAATGCACAAATGTAGTCTTTGGGAGAGGCTTGGTGAATATGTCTGCTAATTGCTCCTTATTGGACACATGCTCCAGTGCAATCTCTTTATTTTGAACCTTTTCCCTCAAGAAATGATACTTAAGCTCAAAATGCTTGGTTCTAGAATGTAAAACCGGATTCTTTGATATATTGATAGCACTTGTGTTATCACAGAATATATTTACCGGTTCAGATATAGGGATTTTGAAGCCTTCCAGTACATGCTTCATACAAATTGTCTAAGTGTAGTTCATGAAAGCTGCAACATACTCTGCTTCCACTGTAGACTAAGAGATACAACTCTATTTTTTACTCATCCATGAGACCAGTCTACCACCAAGAAAGAATGCACCACCAGTTGTGCTTTTTCGGTCATCCACATTACCCGCCCAATCAGCATCTGTGAACACTTTCAGATTGAAATCATTGTTGTATGGGTACCACAATCCATAGTCAACTGTTCCCTTCAGATACCTAAGAATCTGCTTGACTGCAATCAAGTGGGATTCTCTTGGACTTTTCTAGAACCTTGCAATAATGCCAACTGCATGTGCAATATCTGGTCTGCTATGCACTACATAATGTAACTTACCAATCATTGATCGGTATTCCTTCTCATCAACCAGTGCGGAATCATCCTATTTTGTCAATTTGCAACCGGTCACCATCGGTGTACCAACCGGTTTTCTATCTTCCATGCCAAAAGTCTTCAACACCTCTTTGAAATATTTGGACTGAGTGATAAAGATTCCATCTTTCATCTGCTGGATCTGCAGTCCAATGAAGAACTTAATCTCCCCTATGAGTGACATCTCAAACTCTTTCTTCATCTCATCAGCAAACTCATGACTCATCTTGTCATCTCCACCAAAGATAATATCATCAACAAAAACTTCACAGATCAAGATCTGATCTCCTTCAGACTTCAAGTAGATATTGCTCTTCACTTGTTCTCTCAAATCCAATCTTCACAAGATGGGAATGTAGGCACTCATACCATGCTCTAGGTGCCTGCTTTAGACCATATAAGGCTTTATGTTGCCTTCATACCATATCACTGTCTTCATATAGGGAAAACCCATCTGGTTGCTCTATATACACCTCCTCTTCAAGTACACCATTTAGGAATACATATTTTACATCCATTTGATATACTTTGAATCCTTTAAAAGCTGCATATGCAAGAAGCATATGAACTCCTTCCAATCTGGCTACAGGAGCAAAGGTTTCTCCATAGTCTTCTCCTTCTTCTTGAGCATATCCTTTGCACACCAATCTGGCTTTATTCCTAATTACTGTGCCATCCTTATTCAGCTTGTTTCTAAACACCCATTTAGTGCCAATGACATTTTTATGCTCCAGTCTGGGTATCAAGGACCATGTACCATTTTTTTCTATTTGGTCAAGTTCCTCCTCCATTGCCTTGATCTAGTTTTCATCTTTATGAGCCTCTTTGAATGATTTAGGCTCAAATTCAGAGCTCATACATGAGTTTTCTCTGACCTTTCTTCTTGTAAGGATTCCTGCATCCTTATCTCCTATGATCTGCTTAGGATCATGATTTAGCTTGACATACCGAGGAATGGTCTTGATTGGTTCTTCTTGCTTTTCCTCTTCATCCTCATCTTCATCAGTATCAACATTCACCAGTTCAGGAACACTATTACTGGTACTTGGTTGACTAACAATCGGTTCCCAAAAGGTTGCAACCGGTTTATTTACAACTTTCTCATTGCCGGTTTCCTCAGTTTTCTCAGAGGATTCATCAACTCTTACATTGATGCTTTCCATAATTCTCTGAGTCCTATTTTTGTAGTACTTGAAAGCTTTACTCTTGGTGGAATATCCTAGAAATATTCTCTCATCACATTTAGCTTCAAATTTTCCCTGATGTTCACTCCTCTTGATGTAACATTTGCTACCAAATACCTTAAAGTAGCTAACCACGGGTGTCTTACCGGTCCAATACTCATAAGGGGTTTTGTCCTTACCTTTTTTGATGCGTACCCGGTTCATAGTGTAGACTGTAGTGCTCACCGCTTCTCTCCAAAAGGTGTGAGCTACCTTTCCTTGAATCAACATAGTTCTAGTTGCTTCAACTACAGTCTGGTTATTCCTCTCTGCTAGGCCATTCTACTGTGGAGTCCGGGGGGCAGACAGTTGTCTCTTGATGCCAAATTCTTCACAATACTTGTTGAATTCATCGGAAGTGAATTCCCCTCCTTGATCAGTTCTGAGACACTTGATCCTTTTATCGCTTTCCTTCTCCACTAATGCTCTGAAAGCTTTGAATTTCCCAAAGGCTTCAGACTTGTCTTTCAAGAATGTGACCCACATCATTCTTGAGCAATCATCAGTGAGGATCCTGAAGTACCTATCACCCTGCACACTCCTAGTTTTCATAGGACCACACAAATTAGTGTGTACAAGATCAAGAAAGTTGTCAGCAGTGAAAGATTTACCTTTAAAAGTTGAGGAAGACATTTTCCCCAATTGACACTCTCTACATAGGGTATTATCCAGTTTGTTTAGCACCAGCAACCCTCTAACTACCTTGTTCTTACTAGCCTTTACAATGTTATCAAAGTTTACATGACAGAATCTCCTATGCCATATCCAACTATCATCAAGCTTAGCCATAAGATAGGTACTTAAATTTGCATTCAACTAAAATAGGTTACCTTTGGTCTACATTCCAGTGGCTACCAATTTACCATCTTTTCCTTTGATTCTGCAAACTCCATTCTTGAATTGCAGAGTGAGGCAACTGTCATTTAGCTGAGCAACACTTAAAAGGTTGTGTCTGAGACCATCAACCCAGTACATATTGTCAGCACTTCTCTTTCCATTCAGAGAGATGGACCCTCTGCCTTTGACCATGCATGGTGCATCATTGCTAAAGCGAACCACACCACCATCATACTCCTCCAAGGATAGAAACTTGCTTCGGTCATGAGTCATATGGTAAGAAAAACCACTATCAATGATCCACTCATTTGAATTATCAAACCAGGAGACAAGAGCCTTCTTGTGTACCACATCTTCCTTTCCAGCAACAAACATAATGTCTTCATTCTTTTCATCTTCTGATTCCTCATTTGTGACACCTTCATCAACTGCCACAAAATAGTTTCTTTGGTTTCCTCCTTTGAATTTCTTGAACCTTTCCGGTTTATCCTTGTTGTCACTATTAGGATAGTTCATAGAAATATGTTCTATTCGGTTACAGGAAAAATATTTCAAAGGTAGCTTACCTTTGTATTTACCAATTCCTTTTGAAAATTTCTTGGCAAGAAGAGCTTCAAATTCCATCAGAAACTCTTCATCATTCATTTCTCTGCTCTGATTAGGTTCCCCACTAGTGCTAGCCTCTTTTCCTTTTCTGGATGGTATAGTAGAGGCTTTAAATGCTGATTCTATCTTTTGAATACTGCCATCAAAACTATTCAGCTCATAGGCTGTCAACTTGGCTATGATGGAGTCCAAGGACACCTTAGACTTTTCTATTGATCTCAGCTCTTGAATAGTAGCGACCCTTATTGCATAGACTGGCAACAGGGATCTCAGGACCTTACTTACCACAGTGGAATCTTCTATTTTGCCACTTGCACTCTTGATTTCTCCAACAACCATTTTGATTCTTATTCCATACTGTTGAATGGTCTCTCCTTCAATCATCCGCATGTCTTCAAACTTCCCTCTCAGGCTTTCTTCCTTAGCCTATTTTACATGCTCATCACCATCATAGATATTTTCAAGAGCATCCCATACCTCTTCAGGATTTGCCTTGTCCTGAACATCAATAAACTCAATGTCAGATAGACTACTGATGAGGGCTTCCATGACTTGCCCATTTTCTTGTATCTCTCTCTTTTGGTGATCGGTGAGAGTACCGGTAGGAACAACATATACATTTTCAACATAACTTCAGAGTTGAACACCCATGCTTTTGATGAATATCTTCATCCTGTGTTTCCATATACCGAAATTTTCCCTGTTAAACTTTGGACCTTCCCTCTTCATCATTTGACTAGGATCTTTTCCTCAAGCGGTTAAGCTTACAACACAGAGGACCTCGACTTCTCTGATGCCAATTGATAACTCAATGATGAACCAATAGTACCAAACTAGTACTAAGAGAGGGGGGGTGAATCAGTACAAACAAAAATACAATCCAAAACCAGTTCGACAACAAATACGCCAAATGACTGACAAGCAGTGATACTAGTTGAAACAGAGTGCAACCGGTAAGACCCAGAATAACTAAAACAATCATAAACCGGTCACTCACTAAGCTTTCCTCTTAGCTCAATACTATAGTACCATTACACCCTCATGCATGAACAGGTAAACTATCATCTGATCTTTACAACAGTTAGTTCAATGTGTTTTATAGACAGGCATAAAACACAAAACCATCATATGCTCAACAGGTAATAACAAAGCATCACAAGATAAAAGCATCACACATAACACACATATTTTTCACGTGGAAACCCAACTGGGAAAAACCACAATGGGGATAAATACCCACAAGCTTGTTGTTGAACTCTTTTGAAGTCTTCTTTGTTAGGAGCCTTGTTCGGTTAAAGACATTACAATAGGTTCTGCTAGGAACCGATCCTGTTAGGGATCACCTGGTTAAGGGATGGCTACAATACCCGGTTAGGGTTACCTTGTTAGAGGATTTTAAGAACTCAATAGCTAAAGGATCTCCAGAGCTCTATAGCTTCTCAAAACTCATTAACTTTGAGTTACCCGGTTAAGGGATTTGAATCAAGCTGGTTAAGACTACCCTATTAGGCGATTTTATATCAAGCCTGTTAAGGCTACCCTGTTAAGGGATTTCACAACTATTGAAGTGGTTAGAGATCAACAGGAATTACAATGATCTGGTAACAACACTCAATGCTAAGGCAGATCCATTTTGGCTCCTCTTCACCTTCTGCACATTCACTTGTAGGTATCTCTTCTTTCCTTTGGTCTGGCAAGGATCACGTAACACTTCACTTGGATACACACATATAAATTTTGCCAACAACTCTGAAAGAAACACAACATCGACCTTATAGGAAACAGACAGGTCGGTAGCAAAAACCCTAAACCCTAAACCTATTGGGTTAAGCAATTCAAATGGTTCAATCCTGACCGTTGAATCATACTGTATTAAATGCAATAATCTTGAATCAATCTCAAGACATTCTCCATCGTCCATTATCCACTGATTTCTTGGTGGCTGATAACCCATCATGCGTTATCACCGTTTGACAAACTTCACACATTCCCGAGGTAGATAGGAATAGTCTTCTTCATACAAGATCCTTCACGCACACAGGGCATACGTGGAAACATGATCTATTATCCATTACCATGCTAACTCATCACACAAAGATCACCGATTGAGTCACTCAGGCTTGAGGCACTCCAACCGGAAACCTTGACATTACCAACTGGTAGTCACACAAGAGTTCCATGTACCAGTTCTCATAACAACATCTCAGTTCACCTTGACATGTCGGTTCACCAAGAACACATATACCGCTTCACTTTCACATAACCAATTCTCATATCATCATGCCGGTTTACTTTTCATCATACCGGTTCACACATGTGCCGGTTCTCTCTTTTCTTCACACATATACACATGTATCAGTTCTCTCTTCTCTTCACATATATTGACATCAATGACAACATATAATATCATTATGTCCTCATACCGGTTCACATAATGCCAACACAAGTAATCACGTTGGGAAACTCTTTAGGTGTTGTGTGCAGGAAAAGTAGGTGAATAAAACTTAAAATGTGAAAATAATGAGAAATACTAGTCCACACACACACACAGGACTTCTTGGTGCAAGCTATGGAGTAACGTAATATTACTCAGCTTCCCAAGGAGGGTCCCATGGTTCTCTATCTCACAATGTCCCTCAAACCAATGTTTTTGCTCTCATATTACTGAGCAAAATGGTTTAGGGATGGCAAATATGAGAACGAGAGATGCTTTTGATTGATTTTAGTATGAGATGTGTACTAAGCTATGTATGATGCTAAAATGCAATAATCTAAATGATAAGATGACGAGATTAGTATGAAGATTATCCTAGCATACTATATTTAGTCTATGATTGAGCTAAAATGATAAATAAAGTAATCTAAGCATGCATATTTAGTCTATTTCCTGATTTAAAGAGAGGCTAAATGATGAGCATAAAGATGATATTTAAAGCTTGAAAGAATTTGAGCATAAGTGTGATGCTTCAAATTTGAAAGATGATTGTTAAGAATGGAGGAATGAGAGCTCTATTTATAGCACAAACAGGGCAATGGATGGTCAAGATTGAATGGTTTAATCAAGGGCCAAGTTTGAAAGTTGGGGATCCATGTGCACAATTTGCACCAATGACATGGTGACAAAAGTCAACATAAGATTGGGTTGAAAGAAGAGGTTGGAGGCATTAAAGGCTTGAGAAGACCTCATGGTTATCTAAAGGTTAAGGGTCAAGTCTAAATTAGGTTTATCCATTGGATTAAGAGTTAATCCAAGAATAAACCTTTGTGCAAATGATTAAGAGATAATCATGGTCAAAGCATTGATGGCCTGATGAGACCTTTGGGTTGGGTAGAGGTTGAGTCAAAACAAATGTTTTAACCATGTGGGAGAGTTTGAATTAACCATTAATGGTTATTGGAGACTTTGGGGATTAAGTGGTTGAAGGTTGGAAGCCTTCAATGGTTTTCAAAGACTTTAAGGGTTTTGGTGGTTGAAGGTTGAAAACCTTTAATGGTTATCAAAGACTTTGGGCCATTTGAGAAGTGACTTCCCTTTGCTTAGGGATGTGACAAAGTTTAGAGGAGGGTTAGCTTAATTAGAAGCATTTAGAAGATTCTAGAAGGGATTAGGAAGGGGTTTGGGATTTTGCAAGTGGATGGGGGATAATAGGATTTAATTGAATTAAATGATTTAATTCAATTTGGTTATAATTTGGGGAAATTAAATAAATTAGATTTATTCAATTTAGGATAACTATTTAATTAAATTTGAATTTAATTAAAAGTGGCTAGGGGGATTTAATTGAATAAAATGATTTATTCATTAAATGGTATAGTGAATTTTATTTAAATAAATTGAGTAATTTACTTAATAAAATAGAAGAATGTGGATAATTTAATTAAATTGGATTTAATTAAATAGGGAAATGAACATAAAATATTCATTTAGGAATGTGGTCATTTTTATACGTCTACAGGTGTTATTTAAGTCTTGCATTGTGTAATCTGAACTTAATGTTAACTCAATGTATCTTTTATTTTGTTTTAACTTAAAAAAGTAAAAATTGCACTCTAATCTTGTGTTTTAGCTTTATCCCTTCGAGGTTTCCTAGCGGGGCATTACAACTTTTCTACTTGCAGTCATGGTTCTCCCCTGCTCGATCTTCCTTTTTACTTTGTCAATCGAAGTCATAAGATTGTAAGTCCATTGGGGGCTTGGTGCATCTTGCCTCCTTAACATGGTGAAACTCTTTCAATCTTGTTCCCTTGTACTTTACCGACAGTATTGGCAAATGCTCACTAGTACATTCGGAGCTGATTTTTGATGACCGTTTATCAAATTTTCAACAAATTTTCATTGGAGTGTTGACAAAATCCACCGTCGAAAACTCAGCATTGGATTGGTCGATGATGCCATGCCTGTCGAAAATTCGACAATCCAATGGACTCTACCGACAGTCAAAGAAGTTGTCGGTCGAAAGCTTGGTATTCATCATAATTCCGACGATGACCATTTTTATTAAAAAAAAGTAATAATTATTATCGATATATAAAAAAATAATACCTGAAAAAAGCCCTTTTGGTTTCTAATTTGGCGTTACTGTACTATTCACTTAAGTGATGGGTCCATTTATCATAAAAGTGTTCTCCCCTTGTCATTTACCTAGGCGGTCCCTTTAAATATTTTATTCTTGTTCGCTTTTAATCTACCTTTTCTAATGTTCGTCGGGCCTTATAAGTATCATGCGATTTTCTGTTGATCTGACGGCCTGCGTTGATTCACGACCAAAAAGTGCTCGAAACTTAGTTTTTGCGAAGTAGCGAAAGGCGAAGGTGGACCCAACATATAGGTTTGGACCAAAGCTAAACACCGATCAAGTTTCATTTGATCGGACGAACAACGTGGTTTCGTGAGATCAAGCTGAACTTGTTTTAACCTTCGTGAAGTGGCGAAAGGGTTTGGCGGGTCCCAGAGATAAGCGGTCTTCTTTGGTTAAAGAATGATCGGGTTGGAAAAAGATCAATGGCTTCTCATTGTTTCGTGGTCAGGAGATTCATGAGCTATACCTTCAGTGAAATAGCGAAAAGGTGGAGGGTCCCGCTAAGAGTGGTAGTAAATGTGGTAACCCCAGTTGGCGATGACATGGCAGTGACAAGGCACTGAGTTGGCGGTATGCAGTGGGTCCGGGCAAGGTTGTCATTAAAAGAGTAAACAATGAGCAAGTTCTTGAGATCTAACAGCTCACGTGAATTCGTGAAGATAAGATGCTAGCAAGTTAGTCATTGCGAAGTAGCGAAAAGGTCGATGGGCCCAAGGGACAGGCATGGCATGAAGTTAAAAGCAGATCAGGTCTATTTTGATCTAACGGTTCTCATGGTTTTGTGGTTGCAAGCCAAATGAAGAATAATGTTCAAGAAGTCATGAAAGACAGGTGGAAATCACACGGAGGAGTGACGTGGCATAACAGTTGTCACTTTTTGTAGAGCTTTTTGTAGAGCTTGGAAAAAGATCAATGGCTTCTCGTTGTTTCGTGGCTTGGGAGATGCACGAGCTATACCTTCAGTGAAATAGCGAAAAGGTGGAGGGTCCCGCTAAGAGTGGTATTAAATGTGGTAACCCTAGTTGGCGATGACATGGTGGTGACAAGGTACTGAGTTGGCAGTATGTAGTGGGTCCAAGCAAGGTTGTCATAAAAAGAGTAAACAACGAGCAAGTTCTTGAGATCTAACGGCTCACGTGAATTCGTGAAGATAAGATGCTAGCAAGTTAGTCATTGCAAAGTAGCGAAAAGGCCAAAGGGCCCAAGGGACAGGCATGGTATGAAGTTAAAAGCAGATCAGGTCTGTTTTGATCTAACGGTTCTCGTGGTTTCGTGGCTGCAAGCCAAATGAAGAATAATGTTTGCGAAGTCACGAAAGATAGGCGGAAATCACATAGAGGAGTGACGTGACACATGGTTTAAAAAAGTGGTTGAGGGCCTGCCTAAATGTAACCAGTAGTTATGTGGGAATAGTAAAAGGGAACACGTGGCGGATTAAGGGTGGAACCAAAAGGAGTTTCCAGGGCTAATGGCCAACTGTCATGTGGTGTTTATTAATCAGATAACAAGTGGGGTAAGTAATTCTCGGATAAAGGGCCCACTTAAAAGGCATTCATCTCAAGATTGATCCAACACTTCTCATTGTTTCATGACCCGAAGATGCCCGTAGCTTAACCTCAGTGAAATGGCGAAAACTGTTAGCCATCAAGATGAGGCACGGTTAGTTAAAAGAATTGACGATCCTGGTTGGAGTTAAAGGCCAGGTGATTTGAGTTTGATCTAACGCTTGGCGCAGCCTCACGAAGGAAAAGTGCACGACTATTAAACTCCGCGAAGTGGCGAAAAGGAGGTAGGGCCTGACACTTAAGCAAAGAGATTAAATAGAGATAAAGGAGATGTAAGTTCTCAAGATCCAATGGCCAGCGTTGTTTCATGAAAGAAAAGAGCACGGGTTTTATGTTCTGCGAAGTAGTGAAAGAGCAAAATAGAGGAAAGACTTAGAGAAATATTGACCCATTGGAGCCAGTTTTGAATTCGATTTGGCGAATTTAATTTTGAAAAGAAAGCCGAAGCATGCGGAGTTAATTTCTAAAAACTTAAATGCCAACTTGCCCTTTTCAGTTTGCATCAACTTGATTTCTAAGTATTGTTTCATCAAAGTTTGTTGCAGAGCGAATTGTTGCAGAGCGATTTTCTTTAGGTGAATAATCAGGTTTCTTGTGCTTTTCTTGATAAATCTTGGTTTGTTCTCAAATACTGCTGTGTGAATTACTTCATTAGAGGTCTGTGCTAGCTTCTAGTGGTATAATTGTTTGACCAGAATGGCACCCAGAAGAGAATTTATAGGGAAAGTGAATTACGAGAACCAAAATATTTGTGATGATTTTTTAGAGCAATTAACCATGTCCACCAATTCTGGGGCTAAGGCCAAAGAGCTAGTACCTAAGAACCCTCATCTAAAAATTGTAGATGGCCTTTATGATAAGGGTAATTGGTTGAGGGACCCTGAAATAGGATTGTTAAGCTTAGGACTCTTCAAAGTCAGTTTTGGGCAGAGGAATTCCCCAGCTCCTTTGAATGGCATATGGGAGCATGATGTAGGAAAGCTTGTGGTCCCAGGTGTTTTTATGGATGTAGATCTATTAGCCCTGATTGCATAGAATCATGACTCTGTGGCAAGATGCATCAGGAACATAAAGGGATCAGTCTTGATTGAGATAAATGAAGATGAATTCAGGAAAGTGTTTAAACTCAATGAGTCCTCCAATTTGTTAGAACCTATTGACTTTGAGTCATTAGCCCAAGTTTACAACACACAAAGGGATCATCTTAGAAGTGGCCCATTGAAAGAATTCTTTGTAAAGATAGGGGGGTTAAGAGTTGTAGGCCCGAGCACAATGGAACCATTCTCTCTCAACCTATTCACTCTGAGAGCTAACAGTATGTATTGGGCATTAAGCCAGATTTTTGGAGAGGATGCTGAAAAGAATATGCCAACCCATTATATGTTAATGATTGCACAAATTCTAAACCCCTCCCTAGTAATAACATTTTATTATGCCTTATACCTTGCTGATGCAATTCATAAAGGGCTAGTAGGAATCAAAAATGGTAAGGTGGATAGGCCATTTGGATGGTACTCTATGTTAATGCATATGTCTTTGTTCAAAGGGGCTGATTATTTTGGAAAGGAGATGGACCTGATTAAGGTCAAGGATAAAGAGGAGATGCCAGTGCAATTTTGGAGTATTGCTCTATCTTGGGATAGAGAAGATGCAAGTTATTTAAAGTTTGATAGATGCTTTGCATCTAAAATTAGGATTCTTCTATGCAGAGAAAACCCTAGAATTCCTAAGGCTCTTTTGGATTTTTTCATACCAAAGGAGTTTTCAGAGGATATCAAGATTGTTCACAATTGGGGAGACATATATTTGTACCCCCTTTTTACTACCCTATTAGGTCCCATTGAAGATAGGGATTGCAGAAGTCCTGAGACAAATTGGGGGAGTACAAGAAGCAGAGCTAACCAATAGAGGTAAAGGGACTATTTTTCCAACTATTACCATGGCTCACCATTTTGTGATCACTAAGGGTGGATGGAGATTTTTTGAAGAATTCTATAAGCTATATAGGCTGTCTACTGCAGTGTCAAGATGTGTAGACCTCAAGGATTTTTTCAATGGCATGTTCAAAAAAAGAGCAGTGTGCAGAGGTAGGCCACATCAATTTCAGTTCCCAGGAGATCTGATTAGAAATGAATTCAGCTTAGATGAGCAAGAACTGAGGAAGGAGAAGTGGGTGGCATATAAGAAAGCCCTTGATTTTATCCATCAATTTGACACTGGCTATGACCCCCTTTCTAGCTTCAATCCATTTGAGGAGAAAATAAAATTCCTGATTCTTTATTTTGAAGATCTCATGCAGACCTTAAAAGAAAAGAGGGAGGCCATAATGCAAAATGAGCCTAATAAGGCTAAGATGGTATTGGCTAAGCCTGCCTTTGCTAGAGATATCCCACGTGGTGACTATGTAATGCACAAAAGGTCAAAGTACACTGTGATAATGCCAGTGACAGGTGAGCCTTCCACTTCAAAAGGGAAGAGGAAAATTGAAGATGTCATTAACATCCAAGATTCCCCTAAGAAGCAGAGAGTGGGAAAGGAAATTGAAATTGATGAGCCTCAATATTCTCCATCTCAATCTCCTATCCACATTGGAGATGAACAAGCTCTGGCTGAACAATTATTGTAGTTAGGGAGTCTCAGTGAGATTGCCTATACCTATGAGGAGACCCAAGAGGGGAGCCCCGAAGAGCCACCTAATGCTGAAATGGATTTGATTGATGGTGACTTAAAGGGCCAAGAAATGGACCTTATTGTTAAGCAAGCTAGTGAAGAATTCCTAGCTGATAGTAATTTTGTCACATTAGGGGCTTTTATACAGTTTCTATGGAAGCAAAATATTGATCAATTCAAGACTAGATGTGAATAGAGGAAAAGTGAACAGCCTCTTAAAATTATAACTCAGGTAGAAGAAGAGGTTAAGCAAGAAATGATGGAGGAGTTCAAAGCAATCACCCCTGAGAAAGGAAGCGAAATGGTAGCAAAGGCTGGTGTGTTGATTCTACCTGAATGGGATATAGTTGATGCCTTAGTGCTTGATGTAGTGAGGAAAGAAACAAAGCCTATGGAAGGAGTGACATTCAACAAAGATAATGTTGCTCTTGTCATGTGGTCTTAAAAGAAGGATGAAAAAAAAAGAAGGAAGGATGCATTAGATTCTAGCCTCTTAGGAGGCATGATAGTTAAAAGAGTCCAAGTCACAGGGGTAGTGGAAGCTACAAGCACAGTCCTAAAGATTGCAAAATTCAGTGTTGTGGTGGTAGAGAAAGAGGCACAAGAAAAGGATAATCTCCAATTGAAGTTGGAGACTATTTTAAAAGCTTACAATGATGCTAAAGAAGGAACAGCCAACAAAGACAATATAATTTCTAGACTCCAGAGTCAATTGGTAGGTCAACATCATCCCAGTGAATCTTCTACACTCATGATAGCCTCCTCTCCAGCAAGACCCCCTCCTACTAGTCCCATCATTGAATATCCCCCTTCTCTTATGCCTTCTAGTCCCCAATTACCTGAAAATGTCCAACATGAGTTGGAAAAATTGAAACAAGCTCAGACATTGTATGCAAACAAATATGAGGAGAAGGTGAAAGTCACCATCTTGAAGTTTGTTGACTCAGTCAAAACCTCCAATGTATACATAAATATGAAGAGGATTCTTGAGATTTTGATCAAATTGAGAGAAGAAGAAGCCACTTTGGAACCAATCCTGAATAGGTGGGTGCCTAGAGGTAAAGAGTTAGAGCTCATGTGTTCTTCCCATGCAGATGTAGAAGAGAATGACAATCTAAGGTCCACATGTGAGTTTATAAAAGAGATGAATATTCTTTCAGTGGAAGGAGTAGGTATAAAAAGAAAAGCCCAACTTTATAGGAAAGAATATGCAAATCATAAATTTGAAATGTTTCCAGGAGGTTTCATTGGTCCTGTCCAGCTAAAGGAAGAGAAGACTTGGTTAAAGGAGGTGGACCACAATTTGTCCCTAAGGATCAATCAGATTATTAGTACTGATGACACATCCTTATTTGTCCAAACAATTGAGGAAATTGAAAAAGTGAAATCTCATTATGGTTTCATAGAAACAGAGATTGGGCATGTACGAGTCACTTGGAAGCGGCTAGAAGATATGAAACAGAAGATTGCTAGTTTTACTTGGCCTAGTGATGATGTGTATCAGGAGTGGAAAGATAAGTATATGGGACAGAAAGAAGATGCTCAGGAGCAGTTATAGAAGGTTGCAACAGAACAACAAGCAGAGGAAGCCATAGATGCTAAAAAGGACTTATAACCGCTTCTTGAAAATGACTGGTTGTTTGTAACAAACTTTCTTTTGAAGGGTCCAAAGCTTGTATGCATCCATACTATTATAAATGGATACTAGGACTCCTAAAAAAATGATTGCAAGTAATTGTAAGAAAACGCTGCAGAAATTTATCTGAGCTTTTTTCTAGTCTTATGGAGAATACTCTGAGTTTTGTAATATTTTCTCCAAATTATTATCAATATACAAACTAGAAATAGTGTATATACATAAATGTGCATAGCAGTCATAGGGCAACTCATGTCAAATGTGCAAATCAATACAATAAATAATCTTAGTTTGTATCCCTATAGCATCATAATGCAGTCCTTGACCAAGTATGCATACAAGAAACATATAGTTCTATTAAGGCACAAGCATCAAAGTCAGAGGTTATGACAACTAGTGAAAAACATCAAGAACAAAAAGTTTAGTCTCAAGAATTAGGAGTTGTAATAAAAAAACTTACAAGGATGAGGCATATTCATAACTTTTGGAGTCCCACCTTGGATATCAACACTAGAAGCAACTCATATTGTTCGTGTAAAGACAAGACAATATGGGAGTTCATTATACCCAGCAACTCGTGGTGTTGTTGTTCATGTTGGCTCTGTTGGACCCTGCAATTAAGATTCAATATACATTATTCAATAAGATTAACTGTACAACATAATGAAATATTGAAAAGTGTGTTACCTTGTTGAGCTTCGCTTGGTTTCGAGAATAGTTTAATATTCTCTACTTAACAGGGCCAACCACGTGAAGGTGGAAGCTCATTTGGCCCCTCCCCCCCTCCTAACATCACTCTAAATTCCTCGTTAACATCTTATAACATTCATTCATTAATTCTTTCTACCGTTAATAAAATATAGCATTCATTCATTAATATCACATAACGTTCATTAACACATAACATTGATTAACATTAATTGACACGCAACATTCATCAATATTAATTAACACATATCATCCATAGCCATTAATTAGCACATAATTACATTCACTAACACATAAAAATCAGTCATTATCAAATAAGTTAGATTACAATCATTTCTTTCTTTGTTTTTTCTTTGAAGCTATGAAAAGACTAAGTGGAGCATCGGTGTCTTCATCATTCCCCCCCTCTACAGATGCTCTTCCAACTGCTTGTGATCTCAATGTATGCCTAGTCATATACCAAGGATGAGGACACTGAAGTAAAGGGGGGTCCTCTGCAATAACAAAGAAATGGGTTAAATTCAAAAAAAAAAAATATTATCATTACAAGTATTTCATTAATTTAGAGAACATAATTGTTGTGCTCTTTACCTGATGGGGCCACATCATTTTGTGTAGCCTCAACCTCAACATGCTGAACACCATGGTCCTCTTCACCTGAGTCGGGAACATCACGTTCTTGAGGTTGTGTACCCAGATCATGCTCCACTTGCTCACCACCGACTACATGCTCTAAAATATTAACAAGAAAGGTTACATTAATTACTACTCTAATTACAAACTAAGATGTTTAATTGTATTAATAGCTAAATAAATAAATTTGAATAGAAAATGAATACCTCCACTACTGGGATGCACATCTGGACGTTCATGTGCAGGTGGTGTTTCACAATTAGCAGGCTGCATTCCAATGGCATGCATATTGTTATCATTGCTTGCTTATTTAAAACAAATATAGTCACTTTATGTTGGAACTCAACATCAATTAGATTATTGGTAAAGTATTCAATTTGAAACAACTTCCATTTACCATATTTACTTGTGTGACGGATGCACTCAAAGGTTGTGTATGCCCACTCAATTCTTGTAGCTGATCAGCCATGGCCGAATAGCCTTGCTGGTAGGCAATTGAATTCAGAGCCCTACATTTTTGCTTGGTACTGTGAATTTTGCTTGCATTGTTTGATAAAAAAAAAACATTTGCAATTTATTAATATTTTGAGACAATATGGGAGTTTACATGAGATACTTACAATTCGTGCAGCAAGTTTCATGTAACCACCAGAGCCGAGTTTGTGTTGCCCATGCTTTTCTTGCCTTGCCTTGGTTGCCTTTGATGTGTCACTTGGTCTATAAAAAGTTTGAAATATGTTAGATTATATAAATATAAAGAGTAATTAATTAGTACATAATTACATTCTTAATAGTATCACGTACCTTCTTCTGGCGTCTACTGGTGTATTTCCTTTTTTCCTTTCAATTCTCTCCTTGGCATCCAAAATTAGGTCCTTCCACTCCCTCTCTAGAATCATGGGGGGACGCTCGTACTTTAGGTTCCTCTCCAAATGGGTCCTGTATTGGTCCCTCACATACTTTAGATATGTGCCAACTTTTTCAAGGAGCTTGGTTTTGTCAAAGGTGTCATTTCCAAACCACTCAACCATTTGGTTTGTCAATTCATCTTTTAACCTTTTTTCTTGGTCATTCCACCTTTTAAAGCAAAAACAAACCTGTTAGATTCAGAAAAGAACTGAAGCTACATTTATTACACTTCAAGAAATGGATCAAAGGAAAAGTATTCTAGCAATGATATGAAATCAAAAGTGGATAAGGGTTAGTTCACATATGATGTACCACCTTTTACGTATGGTGGGCCAAAATATTTGCAATGCAATGTCACTAAGATGTTTATAGAAAATTTCATTGCTTGCAAAAAATTCATGGGATTAATATTAGTCCAAAATGAGTGATCATAAAGTAAATTACAATTAGAGTATATATAATAATTTTAAAGTACCTGGAACCTTTTGTATCTTTAAGGGGAGCATTTCTTCATCGCTCACCACAAATGTGGCCTGCAATGTTCCCGTACTAGCAATACGAGAAGATCCAAGAAATGATGCTATGTTATTAGTAGTAGTCACCTGTGGCACATCCTCATGTGCATCTCCTCCTGCAAAAAATGAATCCACTATGAAATGGCATTAGAATTCAAGAAAGAACACTTGAAGGGAAATAAACACATGACAGAAGATAGAGAAAAAGAGGGATCTACCAACAGTGGGCAGGTCAATATGACGTGCACTAGAGGATGTCTGCATGCTACATGTTGCCGACATTGCAGTTGGCAATACAAGTGAGGGTGACCTCTGATGAGGCGGCGTCGACATTTGCATAGTAACATTGACAGCACCTAAAGAATAATACATTAAATATATCAAACATTAAATATATGAAAAGTGCAAGAATTGTAAACAAGGATGAACCTTTATTTTGAAAATTGACAGTATCAAGTATGATGTGTTTTGGGTACTCAGAGTGATAAGCCAAGCAAGTGATAATACAAGAAAATCATCATCACCTGATCCTGCAACACCCTGATCGTAGGAATGACTTTCATGAGGGCGGATAAATTGTTGTAAAATAATACGTACATATTTTAGTTAATGACATAAAAAGAGAATAAAATATAAACCATTATTGAACTTTTGTTATAATTAAAGCTTTCATTACTGCTTACTTGCAAGTTTTTTGTTGTCTTATACAATAATTCCACCCTCTATCATATCTCATCAATGGTAGGATGCACGGTTGCCAAAGCAACAATCTCTTTTCTAATTTTTATAAGAGGCATTTTAAAGAATTTCACAAGGTCTGTGGCATCTTCAGGGTCATCATTGCTTAACCCTAATGATTCCACATCCATAGAAAGGTGCTTAGGTATTGCAACTCCCTTTCCTTTTCCCCGAACATCCGTCTGTGTCAAGAATATCATTAACAATTACAAAATTAGTATAAATCACTAAAAAAAAGAACATAATAATGTAACAGTTTGCTTCTACCTAATTTGTACAATTACAATGAGGTTTACTAGCTTGGTAGAAGTGTCACAAGGTACATCTCTATCTGCGATATGTGATGGATCCATGTCGGCCTGTGACAAAGAATAAATATAAAAAATGTTAGCGAAATTACATCATACACAACATGAACAACATGAACTTTGTAGACAAAAAGTGTATTAAATAATAAAAAGATGTTGTCATCAAAATCATTGTAAATTTTGTAATTCCTTACCTTTACTTTATGTAGACTATGCAGGATCCTCAACTAAATGGTCACATAAATAGTCACATAGCTAATAAACAATCCAATTTCCATAAATAAACACAGTTTAAAAATTGTCACATAAATAGTCACACCCCCTATCTCCATCTCCATATTAAAAGGTGCATCATGAATTAATTATGTAATGGCATTAGAATTCAAAACAAAATGAATTAATTATGTAAAAAAAATTCTATCAAGAAATCAATATTCAATAGATAATATACTAATCGCATTCCTCATACATTTCATTCCTCATCATCATGAACATCAAGGCCATCATCGCCATCATCATCATCATCAACGTCTTCACCATCATCATCATCATCATCATCATCATCATCATCATCATCATCAACGTCTTCACCATCACCCTCATCATCATCAGCATCATTATCATCATCATCATCTTCTTCTTCTTCTTCTTCTTCTTCTTCTTCTTGTTCTTCTTCATCATCATTGTGAAACTATCGATCATGATCATCATCCACTTCATCTTCTACTTCTTCGGTATCTTCTTCTTCCACCACATTATACTTTATTGGCCTTCCTCTTGGATCATGTCTAACAACAAATGACCAACCCGGTTTATGTGGAACCTCAGAGTAAAATACTTTCTTACATTGGCTTGGAAGAACATAGGGCTCATCCCCAACTGGTTCAAATGACCTTGTATTTAGCATTATAAAATCATTATCATGTTCAATAACTGTTCTATCAGGATCATTTTTATTCAATCATAGCTTGTACCATTTGACGACGAACAAAACTAATTTGAAGGAATTAAAGTCACACTCAAGTATATCATCCAAAATGCCATAGTATCAATTTTGAGACTGTTGAGGATGAATGTCATTTCTCGATGAAATAATTGTCACCTCAAAGACTGCAGTGATGCCAGAATCACAAGTTTTCTTCGTGTCATCCAACTTTTTTATGCAAAATTTATGACCATTGCAGCACATAGCGTTGTGGTGTTTGACCTGCGTTATGTCAAACATGTAAAATTAATTGCATTGTGAGTTGATAAACATATGGGTGATTAATAAATTTATACATACCTATTTATCTCTTAAACCATATGCTAAATCAATTTCCCTTTGCGTAACATTGGAATCTCCATTACGATGTGCTTCTTTAACCAATGAAGCCACACCTTCGCATGTTAACGTGCGTCCAGAATGTTGACAATGTTCAATCCATACCGTCATCCAATCAAGATTGTTTGCAATATACAAGTGTAGTGCATCCCACTCTTGACCAAATATACAAAAAATAAATAGACGTCTTACAATAGATTTATTTTGAAGATTAAGAATTAATTAACTACAATAACATCTTATAATTACCTCTCACTTTCCGCAATCGAACTTTCCCCGTCAAGTACTCCCCTTCAAATTTGTTAATGGTGTTGGGATCCCAAATGCGATCCATGTGGATCTTTACTACAAACTTAGGAAGATATTTATAAATGTACACCATAGTCTGGTATACCATATATCCCTCCACCATAGAACCCTCAGGATGTGCTCTTTGTTGAACCAAAGCGTTCAAAAATTTCAAGTGCCTCTCAACCATCCACATTGACCTAGTGTGTACAGGTCCACACAATTCAATCTCCTCAACTTGGTGTATGAGGTAGTGTTCTTGTGCATTGAAAAAAGCTGGAGGTAGACACTTTTGCATTTCACACATTAAATGAGGAATTTTTCTCTTCCAATATTTTATATCGTCTTTATGGATTTCTTTACATGACAACCACCTACAAGGTATTCAAGACGCAAAAAAATATATTACATAAGAAGTAAAACAAATCGCAAATATAATATCTATACAACGAACTAAACAAATATCACTACTTACCTTATTTATTTTCTAAGATCATATATGACTTGCTTTACATTATTGTCGAAGTCGTCTGGGAGAGATAGAGGTAGAACATACTGCAACAATTATAAAATTATCTTTTCATTTTTTTGTAACATAATGAAAAGTACACGTACGCTCAGTACTTAAATACATACTAAAAACACAAGAACATGAATTACCTTAATGAAGGTATGCCAATCATGCGTTTTTATCCCTGGCCCAAATTCAATTTTCTTTGATATGAGATTGTTTATGTTCGCAGCAAATCCTGTGGGAAATCGAATTTTTCATATGACTTATTTTATAGCATTGCTTTGTTGGTCCGTTAATAACCAAGGAAGCTCACTTATATTAATCTGGTCTCCATGGATATTTGATTGAATGACATTTATCATTGCATGATTGGAATCCTGAATGTCACTACATATTTTGACAATTTTTTCTTTGTCACGCCTTCCATCCAATATTTTCCATAATGTCTCTGTTATATTCTTTCCAATATGCATAGTATCAAACAAATGAACAATTTATAACTTCTCGTAGTAGGGCAACCTACTAAATTGTTGGGGATAACTTTTTATTCCCTTAGGAAGGTGGTCATTTATGCCTTCACGACCATCATGATCATCAATCACATCATCAGTAAACAAAACAAAATAGAAAAGATGTTTTATGACAAACCAATAGATGGAATGGCATTACCTTGACAATTAATTCTATTATATTCCAACTTCCACAAGTGAGGTGTCATTCTTTGTGGCTTTGATGTGTTCTCTTCTTTCCCATTGAAACTGTGTAGGGGAAAAAGTGAGACTAGGTTAACATGCCCTAATCCTACCTTTTGACACACATTACGGAATACGAAAGAGCCTAGATGTATCACACAATTGGCTACTTCTTTTTGTGAAAGAGAGAGCCACGGGCTACCTATAAGGATTTCTATTCCTTTGTTGTAATTGAAAGATAAAATGATACAAGTTCAAGTCCTAATCCCAAAATGCATGTATAAACTAATAACAAGATTGCAGAATTGAGATTAAACAATGAACAGCTGTAAACACAAGGATAAAACAAGAATGCAGATGCGTACCCAGAGTCAAAATCTGATTGAAAATGTTCAGGACGGGGGCGTGGGTGCCACTGTCCTAATACTGTGCCGGAAACTGCACCTGAAACTGCTATCTTGCACTCTGGAAAACTGTCGGAAATGTTGTCTGTCAGGAGGACTAGGGCGCCCAGCACCTCTGTCCCAGGGACCAGGGCACCCAGCGCCCCTGTCCTGGTAGGACCAGGGTGCCCCACGCCCCTATCCAGGTCTTTTGCTCTGCAATTTGGTGTGGAGTGTTGTCTCGACTTGCTTTTCCTGGATCTGTAACCTACGGCGTCGTCCGAGTCCCGAAACCTACACTTATATCTGAAAAGGGTGTGGGTGGCTATATAGGGTTTTGCCTTAGTCAAACCCCCGCTTCGGTGATTTCCACCTCCACGAATAGCCAAGTTGTATTGTAAAATGTATTGTGTGTGCAGACCTTGTGTGTGTGCAAGATCCTAAAATGCAAGCAAGCAAACTAGAGCAACCTAGAAAGTAAACCCTAATTGCTTGTAAATGATAATGTAAATGCTCTAAATCAAGATGCAAAGTGATCTAAAGCATGAACAAGTGATGTATTGAAGCTTATGCAAAGACATGAAAACAACATGAAATCATACCCAACCCCAAGGGAGGGGTACAAGCCAATCTTCAGTCGGTAATCTCCTATTGTTCTTCAATGCCTTCCAAGCCCTAAATGGATGAGTGAAATTGATAAATGCTTGATAGAGGGATGTTGAATGTTGTTGAGGTCTTCAAAGATCTGCTCTTTCGCTGCATATGAGGTTCCTAAAAACAAAAATCGGATCCCTTCAAATGAAGAAAGAGAGCTCTTATGTATGAAACCCTAGGTCATAATTTCATCTTTTGGCCGACCTAGAGATTGAATCTCCTGCCAATTTCTTGGGGTTAAGCTTTATTTTATGATTGGATTGTGCTCCTAAAATTTCAAGAAAAATGTCTGGGACCATGTGCACTCTGGGCGCCACGGTCTCGACAACTTTTCACCAAATTTTTAGGGCCGTCGGATATGATGATTTTAGAGAGAATCCCGAAATTACAGGTGATTTCGAGATGTTTTGACCCCCGAAACCAAGCCCCCAAGTTCAAAATAGGACTTAATTAGAGTTTTTGATTGAATGATGTATTGGAGGAATAAAATGAAAAGGGCACACTTTAACGAAAGGGCCCAACTTTATGATGTGGAGAATGGTGAAATAGGACCTTAGACCTAATTAATTTGATTAATTAAGTGCTAAAGGAGAAATGCAATGCAAAATGTAAAATGCACCAAGGCGGGTGCTACACTAGGTGTGAAATTGTACCACCCTAGCAAGTGCGTACAATTTACGACGCTACATTTAGCCCCCACTTTAGCGATCATGTGAGTACTACGTGCATATGCAAGCTAAAGTACAAAAAAGTAAACATTATTTGAAAAAGGATATATCCATAAGTTGTCGGACGAAGCCCCCAGCGGTATCTGCAGTACACAGTTAGGAACCGCACCCTACAAAACACACGTTAGATCACAAAATCACCTAATGCTTACTAAGGAAAGTGATGAAATTTGTGAGTAGCTATATGCCCCCCCCTATTTCGACTTGCTTATAAGGGAGGTGAAACAGGGTAGCATGTTTACTTATGACAAATTGTGTAAGAGAGTATTGATGAGGGATGTTCACTGAATAGGCTTCATCAGAGCACTTTTTGGAACATCCCGAGAGTAGGGGAATGAAAATACGATTCCTACGCAACAAACGGCTTGAAAATCGCATCTCCCAAACTCAAGTTATGATGAAATGAGTGATAGAGGAAAATTAGGGTTTTGAAAGTAAAGGTAAAGGAATGAAAGTATATACCTTGAAAGTGACATTTGCATTTGTCACTTTGTTGATTTTAGAATACTGTTCATTGCAGCAGAGCCCACATAGCCATCATCATGCCTTCACGATGACCGGAGCGTCCCATGAGGATTGAGATCCTGCGCCAGGCTGTGATCGACGACGAGCCACTAGACGAGGTGAGTTGACTGAATGTTGACTTTTGATTTTCTGCATTTGACTTTTTGTGATCGTTTGTGGGCCCTAGAATCTGACCCTGGGTCCCACCCAGGGCGCCATGGTCCCTGTGGGGTGCCATGGTCCCTGTGGGGCGCCATGGTCCCCTCAAGGCGCCATGGTCCCTGACAGGGCGCCATGGTCCCTGACAGGGCGCCATGGTCCCTGACAGGGCGCCATGGTCCCAATCAGGACTTGGCAAGAGATGTCAGGGTTAGCATACAATGTTTGACAGTTTGCATGAATGATTTTGATGATTGAGTACTGATTATAGTTATGTTTTTGTGTTGCAGGGTCTCCCATACATGAGAGAGCATATGGCGGGACAGATTCTTCGCAGTTTGCGAGATCAGATTCCCCGGCTGACTCAGGTAGAGAGAGACACATTGTCGATCGTGGGTTTATGGTATGCGATCCTCATGCTAGCCATTCAGTTCCATCCTACGATGCTAATGGCACTGATGGAGCGATGGGATCCTAACACATGCACATTCCATCTTCCAGTAGGAGAGCTGACGGTTACACTTGAGGATGTGTACCGCATACTTCGTCTTCCTATTAGAGGAGCTACTATGACATACGCGACCGATCAGTCTATGGAGGACCATCAGAGGGAGCAGGTATATTGCATAGGGAGAGTCATGTCGAGCGAGACAAGAGGTCGCATCATGGTCAGCTGGCTCTTACATCCTATAGGAGAGGTGCCCCTTGTGAGACGTCTTATGATCGCCATCATAGCACTAGCCGTCTGCCCTAATGGGCAAGGTACGCACATGCATGGGGGTCTCACATGGTGCATCAGAGCTATGGAAAGACACAGGAGAGTATATGCTTGGGGTCGGAGTATGCTTGCACATCTCTATCATGACCTTGAGGAGTATGTGTTTGGACAGGGTTGCAGCTTGATGACATGCAAACTTCTGCAGGTGTGGATATTTGAGCACTTCACATGCACCAGGCCTGTCGGCTTTTTGATGAGTATGGCTAGCGAGCGACCTAGGGTGTTTGCTTATCCACTTACCAGTGAGTGGAGATTTAGAGATCTGCTATATTGGAGAGTGATTTTTGATAGATTGACAGCCGAGGTGACCGTATGGAGACCCTATCTGCAGATGCACAGATGGGATGGGATGGAGAGACAGTTAGCATGCCTATAGAGGAACCGCCTACTGCGGGGATGATATTCACATATCATAGTTCCATTCTACTTCGACCGAGTATGGAGGCAGTTTGGGCTAGAGTAGTGCGTTCCAGTCGATGTACCCATCTATACTCGACACTCACGAGTCCTTCCCAGACCTAGAGTAGTAGCGAGACCGACGATAGATGACATCGAGACTACAGATATAGAGGGATCCGATCAGGATGTGGTTACTGATTACTCTGCAGAGCCGGAGCACAGCACAGGTATGTCTCATGGTTTATGAGATCATACCCAGGGCCTATCTTTCCACCAGATCACCCGACAGGCCATCCAGGTCCATGGAGACATGGAGACCGAGATGAGGACCAAGGATCCAGGTCAGAGGAGCCAGAGGAGGGAGAGGGTCATGAGGAGGTAGGAGATCCTGATCCACCCACAGGAGATCAGCCTAGTGCTGAGGAGGAGGAGGAGGAGGACACGGATAGAGATGAGGAGAACGAGGATGCAGGTGAGGATGCGGACGAGGACGAGGATGAGGATGAGGATGAGGATGAGGACGAGGATGAGGATGAGGATAGAGATGATGAGGAGGGGTCAGATGCAGCTCCCCACCATTTAGGAGATGATACCATAGCCCTGGATCCTCCTCTTATTCCCCAAAAGGGGGAACACGAGGCGATACGGAGACCTATTTCTAGTACGGGCCAGCCTACACCCATCGTGCATAGATTATTTGAGCGTGGGAAGCCTAGTAGTTCCCAGTCACAGATGCTACCATATCATGATCCCTACTGGCATGAGGGAGATCCAGGTATAGTAGGTTTATATTGATTGATTAATGTTTTGATGATATAGAATGGTACTAATACAAAAATCTGTTCAACTGCTACAGCTAATGTGCAGGAGTGGCGTTCCCTGATTCAGCAAGCAGTGACAGACATTTCCACGATGGCACAGATCCCCAATTCCTCACAGATTTCTTATAGGCCTCAGGGGAACGCGGGTCAGCATGAGGACTTGTTTTCCCCATTCTGAGTACAGGTGGACATATGGAGGGAGAGAGAGAGAGAGTTCTATCAGAGAACCTTCAGTGGGCACAGCGAGATCTAGCAGCAGCTCAGGCCGAGGCTACCTCCTATCACGCAATCCTTATGGATAGGGATCGTAGGAGTTCCTCTCGGAGTCACGGTCTATATCGTGCTACACACCTATGGGTCCACCTGCACGGCCGGATCAAGAGGGAGCATCTAGTCGTCACTCTCCAGCCACCAGCCCTAGGGATAGGAGATGATTTTATGATGTAGGATAGGTCACATTTTGGATGTACAGTGACCTATATTTGTATACGATCCACATATATATATATATATATATATATATATATATATATATATATATATATACATGCTTCTCTTTGTCTCAAATGTGTTATCTTTAATGCTTAAAACAATGTATATTTTGCTTTGATTAAATCTAATACATTTGGTAGATGTACATGTATGTTCAGGATTTAATTTCCATGTGATTGATTTCTCCATGCTCCATGATTAAATTGATACATGTGTGACTTAATTAAAATATTTAATCAAGTACTACATTGATGATAGGGAAGAAATATGCATTAAGTCTAAGAATCATATAACTAATGTGATTTAATTTTAAACTTAAACACAACATGATACGATTCTACTTAACACATAAAGACATTGTATAATATGCTAGCATAATGGAAATGTAAATCTTTTACAATTTACATAAATGAATTCAAGACAAACTATAAAGTGAAGAAACACGCTTGTCAAGAAGGAAGCAATATAGATTAAACACCATAACATTTAATTCTATTTTGCTCTAATTAGGAGATACTAACATATTACCCAATGTTGAAGAACTGAAAAGAAGATAAATAAGGAATGAAGAATTAAGCATAATATCTACGCAAGTGCATAGCATTTATAGGTTCTTTAAGAGGCGTACCGTCTACATCCTCTATTTTGTAAGCACCTGATCCATAATCTTCAATAACGATATATGGTCCAAGCCAATTAGGACTAAATTTTCCCTTTTCTGCAGGTAAGGCATTCCCATTGCGCTGATTCTCATAGAGGACTAAGTCACCTACGGAGAAGGAACGTTGAATAACCTTATCATTATAGCTTCGTTGTAGAGTTTTGTGATACACTTGAATATGCTCAAGAGCGTTTATACGCTGTTCATCAAGCATCTCAAGCTGTTGAAGTCATTTTTCTCTATAAGAGTCATCATCTACTATACCTTTGAGAGAAACCCTAAGTGATGGAATCTCTAACTCTAAAGGCATAATAGCGTCAACACCATAAACAAGATTATAAGGAGTAGTTCCTGTAGCAATTCGTACACTCGTTCGGTAGGCCCAAAGAGCATAGATTAGCTGATTACTCCAATCCTTACCATGCTTATTCACGGTTTTGCGAAGAATTTGTTCAATTATCTTATTGGATGATTCGGCTTGACCATTTGATTGAGGATAGTATGGTGTAGAAAATCGATGTTTGATATGATACTTCTCAAGGAATTTCTTCACGTCCTTGTTCTTAAATGATGTCCCATTATCTGAGATTATAGTGGAAGGTATCCTGAATCGAGAAATGATGTTTTCTAGAAGAAATTGACAAATCACTTCAGCAGTAGTAGAGCGAAGGGGAATAGCTTCTACCCACTTCGTAAAGTAATCTGTTGCAGTTATAATGAAGGTGTGTCCTTGAGATGAAGGAGGAGAGATTTTACCAATGAGATCCAAACCCCATCCGGAGAAAGGCCAAGAAGCTACTTGAGAACGAAGTTCTTGGGCAGGAGCATAAATCAGATTATTGTGTTGTTGACATTGATGACATTTCTTAACAAATGAAAAAGAATCCTTTTGCATAGTTTGCCAATAGTATCCCATACGAATCAATCTTTGAACCAAGGATTTGCCTCCGAAATGCCCCCCACAGGCACCTGAATGTGCCTCTTCAAGAGCAACGGGGATTTCTGATTTGTTAAGACAGCGAAGGAGAAGACTGTCATAACCCCTTCGGTAAAGGACATTAGAAAGAATGATATATCTAGCAGACAGCTTGCGGATTCTAGCCCTAGTGTTCCTATTGGCGGAATCAGGAAAGGTACCATCGGTCAAATATCTTACGATATGTGAATACCATTCATCTGAGTCTATAAAGTCACAACATGTTACCAAGCTAGAATCATCTACGATAGCTGGAGAAATAAGGTTGTGAATAACAAATTTAAGATCAACCACAGGGTCCTCTAAAGATACAAGAGAAGCCACACATGCCATTGCGTCCACATGTCGATTATCTTTTCGAGGAATAGGTTCCATGGTATAAGAATCGAATTTTTGTAATAAAGAGATAGCAAGATCTTTATATTGTGATAATTTGTCTTGTTTTGCTTGATATAGTCCTGTTACTTGTCTTATAATCAATTAAGAATCTCCATAAATATGTATGTGCTTTATATTCAGAGCTAAGGCTGCTTTTATTCCCTCTATAAGAGCCTCATATTCAGCAATGTTATTGGTACACAGGAAATTTAGATGATAGGATAAGGGAATAGATTTCCTTGTAGGAGAAATCAAAACAACACCTGCCCCCGATCCCGTACGACACTTAGAACCATCAAAGTATAATTCCCAAGTTTCATCTTTTTCTATAGAAAAAATGAAGTCATCGGGGAAAGACTCAGAATTAGGGAAGGAGAAAGGTGAAGGGGCCTCAACTAAGTGGTCGGTCAATGCTTGCCCTTTAATTGCTTTTTGTGAAACAAATTTAAGGTCAAATTCAGTCAACATCATAACCCACTTAGCTAGGCGTCCTGATAAATCAATTTTAGAGAAAAGATGCTTCAAAGGATCAAACTTTACCATGACGTGGACTTCTAAATTTAAAAGATAATGTCTCAATTTCTGAGTCGCAAACACCAAGGCCAAGCATTGTCTTTCTATCGCAGAATATCGGGTCTCATAATCGAGTAAGGTACGACTTATGTAATAAACCGGACATTCCTTACCATCTTTATCATGTTGTGCCAACAATGCTGCAAGAGCATGAGAGGAAGCAGCTGTATACAGAAGGAAGGGTTTAGAAGGTTCGGCAGGTTGAAGAATAGGAGGACTAGCCAAATACACTTTTAAATCTTCAAATGCTTGCTGACAATCTTCGTTCCATTGAAAAGTGATATTCTTTTTGAGAAGTTGAGTAAAAGGAAAGGTACGATCCGCAAGTTGAGATACAAACCTACAAATAGCTTGAATCTTTCCTTGTAAGCTTTTAAGTTGAGACACATTTCTAGGAGGTGGCATGTTGACAATAGCATCTATTTTCTTAGTGTCCACCTCAATCCCACGATGCAAAACTATGAACCCTAATAGTTTTCCACTATCCACACCAAAAACACATTTTCGGGGATTCAAGCGCATGTGATATTTACGAACTCTTTCAAAGATTTGACGAAGGATTTTAATATGATCTATGCGAAGAATGGATTTAGCTAAAATATCATCAACATAATCCTCTAAAATCTTATGCATATAATCATGAAAGATAAGGGTCATCGCTCGTTGATAAGTTGCACTGGCATTTTTAAGTCCAAAAGGCATCATTATCCAACAAAACGTACCCCAAGGAGTGGTGAAAGTGGTTTTGAATTGATCTTGAGGGTTAATGAAAATTTGATTGTAACCTAAAAAACCATCCATGAAGGATAACAAGGCATGTCCTGCCGTAGAATCAACTATCATGTCAATGTTTGGAAGAGGGAAATCATCCTTTAAAGAAGCCCTATTTAAATCTCAAAAATTGGTACACATTCTTATTTTATTATCTGGTTTAGCCACAACGACAATATTTGAAATCCATGGGGAATAGTCAATAGGGCGGATAAATCCAGCCTCCAATAACTTTTCAATCTCAGCCTTAACAAGCAGAGCCACCTTAGGATTCATTTTTCAAATCTTTTGTTTCACGGGCTTAGCATCGGGAACTAAGACAATATTATGAGTGACAATCTTAGGATCTATACCAGGCATGTCAGAGTATGTCCAAGCAAAGATCTCAGAGAATTCGTGCAATAAATCTTCATATTGTTTTTGTTCCTCTTCATCCAAACATTTTCCAATTTTAATGACTTTTTCTTTATTGCAAGGATCCATCTTAACATCAGTGGTGTCACTTATAAGAAGATTACTTTGTTGAGGAGTATCCTTTAACTGAGGGAATTCTTTCACAATCTCATCATTATCAATCTCTTTTCCAAAATAGGCTTCAGTGTTCAAACAATAAGGAAGTCCCCTATTGTGATGATAACGAGGAAGAGTGTCATAGGCTCCCAAGAATTCAGCTAAAGCATCATCGGTAGGGAAGACATCCAAAGCATAGGCACACGAAGGATCCCCATCAATATACTCGGGGTGTTGCATTGATAGAGATGTAGAAATAGCATTAACACTAATGCATGGTCTTTTAGAAGCTTTAGTGCGTTTGCAGGGATTATAGCCAAGTCCAAAGGCATAATTGTGAAAATTATTCTCTAGAGGAACCTTTATCCCTTGTTCGTGAGTGCCACAACCATTTCCATGATACCCATGCTTAGCAAAAATGCGAAAACAACGACCATAACGATCAGCCATTTCAGAAAGAGAAGGTGGTTTTTCATAAGACAAAGAATCAAACTCTTCAAAATTAGAGGTGTGAGGAGAAGAAGTTTGAGAAGCGGCCACAAAATTATTACTCATAGGTTCAGTTAAGATTGACTGATTTTTAGCTTCTTCCTTCTTTTCAACTTTAAGCTCTCTAGAAGGAACCTTATATTCACCTACAATGGTGGGATTGAAATCAAGAGATCCCCAATCGTCTTCTGCGAGAACCTTCTCAGGATCAAAATCCTTCTTATGTGTAGATTCAAGTCGAGAAGAATCTTCTTCAGGAGCTCCAGACTCATCCAAAGAATTTTGATCATCAGAGAGCGAGGATTCATCGATAGGTATCTTGTTTAAAGAGTCATCACTAGACGAGGATGGCTTAGAAGAACCCCCTTTGGAAGTAGATGTTTGTAGACAAGCTTGGAAATTAGTATCACCTATCAAGGTATATGTCTTATTGTTATAAATAAATTTAACTTGTCTATGCAATGTAGAGGGGACAGCTTGCATACTGTGAATCCAAGGTCTCCCTAATAACAAGTTGTATGTTAAATTTCCTGACATAACATGGATAGGAGTAGGCAAAGTAACAGGTCCCACTATGAGAGGTAAGGTGATAATACCTAATGAAGTCTTAACCACATTGTCAAAGCCTCGAATGGGATGAGAGTCAGGCTCAATGAGGGATGTATCCACATTCATTTTATGCAATAGATTAATGCTACACAAATTAAGACTAGAGCCATTATCTACTAGTGTTCATCTTATAGCAGTGTCTTTCATGATAACCATAATCATCAAGGGATCATATTGATGTTGAATTTCACTAGTAGGTAACTCATCTTGGGTAAACACAATTTGAGCCTTAGGATTCATCACAGAGTTAACCAAAGATGCTATATTACTAGATGTATTCGGTGGAGGAACATTCAAATATTTCAAGGCATCTTGTAACATTCCATGATGAGCGGAAGAAGTTTGAATCAAATCCCAGAGGGATATCTTAGCAGGGGTAGCTTTAAGTTGTTCTATGAGATCATATTCCTTACCCATAACTTGCAAAATACGGGGAGCTTGTGGAAGAATTGGTTGAGGATTAGGAAGAGAAACTGGAATAACAGGAGGAGGATTAGGCTGCCTATTATTTCTGGTGTGATAAGTATGGGCAACCGCATGATAACTCTCTCTAGTTAATTACTTGGCATAACTATAAGGACTTATAGGTTTTCTTCCTTGCACAGTGATGATTAGTTTATTCAGAGTACGAAAGGAATCATGATCATACCTTCCTTGGACAGTAAGGAGAGGTGATTTAGGAACTTGAAAGGTGGGAGAAGGATAAGCACCTTGGACTTCAAAGAGAGGCTTGTTATGCTCATTCAAGTTTATCATGTTAACCAATTTAGAAGTCTTGTTCTTGTTTAAAGATTTCGATAAAGCCACAAAGTCATCAAGAGCATCATCCAACAAAGCATGATCATATCGATTAAAAGGTTTATCTTTTGATTCAAAAGGAGACATCTCCTCATAGAGGGGATTATTGAAAACAACCATGTTACTAGTTTTAGTAGAAGAGTTGATAGGAATGTACCCTTGAGAGGAACCATTCGACTTATCTTTCTCATCACACCTAAATGGCATAGTAACAACGTTTATGAGTTTTTGGTAAAATGAAGGTTTGGCATCTTTAGGGTTCAAAAACTCATCTAAAGCTTCATCTAATTCATCTTGGCTGTACTCATAATAATCATCATACGCATGAACATTTTGCAAATAAAAATCTGACAATCTGAAATAAAGGTTGCATAAAATTTAAAAACACAATGCAAAGAAACACACTCTCTTTTTTTTTTTTCTTTTTAATGAAAATGAAATGAAAACACACTAAATCTAGATCTAGATCTAACAAATGCAATGCAAGAGGAAGAAATGATAGATTCACGTCGGGTTCACCAAAATGTGTAGGGGAAAAAGCGAGACTAGGTTAACATGCCCTAACCCTACCTTTTGACACACATTACGGAATACGAAAGAGCCTAGAGGTATCACACAATTGGCTACTTATTTTTGTGAAAGAGAGAGCCACGGGCTACCTATTAGGATTTCTATTCCTTTGTTGTAATTGAAAGATAAAATGATACAAGTTCAAGTCCTAATCCCAAAATGCATGTATAAACTAATAACAAGATTGCAGATGCATACCCGAAGTCAAAATCTGATTGAAAATGTTCGCGACGAGGGCACGGGCGCCACTGTCCTGAT
Source organism: Cryptomeria japonica (assembly GCF_030272615.1). Taxonomy (NCBI): domain Eukaryota; kingdom Viridiplantae; phylum Streptophyta; class Pinopsida; order Cupressales; family Cupressaceae; genus Cryptomeria; species Cryptomeria japonica. The sequence goes on from NC_081415.1 coordinate 532,910,264, forward strand.
ACTGTGCCAGAAACTGCACCTGAAACTGCTATCTTGCACTCTAGAAAACTGTCAGAAATGCTATCTGTCAGGAGGACCAGGGCGCCCAACACCTCTGTCCCAGGGACCAGGGCGCCCAGCGCCCCTGTCCTAGCAGGACCAGGGTGCCCCACGCCCCTGTCTAGGTCTTTTGCTCTGCAATTTGGTGTGGAGTGCTATCTCGACCTGCTTTTCTCAAATATGTAACTTGCGGCGTCGTCCGAGTCCCGAAACCTGCACTTATATCTAAAAAGGGTGTGGGCGGCTATATAGGGTTTTGCCTTAGTCAAACCCCCACTTCGGTGATTTCCACCTCCATGAATAGCCAAGTTGTATTGTAAAATGTATTGTGTGTGCAGACCTTGTGTGTGTGCAAGATCCTAAAATGCAAGCAAGCAAACTAGAGCAACCTAGAAAGTAAACCCTAATTGCTTGTAAATGATAATGTAAATGCTCTAAATCAAGATGCAAAGTGATCTAAAGCATGAACAAGTGATGTATTGAAGCTTATGCAAAGACATGAAAACAACATGAAATCATACCCAACCCCAAGGGAGGGGTACAAGCCAATCTTCAGTCGGTAATCTCCTATTGTTCTTTAATGCCTTCCAAGCCCTAAATGGATGAGTGAAATTGATAAATGCTTGATAGAGGGATGTTGAATGTTGTTGAAGTCTTCAAAGATCATCTGCTCTTTCGCTGCATATGAGGTTCCTAAAAACAAAAATCGGATCCCTTCAAATGAAGAAAGAGAGCTCTTATGTATGAAACCCTAGGTCATAATTTCATCTTTTGGCCGACCTAGAGATTGAATCTCCCACCAATTTCTTGGGGTTAAGCTTTATTTTATGATTGGATTGTGCTCCTAAAATTTCGGGAAAAATGTCCGGGACCATGTGCACTCTGGGCGCCACGGTCCCGACAACTTTTCACCAAATTTTCAGGGCCGTCGGATATGATGATTTTAGAGAGAATCCCGAAGTTACAGGTGATTTCGAGATGTGTTGACCCCTGAAACCAAGCCCCCAAGTTCAAAATAGGACTTAATTAGGGTTTTTGATTGAATGATGTATTGGAGGAATAAAATGAAAAGGGCACACTTTAACAAAAGGGCCCAACTTTATGATGTGGAGAATGGTGAAATAGGACCTTAGACCTAATTAATTTGATTAATTAAGTGCTAAAGGAGAAATGCAATGCAAAATGTAAAATGCACCAAGGCGGGTGCTAAACTAGGTGTGAAATTGTACCACCCTAGCAAGTGCGTACAATTTACGACTCTACAGAAATGATGTTTTTTAGTATTTCGATACTTATGATTTTTGTGGAGAAAGTGCCTATACTCATCAAACACTTGCTTTCCTAAACTTTTTGAATGACGAGATTTAATCTTTGGACCACAAACAGGACATGCAAATTTTCCCTTTGTTTGAAGACCTACAAGATAATGTATAATTGGATTAAATATGATAATTTTTTGAATTATAATGTTCATGCACAACTTAAACACTATAACATACCACAAAAATGTGTTAGCCCCGAGGCATCGTGTATTGTCCATAGAAGCATCGCATGGAATTGAAATTGTCTTTGTCCTATTGGTCTAGAGATGTCATACATAGTGACACCATTCCATAACTCCAACAACTCGTCGATAAGAGGCTCGATATATACATTCATATCTTTAACTTGGTACTTACCTAATCGAATGAACAAAAACATTACATAATTATTATGACCATTTTACTGCAATATTTATAATTAAATTTAGACGACTATATTTAAATGATAAAATACCTGGAACAATCATTGCCAACATTATGTGCTCCCTCTTTATTGACATCCATGGAGGAATGTTATTGTTGATAACAAAAACAGGCCACATTGAGTTAACAGATCTCATCTCTCCAAATGGATTGACATCGTCCGCTGCCAATGAAAGCCTGAGATTACAAGGTTCTTCTTTAAAGTGTGGCCACTTTTCCTCTATGTCCATAAATGTTGAACCATCCATAAGCATTCGAATAATGTCATCTCGACTTCTATTGCATGCATGGTAATCCATAAATTGTGCCAAGGTAGTGCACTTGAATAATCGTTGCATACGTGGAATAATGGGAATATAGCGAAGAACCTTGCGAGGAACCCTTTTTGTTATTTGATTTGTTTGATATCTACTGATATGACATTCAGGGCATTCAGTTCGAAATTCATGTTCTTTGTGATATATAATATGATCATTGGGACAAGCATCTATTGCTTGATACTCAATTCCAATATCTTTCATAATGGCAGATAATTCTTGGTATGAGCGAGGTAGAATATTTGATGGTGGTAACAAAAACTCACCTATCAATCTACAACAACAAAATATAATTTGTTATAATAAAGAATATTAATGGTACAGCATGATTCATAGTTTATTATGACATATATGACATGCCTTAACATACGTGACATTGTTATGTTGGATAAACCATTCATAACCTTCAAGTTCACCAAAAACAATACAACGAAGAGAAGAGTTGCATGTGAGCCTTCATAAAGGGCTTCAGATGCCTTCTCAAGTAGAGGGACATCATGAACAACATCAAGGTCATCTTCATAATCATGATCAGCTACATGAGTACTAAATGAGTCATGGATCAATGTATTTGTACCATCATCTTCAATTGTGTTTTTTGGCTCATGATCGTCATCTTCCATGGGATCATTATCTTCAGCTTTGATATTCACACCTGCATGTTCATCCACTTCAAAAATTATATTCTCAGGGTTGTGTTGATCCATACCATGTGCTTCGGGGTGCTCGACATATATAAAATTGATATACATAAATAAACCGTGACCATGATCTCATCATCACGTGATTTATTATGTATATAAATTATCAAAACGATATAATGAAAAACTTACAAATGGATGATAATCATGTCCACCTTCAATGTGACCATGCAACCTATAATGTTTCTTCGTTGTTTTGATTAGAAGTCTTCTAGTCTTTAACCCCTTACAAATTTTGCATGGACAATAACATTTTTCATCACCTTTTCTTTTCAAGTTAGACCACAATCTAGCAATTGTCTCCTTATTTTGATGTTTGTTGATATTGTCTGACATGGTCTTTCTTCACAGGCAAGAAAATAGAAATTATTGTCTAACATGGTCTTTCCCTCAGGAGCTGGCAGATCCTACTTCCATACTTTAATTCTATTTTCTCAAAGGACAATCCTAAAAATCCATGCATTGCAAACAACTTTTTACACCTTTGTTGGTTGTGGTGGCATCACAGAAAGTTTACATCAACAAATGAAGAACATGCCAATGCTTTTAATGCAGTAGTAGAAGTTTATCTCTTATTCAATATCTCTAGTGAAACCCCCATGATCTTTTGTTGGAGTATAATTTGTTATATTCTAGAAAGGGTCTTGTCCTTTGTTGATGGGATATTCATCTACCTCAAGAAATAACTATTCTTATCTCCAACAAGAAGTGGAACTAAATGAAGATCTAGCACCATGAAATTAGTCCTCAAAAGGATTACTATAGTTAGTTTTGGTAGATAATGATCTGGGTAAAATACTAATGTGGCTTTACGAAACATTATGTACTAGCTTAGCATACTCTAACAACTTTGGTGCGACATGCTACATCCAATTAAGTCTCCATCGGTATCTCTATTGTGTTTATGGATTGGGATTCAATGTAATCTTTTTATACACAGATTTTACTTTCAACTGAGGAGGTTTGTATGTACTTGTCTTTCGATTGTATCCCTATTTCAAGAATTTCTTCTATCAACAAATCATTTATTGTAAGTTGTACAAGTGGAAGCTTGAACATGCCTTCCATGCTAGCCTTGTTGATATGTTCAACACCATCTTGTGCAACAAATCTTTAGAACTCCATTTTTCCAAATTGAAGAGTGAGTAGTAGGGACAATCTAGGACACTTACAGAGGTTTTGTAAGAGAGATAAATAGACCTAAATATTATGGCTTAATAATAATCAATAGGTAAACAGATAAGAAACTCTCAATATCAAAATGACTTTCTCAATTGTCTTTACTAGAAATGGATAGATCTACTAATAATGGCTTTATGACTATATGTCAACTTTAGACTCAATCCAAGAAGAGCTATAACTAATATGCGATATCTAGATTTATGATCTCTATAATATAACAATCCAATAATTATGTTTCCACACATCTATACCACAACACAAACATCATGCTAGTGTTCAGCCATAGCAATTGATATCCTAATTATATAATGTGAAATATGCACATAACTATGAATAAAGATTAAGAAAAACAAAGAAAGATGCTTATTGCAAACATAAATGACTAATGGACAAGAATTGAATTCATTGTAGATAGTTTTCAATATCAAATTCACTTATTTGTGTGCATTTAGTAACTCATGTACTTGTGGCCAACCATTTATCTCTTTCATAAATTAAACACTTCTTAATAACATTAAATGGCTGAGTAATTATGTTTTAGTAGAAATTGAAAATAAAATATTTTATTTCAGGACAGCTCACACTATTCCCTATCATATTTTAGACTCTCAGTTTTGTTAGTAGTGGTTTGATGTCTTTGGAGCTGATCATTGCATTTCTTTAGTTACATTTGTCAACCTACTCCCAGCCTGTGCCAAAATGGGAGCTTTGGAACAAGGTATGGACATCCATCAGAGCATAAAAGATAGAGGAATTTTGTCAGATGTAGTTGCAACTGCACTAAATGGATTTGTTGACAAGGCTTTAGAAACTTTCAAACAAATGCAATCGGCAAGTGTAAAGCCAAATTCCACGACCATTGCTACTATCCTCCCTGCCTGTGCCAAAATGGGAGATTTGGAACAGGGTATGGACATTCATCGAAGCATAAAGGATAGAGAAATTTTGTCAGATGTTGTAGTTGTAACTGCCTTGGTAGACATGTATGCAAAATGTGGAAGCATAAACAAGGCACGTGAACTATTTGATAGAATGCCTAAAAGAAATGTTGTCTCGTGGACTGCAACGATTGCTGGATATGCATAAAATGGATTTGTCGAAAAGGCTTTAGACACTTTCAAGTAAATGAAATTGGAAGGCATAAAGCCAAATTCCTCAACCTTTTCCAGCATCCTCCCTACCTATGCAAAAATGGGAGCTTTGGAACAGGGTATGGACATCCATCAAAGCATAACGGATAGAGGAATTTTGTTAGGTGTTGTACTTGCAAATGTCCTGCTTGACATGAATGCAAAATGTGGAAACATGGACAAGGCTCATGAATTGTTTCATATGATGCCGCAAAGAGATGTGATCTCATGTGAACAATCAACACGCGCGTATACGGGAGGAAGGGATTGCTGATACTAAATTGAACGCTCACTTCTCAATCACAGTTCTATGGTTTTATGAGATTAAACTAGGACAATTAACCACCACATGTATATTTTTTGCAACATGAAATTAAAAACTAGGGTAATTTGAATCTACCTCCTACATGGGATTGCCTTCAACGCGGGTTTGATGTTCTTGGGGGTTGAAGTCGCCATGGACGCCTACGCGGGATTGCAATTCACAAATGAATTCCCCGCCTCTTTTTTTATTTTTGTAATGATCGTTGTCATCGGAATTACGATGAACTCGAGCACTTTTTTGAAAAAAAGAAAATTCTCATTGCTAATGCCTTTTTCGTCAAAACCAAATGGGTAATTTCCATCGGAATTACAATGAATGCGGGCATTTTTTCAAAAAAAAATCAAATTTGGCCACAATATACTTTCTCTGTCGGAAACCTCAGTCGAAAATCTAGTCCAAATGTATTAGTGGCTTATACTCCTGCTAAAGTGGGGGCTAAATGTAGTGTCATAAAATTGTGACCCTAGCAATTTATGACTGCATTAGGATCCTCATGCATTTGAACTTGAATCCTCTAGCCTGATCGAAGACCAGAGAGTGCTCGACTTATGAAAACTGCTTCTTCCTTAGCCTCTGCATTACTCTGTCCACACTCTGCCCTGGAGACAGGGGTAGGACAAGGGTGTGGCACCCTTGTCCTTGATGAATAATGATGAACAAAAAATACCCTAACTGGTATTGAGAGGGGGGGGTGAATGAGTACATATAAAAACTTCTTCATGACTTATCAAGTTAAAATAATGCTAACCGGTTGTCTTCATTACTGAACTTAACCATGGCAATACCAGTTAAACACAGTAAGACTTCAGACAACTTAAACCTGTAAAACTGAATGCTTCAAATATCATTCAATACTTGATAACTACTTCACCCATAAACATATGCATGTGGTGTATCAGTAATATCATAACCATTAGCTCTGCATGCATAATTACCTAAACAAAGAATACTTAATCATCACATGAAAATTGCATAACTCATGACACATAGATTTTTCACTTGGAAACCCAAATGGGAAAAACCAAGGTGGGGATGAATACCCACAAGCTTGTTTTGAACTCTTTTGAAGCTCACTCTATTAGGAGCCTAGTCCGGTTAAAGACTTTACAATAAGGTTTTTCTAGGAACCGATCTTGTTAAAGATCACTCGGTTAAGGGATGGCTATATACCATGTTAAAGGTTGAAACCCTGTTAAAGGTTACCTCACTAGAGGATTTAAAGAACTCAATGAACTTGAGTCACCTGGTTAGAGGTTTTACAATAAGCCTGTTAAAGCTACCCGACAAAGGGATTTTCCTTCTATTGAAATGGTTAGAAGACAATAGGTAAAACTTTGATCTGATAACAACACTATATGCTAAGGCAGATCCTTTTCAGTTCCTCTACTCTACAATCACACTCTGCAATTTTCACTCACTAGTCTGGCAAGTATCTCATCACTCGGATACACACACAACTTTTGCCAACAACAACAATATCAAAACTCATTGACCTTATAGACAAGAATTAGGTCGGTAACACAAACCCTAAACCCTAAGTATTTAGGTTTACTATTACAAGCGCTCCAATCCTGACCGTCCAAACACATTATATAGAATAAAACAATCTCAAACATATCACAAGTCATTCTACATCATCCATTCTTCACCGCACATAGAAATCAGTAACCCATCATGCTTTCTTCTCATACCACTAAGAATAATGTTCATTCCCGAGGTAGACATTTAATGCAGTCGATCTTCACATGCAAGATCCTCAAGAAAATCCTTCATGTGCACAAAACTAGCATGGCATCTTGATCTCATCCTTATTTCTTAGCTAACTCATCACAAAATATCATCAGTTACATCACCCAAGCTAGATTGCCAAACCAAAAACCCTAAAGCTAAGACTACCAACCGGTAGTCACACTTAGTGAAACCCTGATACCGATTCACTACATCTCTTCATACCAGTTCTCCAACTTGATCATTAATAACAACTTCTTCCAATATTCATATCGGTTGACTTGTACTTATTGACATCAATGACAACATATATTATTATCATATTATCATATCGGTTCATCATATGCCAACAATCCTCCCAATATAGGGGCATGGCGCCCCTGTCCCTGCCCTATTTTGGGGCAGGACCTTTGTTGAGCAAGCATTGTGGGTTGTGCAATGAGCGAGAAATCTCCTCGATGTCGGCCCGTGATGAAATTCAAATCCTTCAAACATGTATTTAAGGGGCATTCATCCTCTCATTTGAATAAGTTGAAGCTCAAAAAGTGGGATAAGTTGAAGTTCAATAAGTTGGATTTGTCGAAGTTGGATGTGTTCAAGCATTCTTTTCCAACATTGAGAATTCTCAAGTCTCCCTTCAAGGCTAGGTGTTACATTCAAGTCAAGGATTCAACCATTAAAGAGGACATTACTTTCAACATACACTTCTATACAAGCATTTCTACCAACATTGCTACTACAACCTCCCTTGAGGTGATTTACAAATCGGTCTTTCATTTACATCTACTTGCAAGTACTTTCTTTCATTACTTGGTTAATTCCAAAACTAGGGTATGACCTAAAGGCAAACCCCCAATCCCAACACATTTCTCTCTCTTTTATGTGTGTAGGTTGCAAGTGTGCAGCTGTACTTTCAGATTCGGGCTTCATTTGTAGAGGCGGAAAAACCCTTTTCATTTTGTGGATTTTTTTAGGACCGTGTACATTCCCGCCATGGTCCAGACAACTTTTCATCAAATTTTTAGGGCAACTTCATCTCGATATTTTACTACCAAATCCAGGTGCACAACTTCATCCCATATTCAGATCTCAAGTTATAATCGATCCTTTGTCACTTGTGCACTACATAATTCAATAAATTCTAAATCAAACAAAAAGGGAATAAGGGGATCATCATAACATCCTTAATTCATTCAGAATTCAATCTATCATATTGGTGTGGAGATTGGATCTAGTGAATTACCCCTTATCTCCCTAATGTAATGGTGAAAAGTGCTTGAAGGATAATCAATACTGAAACTCTCATCTCTCTTTGAGGGAAAGGGTTAGTTTTCCTCTTGATCTATCACTCATCATTTTCCCACCATCACACTAACAATTCCTCAAAATTTAGGGATGTCTCTGCAACACAACTATTGTTGTGAGTTTGTGAGTTCACGGATGTCTCAAGTTCGAGACTCACCCGGGCTTGCACAGTGGATGAAGGCTTGTGTGTGAACATCTTCACTTGAAGGAGATACGTCTGGAGGCTTCACCTAAGGAGGAAAGAAGTGTCTGGCGCATGATTGGGTCATTGACATGTGTTGCGGATAGAGGATTGTCATACGAATAGTGTGCAGGATGATGGTGGTGCTAGCGTGGATGTGGAGTAATGATGGTTGGAGGAGGCACAAATGTTGTTAGTTACTCTTGAAGAGAGTATGTGGAAGGATGGTGGTAGTCACACAGACTTGCAAACCTCTGAGGAGTTTTCATGGTGGGTGGTGGTGGCCATGCTAACTGATGGAAGCCAAGTAGTGACATGGAGGAGTGGAGTGGAGTGGCGATGTGGAAGGAGGAGGATGGGTCATCAATTCAAAGGGGTGGAGTACAATCATAGGAGAGGAAAGAAGAGAGGAGGAGAGGATAAAACTAGGAGGAGAGAGAGGAGAAAATAAAAGTTAGGAGGAGAGTAGGAAAAGATCGGAGGTTAGTGGGATAATGGTGGATAGAGGAGAAGGGGAGACAGTGGGGAGAGGCAGAAGATGGAGTGATAGGGGAGATGGGGAGGAGAGGAAAGGTGGAGAGAAGGAAGGAGAGGAGAGATGGAGAGGAAGGAGATGGTAGGCGGGGAGGAGAGGAGAGGAGGAGAGGAAGGAGATGATAGGCGATGGAGAGAGGAGAGGAGAAGTTGGAAGGTAGGGAGGATAAGAGAGGTGGGAGGAGAGGAGAGATGGAGAACGAAGGAAGTAGGGAGGAATGGAAAAAGGAGTGGTGGAGAGGAGAATTAAGGTAGTGGAGGAGGGGAGGGGACACGGGAGGAGAGGTGGAGAGAGAAGCGTAATGGTGAAGGAGGAGGAGTGTTGGGTTTGGGGAAGAGGTCCCCCTTGTGGCCTCTCCTGGTGCAGGCTAGGCTGATTTACCTACCAAAAAACAATCCTCTAAATTTAAATAAATAATTTTAATAATTTATTTATTTGTCCCCTTTGTCCATTAATTAAATAAATTCATATAGTCATAAATGCGAATAATAAATTAATAAATATAATTTATTATATTTATATTCTTCTAAAATAAAGAATAAATTCATATAGTCATAAATGCGAATAATAAATTAATAAATTGTATTTATTAATTTATTATATTTATAATACAATTTATTAATTGAGCTTTATTTGTTTTTTTGTGAAGAGATATTTGATAAGTTTTATTTATTAATTATCTCTATTTATCCTCTAATATGAGGATATTTTAGGCTTTTTCTTAATTTTTTAATTTATTCTTCTATTTATCTTCCTAATTATTGAATTTTGGAAACTAATATATTTCCTTGTTTTTAATTGATTTTCAAAAATCAATCTTTTTGGCAATATATCATTTATCTTCATTTAAATTTTTAAAATGAGGTATGCACATTCAAAAATTAGCTTTCTTCCATCTCCTCCGCTTTATCTTCATCATCTTTATCCTTCCTTGAAATGGCAGCTTTGTCGTGCATTTAATTAAGTCTATCTGATTAATCAAAAATCATTTTGACCTTGACCATGTTGTCACGAAGGATTGCGTTGTGTTGCTAAGCTGGGAGTTCAGCAATCCCATGAAACATGGAAAGATCTTCAAGCTTGTGGGTTGCCTATCTTGAGGATCAATCTCTAGAGTGAGTTGGTTCTCTCGATGAATGCATCTTGAAACTAACTTGATGGGAAAAAAGATAGAAAGGTTGCTTTGAAAAGAAAACCTATCCTAGGAGATGATGCACCAAATATCTGAGAAGCCTAATCAACTGCACTAACTCATAATCCATTCCAACAAAGAAAACCTATTCATCACAACTCAACTAAGCATGTAATGCATTAATATTTCATATAAAGGGGCTAATCTCAGAGCTTTCTTGAAGGAAAATAAATTGTCTTCTCAACTTCAAACTATCAAAATTAGCTTACACAATCTATGACCTCCATTAATCATGCATCTTCTTGAATTAAATCTTCTTGAAAGAGACAAACTCGAAGGATTCTAAGCATGAATCACAAAAAAATCATCAAATGAGTCATTAATTACAACTCATGAAGTATTAAGAAGGAAAACTATTGCTTTTATTGAAATAAAGGAGTTGTTGATACAAACTAAAATGCTTCAAAATGAGCTACGATGTCTTCATGCCTTAATGTTATATGCAAAAAGTAGAGAGAAAAGAACTCCCTTAGAAAGAAGAGAAGAAGAATCTCTATAGAAAAAACCTTGAAGTCAACTGATAGGTACCACCGAACTTGAACTGCAATTTGATTCTTGATCTTAACTTCAACTGATCTTCTTTAACTTTGATCTTATCTTCCATCTGCATGAATGTTTCCTGGGGTCGAATTTGATGAAGAAGAGTGTATAAAGACACCTCAAACTACTACATACTGACTGTGAACTACTAGAAAAGTTGTCCCAAGTGATAATGCATCCATGTGGGTGTCTAAACTGATGTATAACTGCCTCTTTTTCTCCCAAACTCCTCTTTTTAAGATCTCAAGTGATGTATGTGAATACGATCCCACCCTTCTAGGCTCTTGGACTACTTCTTGAACTAATGTAGAATTGCAAGTCATCTCTTTATCTCCTCATTTCAGGCCTTCATTTGATGTTCATGTGGAAAACTCTAGCTCTTCCCTACTAACTCACTCTTGAACTGATATTACAAAGAACATGCCCTCAAGTGAATGCATTACATTAGGAGTTGTATTTGAATCTAAAGCTCAAACTCCAATTCTCAGTCTTTTTACTTTACCTTAGCTTTGAGGTTTGTAACTTATCTATCTCATGTTTTAAAGGGTCTATTTTCTAATCATCTTTGATTCATGATTTGTGACTAGAAAAGTTACATCTATTGTCATCCTTTTGTAGATTCTTATCACTGTAACAATCCCTTTGATTTGACTGCTTGATAATGAACTGTCTCCTATTCTTGGCTGAGGTTGTATCTTTGACCCTTTGACCTAGGGTTTTGTAGCCTTTTCCATGACTTCTTTTGAAAGAGTTGCCACCGTGTCTTGATTGTTTTTTGTATATGCATTTATTGTTCTTTACAATGATCTAAAATTTGATTTACCTTTATTGCTTTTGAGTGACAGGGTTTGATGTTTACTGCTCTCTAACTTTGATGCACTAAATGTCTATAATAACACTTTTCCTATGATAATAAGGCATAGATCTCATCAATATGTAAATGGATCTCTTCTGAGACCTCTGTGTATGCTTCATCGCTGCCCATTTCATAATCCTATGAATGCAAGTTTTGAGTCATTTACACCTATACCTAGTGGATCTATGGCCTTGCCTAAGACTCTCTACTTGTAATGAGATGTGGTCTCTCTATAGTATTGTGAGACCACTGTCTTTCTTTGAATCACTTCCTTTATCAATGTTTTCTAGCTTTGGCAGTGAACACTTCTTTCACAAAAACCAAAGGCTTCTATTAGATGCTCTACAATCATATTTTTGCATTTCAAATACATCCTTACATTGTTGTTATTTTACAAGGACTATCACTAATTGCTTGGGCATATCTTAACATGCTCTCTATCACTATTTGATATTGTATCTCTTTGAGTGTCTTTATTAATCACTGTGTATCTTGATTGTCTTGTTTAGTGTTTCATATAATGTAACCACGTCTTATGCTTATTGGGTGCAACTTCATTGTGTTCTTTGCCTTGATGTGTAGTAGTAAAAAAGACTCCCTTTTGTCACTATTTTGTGCATGAGCCTTAGCTCATTACTGTGCTTTTTGTGTTGACTATGAGTGTCCTTGTATCATCTAATTTGTTTCTCTAAAGGTATACTGTCATTGTTCTTGATCTCTTCAAATTGTCCCTTGTTTGATATGCTCTGGTTTTTTATAGTTCGTTGTTATTGATTTACCCCTTGTTCTTCATGCATTGAATTTTACACTAGCTGGAACTACTACTGTCATGTTATGCTTGAAGACTATCCTCACCATTAGCATCCATGGTATATTAATTTATCTTCTTCATCGATCTATGATTTTTCCTCTTTGGGCTTGATTGTATATTGATGCTTTCCAAGGACTGTCAAAAACCTAGAAAAGAAGAAGTTTCCTTTGTTATTTCATCATTTCATTTTGCATAGTATTTATTACTATATGCATTGTTAACCTTGTAAAGCTCCAATAGCTCCAATCTATTATAGGAACATGGATGATTGTTTTGATTAAGATTGAGCTTTTGGACTTCAATAAAACCTTTCTCTAAGATATTCCATAGTTTTAGAAGAAAGATCATTTCTCTTGTGATGCAATTTGACAAAGATTCACTCGTTCTTGATCCTTGGTAAGCCTTTGTAGCATCTTGGACCTATTTACTGGTTTTGTGTCTCTAAATTTCATGAATGATCTTGTCAATGTTCTTGACACCATGATTCTCTATCTTCTTTAACCTTTGTTTTTGTGATAATGCTCATGGATTCTTCATCTCCAAACACAATCCCTATAAATACTCCTATACATGGCTGCAAATGTTTACTTGGTTGTTTCAGATCTTTTGATAGTGAAAAGACCATTATAGTCCATTTCTTGACTTGTAAAGGGGAGCCCTAACCTTAATAACCTGTTTCTATTCACTATATTTGTTCTTTCAAACTATATCTTCATATGTATTATACTTATCAAATGTCTACATGAAAGAAAATATTGTCCTTTATGTTGATTGTCATCCCTCATGACATCTCTATGTCAGAACTAAGGCTCTAGGTTGCCCATTGTCTGAAGGTTTTTCCTCTAAATGCTCCTTCTTGGCTTCTTTATTCACTATTCTTGAAGCTTATGGACTATCATTTACTATTTATTTTGGACTTTTATGCTGAGGGCTGTCCTATATCTTAAGACTATGGTTTTACTACTCTTGTAGAAGCTTTGTAACTCATGATATCATTGACAATGTTGTCAATATTGTCTTATAATATTTAACTTTTATTTGGCATCAAATATCCAATCTCCACCTTGGACTGTATTTTTTCCTTTGCATCTACAAAACTCTCCTTGGTTATGACTATGTGTTTGCTTTTGTTGAAGTTGCTCTTAAGGCAACATGGACTATGATCTTTATGAATGTGCCCTACATTGCATGGGTTATCATTTGTTGCTCTAGTTTCTTTGTTATTCCAACTATCAAAAGGGACTATCTCTGTGATAGAGTGGCATTTTGGAGATTGTCTTTGATTCACTTACAAGATTTTATAACAATCAATGATACAGGTCAATGCAGTCTCACTCTTTGTAATGCATTTTCTTGCCCTTTTTGTCTTGCTAAGGTCATTGTGTTATCCATCTTGATGCAGGCCTTGTAACTCATCTCTATTCCTTTTGACTGCACCTTTTGACTATCATTCTTATGTTAACAAACCCATTTATCCTTTTCTTGAACCTTGAACTATTATGTGTCTTTTTACTATCTATTAGCCTCTGGCAAAGGGCTATTTTAAAGCTCTATGACATCTCCATTGACTACTGGATGTGTTGTAAATGTCTTAGATTTGTCTTTATATGGTATGATCTTTACATATGAGGGCTTTTCTATACTTGCTTTAATCATACCTCATTTTGTTTTGCCTCTAATATGGATTTCTATGTGATGCAAGGCAAAAGGGGCACAAGGCACAAACACATAAGTTCAAATGTTGGTAGATTAGCTACAACCAAAATGAAATACAAATGAACTTAAAAACCTTAAGATGCATATCAAGAGAGATATAAAGCACACAATGAGAAGCATACATAAACGAAAAAGGGAAAGAAAATCCCCCAAGATACTCCCCAAAATGTTCATAGATGTTCCTCCCTTGTTCCTCTCCCCTCCAAGTCCCACATGAGTGTAGCTCTCAGCTTTTAGCACTATCCATGGATGTCATATGAAGATTCAAGATGGTTGTAAAAATGAAAACAAATGCTTATGCAAGTGTAAATGATTTACTATGAGAAATCTCTTAATTAGTCTATGTGAATCTTAGTATAATAACAATGCAAATTCTTCTTAATGCTCTCTAAAATGACTATAAGTTTCATGCATAAAAGACTTCTAATCCTTGACAATGAAGAATGAGAGATCTATTTATAGGGGAAATAGGACAATGGATGGTCAAGATTGAATAATCTTAACTAGGGCTAGGATTGAAAGTTAATCAATCCATGTGATGGCTTTCAACCCAATCCCATCATGACAAGTGTCAACATGAGATGGCTTGAGAGGAGAGGGAAGAAGCATTAAATTATTGAGATGACATGAAGGTTACCCTAGGAGGGTTTGGTTAGGGTTGAGTTAGTGGATAAAGCTTTTATCCAAGGGTAATTGCTTTTATCCAATGGATAAACTCTTGTGCGAGAGTTAATGGGGATAACCATGGTCAAAGCAATGAATGCTTAAAGAGACCCCTGAGTTAAATGAGGGTTGAGTTAGAGGGAAAGCCTCTAACCATGTGGGTAAATTGATTTAACCATTAATGGTTATGTAAGAGCCATAAATAGTTTGGAAGACTTTGTGGGTTAACTTGTTGAAGAATAAAAGCCTTTAATGCATTTCAAAGACTTTGGAGGCTTTGAGAAGTGACTTCTTTTTGCTTAGGAATGTGGCAATAATTAGGAGATGAATTAAGCTAAATTGGAATGGATTAGAAGAATCTAGAAGGGGTTTAGGAGGCAAGTGGGTTTGGTGGGTGAGATAAAATAGGATTTTAATTAAAATAAAAATTCATTTATTTCAAATATAATTGTGCAACTTGCATGAATGCAAGTGGGAGGGTTTTTAGAGATTTAAATAAATATTTAAATGAGGAAAGGGGTTAATTTAAACAAATATGGTTTATTCATTTAATTAATTGTTAGAGTATGGTTTAATGAATTAATTTAAATAAATTGAATAATTTATTTAATTAATAGAAGAAGAGGTTTAAGATGAATTCATTAAATATTAATTTAATTAACTGTTGACTGATGGTTAAATAATCAAATAAATACTAAATATTCATTTAATTAAGTGGACAAATTTAAGTGTCTACATTTGCCCCTCTTTGAGGCAGTGTGGTTTATCGCGTCATTTCAAAGAAAGAAAGATAGGTATGAGAAATATGCCCCGGAAATGTTAATTTAGTGGGTGGTATGCCCCCTCGAGAGATGGGCCGAAAAATTTCAAAAATTTGGGTGATCTCTCAAAAAAGAGAAAGAAGTTGGGGGAGGTAGAATAGAAGAAATTAGAAATAATGGTGAAAGAATGGGAGAAGACTAAGTAAATATGGAGAAATGAGAGGCTTTCAAAGTTCACAGGGACCACGACGGTGAGCGAGGTCAAGTAGGGTTAAATATGGGGGGTGTATATTTGGAGGGGAAGGGGTAAAATTATCTCAGTTGCATCTATCTCCCTAGCAATTTGGAGCTCTGATAGTGACCTTGGGCAAAGGAGTGAGCAACAATAATCATGGTTGTGCCTATAGTAGATCACCGGTTAGAGTGAATTCACCGATACCAATGGCCAGAGGACTACGGACCGCCGGTATGCAAATATTTAATTTTGCTTTTGATGCATTTTTAGTATGTTTTTTCAAGTGTCAAAGTCCAAGGAAGACAATGGCACTAGACCTATGCTTTAGCACTTTTGTTGCCTAAAGTAGCGCTATGGTGCCACAATGGCACTTTTGCATAGTTGTTTTAGTGCTTTTGTCAGTGTAGCGTATTTGTATCATAGGTATAGCACCTTTGTAGTACTAATGCTTTTATGTAGTTGTTGTGGCACTTGTATAGCTTTTGTATAGCTTTTGTAGCACTATTGTTGTTCTAGCACGTTTGTGCTTCAGTTGTAACGCTATTGTCAGCAGAGTGGCGTGATTGTGATAGATGCCCCAGTGTTAGATAAAATATCACTTGATGCCTATGTTGATTGATTGATTGTTTGTTTTGGTGAATCATAGTAGCCCCGTTGAGACTAAGCCATTGTGATAAATGTCTGTTGTAATCTATGATTGTCATAATTGATTACCTGTTGAGACCCGAAGATACTTGATTAAAAAGTATCTGTTGATAGTCTAGGTTGAAACTTAAGAAATTTTGTAGCAAAACAACTGATATTTGTTGATATGTGTAGGAGGATCTTCCCATCTTAGAGATGCAAGAGCGACATCCCATGACACAGCAGCTGCGTGAGCAGTTGTTTGAGGTAGAGATCGATTGTGTATGTGCAGCTGGTTTATATGATATGATGTACCTACCCGTGATTCATGGACTAATCATAGATTACTGACAACGTTGGTCGAGTGATGGCACAACGAGACATGCTCCTTTCATTTGGCGATGGGAGAGATGACTGTGACACTGGATGACATCTGGAGGATATTGCATATCTCAATTAGAGGGGAGCTCATGATGTATGATCACCACCTGGGGACGATAGTCGTACAGAGCATATTTGCGGAGGATATATACATTGAGGATGGCTCCATGGCATGGGAGGACATAGTGGCGCTCTATGAGCCACAACCATCAGTACTAAAAGGTATCATTGAGGGTTTGCTTTGCCCCGATCGACATTTCCATGGATTGGTTGTTGGGTGCCAGGGCCAGGTATAAGAGTCGATGGTGACAGAGGGGACCCTCTATGCATGGGTGCCATGTGTGTTGGCACACCTTTACAAGGATTTGCATGAGGCAGTGTATCGAGAGAGTAGATCACTAGGTGTAGGGATCACTTTGTTACATATCTAGGCTTGGGAGCACTTGACAGTCAAACAACCGGTATGTATGAGGTTTAGAGCAATAGATCAGCCCTATGTATTTATGTATGAAGGTTTGATGACCCAGCCCCATTTGGGGAAGTTGGATTTTTGGCAGCATGCCTTAGATGACTTAGATAGGGTCATATGGAGGCCTTACACTGATTGTGAGGCTTGGGAGGATGATGGAGAGGCCTTATCATATGTATATGTGACTTGATTTTTGATTGGTCGCACATCCCATATTGTGGAGAGATAGTTACCAGGGAGAGTGATGAGACAGTTTGGGTGGAGGTAGAGTATGTCGAGGGGTTCAGGGGAGTATGCACAGGTAGTGCAGGAGAGATTTCAGTGGGGGTCAGTTTTTCCCTATGATTAGGCCCTTGCAGAGTTCCGGATATTACAAGCGAGACCATGGTAGATGAGGCCAAAGATTGCAGATGCGGAGATGATAGAGGAGTATACACAGTATCGCATCACTCATCCAATTCTATGGATCTCAGATCCTGCAGAGCCCATACCACCGTTTGAGGATGACAGAGCACCGTGAGAGGGGAGGAAGAGATTAGGTAGGGGTGGTGGAGGAGGAGGAGGAGGAGGAGGAGGAGGTGGAGGTGGAGCAGGTGGGGTAGGTTTTGGAGGAGGAGTAGGAGGTGGAGGTGGATTTGAAGGTGGAGGTGGTGGAGGAGGACGGTTATAGAGGAGAGGTAGAGGTGGGCAGACTTTACGACTATCATAGGACCCGCTAATGCAGGGAGCCATAGGTGGTGGAGAGGGAGACCAATGAGATTTTATAATATTATGGTTGCAGACTCACTTGATAACTGCCAAGGCACAACTAGAGGACAAAGATGTAGAGATTGCAGCCAAGAATGTCCAACTTTTTGCACGGGAGGCTAAGTTGACTGCAGTTGTGCAAGAGAGAGATGATGCAATGGATAGAGTGATGGAGCTACATGGTAGAGTTTGATTTTTGGAGGGAGTGTAGGGATAGGGCCCAATTGGGGAGATGATGAGGGAGATGTGGCAAGCAGGGGTAGAGATTGACTACTAGTGGGGATTATATGAGCAGGTTGTGTCGAGTAGTCAGCGAGCGATGAGCTACTCCTAGATGTGGCGGGCAAGATCAAAGCGGTCACATAGGGGTCAGAGAAGTGGTGGTGTGATGGGCCCTCCTCGGCAAGATGGTGAGGGTGGTGGGGGAGCAACATCTGGCCATAGTGTCATTTGAGGTATGTTTATGCATTGTTACATTGTTACCAGACTGATACTTGGATGGCTCTTGGTATCTGATATTTTTAGACATCATTGTACTCTGATACATGTGTTTTTTTTTATGCGATATATGATGAGATCTCAGTTTTGGTGATGATATGATATGTATCTGATGTCATGGAAATGGGGACAAGGCAACAACAAAGTTCAATGTTAATAAGTTAGTTTCAACCATAAAAACAAAACAAAGAACTAAAAACCATTCCAAACATATCAAAAGAGATTTCAAAAAGCATGAAAGAAGTTTAATAAAATAAAAGAAAGGAGAGGAGCCTCCCTAAGATGCTTCCATGATGCCTTTCGATGCTTCTCCCTTGTTTCTCCCCTCTCCAAGTCCCAAATGAGTGTAGCTCTCAACTTTTAGCACTAGCCATGGATGCCATATGGAGATTCAAGATGGTTGAATATGATAAGCAAATGTTATGCAAGTGTAGATAGTGATGCTATGAAAAAGCTCTATGCTAATACCAGTATAACAACAATACTCTAATGCTTCTTTCTTTGCTTGAGGAGAAGGGTTCTATTTATAGAAGAAATGGGGAAATGAAGGGTTAAGATTGAGTAATCTTAATAAGGGTTAGGATTGAAAGATATTCAATCCATGTGAGACTTTCAACCCAATCCCATGTTGACAAGTGTCACCATGAGGAGGCTTGAGAGGAGAGATAAGGAGCATTAAATGCTTGAGGGGACATGATGGTTACCCTAGTCAAAGAAATAAATGCTTTGAAGAGACACATGGGTTACATGAGGGTTAAGTTAGGGGTCAAAGTCCTTAACCATGGGTGCAAGTGGAATTAACCTTTAATGGTCATGTAAGAGCCATAAGTGGTTTGGAAGACTTTAGAGGTTAATTTGTTGAACACACAAAGCATTAATTGTTTTTTAAAGACTTTGGAGTCTTTGAGAAGTGACTCCAATTTGCTTAGGAATGTGACAATATTTAGGGGATGGATTAGGTTAATTAGGAAGGGTTTAGAAGAATCTAGAAGGGGTTTAGGCATGCAAGTGGATTTTGTAGGAAAATGCAAATGGGAGGAATTTTGGTATTTTCAATTAAAATAAAATCATTTATTTCAATTAAATGGTGTAAGTTGCATTTGGATAAATATTTAAATAAATATTAATTAATTTACATGAGAAAAAGAAGATAAAGCATTAAATGCTTGAATACTTTGAGGGAAACCATTAAAGGCTTAAGAAGACTCCAGAAGAAAGCCATTAAGTTTGAAGACTTTAAGGGAAACCATTAAAGGCTTAAGAAGACTCTAGAAGGAAGCCATTAAGTTTGAAGACTTTAAGGGAAACCATTAAAGGTTTGAGAAGACTCTAGAAGAAAGCCATTAAGTTTGAAGACTTTAAGAGAAACCATTAAAGGTTTCAAGTGGGTGAGGATAAATAGGATTTTAAATAAATAATAATTTTTTATTTATTTAAAATAGTTGTGCAACTTGCATTTGTAGGAAAATGCAAGTGGGTGGAGGATAAAGGTTATTTAAATAAATAATTTATTTAAAATAGTTGTGCAACTTGCATTTGTAGGAAAATGCAAGTGGGTGGAGGATAAAGGTGATTTAAATAAATGTTAATTTATTTAAATGTGAGAGATGGGATTTTGGGGGTTTTAAATAAATATTAATTTATTTAAATGTGAGAGAAGATTTAATTAAACAAATATGATTTATTTATTTAATTAATGGTCTGAATTTGGTTAAGTGAATTAAATCAAATAAATTGAATAATTTATTTAATTAATAGGAGAAGAGGGTTAAGATGAATTAATTAAATATTAATTTAATTAATTATTGATTGATGGTTAAATAATCAAATAAATACTAAATATTTATTTAATTAAGTGGACAGATTTATGTGACTACAGTATCCATGTGATGATATGGATGCTTTATGTAGGATGATGATATGAGTTATGCTTAGATACATGACATGGAGATGTTTACTTTTTAGATGTACGTGTTGATGATATGATTTCTATATGTATGATATGGATGATTTTCTAACATGTGGATGCAGGTTAATATATGGATGATGCTTTTATAATGATATTAATGTGATTAAATGATTATGATTTATGCTAAATGATGAGATTAGATAATGAATAATGATATTTAATAGATAATAATGTATATGTTGAAAAGATGAGATAATGATATGAGTAAACTATGCATTTTTTAAGATGAATCTAAATGAATGAAATGTTTATAAAAATGTCATATATGTTTTTAAATGAATGCACTTTATGATGAATAAACAAACACACTTATTGATTTGAATGCTTTTAATAAATAAAATGCAACTAAATGATAATGAATGAATGTACTTAATGCAACTAAATGATAATAAATGCACTTTAAAAGAAGGAATGAATGCACTTAATGATTAAACGAATGAGATGATTTGAAATGTAACTAAATGGTAATGAATGCACTTAATGAATAAAATACAACTAAATGATAATGCATGCACTTATGGAGTCGTATGCACCTTAATAAATAAAATGTAACTAAATGAAGGAATGAATGCACTTTAATGATTAAATGAATGCAACTTAATGATTGAAATGTAACTAAATGGTAATGAATGAACTTAATAAATAAAATGCAACTAAATGATAATGCATGCACTTTCACGAGTTAATGAAATCAACTAAATGATAATGCCATTCCTAAATGATATATGAATGTCAATGTTGATGAGAAAATGCAAATATGGAGTGGAGATGTGAGATGATGTATCAGAGAACTTCGTCATGATTGTACCCAAGACAAATTTGATAGGCTTAGCTTTCTCATAGAAAACTGAATTAATTGCATTCGAATGACATATATGAATAATGAATGAGCAAATGGATGTGTGATATGCAATAGAATGAAATATAAATGGATGAGATGAAATGGTGATCCATGGTTTATTCACAGTGCTTAATTTTCATCATCGACCATGGTAGTATCGATCTTGGATGAGGTATCAGAAACCAAGGTTGAGCATTTCACCTATAAGGAAACATCACAGACAAGGAAAGTTCCCCTCCATTCCGGTTCATGTACAAATGGCCGAGGTATACGTTGTAGTCAGTAAGCCATAGTGATCCATGATTGTATGTTTGCATAGGATCACGTAGCTTAGTGAACTTCCCATGTAGACACCATTAGTATATGCCCCAGAACTTCATTGGAACAATCCGCAGACAACAAACAAAGAAAAAGATATCAGGAACTATCCCTACTCTAATCACTTGTGGATATCCTGGAGTAGCGTAGGACCCTGATATAAACAAAGAAAATAAAAAAATCAACCAAGTACTTATCAGCCAAATAGAATTTTCTTGTCAAATAAAATGTTATCATGTCTTGTTTGTGGGGAAGGATGCATCCTTGTGAAGACGGTTGTGTGCAGATGTTTTGATTGGTTGGTTGATTTGATAGGTGGTCATCATTTGAGTAGCTCAAAATATTATTTTGTATCTTTTGTGATGTGTATGTACAAGGAACAATATACTTTGCAATGTTTTTGATGTCTCTTCACTGTTTTTATCATGTTTTTTGGATTTTTTGAATGTTGTGAATGTTTTTTGTATTATCTCAAGACATTTTTGCAAATGTTTTGGGGATTTTTGAAGATTTTATGAATGTTTTTGTTATTATTTCAAGATGTTTTTGAATGAGCAACTCAATGAATCACGAGCAATGGAGAATCCACTCCCATCAGTAGGTGTAAGAACATTTGCCCCCAGTTAGATGTCGGTATGAAAGTGTGATGTGAGACATATGAAGTAATAACCCCGATTGCATATCCATAACAAGTCATGGTATAAATGATGGATGTGATCGCAACAATTCTAAAAGAAAATGGAGCCATAGCCTTTACGAATGGCGCCTATTTACTAGGTTTTCACCACCGTACTTACCCAAGGTGCCATCGAAGTGGTTTTCACCATTTGGATGAATGATTTTTCTTTACTATTTTCTTGATTTTTTGTATTTTTGTATTTTGCTCAGGACTTTTTTCTGAATGTTTTTGGTATTTTCTGATATTGGAGGAGTCAGATGCTCTGCACAACTTATGTATGAAACTTTTTGAGATGCATGTTGTTGACTGGATCTGCTAGTTGTTCTCCTTCTAAAGTTGCTAAATGATATGCCCCAGACCCAAAGATGACAGTGATGACATATGGACCCAACCAATTGGATTCAAATTTGCCCCGGTGTTCTCTATTCGATTGGTTGTGAGGATTCTTCCTAAGAACAAGATCTCCTACTTCAAATGTACAAGGTTTGACCCTATGATTGTAGCTTCTTCTCATGTGTTATTGATAGGCTTTTGGGTGCTTGTAGGCAGCTTGTCATTTCTCATCAAGCAATTCCAAGTCCTGAAGACATGAGACTCGGTAGTCTTCATCATTTATTAGATTGTGCAAGGAGACCCGTAGAGATGGTAATTCAACCTCAATAGGCAAGATGGCTTCTGCTCCATAAACCAATGAGTAGGGGGTTGCACCTGTAGGGGTTCGAATGCTAGTTCGATATGACCATAGTGTTAGATTCAAACGAATGTACCAATCATGACCATCATCATTGACTATCTTTTTGAGAATCCTCAATATGTTCTTATTTGATGCTTCGGATTCACCATTTCCTTGTGGGTAATATGGGGTGGAAAAATGGTGTTGGATATGAAACTTCTCACAGAGTTCATGGACATCTGGATTTTTGAAAGGGAGCTCGTTATTTGTGATGATGGACATGGGTACATCATACCGATGGATGATGTAAATGAGGATGAATGAGGTGATCTACTTGCTGGTGACTTGGATGAGTGGCACGACTTCAATCCACTTGGTGAAGTACTATGTGGCGGTAATGATAAATTTATGACTGTTGGATGAAGATGGATGGATTTTTCCCACAAGGTCAAGTCCCCATTGACAAAAGGGCAATGGTGTTGTGATAGGTTGTAATTCTTATGTTGGGGCATGTACTAGATCTATGTGAACTTGGCATGTATTAGATCTCCATGGAGGGCCAATAGTATCTGGCTCACATGATTTTCTTTGCTAGTGAAGGACCACTTGAGTGAGCCCCACAAATTCCTTCATGTACCTCTTCCAAGGCTTTTGTTATCTCATCTTGTTCCTGTAGACAACCAAAATTGTCATGTTTAATTAAATAAATATTTTATTTATTTAATTATCTAAGCCTAATTCTTCTATTAATTAAATAAATCTTTATTTATTTATTTAATTAATTTATCCTCTTCTAGCCTTATTTCTTATTTAAATAAATACATTTATTTATTTAAATTATCTTTTTCCTAAATTAAATAAATATTTTTATTTATTTAATTGATCTTATTTCTTCTATTAATTAAATAAATCTTTATTTATTTAATTAATTCATTAATCTTTTTCTACACATGACACATGTCATTCATCTCTTAATTCCTACACTACCTACCTCTTTCATTATTTTATTATTTCTTCTACCTACCCTCTAATCATAGCCGACCTCTTTTTACACCTCTCAATCTTATCCCTCCATTTCATATTGTGTCTTCTATTTAAGAAGATGCTTTCTTCATTATCAAACCCTAATTGCTAATGACTAATCTTAAGGACTTGACTACACTACGATTCTAGTTGCAACCACATTTCGTTCTTTGTTGAGCTCTTGTGCACATAAAATCTGAGAGCAAATATATATCAAGCAAGATCAATGAAGATAGGAAGAATGGAGATCAAAACCCTATTGGACATGTGATGGTATAATCTTTGTGATTTTTGTTTTATTTGCATTGTCTTAGGTAATCTTCATATGTTATGGTGGATCTTTGTTGTTGTTAGGCTAGGGTTTTTGTGGTTGAATTCATTTAGCCTTTCAATCTTGTTATTATTGTATCCATTTTCACCATATACATTTTGGCACGCCCGGTGGGACTCTTGTCCCTTTGCATTTAACCTCCTTGTTGTAGATTTTGCATTTTTGAAGTTGCAGATCGGATATTATTCGACGGCATTTTAGGTTTTTCCGCATCTGCAAACTTTCGGATCGCGTCTTTGATTTTCAGGCACGTCTGCGGAATGTGGAATCGCGTCTGTGTTTTCGACAAATTTTATTTTGCAGGTTTCAGAAAGGAGCGTCTGTGTTTCAGAAACGCGTCTGTGTTGTTTCTACCTGCGTCTGTGTTGGAAAGGAGCGTCTACAATTTTTAGGCGTGTATGTGCATCACAGAACTACGTCTGTGTTATCCAGACGCATCTGTGTTGAGGGTAACAGCGTCTATGTATATACTGCTTAGAAATTTTGAAATTTTCATTAATTCAGTTTTTCGGATTTCGCACTTAGGGTTTCAGATCTAGTTTATTTTTGGACTAACCCTTTCAGATCTAGCTAACTAAGTTGGTGCAGCTTGTCTTGGAAGCAAAACATTTTTGTTGAAGGCCCCTATGTCACAAAGTCTTTTGGGTTTTTAAAATGTACCTAACTTGTGTGTTTGCAGGAAGGGGTGATTATGTCAAACAACCCAAACTACTAACAATGTTTTTTGCAGGTCCTTGGCTAGGATTTTGAATTTTTGTTGTGTGTGTTGTGTGCCTTGTTTTCATAGATTAGAAAACACTTCCATTGGTGCACTAAAATTGAATCATTGTCTTTTGTGTCTTGAGCAATAGGCTCTTTTTGTTTAATCTTTAGAGGCCCTGTCTTCCCGTGTGGTCATTAGGACTACTAGTGAGAAGAGAACGACCCAAGTGGTAGCGAGGAAAACCCACCTCTTCCGAACCACTATAATCAAATGTATTCATGGTGAAAACTATGAATAACGTGTACTGATTAGTTCATACCGACACTATGTCTCCCCATAAACCCCTTTGATCAAATTTATTTGATCATTTGTAGGGCGCAACCCCTACCGGCTAGGAGCCTTCTGTATTTACAGAGCTGAAAGTGCCGCATGTATGGCCACACAAGCAGATGCCCTTACTAGAACCTTTTTGTTTTAGAAGCCCAAACCCTTCTAGTTGTTGGGGCAGGAGGTCGGACCTCTGGTAGCGGCCCACACACATACGGTTCTTAGTAGAGATACAAAGTTCGCCATGGGGAGTTTTCATGGGGACTGATGCTTGGCTGACCCGAGAAGTGAGTGCCGAGGGTGGAGCCAGTGAGGTCAAGCATCTAAGTATCCGCTCTGAATAGCATAGCCTCGGGGGTAAAACCCTATGTGGGATCAACAACTATTGTCTTGGCCAGCCATAAGAATTGTGCTTGTCTTATGTTAAACATTCAAACAATCAAGACCAAACAACAAAACATTGTGTCTTTTGTGTCTTCAATTGTATGCAAAACATTTTACATCAAACAACACACTTTTGGAGTCTAAACACTTGCAAACATTGAGTCTTCATCAACATTGTGTCCTCTTGTCATGAAAAACAGTCAAACAGTCAGATTTGGTCACAACAAAACAACTCCACAAATTGGAAAAATTGCACAAAGTTTACAGAAACGCGTCTGTGTCTGTTTTAACCGTGTTTGGGTCATCTAAACGCGTCTGTGAAGGGCATAATAGCATCTGTGTGTCTAGCAGCGTCTATGTCAAACAGAAACACATATGTGTCTGGGAATCGCATCTGTGAAGTATACAAAAGCGTCTGTGTCCAGAATTGAAAAAATTTCACAGTCCAGCAAACAAAAGAAATTAGTTTCGGAATACTTGAGCTTCCTAGGTTGTTTCTTCAGGTTTCATCTAGCATTCAACCTGTCTTTGGGTCTCACATAGTCCATCATTGCTTCACATCCCATTTTACATTCATACTTGTCTAAACTTGAGTCAAAAGGTCACTTGCTTGTCCTCATCATACTTTGTCAACATACTACATACAACAACACTTTGCTAAGTGGTCCCTCATCAAGGTTTCTTACCTTTGGGTCTCATTTGGTCTTACTTAGAGTCAAGGTCAGCTTACCTCATCAAGAGAAACTATCCTCTCTTTGGAAGTCACACCTACTCTACTACATACATACTTGGCCTTACACTTTGGACATTGCAAGTACACCTCAGATTCATTTACACTCCATACAACTCTTGGTCTTCCATACTCTTGCCATTTTTTTCATCTAGTCTCTCACATCTTGGTCAATACCTAGTTCATGGTTGAAACCCGTCTTCAAAAATCTAGGAGAGAAGCTAAAGAAGTTCAAGAGTCTGCAAACATGAGTTCTTATGAGTATGATAACGATTTATTTTTCAATCCTGAGCACACTACATTACCTGACATGGATGTTTATAGAAACATTCCCAATGTGGAAAACGCAGACACTACAAACAACAATGCTACACATAATGACAATGTGGACAACTTTTCAATACATTCAGCAGATGTAGAAGAATCCATTATGAATCCCCATTTCAATAGATTGGTTGAAGAGATAATGAGGAGGGATAGACAATACTTCTTACACATGATGGCACAAAGTGGAGCCAAGATACCTCATGATTTTGACATGTCTCAACTTATGGAAAACCAACCCTTGCAACAAACTCACTCCAACATGGATCAAAGGAGACCTAATAGTGGAGGAAATAGAGGACCACATATGGTACCTAAATCACCATCAGCTTTGCTTCAAAAACCAGAAGTCCCACATACACATGGTCAAACATATGATACTTACCTTCGAAGACCATTATGGAAGTCTTATGCAGATAGATATGCTCAAGCTATGGATCAACCAAAACAATTGGACATTCAAAGGCATGCTCAAAATTTGGACACAAGGAACCCCGTGTCAAATTTGGGGGCAACACAATAGAACATGACATGCCTGTAGAATATGGTATACATGCGCAAAATAGATATGGGGTTCCTCAACATGAAGCTATACCAAGTGCTCCATATATGCCGCATCAATATAGACCTCCTCCATATGAACATGTGTATGATCAATATCATCCATATATGCAATATGCCCCTCCTCCAATGGGTGCTTCAAACATGGGATATGGTTCAAGAAGTCAATCTCCACTTAAGAGCAATTTGGAGCAACAAATCGGAGATTTACAAAAGAAAATGGAGGACATAAATACACCAAAACCAACATAAACAATGAGAGACATATGTCCTTATCCATTTGACAAGAGCATTCCAATGCCTCCATTTCCTGCACACTTTGTGACACCTAAATTTGACAAGTATAGAGGAAAAGGGGACCCCAAGGCACACATAAGACAATTTTTCACAGCCTGCATTGAGGTAGCGGCAGAAGAAACATATTTGATGAGATTGTTCCCACAAAGCTTAGGCAATCAAGCTATGGAATGGTTCTCTCAACTACCACCAGGTATTAAGTCATGGGGTGACTTAGCAGAGGCATTTATTCAACATTTCTCCTACAATATAGAGACAGATATCTCAATCACTACTTTGTGCAATACTAAGCAAAAAGAAGGAAAGTCTTTTGCATCATTTTTGCAAACATGGAGAAAGCTAGCTAGCAGATGCTCTTGTGAAATTCCACAGAAACAAATGGTAGAAATGTTCACTCAAAATGTTAACAAGGACATTGGCTATGATCTAAGGAAAGCTTGTTTGTCCACCTTCAAGGATGTCACTGAAAAGGGCTTAGCAACAGAAATGGTCTTAATTGAACAAGGAGTCATTAAGATATTCAAGGAAAACAAAGATGACTTTAAAGGAAAAGACAAGCCAAGATTTTGGAATAAAAACAAGAACGCAGTCAATGATGGTGTTGTTAATGCCAATACAGTACGACCCAAATTCATTTTTTCGGGATCAAGTTATAGAAGCAATCAAGTAAATACTCAAACAACTTCTAGACCACGAAGGAAGTACACCCCATTGGGAGAACCACTTGAATCAGTCTTCAAAAAGCTTGTGGCAAACAAAGTGATTACAGTTCCAGATTTTCCTCCATATGAACCAATGTTCAAACCAAATTGGTGGAATGATGATGAGTATTGTGAATTTCATAAAAGCAAGGGTCATAAGACAGGAAATTGCCATTGACTGAAGAACATTGTGCAAGATCTCATTGATAGAGGTGATATTGAGATTGAGGGACACTCATCCAATCAAGAACATGATATGTTTAAGGAACCATTCCCAAAGCATGACAAGGGAAAAGCCAAAGTCACAGATGATCAGGCCAACTATACTAGAGCACCTTATAACTATGATTCAACTATCAATCATATCTCGATGGACAATCATATCTCTACTATTACCATCAAGAACAAAAATCCTGAGAATCCTCCTCAGAGACCCAAGATTGTCCTAAGAGGTGTTGGATCTTCTTCCGAACCTACCTTTGAATGTCATGTTACAACTCGTCGAGGTAAAATTGCGTTGCCAGGTGCCTCTACTAAAAATACCACTTCTTCATCAACCAAGCCTGAGTATGACCTTGTAGAATAGTTAGGGAAGACACCCGCGCTCATCTCCATTCTTGAGCTCTTACGCATATCCCCCGCTCATAAAGCTATTCTTGACAAAATCTTGAGAGACACTGTCATTCCTACTGATCTGAATGTGGACCAGTTTCAAGCCATGGTGGGTTACCTTTCCGTTCCACACTCCCTTACATTCACAGAAGCTGATGACGCCTCCATAAGTCAGCCACATAATGCAACACTACATGTTGAAGCCTTCATACACAAACATCGAATAAAGCAAGTCCTGATAGATGGAGGAGCTGGACTAAACATTTGTACATTGAGCACCATTAAACAATTGGGATATTCTGATAAAGCTGTGAATTCAACAAATCAAATCACCATCAAGGCATATGATGATGAAGAGCGCTCATCCAAGGGCACAGTCACCCTACCTCTAAGAATTGGGCCAGTCACAAAGGATGTGGTTTGTCAGGTCCTAGATCTGGATCTCACTTATAATATATTGCTAGGACGTCCTTGGATTCATGAAATGAGGGCGGTCCCATCGACATATCACCAATGTATTAAGTTTCCTCACAACGGAGTCGAGGTAATAGTTAACAGTGATCCTAATTTGTTCATATATTGCAATAACCTGAGATCACATACTGAGACCATCATTCCCAGTAATCGTGAAGTTGTTCCTTCTTCGGCATACATTGACCCGGAGTCATTGAAACCTTTGACATCAAAACAAGGTGAACTTAAAGGCAAATTTCAGGACAAAGGCATGGGAGAATACACTTTAAATCAGACCATGTATTTACGACAAGTCATGAGCTCTCCAAAAGAATATGGAAGGCCACATCCTAACAAGCAAATATCCATCATGATACTCAAATGGGATCCTACTACCTTTCAAAGATGGGGCGAACTAGAAGAGGAAGATTTATACAAAATGCTCTACAAAGACATTGAAGATGACACACAAGATCAGATCAATATACCCTGTGAGAAATATGGCAAAGGCTTCAAGATTCTACAAAAATTTGGGTATGATGGAAAAATCCCTCTTGGGTTACGCAAAGAAGGCGTTAGGGAGCCCTTACAACTGGAATTGACTATAAAAAGGGAACGCTCGAAGGGACTTGGTTTTCTGACTTCCAAGATCCACACTAAAAGGACAGAAAAGACATCACAAATCAAAGTTGCCAAAGTTCAACAAGAGAATTGCTATTCCACAGATTCCAACGAATGGGAATGGGGTTCAGACAAATCCTCTAGTGACTATGAGCTCACCGAGACATTCAGAGAGCCAGATGAACCCATAGAAGAAGAAGAATTTTACAAAAAATTCAGAGTTGGTCAAGAAACAACCCAAAAGGATTGCACAAAGTCTTCATCTCAAGATTCTAGGTCGAAATCACATAGGATGAGGACACCTATCCCAGAATGCGCTACTAGTGATGATAATTTGGATTCGCTCGTGATCGAGACTGATGAGGAAAGTGCCATTGATGACCTCGATAATTACCTTGATATACCCGAGTATAACCACATCTTCACTCTTAGCCCTGCAAACTCTGAAAACATTAAAGGCCTTCCCCTTGTTCACCACCAACTCATTGACTGGGATTATGAAGGACCAACACAATTTGACACATTCCAAAATGATGAAGCTATTATTGACTATCTTGGCATACGAGATGATCTTCCCCCTGGGGACCACAAAACAGGATATACCATAGAACTCAACAACATGGCATATTTTGGTGAGGGTGTCGGACCTTCTAGTCGCAAAAATGTGAAAATAAGAACAAATCAAAGGTCTTATGGCGAAAACCACACTGTGGCACTATCTGATCCCAAAAAAGTAAAAAGAAAGGACGTATCTGAGGGCGAAAACCTCTCTGAGGCACCCAAAGATGGAAGGCTCGACATTCTCCCAGCCTCGTATGAGGAAAAGTCATCCATGTTGGTAGAGGATACTATCAAAACAAACATTGGTACAGAAGAGGTTCCACACAATATATTCCTGGCTCAATCATTGATAGAGTCCGAAAGGTCAAAATTCATAAGCTTCTTCAAAGAACGAAAAATCAACTTCGTATGGTCATACGCTGATATGCCTGGACTAGATCCAGATTTGGTAATGCATCATTTGACAGTCAAATCGGGGGCAAAGCCAGTGAAACAGAAATTAAGAAAAATGCATCCACAAGAGGCATTACTAGTCAAAGCAGAACTGGAGAAGTTGTTGGATGTCGGATTCATACGCCCAATTGATTATCCTGAATGGATCTCCAATTTAGTACCTGTCAGTAAACCAGATCACAGCATTAGAATATGTACAGATTTCAGAGATATTAACAAAGCTTGTCCAAAAGATGACTTCCCATTACCAAATATCGACTTGATCATTGATCTCACAGCAGGTCACGAAATGTTATCTTTAATGGATGGATTTTCTGGTTATAATCAAATCAGGATTGCACCTGAGGATCAACACAAAACATCATTCACTTGTCCTTGGGGAACTTTCTGTTGGAATGTCATGCCCTTTGGGCTGAAAAATGCAGGTGCTACATATCAAAGAGCAATGACCACTATCTTTCATGATCTCATGCACATAACCGTGGAAGAATATGTTGATGATCTCTTGGGTAAATCAATAGACAGAAATACACATTTGGACATACTTTCAGTCATCTTTGATCGGTTGGAAAAATAAAAAGTAAGATTAAACCCCAAGAAATGTGTCTTTGGAGTAACCTCCGGGAAGCTCCTAGGATTCATTGTATCCAAAAGAGGAATCAAAGCGATCCAGCAAAAGTCAAGTCTATCTTGGACATGCCGCCACCCAGGAATATCAGTCAACTTCGATCCTTACAAGGGAGACTCCAGTCTATACGAAGATTCATAGCACAACTTGCAGATAAGTGTAATCCTTTCCAGCACCTGCTACATAAAAATATCAAGTTCAAATGGGATGATAAATGTCAACAAGCTTTTCAGACGCTCAAAAATTATCTCTTGAATCTGCCAGTTTTGATGCCACCAGTTCCAGATCAACCTTTGCTACTATACATATCAGCTACTCCAACAGCACTGGGGGCACTCCTAGCACAACAAATTGCTGACGGCAAGGAAAAAGCAGTATACTACATCAGTCGCACATTGGTGGGATATGAGCTAAACTACACACCGATCAAGCGTGCATGTCTCGCTGTGGTTTTTGCTTCACAAAAATTACGACATTACATGCTTACTCATAAGACTAAGTTGATCGCAAGAATTGATCCATTAAAATATCTTCTCAATAAAGCAACACTTACTGGGTGACTAGCCAAATGGGTAATGATCCTGAGTGAATTCGACATCGAGTATGTAGACAGAAAAGCAATAAAAGGACAAGCAATCGCGGATCAATTAGCAAATGCCCCCGTGATTGATGATGTTCCTCTAAATTCATAATTTCCGGATGAATCCATTTTAACCATATCACAGGCTAGGCCATGGCAACTATACTTTGACGGCTCATACACACAGCATGGGGCAGGCACTGGTATTCTCTTCATAACTCCTCAAGGTGATTCTATATCAAAATCATACCGCTTATCATTTCCTTGCACTAACAATATAGCGGAATATGAGGCATTAACAACTGGATTACGAATTGCAGTTCAGTGGAAGATTCAGGAACTTCATGTTTTTGGGCATTCCTAACTTGTCATCTGTCAAGCAACTAATAATTACCAAACAAAAGATGAAAAATTAATGCCTTACAAGCAAATGGTGGATGATTTGAAACAACACTTCACAAAGATAGATTTTGAGCAGATACCAAGAGAGCAGAATCATGCTGCAGATGCCATGGCTATAATTGCTTCACTGATTGATCTACCTCAAAATGAAACCTGCTATGAATTCTTAGTGGACAACATGTTGGTTCCTTCATATGAGATCACTCCTACTGAAATGATATGCGTTGTTGGTCCTGAATCCCAGTTATATGGTTCCATCTTCACATACCTTCGCGACAATACCTTACCTCCCGATCTATCAAATAACCAATGCCGCACCTTCATTCGCCAATCCTCTCGATATGTCATTTTAGCTGATATCCTATACCGGCGAGGTCTTGATGGCACTCTTCTTAAATGTTTAGAAAGTGATGAAGCTTAGATTGCGTTACGTGAAGTGCGTGAAGGGATATGTGGTCTGCATGCTAGTGGTCCTACCTTGGCCAAGAAACTCATCAGGACTGGATATTACTGGCCCAATATGGAAAAAGACTCATATCAGTTTGTCAAGAAATGTAAGCAATGTCAAATTCATGGAGACCTCATACATGCACCAGCACAAGAACTACAACCACTCGCGTCTCCTTGGCCCTTTTGTCAGTGGGGACTGGATCTCATAGGCAAGATTCACCCTCCTTCTTCCAATGGCCATAAATTCATTATCACAACCACAGAGTATTTCACAAAGTGGATTGAAGCCGTGCCTCTCACACAAGTCACTGGAAAACAGATTGCTACCTTCATCCTTAACTATATCATTTGCCGATATGGTATTCCTGATTCCATTATTACTGATAACGGGTGTCCATTCAAAAATCAGGATGTTCGTGAACTCTGTGACCGCTTCCATATTTCCCATCGTTTCTCTACACCATATTACCCCCAAGGTAATGGCCAAGCTGAGGCGTCTAATAAAACAATTCTTAAAATCCTCAAAAAGACAGTCGACGACGCTGGTCGTAATTGGCATATCCAACTCAATCCTGCACTTTGGGCCTACCGCACAAGTGTCCGCACACCTACAGGAGCTACACCCTACTCACTTGTCTACGGCGCTGAAGCCATCTTGCCTATTGAGGTCGAGTTACCTTCTTTACGGGTCTATTTGCAAAACATCATCACTGATGAAGATTACAGGGTCTCTCGCTTACAAGAACTAGAACTGCTGGATGAACAGAGACAAACTACTTTTAATCATCTCAAGGCTTACCAACAACGAATGAGTCGCAGCTACAATCACAAGGTCAAGCCTCGCACATTTGAGGTAGGTGACTTGGTTCTCAGAGAAAACCCTAAGAATCAGCAAGACAAAGAAAAGAAGGGCAAGTTTGAACCAAACTGGCTTGGTCCTTACATTGTTACAGCAGCCTATGGATCTGGTGCATATCAGCTCTCAACTACAGAAGGTGAACCTTTGGAGGATCCTATCAACAGCATGCACCTTCGCAGGTTCTACACATAGTTCTTTGGGATATCCTAATTCAAAAATACAAAAAAATCAAAAAATTCAAAAATACAAAAAAAATTATAAAAACAAAAAAATCGTTACTTGGTGAAAACTTGGCAAACAGGTGCCTTGTGACACAAAAAAATTGAAAAATCAAAAAAAGTAAGATAAATAATTTCATCCAACGGTGAAAACCACTTTGATGGTGCCCTGGGCAAGTACCATGGTGAAAACTGGGTCACGAGTGCCATGCGTAGAGACATTGCTCCTCCCTCCTTCAGGATTCACTTTCATCCTTTCACTTTGCACACACTCACAACCTATTCATCCTTACCCATTCTCATCATGGCTTGTTATTGATCTACCTAAGATTGGTTAGCCATTCATAATAAACCTCCCTTTCCATCCATAATAAATCAGATCCTATCTGTGGCTAAGGCAAATCCTACGTCTAGTGATGGGTGTGGAACTGAGAACATCACATGTTTCGAGGAGTACAGTTTCTTCCAGCTTCCTTCAAGTCTATCCGCGCACAATCCGCAATAAAGCAACATTTGCATCACAGATCCGCAATAAAGATCCATCTTCTCCGCAATAAAGTATTAGCTTCATGGATTCAGTCAGTTTCAGATGAGACATAGCAGCAACAATGGGTTTCAACAAATCAAATCTTTCAACAGATTCAGACAACATATGGTTCAGTGCTATCTATCCTTTTTGTGAAAGTGAACATTGTGACCACAATCAAATAAGACTTAAACAAGTGACAAGAGACATTAAACTTGAGGACTACAGTGGATGTTGGTGTCGAGTCTTAGTTTTCTTTTGATTTTATCTTTTGGTGACATGTCTTTTAGCATTTCCAGGATGTCTTTGACTAGAGATTCTATCTCCATGATGTCTTTGACTAGAAAGGCGAGGATGGGGTATCGTCACCTATTTTTGCTTGCTGCCTGTGGATTGTCTTTTAGTAATGCTATGACTTGTCCAAGGATATGAGGACACTGTGAGTCTAGTATGAACTGGGGCATTCCTTGTTTGTGACTGTCTTATCTGCATGCAAACAGGTACAATGACTTTCTGGGTCGAACATATGCCTCGATTGTCATAACCTACTTGCCATAAGCTCAATGATGATAACGCACAAGAAGCTCTTTCACTTTCATATCTTCTATCTTCCATCCCCCTTTCTTGATTGACTTCCATCGTCCTTCTCGAGTCCACGTAGCCTACTATCACATGACTGAGTATAATGACACACCAAAAACATTTGCATCTCATGTAGTTTGCACCTGCATTACCACATATAAGCATTTCAGACATACATATAGATATCACAACTGTATCACATCCTGCACACAACACCTGTTAGCACAATTTACACTTACATTATTATATTCATCTGCATCACATACATTCACATTTGCATATACATATAAAACATAAAAGAACAAAAATATTGCATTTGCATCATATACATATTTGCATCCATGTCATAAACATACATCAGGAAACATCTCATCACATAGGTACACATGCATATAGCTGCCGCAGAAAAATGAATCATCTCATATATAATCAAAAGTGTCATGGTACAATGATGTCAAAAACAATCATATGGCTACAAAATCACCCGCAGGTGTCTACAATACAAAAATGGTACAAATACTGATACATAGGGAGCCCTCTAAGGCTATGATGAACTCCCTCCCTCGGAGCTGCCTGGCCTCGACGGAATCTGAGCCCTTGAAGGACTTGCCCCAGGATCATCTCTCCTGTCCCCTCTATCTGGTGGTGGTGGAGGACCCATGACCCCACCACTCGATGCCTGTCTCCTCTGGCTCCCTCTCGTAGCTGTCGCTGTCCGCGATGGTCTATGGAAGCTCCTCGCCCGCTGATCTGCTGGCATGGCACCATAATAAAGGTCCCTCCAGTAGGCAATCTCCTCTCCTGCCCGCAAGACATATGCATAGCCTGCTCCTGCGTCCTTCGCCGCCTGCCTCCCTGCCCTCAGCGCTGTCTCAGCCTCTGTATAGCGCTGAATCGCCTGATCTCTCTCCCGCTCAGTATCCCTGAGCCTCATCCTAAGTCGGTCCCTCTCCCTCTCCAGATCATGTATCTCATTTGCCTGGACCTAGCAGATCTCCCTGAGCTCAATCAACTCATCCTCCTCTGGATCCCCACCCTCTGCCTCTGCCTGTAGCTCTCCCTCTGCGGGTGCCTGCCCCTATACCTGTACCTGTACCTGTACCTGTACCGGTGCCTGAACGGGTACCTGTCTCTATACATGCCTAGGTCCCTGTACCTGTCTCCATCCCTGCCCCTGTGCCTATACTGGCACCTGTCCATGTACCTGTCCATGTCTCTGTCCCTGTGCTCTAGGACCCTGTGCTGCTGGTACCTATAGGGGCAATCCACCACGACCCCTCACCACCTGGGCCTGTCCCTCCTGTCCACCCTCCCTCTGAGGTGCCACTCTCCTCTCCCCAACTACTCCTCTCCTCCTTCGTCGTCCTCTGCCCCCATCACCCCCACCATCATCATCATCATCTCCTCCTCCATCTCCCTCCAGTAGCTCTCCTGGATCTGTCAATTGAGGGAATGGATGCTCGGCCCAATATGCTGCATACTCTGCATCCATCCCGGCGTCCTTGATCTCTGGCCACATATCCCAGGGTAGGGGCACCATCTCTGCCAGCTGTGTCAGCACCTGATCATATGACAATAAAGGCCCGAACTGCACCTGATCCCTAACTGTACGGGCATACATCCCCGAGCCTCGTGGCATCCTCTGGATCCTGCCATACTACCTGCATACCCTATCCACCAGCTGCCTCTCCAGTATATAGGGCATCCGCCCAATCAGATACCTACTCTGGAAGGTGTAGGGCAGGTCCACTGCATCATCCTCCCACTCCTCGCATCCCAGATACGGTCTCCAAATGACTACGTCAATGTCATCTATCACTCACTGCCA
The DNA here is from genome assembly GCF_030272615.1 of Cryptomeria japonica. Lineage (NCBI taxonomy): Eukaryota > Viridiplantae > Streptophyta > Pinopsida > Cupressales > Cupressaceae > Cryptomeria > Cryptomeria japonica. Next base: position 532,947,579 of record NC_081415.1, read on the forward strand.
GTGCTCTAACCTGCCAATCCGCGGCTGCGAGGTGATCATGTCGTACAAATGAACAAAACTTCATCCATGACCTCTACCTCTGAAATGTATCGGTTGCGTAATCGGCAAATGCTCATACGCCCAAACCTGCAGCAGTGTCACCCCGCAGCCCAATCCTACTGGTATACAAACTGATGAAGCTCATAATATAAGTGGGCCAAAACACATGGGCCCCACGCATATATGGTGTGTTGTGTCACCAATGTCTCCAGTGCTCCTCCCCAGCCCACTGCCAATCCCCGTGTCGCCCTGTCCGGACACAGGAACCCACTGATAGCTCCTCCGATCACAGCTGGCAACGCTAACCCTGTGGCTGTCATGGTGTCCCATGCCACATGTCCTGCCCTCATCTCTAGGTCGGGATCCTGAAACACCCGTCTCAATGCCTCCCTGTCTCCGTCACGATCATATGGAATCAAATCTCCATCAATCGGTATATGCAGAATCCTGTAGACATCCTCAAGGGTGATTGTCATCTCACCCATCGACAAATGGAAGGTACATGTCTCGGAGTGCCATCTCTCTGCAAGCGCAGTCAGCAAACCCATGTTTGCCCGAAACTCAGGCACATATAGTACATGTCTCAAGCCCATCTCCTAGAATGGCAGCTCTATCCTGAAATGACAACTCAGGTCGCAATCTTTGTGTCGACGGGAATCTCTCCCATGACTCCAAAATAGGCAAATACTCCTGCAGTCAAACAAATCAATCATGTCAGTCATGGTGGCATTCCCTGATCATCACAAAATGCTACTTTTTATCTAAATGCATATGGTTATCTATCCTAGTGACACTCACTGTTCATCACAAAGTGTTGCTTCTATCCTAGTAGTATTCCCTGTTCATCACAAAGTACTACGTGCATGACACTCACTGTTCATCACAAAGTGTTGCTCACATTTGCACTCCCTGTTCATCACAAAGTGCTGCTCATACTTTGGGTACTCCCTGTTCATCACAAAGTACTCTATCTTGGTACTCCCTGTTCATCACAAAGTGCCTTGATTTATCCTAGTCTTCCTAGAGGACCTGCTTGAGTGTATCCTCTCAGCAGCTTATCCAATCGACAGCGTATGTTCATCACAGAACTGTCGATTTGACCTAGAAGACAAAATCTTGCATTTTTCAGACATAAACGCACTTTTAACTCACAAACGCGCCTATAGACTGCACAAGCACGCCTAAACAACACAAACGTGCTTGTATGACATAAACGTGCCTATATTGTGCATAAACGCGACTTTGCAACACAAACGCCCCTGCAGGACGTAGACGCGCCCGCATTTGACATAGACACGGTTCTAGACACAAACGTGCCTGGCACCGACACAGACGTGCCTGGCAAACACAGACGCGCCTGGCACCAACGCAGATGTGGTTACACGGTTTTGCATTTTTTTGTACCCTATTCCTAAGTGCATTTATTGCTCTAACTAACATGCATTAATGACAAAAGAAAATGCGTCAAAGTACGAGGAGGTTTGGTGGTACTTACCGGCTCTCCTGCCTCTGTTGGCCTCTGAAATCGTCGAACGCGGTCGAATCTGTGCACGAAAGCCATCGCTGCTGACTGTTGCTGCTCTTTTCTCGCTCTGCACTTTGATCTCGTGAAGGTGTAGATGACAATGAGGATGTCTTTTGCCCGTGGTCTATCTTATAGCCTACCCTAGCCTTGGCCTTCATTTCCCGAGTCAGTTTTTTTCATCCCGTGACTTTGTCACTTTATTCGGTCAGTCCATTCTAGCCATCTTTCTTATCGAGAGATTGTCTGTAATCTTTTCAGACATTTTCATCCAATCTCTCGAGGGGGCATATCATTCCCATACTGGGGCAACTCTATATCAGTTTATCTTATCTTCTTTGAAACAACGTGACAAGCCGCATTGTCTCAAAGAAGGGCAAAATGTAGACACCCAAAATTGTCATGTTTAATTAAATAAATATTTTATTTATTTAATTATCTAAGCCTAATTCTTCTATTAATTAAATAAATCTTTATTTATTTATTTATTTAATTTATCCTCTTCTAGCCTTATTTCTCATTTAAATAAATACATTTATTTATTTAAATTATCTTTTTCCTAAATTAAATAAATATTTTTATTTATTTAATTGATCTTATTTCTTCTATTAATTAAATAAATATTTTTATTTATTTAATTGATCTTATTTCTTCTATTAATTAAATAAATCTTTATTTATTTAATTAATTCATTAATCTTTTTCTACAAATGACACATGTCATTCATCTCTTAATTCCTACACTACCTACCTCTTTCATTATTTTATTATTTCTTCTACCTACCCTCTAATCATAGCCGACCTCTTTTTACACCTCTCAATCTTATCCCTCCATTTCATATTGTGTCTTCTATTTAAGAAGATGCTTTCTTCATTATCAAACCCTAATTGCTAATGACTAATCTTAAGGACTTGACTACACTACGATTCTACTTGCAACCACATTCCGTTCTTTGTTGAGCTCTTGTGCACATAAAATCTGAGAGCAAATATATATCAAGCAAGATCAATGAAGATAGGAAGAATGGAGATCAAAACCCTATTGGACATGTGATGGTATAATCTTTGTGATTTTTGTTTTATTTGCATTGTATTAGGTAATCTTCATATGTTATGGTGGATCTTTGTTGTTGTTAGGCTAGGGTTTTTGTGGTTGAATTCATTTAGCCTTTCAATCTTGTTATTATTGTATCCATTTTCACCATATACAGTTCCAAACATAGAAGGAGAGTACCATCAAGACTTCGTCTGTATAGGGTTTTGACAATGATAGTGTATCTAGTGGTTTGGTGGATAAAGGTTTTTCATTGGTTGTTTAATCGATTAGGGGGAAGTGTGTGGTCACTTAGGCAAGTAAAAAACTCACCATACCATGGGGAGTTGGAACCCATAAGGTGACATATCATTTCAGATTTAGGGATATCATAAGAAGGGATCCAAAGCTGCTCTACCAAGAACTCATAGCGTGTCAAATTTTGTGGACCATCCAGGAGAAATGCAATTGTATCCATTGCGTCGACAACTTGATTCTGATCTAGGTACTTGCTCAAATGTGACAGTTGTAAATGATTCTTCGAAACTATCCACCATCCTCTTGTACGACATGAGCTTATCATCCTTTGTCTAGTATTCATCAGTGACTTGTTGAATGCCCAGATGGGAATCTCCATATACCTTGTAGCTCTTTCAGATTCCATTGTATGGCCAATCTGAGTCCTTTGATCAAGGCCTCATATTCTATTGTATTATTTGTGCATGGGAAAGTGAGTCTGTAGGACTTAGGATACTGTCACCTTGAGGTGTGATAAAAAGAGTACTTGCCCCTGATCCATGTCTGGTGTATGAGCCATCAAAATATCACTTTCAGGGTTGTGTAGCTATGATCATGAAAATTTCCTCATCCAAAAAATTGGGAATAAGAGGATGGTCGCCTTTGAGTGGTGCATTAGCAAACTGATCTACAATAACTTGTCCCTTGATAGATTTGTGGTCCACATACTCAATATCAAATTCACTCAGAATCATAACCCATTTGGCCAAGCGGCCTGTCAATGCTGCCTTGTTGAGTAGGTACTTGAGTGGATCTATCTTGGAAATAAGTTTTACTTTGTGTGTTAACATGTAGTGCCTTAATTTGGTGGCTGCCAAGATAACTGCTAGGCAAGCTTGCTCAATAGGTGTGTAATTGAGTTCATAGCCTACCACTGTTTGAGAGATGTAGTAGACAACACATTCTTTTCCTTCTGCATTATGATGTGGAAGAAATACTCCTAATGTTGTGGTTGTAGCTGAAATGTACAACAATAGCGGCCTACTTGGATCTGGTGGAATCAACAATGGTGTATTCATTAGGTAGTCTTTAAGAATTTGGAATGTTTGTTGACATTTTTCATCCCATTTAAAGTGGATATTTTTGTGTAACAGATGGGTGAAGAGATGATATTTATCAGCCAGTTGTGCAATGAACTGTCTAATGGATTGTAGTCACTCTTTTAATGTCCTCAACTGACTGATATTCTTTGGAGGTGGCATGTCCATGATTGCCTTGACTTTCGCAGGATCTACCTCAATGCCTTTACTTGAGAGAATGTATCCTAAGAGCTTCCCTGAATTTACTCCAAAGACATGTTTATTTGGATTGAGATAGACGTGGTATTGTTCTAATCTATTGAAGATTTTATCCAATACTACAAGCTGACCCTCTCTTGTTAATGATTTAGCTAGTAAATCATCCACATAATCTTCCATTATTGTGTGCATCATGTCGTGGAAGATGGAAATCATGGCTCTTTGATATGTTGCCCCTACATTCTTTAGACCAAATGGCATTACATTCCAATAGTATGTTCCCCATGGACACGTGAAAGCAGATTTGTGTTGATCCTCTAGAGCAATTTTAATTTGGTTATATCCGGAAAAGCCATCCATAAGAGAAAGCATCGCATGACCTGCTGTTAGATCAACAATCATGTCGATGTTTTGTAAGGGAAAGTCATCTTTAGGACATGCTTTGTTTAAATTTCTTAAATTCATACAAATACAGATGCCCCCATTAGGTTTACCAACATGTACGATATTGGAGATCCACTATGCATAATCAATTGGTCTGATGAAACCAGCATCCAAGAGGTTTTTAAGTCCAACCTTGACAAGAACAACAATCTATGGGTTCATCTTTTTGAGCTTTTGTTTGACAAGTTTATCTCCTTCTGCTACAGTTAGGCGATGCATGACCAAATCTGGATCTAAGCCAGGCATGTCTGCATAAGACCATGCAAAGTTGATTTTGCACTTCTAGAAGAATTCCATAAATTTTGGCTATTCTTCAGGAGTTAATAGAGATGCCAAATGTATCTTGTGATGAGTCTCAAGGGTCCCCACATTAAATTATTTTGTTTCTTCTATTAGGATGGTTGATCTCTCCTAATTCGTACTAAAGGGGAGGATGTCAAACCTTTCATCCTGAGGCTCCTCGGAGAGGTTTTCACCTTTGGATACACTCTTTGTTTTAACTCTTTTGGGATCAAACAATGCCACCATGTGGTTTTCACTAGAAGATCCATGCTTTATTGTAATATTTTGGAGCTGAAAGGTTTGGCATATGCTCCAAAGTATGTTACATTGTTAAGTTTAATGGAAAACCCAGATTTATGATCCCTGCTTGGTATGTTATCTTGTAATTCTAGAAAGTCTATGAGTGCCTCATCATTTTGGAAATTGTCAAGGAATGGGGGATTTGGTTGGTTCCATTCACTGAGTTTGGGATGAATGATAGGCATTACTTCATCAATTAAGTTGAGTTTGTAGGAGGAATCATTGAGGGTTAATATGGAGGCATAAAGTTCATCGATGGTACTCTCCTTGTAAGATTTGGGCGTAGGATTTGACGTAGGGCCTGTGGAAGTTTCTTCTAGCTCAGGAACCCAAAAAGTTTTAATCCATGCTTCTCCATAAACTGGTATATCCTTAAAGGTGGAGGAGGTGATGTTTCTTCCTCGACTAAAGTATTTAAATGCACTAAATCTCATTCCTACTCATGTGAGTCTATCTCAAAATCACTCTCTAGCATCCGATTACTGTACCAAGTTGGGATATCATTTGAATTGAATAGTGCATTAGTTACTGGCTTTTGTACTATTGGAGGTGGGGTTGTTGGTGTTGTTGGTGGGGTTGTTGGTGGGGTTGTTGGTGCTGTAGATATAGTCAAGGATTGCATCCTTGGAGTAATTGGTGGATACATAGATTTGCTGGGTTTTCCTTTGAATCGAAGTTTAGGAATAGATTCTCTTTGAAAACCTACTCCAGTTTTATCTCTTGGTTTCAACTCAGGTTGTAAGGGCTCTTGTCGTCCTTATTTGCAAGGTCCCAAAGCACTATGGCCATCATAGCCCATTATTTGCTTTATAGTGAAACCTCTGTTAGAGTATTCGGGTATTTACTTGATTAATTAAACATTCTTTGTTTAATTATTTAAGTTCCCTTTATCTCTTTTAAACTTAAGCTAACTTTAGGTGCATATAATTAATTGTTTTAATTAATTATTAAGTGCAAACCTAGGTTTACCCTTTTTAGGGTTTCTTGACCTATTAAAGGTTGAGTTCTTTCTTTTCATTGTAAGAATCACATTACATATTTTTGTGAATATTGAGCTCTCTCTTTTTGATCATATTCTCTGTGTTTTGTATGTTCTTCAGATTTTGCTTCATTATTTCTCCTTGTAACAGGTTATTCGGCTTGCAGAAGATCTTCAGGCTCCTATGGTGTTGTATTTTCTCAACTCCTATATGGTATCAGAGCGTAGATCTGTAGCTATCTATTCTTGTTTTGAGATTTTTGGCTTTGGAAGCAGATCTGGGGTTTCAGGAATTTTTTTGTGTACCTAGGGTTTGAGATTTTTTTTCTGAGCACTTTGGCCCTAAATGGACCTCACCATTGTGCTTAGAAGGCCTGAAAACCCCTATGGTCATATAAAATTCAACCTATTTTGGTTCTTGAGCCTCTGGGAGCATTTTTTTCTCAGATCCAAGCCGTACGGCACGCAGATCGAGAAAAAAAATTTAAAAATAAAAAATTTGCCTTTTTACGGCATGCAGGCTGAAATTTTCTTTTAAAAAAAAAAAAAAAAGGCGAAAAAAAAAAGGGGAGGTTTGTTTCTTTTTAAGAAAAAAAAAAAAAATTTGGCACATTTTTTGTGGGTACCGCAGGGTACCGAACTGACAAGCCTGTCAGACCTGTCAGTCCGGCCCCTGTCGGCAGCCCCTCCATCCTTCTCCGACCGCCGCCAGCCCGGTCTCCGATCCTCGCCGGCCGCTTCTCCTCGCCGGCCGCTACAGGTCCCCGGCTTCCTTTTTCCGCCGACCGCTGTCCGTTTCCGCCGGCCGCTGTCTGCTCCGGCGACGCTCCGGCAAGACCCTGCCACCACTCCGACGAGCCACCTCCGCCCAGCCGTTGCGCTGCTCCGCCCCAGCAACACCTCCGCCTGGCCCGCGCGCCACCTCTGCCCGGCCCGAGCCCCACCTCCACCCGGAGCACAACCAGTCCCTCCTCTCTAGTCTTTTTGAGAGGGGGTTGGTTTTTTGGGCCTAGATCGTGCATCCGGAGTCAGATTTTGGCGAACAAATAGGTGTTGGAAAGGTGATTCTGAGCCGGACCTCGTGGTTGTGGAATTTTTTCTTGAATCTATTGTTTGACTATGTTTTTTACCAGTCAAATTCGGGCTTCTTTTTTGCACTTCCGGGGCCATAGAATGGGCAAACGGACTCCATTTTTCGTGAACAAATAGGCGTCGGAAAGTTGGTTCCGAGGCCGACCTCATGGTGTTGGTATTTTTTTCCAATTTTTTTGATTGACTATTTTTTTTTACAGTCAAAGTGAGGTCTCTTTTTTGCACTCCGGGAGACGTAGAATGAGCATCTGACCTCCATTTTTCGAAAACTTTATATTTTCGAAAAGTGTGTTCTATGTACTTTCCAGAAATATGATTTTTTTTTCCAAATTCTGCTCCATGCATATTTTATTCAATTTTTTGCTTTTCAGCACTCTGGTGGATATCATGGTTGTTTCAGGTCCTGGGATCTCTTTTCTGAGCAGGATGTCTCTGTTTTGATTCTCGTTTCTATTACCAGTCTTCTTATCATTGAAGCTTGTAATTATGCAAATGCACTGAGATAAAGTGCCATCATGCATTGTTTACTTGGAATCTTGCATATCTTGTGTCTCGTTGTACATGCACTGTTGATCAAGTGCCATGAGGGGGTTGATGTTTGCCTTTGTTTGTCATCTTCCTTTGTCAAGTGAGTGTTCCTTCCATGACATTCGCCTCATGATGATGTATCTCAGTACCTTTGATGTTCTTGGTTCTTCATCATGCAATTGTTTTTTGGCTGTCCTTTTCAGTGTTCCTGTCCCTCTCCCACTTCTGCATTATGGGGAGGTTTATCCTGTTGGTTCTAATGCTTCTGTGGTTCGATTGATCAGCTCTTCAGACTTTGGTTTCTCATGCCATCTGTATCTTTGATTTCAGTTGTTTTTCCTTGTTTGCCTCCTGATTCGAGTAGTGTCATTTGAGGGCACTCATGCAGATTACAGTCTTCTCTACCTGGTCATGTTCTAGTTCAGTGGATGTTCTTCAGATCAGCAGTTATTCTTCGACAGAGTTTGCAGGGTCTTCATGCTTTAGTGATATTCTTTTCCATCTCTTTTTGGAGTAGATTTTTGTTCCCATGTGGTTTTCTCTATTTCTCCAGTTCATAGAGATTTCATTGTATTTGGGTACCTGATCAGGCCTTGTTGCCGGGACCCATCTTTATTGCTTTCAGTAGTTGTTCTAGGTTTTAGCTTCTCTCTAAGTCTAGCTTAAGGGGGGGTAATAGAGTATTCGGGTATTTACTTGATTAATTAAACATTCTTTGTTGAATTATTTAAGTTCCCTTTATCTCTTTTACACTTAAGTAGAGTATTCGGGTATTTACTTGATTAATTAAATATTCTTTGTTTAATTATTTAAGTTCCCTTTATCTCTTTTACACTTAAGCTAACTTTAGGTGCATATAATTAATTGTTTTAATTAATTATTAAGTGCAAACCTAGGTTTACCCTTTTTAGGGTTTCTTGACCTATTAAAGGTTGAGTTCTTTCTTTTCATTGTAAGAATCACATTACATATTTTTGTGAATATTGAGCTCTCTCTTTTTGAGCATATTCTCTGTGTTTTGTATGTTCTTCAGATTTTGCTTCATTGCTTCTCCTTGTAACAGGTTATTCGACTTGCAGAAGATCTTCAAGCTCCTGTGGTGTTGTATTTTCTCAACTCCTATAACCTCTGCCATATTTGTCAATGGGGAGATTAGCCTTTGGGCTTTCTTTGTTGAGAGGGTCTGTGTAGATCCACTCTGCTAGGTCTTCATCCATGGTTTCCTCCTCTTGACTTTTACGAGTGATGAATTGTGCCAAAGTGAAAGTTCTTTAGGCCAATGGTTATGGAAGTAAACCTTGGGGTTTGTCGTGAGTCTTAGGGGATGTGAGTAATTTCCCAACACAAGAGAGTTGGCTAAGATTATATTCACCGGGACCTTCCTCAACCATTTTCATTTTTAATTTCTCTTGCTTTGGTGTAGGGGTTGCTAAGATGGAAAGAGAGGTTGGATTAACATATGATGAGGATGGGATAGCTTCCCTGTTGTTAGGTATAGTGATCTCTGGCTGATGGTGAATATTATTACAATATGCAAATGGATTAGCATCACCGAGGATTGTAATTTCTACCCCAATATGTGGAAACTTGATACATTGGTGATAGGTGGATGGAATGGCGTGCGTGGCATGTATCCAAGGTCTCCCTAACAAGAGATCGTATGGAAAAGGAAGGTCTAGAACTTGGAAAACTATATGCTTCACCACTGGTCCAACCCTGACAGGTAATATAACAACTCCTCTGGAAGAACATTCTGCATCATCATATGATTTGATGGTTAGCTTCTTGCTGACATCTATTGATTATGCTGCATAACCCAATGTTGTGACTAACTGCGAGGTGCATATGTTTAAGTTGGCTCCATTGTCAATCAAGACTCTCTTGATTCTATGTTGGTTTACGAACCCTTCAATATGGAGGGAGGCATTATGGGATTGTTGAAAGGATTTGTTGTCACTTTCAGTAAAAGTGAGACATGGTGATGACTTTAGACTGCCAACCATGGCTTGAAACTGATCTGTGTTGAGGTTGGTGGGGACAGACACTTCTTGGAGAGCTTGGTCCAAGATTCTTTTATGTGAGGGAGATAAGCGTAAAATATCTAATATGGAGATGAGGGTTGGCATCTTATCCAATTGCTCTATAAGATTATATTGTTTGGGGAGGGGTGTCGTTCCTTGTGGTGTCGCTTGAATTGTAATCTTTCTATGATGCGTAACAATGTTGCATGTAGGATTTTGATCTTTTATAGTAAGATTTGCAACTTGTTCATCTGCATCATAAAGGTGATTCACAATATAATTGTATGCGAATCGTGTGTAATTGGTTATGGTATCTGTGTTTCTCCCTGAGGTGGAAGGACCCCTTTGATCATGTGATGGAAGTGGATTCTTGAACGTTAAGTGATCATCATTGGATTTTTTGGGGTCATGTCCCTCAATTTTGATTTCTCCTCTATCGATAAGATCTTGAACAAGATCTTTTAGCCAATGGCAATTGGTTGTTTTATGCCCTCTTCCTTGGTGAAATTCATAATGTTTGTGATATCGCCACCATGGAGGTTTGACTTGAGGTTCATCGTTGGATGTTTTTGGTAAGGTCACAAGATTGGAGGATATTAATTGGTGTAAGATTGTTTGGATAGGTTCTCCTAAGGGCGTATATGTGCATTGTGGTTTTTAGTTTTGTTGCTTTTATTTTGGTTCCTCTTGTTGTGTATTGTGACCTTGATTTTGTGGATTATTGATGGTTTTATTGTTAGGAGGGGGATTTTGTCCTGCAAACCTAACCATGGGTTGTGCAATTTTCATTGTTCTTGCATCCACTATCCTGTCATTGACAACGTTCTTGTTTTTTTTCCAAAATTTTGGTTTTTTGCTATTATAGTGTGGACGAAGACCATCTTTTTTTTCATTATAAATTTTGATAAATCCATTTTTGATGAGGGCTCTTTCACATTTCAGTCCTTGAGTTATCATTTCTTCAAAGGATTATGTGCCCTTCATCTCCAAATGAAATCCCATTTCATCATTTAAGTTGGAAACGAAAATTTCCACTACTTCTAGCTCAAGTAGGTGAAGGGAGCGTCTACTAGATAGTTGTCTCCACCGTTGTAGGAAATTTGAGAACAACTCCCCTGGTTTTTGTTTTGTGTTGCACAAATCTTCCATGGTGACATCATGTTTTATGTTGTGTGCGTAATGAGTAATAAATTTTTGGACTAGTTCTTCAAATGTTCGAATACCACCTGGTAGTCGTGAAAACCATTGTGTGGTTGTGCCTCCCAAACTTTGAGGAAAGAGGCACATTAGATATGTGTCCTCATAGGCCACCTCTAAGCAAGCGAAGTGAAATTATTGCACATGGTCCCTAGGATCTCCTTTGCCTCTATATTTTTCAAATTTGGGTGTTTCGAACCCTCGTGGAAAAGGTGGCATAAGAATGTTCCTATCAAATGGATAAGGGAAAATGTCATTAAGTGAGAATGGATTGGTCTTCACACCATTGTTCAGTTGTTGGGCAAGATTTTCTACTACTATTGCCTCAACATGTCTATTTCTAAAGGAGGAGGAGGTGGTGGAGGATTCCCTTAATGATTAGGGTCATAGCGGAAGTAGTCTATACCTCCTCCACCATCATTATGGATATGTTGCTCGGATGTTTGTCATAATTGTGTTGTATCAAAATTGGAGGGAAGTTTGACACCCTCTTGAGCGAGTCTCAATAAATGAGCATTAGCATTGTTTCTAAGAATTTCATCAAAGAGTCTGTTGAATTTTGGATTATGTTGTGCTCTTTCTATATTTTCTGGAGTTGGAGTGCTAGAATCTTCCTCATTAGTACCTCCTCCAAAGGCCTCATGAAAATCGTTGAGGTTTTCTTCCCCCTCTTCAATTTCTAGTTGTCGATTTCTCATTGATCTTGTTTCAACCATGTTTTAAAAGTTGATGTTTGTGAAAAATGACTATGAGGTGGTGATGAAATGGTTGATGGAAGACAAGTTTTTTTTTGAAATGTTTGGTGGAAGATAGATCTCTAATAGTGAAGTTTGGATGTCAACAAAGTTCTTTGTGAATTGCTTTTGTGTTTTTCAATAATTTTGATGTGATGAGGTATAGAAAGGTTTGAGATGTGTTACAATCCAAGCTACCTAGTAATGAGAGGATGCACTCATAAACTAGTTTTAACCAATCTAGAATTGTAGAAACACCTCTTAGGATGAGTGATCCTAGATGTAGAGACACCTTAAAAATTGATTTGTTGGTTTGTTTAAGCAATATCGGAAAGGACTAAGGACAAGACCTCTTTGTGTTGAGAGTTGAGTTAATTTTGGATGTGAAAGTGGATAGGATGTGTCTCAATAAAATTCTTCTGATATGAAGGGGGTTTCTACTTCTTCCTCTCTTACAGGGGTTAGTGGTTCCTCTTGAGCTTCGTTGTATGTGATACAAATTTTAGGAAAGAAAGTGGGATTGATCTTGCCCCCTTTGTTCTTTTGATAATCAAAAGCTCTATACTGAGTGAAATCTCTATTGCTCAAAGGCTCTTTGTTAAATTTGTTGGATTTTCCCTAAAGGTATAAGTGCATATGACACAAGAATACTCTATGTGAGAGAAAGAGTTGTCTATTGATATAGAGAAATTTCCTTTTCTTGATAAGAGCCTTTGAACCAAGTTGTCTCTTCTTTAACTTGGTCTTTTGATGAAGACTGATTTTTCTCAAGATATAAGTGATGATCATACAAAAAGATACTTTGTTTCAATTGTTGATGTAGATTTGTTATCAATGTTGATGTAGATTTTTTGGATAGATACTTTGTTTCAATTATTTTAAATCCTTTGACAAGAAAACACGGCAAGCACACAAGCACATAATCTTGCCCCTCTTCAAAAAAAAGGCACAATAGGTGTGGGTCTAAATCAACCCAATCATGAACTTTTTGACCCTTATAAATGTATGTATAATCCCAAGGCCTAAAGTCAACCCAATTTTTTACTAGTCTGAAACAAGACGAAGACAAATCAAACACTTTTTATCCCTAAGGTCATCACGAGTTGCAATATTTTCAGCCCACATCTTAATATTTCTTCGACTTTGGTACCACATACCTTATGTATCCTGTCGTGGTAGGTAAGGATGTGATATACTAAGTCTTGTGCGAACATAACAAATAGATGATCCCTATGATGGGGGAGTCACCACTTTCATCAAGCTACAAGTAGCCTTTCAAAAATCCTTGTTTGTACTCAAGGAAATATGTATGGTGAGTATCTTGGGAGCAAAACCATCTATGCTCTTCCACTGAAATTTTCACAAAGATCCTCAATCAATATAACAGGTGGGCTTCTAAAATAAGAGGTGTCTAGTAATGTTCAATGTCTTTGGACGTAAGGTCATTCTGTAGTGACTCACTTGAGAGCCTTGTAACTCACAGTGGGGCCCATATACATCCTTTCAGCAAGTTACACTATAGGAATAGCTACACCCAAGGCTACAACTTTCGCTCTCACCTGATTTTTATAGCAGCTCGAAGGATTTACCGCACAAGGTCATCCCAAGAGTGATGTGTCTCTTAGCAGGCCTCTCTTAAAAATAGAAAATTTAGAGCATTACTAACACTTTTCTCTTGCACCTAGGACCACGAGAGCCAAGGGAGAGGATAGTGTGTGTTAGAACTGGGACCACTCTACAGATTTGCACAAGCGTCCCAAACACAAAAGACACTTGTTCTTTTTAACCTTTTATTGCAATGTGATCTATTTTCTACTTGGAGATGTTGCTATAATAGACATGGTGTTCTTTTTATCCCACTAAGCAATTTGTTTTCTAACTAGGAAAGTGAAAGCATGGTCAACAAAATGAAAGCGCATTTTCTTGAAAGTAAATCGCTTTTGTAAGTAAATGGACAAGTTGATTGTTCTTTTTATAGCCCAAATTTGAAGTGTGAATTTGCAAAAAGAAATGTTAAGGTTGTTGTAAATTTTAGCTTTGCAAGTGATGTTCTTTTTTAGCCCAAAAGACAAGTTTTAATTTGTTTTAAAGCACCAAAAACTAAAATGTGAGGTTCTTTTTTCCAAAAAAAGAGGAAATATGAATTCTTTTTAACCAATTTTTGAAAAGAAGCTAAAACAAAATCAAAATCCTAAATTAAACTCCCCCCACCTGCAACAAATCGTTAAAAACCTGCAAATAAAGAAGTTAGTAAAATCCAAAATCTTATGTGGGCTTGCACAAGCCTAAATTCAATTTTTCGATTACAATTTTGAACTCTCTAGAAAAAAAGAGGTACTCTATGAGAAAACATAAGCGCTAATTCAAACAACAATGCCAAAGTACTAACAAAAGTGCAACACTATTAACAACAACGCTATACTATTAACAAAAATGCTATATTATTAATTTTAGACAAAATTAAAACTGACAGACAGATAGAGAAAAAGTGTTGTATAATTACAAAAGCGTTGATTAATGTGCAAAAGCGCTAAAACACTAACTAATGTGCTAAAAATCTCTGACAAAAGCGCCAAAATGCATAACAAAGGCACTAAAGTGCAACCTGTGCATGAAAATTCAAGAAAAAAACAAAAAAAGTCAAAATAAAAAGGTTGCATGTTCGATTCACGTCAGGTTCACCAAATGATGCAAAGCAAAAGAGGCATAAGGAAGAAACACATAAGTTCAAATGTTAGTAGATTAGTTACAACCAAAACGAAATACAAATAAACTTAAAAACCTTAAGATGCATATCAAGAGAGATATAAAGTACACAATGAGAAGCATACATAAACGAAAAAGGGAAAGAAAACCCCACAAATGCTTATGCAAGTGTAAATTATTTACTATGAGAAAGCTCCTAATCAGTCTATGTGAATCTTAGTATAATAACAATACAAATGCTTCTTAATTCTCTCTAAAATGACTATGAGTTTGATGCACAGAAGACTTATGATCCCTGAAAATGAAGAATGGGAGCTCTATTTATAGGGGAAATAGGACAATGGATGGTCAAGATTGAATAATCTTAACAAGGGCCAAGATTGAAAGTTAATCAATCCATGTGATGGCTTTCAACCCAATCCCATGATGACAAGTGTCAACATGAGATGGCTTGAGAGGAGAGGGAAGAAGCATTAAATGCTTGAGATGACATGAAGGTTACCCTAGGAGGGTTTGGTTAGGCTTGAGTTAGTGGATAAAGCTTTTATCCAAGGGTAATTTCTCTTATCCAATGGATAAACTCTTGTGCAAGAGTTAATGGGGATAACCATGGTCAAAGCAATGAATGCTTAAAGAGACCCCTGAGTTAAATGAGGGTTGAGTTAGAGGGAAAGCCTCTAACAACGTGGATAAGTTGAGTTAACTATTAATGGTTATGTAAGAACCATAAATGGTTATGTAAGAGCCATAAATGGTTTGGAAGACTTTGGGAGTTAACTTGTTGAAGAATAAAAGCCTTTAATGCATTTCAAAGACTTTGGAGGCTTTGAGAAGTGACTTCTCTTTGCTTAGGAATGTGACAATAATTAGAAGATGAATTAGGCTAAGTTGGAATGGATTAGAAGAATCTAGAAGGGTTTTGGGAGGCAAGTGGGTGAAAGAAAATAAGATTTTAATTAAAATAAAAAATCATTTATTTCAACTAAAATTGTGCAACTTGCATTTGTAGGAGAATGCAAATGGGCTTTTTTTTAGAGATTTAAATAAATATTTAAATGTGGAAAGGAATTAATTTAAACAAATATGCTTTATTCATTTAATTAATTGTTAGAGTACCATTTAATTAATTAATTTAAATAAATTGAATAATTTATTTAATTAATAGAAGAAGAGGTTTAAGATGAATTAATTAAATATTAATTTAATTAACTATTGACTGATGGTTAAATAATCAAATAAATGCTAAATATTCATTTAATTAAGTGGACAAGTTTATGTGTCTACACTATGAATATTATCTCTTTGTTTTGCCAAGATTGTCTCCTCAACCTTTTCTTGAGTAATTTCTCTCAGTCTTCACTATCATCAAGTGGAATCTTTATACCTTTTTTTCGATACCAATATTTACTATGATCTATTCTTGATGGTTGTCTTTATCATAGCTGTAGTCACATAAATCTGTCCATTTTAATTAAATAAATATTTCGTATTTATTTGATTAAAAATCCACTAGCCATCAGTTAATTAAATTAATATTTAATTAATTCATCTCCAAACATTCTTCTATTAATTAAATAAATTATTCAATTTATTTTAATTAATTCATTAAAATCAAATTCCAATCAATTAAATAAATAAAATCAATTTATTTAATTAAAATCCCTTTTTCCTCTTTTAAATAAATTAAATCAAACATTTATTTAAATCATTATCCCCACCCCACTTGCATTTTCCTACAAATGCAACTTGCACACATTTATTGAAATAAATGAATTTTTATTTTTAATAAAATCCTATTTTCCCTCACCCACCAAATCCACTTGCAAAATCTAATCCCCTTCTAGATTCTTCTAACCCCTTCCTAATTAGCCTAATCCATCCCCTAATTATTGTCACATTTCTAAGCAAAATGGAGTCACTTCTCAAAGCCTAAAAGTCTTTGATAACCATTAAAGACTTTCAACCTTCAACCACCAAAATCCTTAAAGTCTTTGAAAACCATTGAAGGCTTCCAACCTTCAACCACTTAATCCCCAAAGTCTCCAATAACCATTAATGGTTAATTCAACCCTCCCACATGGTTAAAACATTTGTTTTGACTCAACCTCTACCCAACCCAAAGGTCTCATCAAGCCTTTAATGCTTTGACCATGATTATCTCTTAATCATTTGCACAAAGGTTTATCCTTGGATTAACTCTTAATCCAGTGGATAATCTTAATTTAGGCTTGACCCTTAGCCTTTAGATAACCATGAGGTCTTCTCAGGCCTTTAATGCCTCCAACCTCTTCTTTCAACCCAACCCTATGTTGACATTTGTCACCATTTCATTGGTGTCAATTGAGCACATGGATCCCCAACTTTCAAGCTTGACCCTTGATTAAACCTTTCAATCCTGGCCAGCCATTGCTCCATTTTTCCTATAAATAGAGCCCATTCCTTCATAATCCAGATCCTGAAAACTTGTATGCACTTAGACTATAGACATTTTAGAGAGCATTTTTAGCATAAGCAATCTAACATCTTATCATTTTGGTTAAAATACATCATTTTAGCATTAGTATTAGCTTTTTATTTCACATTTAGAGCTATACTACAATCTCAATCCTCCATAAGCATCCATAGTGCAAAAAGCTACTGAGAGCTACACTATTTTGGAACTTGGAGAGGAGAGGAACAAGGGAGAAGAAGCTAAGGCCATGCTAAGAGGCAGTTGGAGATGTCTCTTGATCTTTGTTTTACTTACTAGATATATTAGCATGTCTCTTTGTGTCTCTTTTGGTATGCCTTCATAGTTTAGTTTTAGATTGACTAACGCTAATGTTTTTGTGTGTTTGGTGTTCTTTGATCTTAGACTAACCTTGTGCCATTTAGGAGGGCATCATTTGGTGAACCCGACGTGAATCGAACACGCAACCTTCTGATCTTTTTTTTTTTGTTAACTAACATATTTTGCTTGTTGAAAGTGCCACACAGGTCGCGCTTCGGCGCTGTTGAACACGTTTTAGCGCTATCGAAACTTTTTCTTTCAGCGCTATTGTCCCTAAAATAGTGCTATTGAAAATGTTTCAGTGCTATTGACATTATTTTGGCATTTATGTTATCATTCTGGCGCTATTGAAACATTTCTAGCGCTTCTGACCTTTCTGTTTCTTCTATTCTTTCAGCGCTACGGTGTAAATTAGCGCTTATGTAAACACAGACTAGCGTTGTTGTATAAATTAGCGCTTCTGTCCAAAACGCAGACTAGCGCTATTGCGACAAAGTGTTGTCCAAAGTCGCCTTGTAACCGAAAAATTGAACATCTTAGGCTTGTGGAAGCCCCCCTTGAACATTGATTTTACTAACTTGTTTTTGTTCATGCAGGTTAACAGCTCACCATAAAAATCACACATTTGTCATTTAGTGCTTAAAAAGAACTTGAAAAACACAAAACAAAAAAAAAAAAAATTCATTGTTTTCTAGTTAGGACTCATTTTCTTTTGGTGCTTAAAATCAACAACACAAATTTGATTTCCTTGCATCAATTTGGACCTAAAATGTACAATCCACACTTCAAAAATTTGGTGCAAATAAAATACACAATCCACTTGTTTTGATTTTGTTGCAAACAAATTTTACTTCAAGCAAAACATGTTTTTCATTAAGTTGACCAGGATTTCCAAATTTTTAGATTACAACACATTTTGCCATTGAAGTTAAAACGAACACCATGGCTGTTGGAGCAACATCTCTAAATAGTTAGATCACATTTGCAAATGTTGGATTAAAAAGAACAAGTGTTTTACGTATTTGGCATGCTTGTGCACAAAAGTCAGTCGAGTGGTCCTACCTCTAACACACACTATCCTATCCCTTGATTCTCGTGGTCCTAGGTGCAAGAGAAAAGTGTTAGAAACACTCAAATTTTATCTTTTTAAGAGAGGCCTGCCAAGGGATCGATACTCTTGGGAAGAGCGGTAAATCCTTCGAGCCGCTATAGAAATCAGGTGAGAGCGAAAGTTGTAGCCTTGGGTATAGTTGTTCCTACAGTGTAACTGGCTGAAAGGACAAATGGGCCCCACCACCAGTTACAAGGCTCTTAAGTGAGTCACTGCAGAATGAACTTATGTCCAAAAACATCGAACATGACTAAACACCTTTAAGTAGTAGCCCACCCGTTCTATTGATTGAGGATATTTGAGATATAATTTAGTGCAAGAGCATAGATGGTTTTGCTCCCAAGATACTCACCATACATATTTCCTTGAGTAGAAACATAGCTTTTTGAAAAGTCACTTGTGGCTGGATAAAAGTGGTGACTCCCCCATCATAGGGATCATCTATTTGTTATACTCGTGCAAGACTTAGTATATCACATCCTTACCTGCCACAGCGGGATTCATAAGGTATGTAGTACCAAAGTCGAAGAAATATCAAGATGTGGGCTAAATTTATCACAACTGGCCATTTGACCTTAGGGATAAAAAGTGTTTGAAGTGTGTTCGTTTTACAGACCTAGTGCAAATTGAGCCGACTTCAGGCTTTGGAAATACACCTTAAAATACATCTAAAGGAAGGGTCAAAAACAAGTCCAAGGATTGGGTTGATCTAGACCCATACTCATTTGTGCCTTTGAGGCAACATTCTTGTGTTTGTGTGCTTGCTTTGTTTTCTTGTCAAAGAAAAATCAGAAATTCAATCCCAAAAACAAAGTATTCATCCAACATTTCTCAAAAACAAACAAAAATACCAAAAACAAAGTGCAAACAACAAAGAGACAAATTTTATGACCATTCTTCACATCTTGCGAAAGAAGAAGTGTCATCAGAATATCAACTTGAAAAAGAGACCATTAAGCTCAAAGGCTTTGATCAAAAAGAGGAAATTCTTCTATCTCAATAGACAAATTTTTGTCTCACATAGAGTCTTTCTACATCGCATGCGTCTATACCTTCAAGGTAAAACAAACGAGTTTGATTCTGAATCATTGAACCACAGAGCTTTTATGCAATATAGAGCTCTGAGTTATCACAAAAATCAAGGAGGAAAGATTAATCCCAACTTCTTCCCAAACATTTGTATCACCTACAACACAGCTCGAGAAGTGCCACCAACACCTGAAAGGGAAGAAGTAGAGTTTGTTCCATTTGTAACACAAAGTTTTTATTGAAGTTGAAAACATTTTCATCCATCATCTCACTCATACATAATCACTTCATCATCAATCCGTTCCAACTCTCAAAACATTCGAAGGTTCTTGTCCCAAGACCCCTTTTTAGATATTGCTTGAATCAAACACATCACATCACTTTTAGATTGTTTCTACATCTAGGATAAGCTCATCCAAAGAGACACATCTATGCAGGTTAAAACTAGTTCAGGAGTGAATCTTCTCATTACTAGGTAGTCAAAATCTGTAACACATCTCAGATTTCTCTACACCTTATCACATCCAAACTCCTCAAACAAACAAGCAATTCAAAGAAGGAATTTCGGTTACATCTACCTTAAGGTGTTAGAGATCCCCATACAACACAAATCACCAACCATCAATCTTTCATTTCATCGACAACTCATCATCATCTTCAATCAACTTCAAACAAAACTTGTAAACAAAATGGCTCAAACCCGATCGCGATCAAGGCAACGAGAAATAGAAATTGAGGAAGAAGAGGACAACCTCAATGAATTTCAAGAAGCACTTGGAGGAAATGTGAATGACGAAAACCCAAGTACTCCCACTCCTTCAACAATTGAAAGGGTTCAGCATAACCCTCACTTTAACATATTGTTTGATGAAATACTCAGGAGCAATGCGGATGCTCACTTCTTAAAACTCGCTCAAGAAGGAGCCAAACTCCCCTCTGACTTTGATCTTGTCCAATTAAGACAAGCATCAGAAAGACAAAGTCACCATGAGGAGGAAAGAGGTAGAAATCACGCCAGATATAACATTCCCCGAGGTAACCCACCACCTCCTCCTCCAAATGAAATGGAGATGTTGCGGCAACAAGTCAAGAATCTCGCCCAACAACTTCATAGTGGTGTTAAGACCAATCAATTCTCACTTAACGACATTTGTCCCTATCCGTTTGATAGGAATCTTTATATGCCACCCTTTCCACGCGGGTTCGAAACACCCAAATTTGAAAAATATAGAGGAAAGGGGGATCCCCGTGATCATGTCTGAGAATTTCATTCCGCTTGTCTTGAAGTGGCTTATGAGGACACATACCTAATGCGCCTTTTTCCCCAAAGCTTGGGAGGAACAACCACATCATGGTTTTCCCGACTACCAGGTGGCATTAGAACATTTGAGGAACTCATCCAGAAGTTTCTATCTCATTACTCTTATAACATTGAATGCGACATCACCATGGCTGATCTGTGCAATACCAAACAAAAACCAGGTGAACTATTCTCAGTATTCCTGCAATGATGGCGCCAAATGTCTAGCAGACGTTCTCTTCAGTTACCTGAATGAGAACTAGTGGAAATCTTCATTTCCAACTTAAACGAAGAAATGGAATTTCACCTGGATGTCAAAGACACAGACTCCTTTAACGATATGATCACCAAGGGTCTAAAATGTGAAAGGGCACTCATCAAGAAAGGACTCATCAAAATCTTTAACGAACCAAAAGATAGTCCTCGCCCGCGCTTCAATAGTGATAAACCAAACTTCTGGAACAAGAATAAGAATATCGTCAACGATGGGGTTGTGGATGCTCGAACTATCCAAAATGCACAACCTGTGGTTCGGTTTGCAGGACAAAATCCTCCACCTCAGAATAACACAAATGTTCCTCCTAATCAAGGTCGCATCACATCTCAGGATGAACCAAGACCTCGTCCACAAAAACAAAAACGTGCATACACTCCCTTAGGGGAACCCATTGAAACAGTGTTGCGACAACTCCTTTCTCAGAATTTGGTCACTCTACCCAAGCTATCAAACTATGAGCCTCAGGTCAAACTGGCATGGTGGAGAGATACTGAACACTGTGAGTTCCATCAAGGACGAGGACACAAGACAAGTAATTGTCACCGATTGAAAGATCTCATTCAGGATCTTATTGATCGAGGAGAAATTGAGATTGAAGGACATGACCCAAAAACAACAAATAATGATCATCTGATGTTCAAGAATCCACTTCCATCACAAGATCAAAGGGGTCCTTCCACTTCCCAGCGAGGCACTGATACCACTGATTATACGCAGGTTGCGTATAACTATACTGTAAATGACCTGTATGATGCCAGTGAACAAATTGCAACTATAACCTTCAAAAATCCCACCTCAAATTGCAATGTTGTTAAACGTCGTGGCAAGGTCACCATCAAGGCAGCTCCACAAGGCACCACCTCCATCCCAAAGCAATATAATCTTGTGGAACAGTTAGACAAAACCCCTGCGCTTATATCCATTTTAGAGCTATTGCGCCTATCACCATCTCATAAAACTATCTTGGATCAAGCACTCCAAGAGGCATCAGTCCCTGCAAATCTGAACACAGACCAATTTCAAGCCATGGTTGGAAATCTAAAGTCATCACCTTGTCTCACTTTTTCCGAAAGTGACAACTCTTCCTTCCAACAACCTCATAATGCTTCGCTACACATTGAAGGCTTTATCAACCAACACAGGATCAAGCGAGTCTTGATAGATAATGGAGCAGGCCTAAACATTTGTACACTACAGTTGGTCACAGCATTGGGATATGCAATAGAATCAGTGGATCCTCGCAAGAAGATCACCATCAAGGCCTATGATGATGCAGAGCGTTCATCCAAAGGAGCTGTGGTACTACCAATCCGAGTGGGCCCTGTGGTAAAGCACATTATCTGTCAGGTTCTGGACCTTCCTCTGCCATACAATCTATTATTAGGGAGACCTTGGATACATGCCATGCAAGCTGTTCCATCTACCTACCATCAATGTATCAAGTTCCCACATAACAGTACAGAGATCACAATCCTGGGCGATGCAAATCCCTTTGCTTTTTGCCATAATATTAGCCATCAACCAGAGATTATTGTTCCTAATAATAGGGAAGCCATTTCCTTCACATCATATGTAAGTCCCGCCTCTTTTGCCAGTTCGAACACCCCTATACCCAAGCAAGAAAAACTTAAAATGAAAGTAGCAGAGGAAGGTCCTGGAGAATACAACTTGAGTCAACTCTTTTGTGTGGGACAGATGCCCACTTCCCCTAGAACATATGGTAAACCATAGCAGTTACTCCAGCAACCATTAATCATGCCTGCATGTGCCTTGACGCCTTTCATCCTTGGAAAGAGTCAAGAGGAAGAGACACAAGATGAGGACCTAGCAGAATGGATCTATAAAGATCCCATCACCACTGATAAACCGTGAGTTACACTTCCTACGGAACAGTATGGCAAAGGCCTCCTCATTATGCAAAGAATGGGATATGATGGTCAGAGTGCTTTGGGATACTGCAAACAAGGACGACATGAACCTCTGCTGCCAGAATTAAAACCCAAAGGTAATACTGGCCTAGGCTTTGAAAAAGAGATCCTTCCTAAACTCAGATTCAAAGGAAAACCCAGCAAACCATTTTGCCCACCTACTGCAAAGAGGACACCTTTCATAATCAAAGCACCATCAAGCACTATCCCCACTGCCCCATCGAGGCTCACAAACCCACCGCAACCATCTACAATACCAATCATCCCACCAATCGAACCAGTAATCCCATCCACAACACCATTTGTAGCAACAACTGTATCAGAACCCGCAGCAGCATCTATAGCACCATCCATTCCAACAGAAGCCACCAAGTCAACACTGCCGATACTTCCAGTGACAAAATATTTAAACCCCATCACAGTTCCTGCAGCACCGATCACTACAAAGGTACATAAACCAATCACGCCTGTAGTATTCAACTCCAGTGACATCCCAGTATGGTATAGCAATCAGATGCTGGAAAGTGATTCAGAGACTGACTCACATGAGTGGGAATTTGATTCCGTACAGCTTAACACTTCAGATGAGGAAGGCACATCACCACCTCCACCATGCAAAGACATCCCTATTTACGGAGAAGCATAGATAAAGACCACTTGGGTACCTGAGCTGGAAACATCTTCCACAGACCCTACGTCTCATCCTACGCCTGATTCTGACAGGGAGAGTACCATCAACGACCTTCACCACACTGTCTTAACCCTCACTGATACATCTCCCGCACTTAACCTAATCGATGAGGTAATGCCCATTATCCACCCTGAACTCATCGAATGGAACCAACCAAATCCTCCATGTCTTGACCTCTTCCAAAACGATGAGGCTATCATTGACTTTTTGGAATTAAGGGATAATCTACCAAGCGGGGATCACAAAGCTGGATTCGCCATTGAACTTAATAGCGCAGCATACTTCGAGGCGGATGCCAAACCCTTCAGCTGCAAAAATCTAACATTAAAACATGGATCTTCTAGTGAAAACCACACTGTGGCACTATTTGATCCGACAAAAGTAAAAAGAAAGAGTGTATCCAACGGTGAAAACCTCTCTGAGGCGCCTGAGGATGAAGGGTTTGACATTCTCCCTGCTAATGCACAACAGGAATGATCAACGATCCTCATTGAGGAGACCAAAGAATACAATGTGGGGACTCCTGAAAATCCTCATATTATACATCTGGCATCTCTTCTCACTCCCGAGGAACAGCCTAAATTTATAGAGTTCTTCCAGAAGCGTCAGATCAACTTTGCATGGTCATATGCAGACATGCTTGGGCTTGATCCTGATTTAGTGATGCATCATCTCACAGTAGCGAAAGGAGCCAAACCTGTCAAGCAGAAGCTTCGTAAGATGCATTCTCAGATTGTAATGCTAGTAAAAACAGAACTCAAGAAACTCCTGGATGTTGGTTTTATTAGACCAATTGATTATGCAGAATGGATCTCCAACATTGTGCCAGTTGGCAAACCAAAAGGGGGCATCCGCATTTGTACTGACTTCAGAGATCTAAATAAGGCCTGTCCTAAGGATGACTTCCCCCTACCAAATATCGACATCATAGTGGATCTGACAGCAGGACATGCCATGCTTTCACTCATGGATGGCTTTTCAGGATACAATCAAATAAAGATCGCACCCGAAGATCAGCATAAGACAGCCTTCACCTGTCCATGGGGCACATACTGTTGGAATGTAATGCCTTTTGGTCTAAAGAATGCAGGAGCGACCTATCAAAGAGCAATGACCACCATCTTCCATGACATGATGCATACTATGATGGAAGATTATGTTGATGACTTACTAGCAAAATCACTCACTAGAGATGGGCATCTCCACATCTTAGATCAAATCTTTGATAGACTGGAACAATACCATGTTCGACTCAACCCAAAGAAATGTGTCTTTGGAGTGACCTCCGGGAAGCTTCTAGGATACATTGTCTCAGGCAAAGGCATTGAGGTCGATCCAGCAAAGGTTAAAGCAATCATAGACATGCCACCACCAAAGAATATCAGTCAACTAAGGACATTACAAGGGCGGCTTCAATCCATCCGAAGATTCATTGCACAATTGGCTGATAAGTGTCACCCGTTCACACACTTGCTACACAAGAACATCCGCTTTCAGTGGGATGACAAATGCCAGCAAGCATTTCAGGTACTTAAAGACTATCTCATGAATCCACCATTGCCGATGCCACCAGATCCAAGTAGACCATTATTGCTCTATATCTCAGCAACAAGTACAGCATTGGGTGTACTACTGGCACAACATAATACAAAAGGAAAAGAGTGTGCTATTTACTACATCTCTCGCACACTAGTGGGCTATGAACTCAATTACACACCTATTGAGCGAGCTTGCCTAGCAGTAATCTTGGCAGCCACTAAACTGAGGCACTATCTGTTAACACACAAGGTGCAACTCATTGCAAAGATTGATCCACTCAAGTACTTACTCAGCAAAGCAGCATTGACAGGTCGCTTGGCCAAATGGGTGATGATTCTAAGTGAATTTGACATTGAGTACGTGGACCGTAAAGCTATCAAAGGTCAGGTTATTGCAGATCAGTTGGCCGATGCACCACTCATAGGCGATCATCCTCTCATTTCCAATTTTCCAGATGAAGAGATATTCATGATCACAGAAGCATAGCCATGGAAACTATATTTTGATGGTTCATACACTAGGCACGGCTCGGGGGCAGGCATTTTGTTTATCACACCTCAAGGTGATAGCATCCCGAAGTCTTACAGGCTCACATTTCCATGCACAAACAACATAGCAGAGTATGAGGCCTTGATCACAAGACTCAGGCTAGCCATACGATGGAAATTAAAAGAACTACAAGTATATGGCGACTCACAATTGGTCATTCGACAAGCAACAGATGAATATCAGACCAAGGATGATAAACTCCTGCCATACAAGCAAATGGTGGACAATCTAAAGACATCATTTACTACTATCACCTTTGAGAAGATACCAAGAGATCAGAATCGAGCTGCTGACGCCATGGCTACCATCGCATCTCTACTAGATCTTCCACAGAATTCAACACGCTACGAGTTCTTGGTAGAACAGCTTTGGATCCCCGCTTATGACATCCCTGAATCTGAAATGATATGTCACCTTGTCGGTTCTGAATCCCCATGGTATGGTGAGTTCTACACCTATCTCCGCGATCACACCCTTCCTCCCAACCAATCAAATAACCAACGAAAAACCTTCATTCGCCAAACTGCTCGATATACCATTATTACCGAAACCCTATACCGACATAGTCTTGATGGTACTCTCCTTCGATGTCTGGAACAAGGTGAGATAACAAAGGCTTTGGAAGAGGTACATGAAGGAATCTGTGGAACCCATGCAAGTGGTCCATCATTAGCCAAGAAACTCCTGCGAGCTGGATACTATTGGCCATCTATGGAAAAGGATTCCTACTACTTTGTCAGGAAATGCAAGAAATGTCAAGTTCATGGTGACCTAATACATGCACCGGCCCAGGAACTGCAAACAATCACGACACCATGGCCTTTCTGTCAATGGGGCCTTGACCTTGTGGGTAAGATTCATCCATCTTCATCTAACGGCCATAAATTCATTATTACCGCCACCGAATATTTCACAAAGTGGATCGAAGCTGTTCCACTTACCCAAGTCACCGGCAAGCAGATCGCCTCATTCATCCTCAACTACATCATCTGCCGGTATGGTGTACCCATGTCCATCATCATAGATAACGGTCTTCCTTTCAAAAATCAGGATGTCTGTGAACTTTGTGAGAAATTTCATATCCAATATCGCTTTTCCACCCCCTATTACCCACAAGGCAATGGTCAGGCTGAAGCATCCAATAAAAACATATTAAGAATCCTAAAGAAGATAGTAAATGATGCTGGTCGTGATTGGCATGTTCAACTGAATCCAGCATTATGGGCATATCGAACTAGCATTTGGACTCCTACAGGTGCAACTCCTTACTCATTGGTCTATGGTGCAGAAGCTATCTTGCCTATTGAGGTCGAGATACCATCATTACGGGTTTCCTTGCACAATCTCATCGATGATGAAGCCTATAGAGTATCCCGTCTGCAGGACTTGGAGCTACTTGATGAGAAACGACAAGATGCATACAATCACCTCAAAGCCTATCAGCAGCGCATGAGTAGAAACTACAAACACCGAGTTAGATCTCGTACATTTGAGGTAGGTGATCTTGTTCTTCGAGAGAATCCTCGCAACCAACCAAACAGAGAACATCAAGGCAAGTTTGAATCAAACTGGCTGGGCCCATATGTTGTCACTGTTGTATTCGGGTCCGGGGCATATCAGTTGGCTACATCAGAAGGAGAACCGCTTGCAGATCCAATCAATAGCATGCACCTCAAACGGTTTTACACATAAGCTGAATAGAGTATCAGGCTCCCAGATATACTGGCAAAAATACCAAAAACATTCAGAAAATGTCCTAAAGAAAATACAAAAACATTCAAAAAAGTAAAGAAAAATCATTCATCCAAACGGTGAACAACCACTCTGGTGGCACCTTGGGTAAGTATGATGGTGAAAACCTGGCAAACAGGCGCCACTCGTAAGGGCTCTGGCTCCATTATCTTTTCAGACTTGTTGCGATCACATCTACTTCATACATACATCCATCCATCCATCAACCATGGCTTGTTATTCCTCTGCAATTATGATAGTACTCCATACATCTTGCATCCCGCTTTTTCATAGTCATGTCTACAACTGGGGGCAATGCCTTTAACCTATTGATGGAAGTGGATTCTACATTGTCTTATGTATCATTACACTCTTCATTCAGGCAATCATCGAAAATCCAAAAACATTCAAAAATATCTCGCAAAAATACCAAAAACATTCAAAACAATTCAAAATCCAAAAACATCGACAAAACCATTGAAAAATCACACAAAAACATGGCAACACCTTGTACATATTCATCCGATCAGATACAAAACAAACATTGACAAAATACTCACACAAATGACCACTTATCACTCAACCAAAACAATCAACATCCACAATCCAAACTGTCTTTAAAACAAGGATGCATCCTTCCTTACCAAAACAAAGACAAGATAACATTTTCTTTGACAAGAAAATAATGCTAAGCTATCAAATACTTGGTTGATTTGTGAGTAATTCATTTGTTTATCTGTATCAGAATCTTGCAGCATTGTTTTGTATTGTTTGTGCATTATTTCCGATGAAGTTCTGGGGCATGTACTAATGGTGTCTACGTGGGAAGTTCACCAAGCTATGTGATCTTATGCCAAATGCATTCATAGATCATTACGGCTTGCTGACTATAGCGTATACCTCGACCATATGAGCATGAACCATTACCAAGGATCCTTATTCTTTATTCTTTATGTATATACTGTTTATTTGCAGGTACAATGCTCATTCTTTGGTTCCTCCCCCTCCAAATTGGATAAGGGTTTTTATTTCTTAGTACGGTATGCACTTGTCTCAGGATCTGATCAGCCTAAGATCAAGGAGGATGATCCAAGTCATGCATGAAAGGCGATAATCCTTGTCTGTTCCGCGAGCAATACTCTGGTTGACTTGACCCTTATATCAAGTCGTTTGTATTAACTTGCTATATTAAAATCCATGAAAGAAATACGCAGGTCATCTTGAATCATTATGTCAAGATGCTTGTATTCTCTTCCAACATTTTAAAGCTCAATGATGAAAATAGAGCACTATGGATCATCATTTCATCTCATCTATTTATACATTTCATTCCGTTGCATATCACCCATCCATTCATTCATTCATATGTAGGATTTACATGCAACAAATAACCAATAAAAGCTGGTCTTGGATACAATCACGACCGAGTACTCTGATACATCATCAATGCATCACGCAAAGTCTGACAAACCGTGCATTCCTCATGATCATATCATCCTCACATTTAGTTGCATCTTGCATTAAATATTTAGTTGCCTCTTGCATTAAATGTTTAGTTATATCTTGCATTAAACATTCATGTCATTTTTAACTTTGCATATCGTTCATTTTGGACATTAAGTTTTCATTAATCATTTTTTTTATCATTACATTAATCATAAATAATTAGATCCATTCATGGGATTAAATTGTCTTTGATTGTATTAAACCATTTAATATGCATTTCTTTAGTGTCCGTTATCCATTTTATTATCCTTTATCATTTATTATTGCATCCATTCATTTATAGTTACAAGGTGCATTCATTCATCCATTTATTAACATATCTTATTAGGCATATTTTAGGATCCATTACATTTCCATTTTTAATTGCATTAAGGTGCAGTTATTAAAAACATAAGTTCTAGTATCATCATATCATCATTTTTACTTAGAAAACTTTAAACATTTAGAGTCATAAAATCCATTTGTTTCCAAAACATTGGTTCATATTAAATATCCATTATATAAATACATTCATTTAGGCATTATCATATAAACATTTATACTTTACATTTGTTTATCCGTATGCATTCATTTAAAACACATTCTCATATAAACATGTGTATTTTACATTTTGTTTATCCATATTACATTCATCTAAACACATCTAGATACATATTCATACATAAACATCATTCATTCAAACCATTGCATTAACATTATCTCATCATTACATCGCAATAGGAAACACCAAAAATCCTGTTCATGCATCAAAGCATAAGCATATATCATCGTGGCATTACATACATAAAGCATTACATCAAAAATCAAAAACAAATCATACATATATAAACCTGCATTCATATGTCAGTATCCAACATCATAAATCATCATAAAAACATGCATATAGGAAATATCTCATCAAATGCATACATGTACACACATCCATCTACGCAATAAAACATAATCATGCATAACCATCTATATATAATCAAATGCATATCATCACAATATGGAATCTCCTCATATATATCATCTCATATATCAGAGTACAATGAAGTCTACAAAATCGGCTACAAAGAGCCATCCAAGATACAGTCCATAAATAGACAATGATACAATATATGTATGCAAAAATGCTCTCTCAAATGCCGCTCTGGCCAGATGTTGTACCACCACCACCTCTACCCGCTCCACCACTGGTACCTGCACCACCTGATCCATCTCTCTGTGGAGGCCTCATCGAACCCCCACTCCCTCCTGCATCCCCTGATTTCTCCTGTCATAGAGGACCCATCACACCCCCGCTGCTCTGCATCCTCTTTGATCGCTCGGATCTAGCCTGCCGCATCTGTGAATAGCTGAGAGCTCGCTGGCTAACCGGTACCACCTGCTCATATAACCCCCGCCAGTACTCTATCTCCGCCTGAGCTCGCCGCATCTCCCTCATCACCTCCCCTGAAGGCCCCTGTGCTCCAATCCGCACTCTCTCCTGCAGCTCCGCTAATCTCTCCACCGTAGTATCTCTCTCCCGCAGCACTACCGTCAGCTCTGACTCACGTGCAAATAGCTGCACATCCCTAGCTGCTACCTCCTCCTCTAATCTCTTTATCCGGGTCTGCAAATAACCTATCATATGATCCCGCAGATCCCCAGTAGCTCCCTCTCCCGTGTCCATGGTTGCCTCACCTGTATCACCCCCTCCAGTAGGTCCCTCCCCTGCACCACCTCCCCTGCACCTGTATCCATCGGGATCTCTCTCTCCATCCCCTTCCCACTCAGCTGCACTCCTCCCTGCATCAAAGGTCCCTGTGATATCTGAAGAGGTAGTCCACCTCTCCCTCTCCGCTGCCTCGGCATCCCCAACCCACCTCCTCCACCTCCTCCGCCACCTCCATCTCCTCCTCCTCCTCCTCCTCCTCCTCCTCCTCCTCCTCCTCCACCTCGACCTCCTGCTCTCCGTCCTCGTCCCCGTCCCCTCTCATCCTCAAAAGCTGGGATCGGCTCTGCCGGGTCTGATATCCGTCGGATCGGGTGCACCGCTCGGTACTGTGTATACTCCGCTGTCACCCCTGCATCAACAACCTTCGGTCGTAGGTCCCATGGCCTCGCCTACAATGTCCGAAACTCTGTTAGTGTCTGATCATACGGTAGCACTGGACCCCATGCATACCGCTCCCGAATCACCCGTGCATACTCTC
This sequence comes from Cryptomeria japonica, assembly GCF_030272615.1. NCBI lineage: Eukaryota > Viridiplantae > Streptophyta > Pinopsida > Cupressales > Cupressaceae > Cryptomeria > Cryptomeria japonica. The sequence goes on from NC_081415.1 coordinate 532,978,598, forward strand.
TGGATCCACTAGGCAGTCCCTGCTGCCGTCCGAACTGCCTCATCACTCGGCCAGGCACCTGTCTCTCTACATGATAGGAGGTCCTCCCAATCAAGAATCGAGTCATGAAGACATACGGCAGTGCCTCCGCATCATCATCCCATGGCTCACACTCCAAGTATGGCTGCCATATCACTGCATCTAAATCATCCAATGCCCGCCGCCACCACTCTAACTTCCCCAAGTGGGGCTGACTCATCATGCCACTATACATAAACATGTATGGTTGGTCCACAGCTCAGAATCTGAGACTCACCGGTTGCGTCACTAGTAGGTGCTCCCATGCCCACACATGTAGCAGCGTCATGCCCACTGCTAGAGAACCCCTCCCTCGGTACACTACCTCGTGTAGCTCCTGATACATGTGCGCCAGCACGCACGGCCCCCATGCAAATCGGGTCCCCTCAGTCATCATCATCTCTATCACCTATCCCCATCCCACCGCCAATCCATGTGATCGCCTATCTGGACACAGCAGTCCTCCCACAATCCCTGACAACACTGTTGGAAGGGGCTCATATAGTGCCACTATACCCTCCCATGCGATCGAGCCATCATCAATATATACATCCTCGTCAAAAATCCTCTGACATGAAACCGTCCCCCAAGATCTGTCATATGTGACCAGCTCCCCTCGAATCAGAATCCGAAAGATGCGCCACACGTCCTCCAAGGTCACAGTCATCTCTCCCTGTGCCAAATGAAAAGTGCACGTCTCGCTGTGCCATCGCTCTGCCAATGCTGTGATCAGGTCATGATTCATCCGAATCACGGGCATATGCATCACCTCGTAAAGCCCAGTCGCTGCTATACAATCAATCTCTATCTGCGTCAACCGGTCCCGCAACCCCTGTGTCGCAGGATGGCGCTCGCGTAACTGCAACACGCGCAGATCCTCTTGCACATAGACATTCATCAAATCACCATCAGTTGTTTTATTTTCAAACTTTCTTAAGTTTAAACCTAGACTATCATCAGATACTTTGATCAAGTATCTTCGGGTCTCAACAGGTAAGCAATCATGGCCACCTAGACTTCAACAGACATTTATCCTAACAAATGACCTAAGTCTCATCGGGCTGCTATGGTTCAAAACAACTCCCACTTCACCTCGCCATCCATCACTCATTGACATCAGGAGATTTGTTTTGTCCAAACATTGGGGCATCTCTTTATCTTAAGCAAAAGCGCTATTTTCCCTACAACATCGCTATTTTTCACAATAGCGCTACAACCTTATCAACAGCGCTCAAAAAGTTATACAAAAGCGCTAAAAATACAAACGCGCTAAATCAGCTATACAATAGTGCTATTTAACATCAATAGCGCTCAATTAACCCTACAATAGCGCTACTTGGTCAAACGCACTAAAACTTGCACACAATAGCGCTAATGCATGGCAAAAGTGCTCAAACAAGAGCACAATAGCGCTATTGCAGCATAATAGCGCTAGTTTATGGAGCAAAAGCGCCAAAACCCAAGTTCCAGCGCTCTTGCTCCGACCTGACTTGGACTCAGCTAAAAACCTATCAAAAATGCCTGAAAAGTAAATTTTCGAATTTGCGTACCGCTGGTCCGTAGTCATCTGGCCGCTGGAACCGTCGGACTCGCTTGAATCTGTGCTCGGTGATCGGAATCGGCATAGTAGCTCCTCCTTGCTCCTCCAAATGTCACTGTCAGAGCTCTCGTTTTCAACTGGTCGCGGTCACAAATGATCCTATTTTCCTCCCTTTCACCCTATTTATACCCCTCGCCGTCACCGTAACTTCGCCCCGCTCATCGCCGTGGTCCCCGTGAACTTCCCGAGCCCCCCCATTTCTCCATGTTTCCCCCATTTTCTTCTATTTTTCACCCGTATACCTAACTTCTTCTCTTCTACCACCCTGCCAATTTTCATTCTTTTTCGAGAGATCGCCCGATTTTTTGAAATTTTTCGGCCCATCTCTCGAGGGGGCATACCACCCATTAAATTTACATTTTATGGGGCATTTCTTCACACCTATTTTTCTTTCTTTGAAACGACGCGATAAACTGCACCGTCTCAAAGAGGGGCAAATGTAGTCACATAAATCTGTCCATTTTAATTAAATAAATATTTCGTATTTATTTGATTAAAAATCCACTAGCCATCAGTTAATTAAATTAATATTTAATTAATTCATCTCCAAACATTCTTCTATTAATTAAATAAATTATTCAATTTATTTTAATTAATTCATTAAAATCAAATTCCAATCAATTAAATAAATAAAATCAATTTATTTAATTAAAATCCCTTTTTCCTCTTTTAAATAAATTAAATCAAACATTTATTTAAATCATTATCCCCACCCCACTTGCATTTTCCTACAAATGCAACTTGCACACATTTATTGAAATAAATGAATTTTTATTTTTAATAAAATCCTATTTTCCCTCACCCACCAAATCCACTTGCAAAATCTAATCCCCTTCTAGATTCTTCTAACCCCTTCCTAATTAGCCTAATCCATCCCCTAATTATTGTCACATTCCTAAGCAAAATAGAGTCACTTCTCAAAGCCTAAAAGTCTTTGATAACCATTAAAGACTTTCAACCTTCAACCACCAAAATCCTTAAAGTCTTTGAAAACCATTGAAGGCTTCCAACCTTCAACCACTTAATCCCCAAAGTCTCCAATAACCATTAATGGTTAATTCAACCCTCCCACATGGTTAAAACATTTATTTTGACTCAACCTCTACCCAACCCAAAGGTCTCATCAAGCCTTTAATGCTTTGACCATGATTATCTCTTAATCATTTGCACAAAGGTTTATCCTTGGATTAACTCTTAATCCAGTGGATAATCTTAATTTAGGCTTGACCCTTAGCCTTTAGATAACCATGAGGTCTTCTCAGGCCTTTAATGCCTCCAACCTCTTCTTTCAACCCAACCCTATGTTAACATTTGTCACCATTTCATTGGTGTCAATTGAGCACATGGATCCCCAACTTTCAAGCTTGACCCTTGATTAAACCTTTCAATCTTGGCCATCCATTGCTTCATTTTTCCTATAAATAGAGCTCATTCCTTCATAATCCAGATCCTGAAAACTTGTATGCACTTAGACTATAGACATTTTAGAGAGCATTTTTAGCATAAGCAATCTAACATCTTATCATTTTGGTTAAAATACATCATTTTAGCATTAGTATTAGCTTTTTATTTCACATTTAGAGCTATACTACAATCTCAATCCTCCATAAGCATCCATAGTGCAAAAAGCTGCTGAGAGCTACACTATTTTGGAACTTGGAGAGGAGAGGAACAAGGGAGAAGAAGCTAGGGCCATGCTAAGAGGCAGTTGGAGATATCTCTTGATCTTTGTTTTACTTATTAGATATATTAGCATGTCTCTTTGTGTCTCTTTTGGTATGCCTTCATAGTTTAGTTTTAGATTGACTAACGCTAATGTTTTTGTGTGTTTGGTGTTCTTTGATCTTAGACTAACCTTGTGCCATTTAGGAGGGCATCAATAGCAATGCTATCATTATTTTTATCTCAGACCTGCAATCTACAATCTGGTTGCATTTTGAAGCTTTTCTTGTTTACTATCTTATTTACGCTTGCAAACTATGTACTTTGTTGTATTTGTTGCCTAGATATAGTGCAGCCATACAACCTGATTAAATAACAAAGAAAGAGCTCTGCCTATGAAAAAACTCCTATGCATGATGCATAAATGTCCTTCCAACACGAATATATAGATATCGTTGAAAAACACAGAAAAAATCTTGGTTTCTTTGCAAAGTATGGATCTAAAACCCTACCACAACATAGATATGAATGTAACTCACTATTTCTAGCTCCTTGACTTCTCTTGAAAGCTCTGGAGAAATTGATGCTAATGACTTGTTGATGATCACAAAGACTTGAAATTCATTGCAGATGTCTCCCTTTCATAGATGAACTCCATGTGAAAATGATGAGAACTGCATGATCTCCTTGTTAATGCCTTTGTTGTAAACTTGGAGCATGCATTTGTATTCAAAGGAAACCCAAAGCACAACCTAACTAATGAGCATTAATCATGTTACTTTTAATTACATTTTTTGCTTAAAATTTTAAATATTTTGTGAACTAATGTGCCTAGCAGCAGATCTAATGCATGCATATTTACTCCTTTATACTATTATATTCTGCTAATTAGAAAGTATATTAGAATTAATAATATCTTGTGATTAAATGTTTTACTTTCTGCTAGTTAATATGGATGAATGGTCAAAAATCCAGGATGTTTATCATTGTGTACTATTCTATTTTCCTAGATGCATTTCAAATGTGTTTGAAACTAACTAGCAGACAAGGAGTTATGAATTCCAATTTAGCCAGTGTGTGAATGACGATCACTCCTGATCACTCCAATTGGAGAGATACCCTTGATCTCCTCCGAGTCTATTTCATCGATTGTTTCCATGAACTTCAACTTCTATCTGAAGTCATTAAATTCAGTGTTAAGTTTTCTTTAGATCGATTTTTAGCCATTACTCTGTTTTAAGCAAGTAACTTTGTATTTGAATTTGAATAAGGATATGTATAAATATGCTTTCACTTCTAGCAGAAAGCTAGTTAGATAGTCAGTAGTTAGCCAATAGTTCGAGTCTCATATTTTGTAATCTACAAACTTGTTTTACTTCCGTTTGGGAAGTTCATTTCAATGAAAATCTAAAGTTGATCCAAGAATAGTTGTGTTACAGATCCCACGAGCGGAAGAGTAGGGCCCGCTCGACCGAAGGGAGGTGATCTTTATTTGATTTCATTTCTATTCCAGTTCTATGCATTTGGTTTTATTCTATTTCATTATGTTTAATTGTGATAAGTTTAGGTAGATAAAAATTAATTGCAAAGATCATAGTTGTTCATTTCATACAGAAGTACTTTAATGAATGGATGCATTGTTAAAAATCTTAGTTTCATACTTCTGCTTAATTTTATTTAGTGATGGATTTTGCCTTCATGGTAATTGTTGACGATGATGGTATTTGGAACAAAAGTTAGAACAAAGGTTTTATTTGGACTTCCTCATGGAATGTTAGTTTGTTTTAAACATTTATTAGAATAGATTTCAAATTTTGCAAGTGTAGAATAGATTTTGTTTATTATAAGTAAATTAGATTTACTTTTCGAGCACATAGATTAGAATTTAAATTTTGAAGTGTCTTAGTTTTAAATAGATAATTCTATGAATGAACCTTGTCGTGCACTGCTCAAATTTTTATAGAAATGATAGAATCCTTTGTAGGATAGTTTTAAGTCTTTTTATACTTAGCTTGTAGAATATCTTTAGACTTTGAATCCAGTCGTAGAGAAGTGATCCTATGAGCTCCTGATGAAGCATGATCAAACCCAAGTCATTGTTTTATGGTGCAAAAACCCCCAACCTCAATCAAATCCCTATCGCAGATAGATTTAAGACATACGTGGCTCAATATTGAAAAGAAATTAAATGGCACAAGTTATGACAGCAACGACCTTGCCCACCACTTTTGGCATCGTTGTCAGGGTCTAAAAGATCTGGCTACCAAAGTTGAAGCCTTAGTGTTGATAGGGAAAGACATAAGCAGTTGATGAGAAGAGCTAGAGATCCATTTGGAAGATTCCTTCCAAGACATTACAATCTAGAACAATTACAAGAGGAGTAACAAAATGATTTTGAAGAACAATTTGAGCAACAAGAAGAAGAAGAAAAAGAGATCAAGTAGCAGAGGATCCCCCACCAAATAAGACATTTTCATATCTTATTAACTTAAATGTGAGAGATAATGAGCCCCCAATGAAAAATATATTGCCTTCATGTTGGAATAAAGGAGCACTAAGAAAGGGGGGGGGGGGGGGGTTGAATCAGTGTTCTGCAATATTTAACTTTATTAAACCAATCATTTAACCACATAGCACATATAAAGAAAATAAAGTTGCATGAACACAAAACAAATAATCACAACACCAAGATTTTGTACGTGGAAACTCGATTAAGGGAAAAACCATGGCGGGAACACACCCACAATGAGATGATACTCTGTTAGGAGTAAATGAATTATAATGAGGAATGCACGTGCATTCATGCATACTGCCTAGAGCTCATTGCTCCAAAACAAGAAGGGCTACAACCCTGGGAATGCTCACTAACTTACAAATATACTAAAAGAGGTTACAAACTATTTGAACTGAAGAATAGTATCTACAAATGCCAAAGTATAATTTTGGTTAAGCATGATACACTTATTACTCACTTTTTTGCTACCCTGCTCTGCTACATTGTTCTGCATTAATATGGAGCACAAACCTCTAGTTTCTGCATGAGAGACTACACACAATCAATCATAAATATCCTTTCGCATCCATATCTACCATATAATGTTCATAACAATCACTCATATATATATCTGCAACAAGGAATTAGGTTGTTTACATGTCGGCTCAAAAATGCATAGCACACAAATGAAATGTATATACATAGATGGCTCAACCCAAACTTTGACACTAATGTGAACCAATAATAATTGACCACATGCTTCCCACATGATGGCTAAACAACCTCTAACATGAAGCACCTCCAAGAATTATGCCTTGAACATGCGCAACACGCTACAATCATCTGGTCGGCCAAGAACACTGCATAACACGAACATACTGAGGAAATAATCAATAACACACACAAGGATCAATATGGACCATCAACACGGATATGAAATGATCTATAAACATCCACAAGCATCATGAATTACCACAACAACAACCGCAACATCACCACTTACTAGAATCTCCATCATCATCATACCGAACCTCAAGGACACTAACTGAACTGGTTGTCAAACTGAAAGATTCACTTGCGGACCTCCAAATCATGAACCATCTAAATTGAGGACATGTATGAAAATCCCAAACACTCTGCCAAATCCACAAACCAATATATTGTAATGTGAAGCAATGCAGAGCAAAATCCAAAACACCAATCAAAACAAACTACTGAGAAACCAACCATAATATCAAATCTCATAACTCGATCAAATCACCATGCAGACCAGTGAAACTTTAGTTGAATCAACTAGAAATACTTATCTCAAATTCCTTTAATCCGCAACAACCCTGCTGCAACACACTGGCCAAACCAACTCATCTAATCTGTCTGCAACACTAGAACACACAAAGGAATATGTTAACATCGATGACCACACATCATTGCAGCAAACTTCTCAGCAATATCAAACAATCTCCCCCTTCGACATTGATGGTAACTTATGAATGTGAAAAAAAATCAATGAAAAGAAAGAATTCAACTACCAACAATCACCCCATAACTCTCAACGATCTCCCCCTGAGATCTAGAACATGATATGGCAGTTTTTCACATGCTTCTCTCCCCTTTTGATATCAATGCAAAAGGCACATATGCAAATCATGATTCTCTCCCCCTTAGATCATGCATACAAATCAACATAGGCTTTTCACATAACTCTCTCTCCCTTCTGACAAACTCATAAATCTATACATCTGAACCACAACATTGACTACTCCCCCTTTGACATCAATGACAAAGATAGAGTACCGCATACCAAGAATCACATAGAATGACTATGAATAGAGTAGATATGAATAAACTGACTCCACAAACTTACACAAACTTGAATACATCTACAAAGGAACTCAAATTTCTATCCCAATTACTTCAAACACTCCAAAATAGATATGAGACTATTGAACAAATAAGTCTTCATCTCTACTACCAAAAGATCTACTAGATCATAGACAATATGAGCATAGCCTCCATCTGCAGACAACTTAGACCTCAGAGCTCACCAAATCTTCCTACAATCCTGAATCAAATTTTATCTTGTCAAGCAAATCAATGACTTCACCCACTCATACAGTCAAAGGATTAAAGGACTGAGATATGTCTGCTAACTACTTTTCAAACTGCATAACCCGCTTCTCTATATCCTCAAATGATAAACATGCTTTGAAGATAATTTTACCTTCAGATAGTGTATCTTGAATTCACTTAATTCATGTGTTTAACAAAACTCTATCACTAGCAATCATACTCATCAATTTACTAAATCCATTTGCTTCTAACTCCTTTCCTAACCTGAACCTCTCCAGTCTTCACAAGAGACTCAAAATGAGCACTTACCAAACTAATAATATTCTTTAGCTAACTAGGGGGTGTATCGGATGAGTAATTAGAAATTATCTTTTCTAATATACTAGATACAAAAGTGAGTAGTTCACTATCCTCAATGAGAAACATCAACATCCTTAATGATTCTTGTTGGTCCTTCTCCACGAACTCCCTCACTTCCCCTGCAATGTCTCTTGCTTCCGAAATAGGTACCATAGCTTCAATCTCCTCTAACTCCACCATCTATTTTGTATCTACCTTAGACTCCATAGGAGTTCATCTCTATATTAATCTATGGGATCTGAGTATCCTCAATGACATCCATTGCCTCCGACTCATCACCACCTTTGACTAAGTTCAGAAGGAACATCCACAACAACACGAGCTACCTCAACCTTGACTACCTCAACTTTCTCTTTCTTTCACTTGGCTTCCTTGACATATTCAGTAACTAGTATATTTATTTTCCTTGCCCCTCGGACCGCCTCAGCTAAAATCCTGATACTCTGCGCATAGTGCTCTACTTCCTTCCATACCTTTCTAACAATTTCTGGCTCCTTAAATTATCTATGCAGCTATAGATATTTCTCATAAATATCAAATTCACAATCTTTCCAGATAAATACCTTACACGACGGATTAGGGTTCCTTCATCGAATCGCCTTCACAGTTTGATTGCTTTGGAAATCTCTTCGCAAAACTTGCTCATATGCTTCTCTTCAGAAAACAAAATGAGAAATGAGAGGTAAGAGTACCTTTATATCTTCCGCACACTTAACTTTCTGACACATCAAATACATTTTGCCCTAAACCTTCCAGATACCTTGTATCCATAGACTGCTCTTAAGAAACTTCCTTCTGATCTTCAATTCTGCCCAAAATCTTCTAGAAACCCTTCCAAACAATATGCAGAACTTTCAAGCAACTACTGACAATTTGCCGAACTTTCGAAACCATTGCTAGTAGGGGAGAAAAAGATTTTCATGGAGGCTACCCCTAGGCCAAAGGCCTTAAACTAATTCCTAGATGAAGTTCCAACACTGGAATCAAGTGTGGACCCACTCCCTACATCATTATCTCTCTTCTTTACCCATGTCTTCTTCATCTGATCTCTAATCTCTTCAACTTTCGCTTTTTCCTTATTATATGCCTACACAATCTTGTTCTTGTCTTCCAGATCTTTCCTATTCACATTTCTCCTTCTGCAGTATTTTGCAATGTGACCAGATTTGTTGCAAGCATAGAAAATGACATTTCCTTGCATAGGCCTGAAGTTCATTTGATTTGCTCTTGATATACATTGATTAAGAAAATGTCCAAACCTACCACATGCATAACATATAACATTACTTCTATTTTGAAAATTCTCCATCGCACTTCTGCATTCATTTGACTTATATCCATACTTATTGCATTTAAAACATTGATCGTAGAAATATGGACCATTATCATTCATCCTATATCTGCATTTACTAGCTTTATGACCAAATTTATTACACACAAAGTAATTACCATTGAACTTATGAGCATTACGTTGCCTTACCAGAGGCCTTCTAGAATTGTTCTTCTGATGTGCTAATTTGGTATTGCCTTAACCAAATCTGGAGCTTTCACCTTCCTCAAATCCAAGACCTCTTGTGTCATTAGCATTATTTTGGCTTTCAAGCATCTATCAAGTCTAGCTAAGCTAATATTGAACTTATTCTTATACCCATTTGCAGTAGCAAGTTCATCCCTAAGAATAATAATCTGCCTTTCAATCTCTTGTTCATTGTTCTTGGATTGTAGTAGTTCAAGCTTCAACTGATCATTCTTACAATTAAGTCTACAACATTCATCAGATTTATCATTCAAGGATTGAGTAAGATTCTCTTCTTCTTCTTTCTAGTCTCAATATCCTTGGTCAACTTCATCACTATAGATTCCATCTCATGCCTTAGGACAACATTGTCTTTTGCAAGCTTCTCACATTCTTTTGTCTTCTCCTTCAAGGCTTCATCATCCATGCTTTGGCTTTCTTTCTACTTTAGCTGATCAAAAAGTTCCTTTCTCTTTTCCCTAAACTTGTTCAACTAATCCTTCAGTGACTGAATGAAATTCTCAGCATCCTTCATATTCCCTTTCAATTCCCGAACTTGAGCTTTGGACTGATCAAGATCATCAAGTTCAACAACAAGCTAATGTTTTAGACTACTGAAATCCATTGAATTACCTTCCCATACCTCCCTAAAGTTGTTAGACTCCTTCTAAGGAACTAGGCTCTGATACAAATTGTTGGAATCAAGGAACACTAACAGGGGGGGTGAATCAGTGTTCCACAATCTTTAACTTTATTAAACTGATCTTTTAACCACATAGCACATATGAAGAAAATAAAGATGCATGAACACAAAGCAAATAATCACAATACCACAACACCAAGATTTTGTACGTGGAAACTTGGTTAAGGGAAATACCACGATGTGAACACACCCACAATGAGATGATACCCTGTTAGGAGTAAATAAATTACAATGGGGAATGCACATGCATTTAGGCACACTGCCTAGAGCTCACTGCTTCAAAACAAGAAGTGCTACAACCCTGGGAAGGCTCACTGCCTTACAAATAGACTACAAGAGATTACAAATTGTTTTAATTGAAGAACAACATATACAAATGCCAAAGTATAGTTTCGATTAAGCACAATACACTTATTACTCACTATTCTGCTACCCTGCTCTGCTACATTGTTCTGCATTAATCAAGAGCACCAATCTTTGGTCTATGCACAAGAGACTCCATATGATCAATCATAAACATCTTTTTGCATCCATATCAACCATATAATGATCATAATAATTTCTCTTATATCCACAACAAGGAATTAGGTTGATTACATGTTGGCTCAAAAATGCATAAAACACAAATGAAATATGCATACATAGTCGGCTCAACACGAACTCCAACATTAATGCAGACCAAGAAGAATTGACCACACACTTTCCTCATGATGACTAAAAAACCTTGAACATGAAGCACCTCCAAGAATTATGGCTCGAACATCAGAAACACGCTACAATCATCTGGTCGGCCAAGAACACCATATAACATGAACATACCAAGGAAATCATCAATAATGCACACAATGATCAATGTGGACCATCAACATGAATAGGACATGATCTAGAAACATCCACAAGCATCATGAATTACCAGAGAAACAACTGTAACATCACCACTTACTAGAATCTTCATCATCATCATACCGAACCTTAAGAACACTAACTGAATTGACTATCAAACTGAAAGATTCACTTGTGGACCTCCAAATCATGAACCATCTAAATTGAGGACAAGTATGAATGTCCCAAACACTTTGTCAAATCTATAAACCAATATATTGCAATGTAGAGAAAAATCCAGAACACTGATCAACATAAACAACTGAGAAACCAACCATAATACATGATCTCATAACTCAATCAAATCATCATGCAAACCATTGAAACTTTAGCTTAATCAAATAGAGATACTTATCTCAAAACCCTTTAATTCACAACAACCCATCTACAACACATTGGCCAAACCAACTCATCTAATTTGTCTGCCACACTGGAACACACAGAGAGGAATATGTTGACATTAATGACAACACATCATTCCAACAATCTTCTCAACAATATCCAACACTTCAGTCTTACCTACTTTTCGAGGAAAAGCTTCTAAGGATCCTGATCAATTTCTCTTTCAATTTAAAGTCCTTTGTCAGACTTATGACTATACATCTTACAATCAAAAGTTGAAGTTATTCCCTTCTACCTTAAAAGAGTCAGCACTATGATGGTTTATGGGTTTATGAGTTGGTTCTATCCCAACATGGCAAGAAATTGAAATTGTATTCTTGGATAAATACTAATATTTTTTCCGAGTAAGAGATAGGAAAGAAGAGTTGTTTTGAATGAAACAAATGGAAAATGAGAGTTTGGAAGATTATGTTGATCGATTTATGTTTGTGTATAAAAGGTGTGCTAAGGGACTCAATGAGGATATTAGCAGGACAATTTCCTTATGAGGAATTGATGATGAATCAAGAGAAGCTTTGAATTTAATGGGAAAAGGAGATATCAATAAAATTCATCTGGAAGAAATTATTGACATTTGCGGAAACTACTCTAGGACCAGAGTTGGGACTAGGGATTTTAGGAGAAACAAAGCTTCACCACCTAATGTGATGAATAATGATGAACAGTAAATACCCAATAGATACTGAGAGGGGGGGTGAATCAATATGGACAAAAACTTCTTCAACAATCTAAATTGCAATGACTGCACTAACTGGTAAACAATATCACCAATCTAAATCAAGGCACTACCGATAAAACATAGTATGATTGTAATAGACATAAATCGGTAACATCTAGATCTTCTCAAAACCTAATATCTCATCTAAACTTCACCCATATGCTTAAGCAAATAATACATCCGAAATACAATGACCATTGGATCAGCTTGCATTACCGCTTAACATAAAACACTAAAACATCACATGAAAAAGAATCACACATAACACACTGATTTTTCATGTGGAAACCCAACTAGGAAAAACCATGGTGGGGATGAATACCCACAAGTTATTCTTTGAACTCTTCTAAAGTTTGCTCTGTTAGGAGCCTAGTCCGGTTAAAGACTTTACAACAGGTTCTGCTAGGAACCGATCCTGCTAGGGATCACTCGGTTAAGGGATGGCTAAATACCCGGTTAGAGGTTAAAACCCTGTTAAAGGTTACCTTGTGAGAGGATTTTAAGAACTCGATGATTTTGAGTCACCCTGTTAAAGGATTTACAAAAAACCTGTTAAAGCTACTCGGTAAAGGGATTTTCCATCTACTGAAATGGTTAGAAGTCAATAGGTAATACACTGATATGATAACAACACTTAATGCCAAGGCAGATCCACTTTAGTTCCTTTACATCTACAATTACACTCTACAGGTATCTACTCACTTCTTTGGTCTGGCAAGAATCACCTCACATACAATCATTTTCCAACAACTTCAAATAAAAATCATCATCAACCTTATAAACAACAATTAGGTTGGTAGCCAAAACCTAAAACCCTAAGCATCTAGGTTAACAATACAGTCAGTCCAATCCTGGCTATTTAAACATATTACATAGGGTAGAACAATCTTGAACAAATCTCAAGATGTTCTCCATCATCTATTCTTCATCACTTCTGGAAGTTGATAACCCATCACGCAATCTCCACCATTTACTAAGATTTTGCTCATTCCTGAGGTGGATAGAATCAATCTTCTTCATGCAAGATTCTCAAGAAGATCCTTCACACGCACAAGGTTGATGTGGCAACACGATCTAATCTTCATTTCAATGCTAACTCATCATAGAATATCGTCGGTTGAATCACATAGACTTAGAATGCATTAACTAGAAACCCTAAAGCTAAGACTACCAACCAGTAGTCATATCAAATGAAACCCCGATACAAACTTTCCATATACCGGTTCACACTCCAACATACTGGTTCACTTTTTGCATATGCCGGTTCACTTGCCAGTTTGCTTACTTCAATATATCGGTTCATACTTTAGCATATTGACATCAATGACAACATACAATCCTATCAAGTCATCAAACTCTGCACATATGCCAACATAATGTATCCAAAGTTATGGAGGAAATAGAAAACTTGAAAACTAATTTACTCCTACATCTTAACATTCAGGCAGACAAGAAAAACACTAAGCCCTTAGCCATTTATTGTTCTAAATGTAGGAGAAAACATCTTTTGAGGGAATGTCCATTGAATCAGGTTGATCTTTGTGAGATTTACAAAAAGAATCATTCAACAAGCTCTGCTAATATCTTACTAGAGGTTAAAAAGAATCTATAGAAACCTCCCATTGTTGAAGAAGATCTTAACTATGTTGGACAAAGGTCTCAAAATTTGGGGTACAATGCTTATTCAGGTCAATTTGGTCCTAGGAATAATTAGAATTCAAATCAGTGGCAGAATCCTAGTCAATGAATCTCTTCATATCCATTGCAACCACCCCCTAAATCTTTGGGACCTCTAGAATGGGTTAGTTCACAATGTAATCAACCATAATGGTAGCATAACCAACCACAGTGGCAGCCTAATCCATAATAATGGCAACAGAATCAGTCTCAATTTCAGCCATGGCAAAATCAAGGTCCAAAACAACCTTGAGGACAACCTCCACCTCTTATCACATGACCAAATACTTCTAACAAACAAGAAATCAACCTCAAATTCCAGCTCAACCTCTCCCAAATCCAAAGAATAACCATCCACAACAAACATTCAATGTTGATTCTAATCCTCCTACTTTGAATGTAATAGAAGTTGATGATATTCAACTAAGAAATCAAAACATTCCTTCAAAGCCTGTTCCTTTGGACAAGGAGGGGAAGAAGAGTGAAGAATATTAGGGGGATAATGAGAATCTTGACAAATTAAGGGAAGTAACTGAAGAGTCCCCCTTTCCGGAGTGTTTGAAAACATCACAGATAGCTCCCGATTCCTCCTGATCTGATCATACTAGCATGGAAGACTCACCACTTCTCTGTGAGTTGAAGAAGATCAACATAGAGATTCCTTTGTTACAATCCATCAAGGACATTCTAGAAACTAATGAGCTTGTCAAGTCACTTTGTATTAAAACACTTGGAAGAAAGAGAAAGTTTCCTCCCACAATTCAAGTAGGGACCAAGCTTATTGATGTGTCTTCGGGAAGATTGCTTCCTCTAAAATATAGTGATCCTAGGAGTCTTGTGATTAATTTGATAATAGGAGGAGTTGAGACACCTAATGTGTTTATTGATATAGGAGCAACCATAAACGTTATCACTACAGATACAGTAAAGATGTTGGGAATGTCAGGAATTGAACTCGCAACAACTATACTTCAGTTAGCAGATCAATCTACTGCCAAACCTGAAGGTGTCCTACAAAATGTCATAGTCACAATTGATATGTTGATTGGATTATCTACTAGAATTTTTGGTACTTAAGGCTAGGAAGAGGGAATCAGGATACGCAATCATATTAGGAAGACCTTGGCTAGCAACTGCAACAACATTAATAGACTACAAATCCAGAAGTATGACTATTTCAAATGGTCGAAAGTAGAAGGAATTGACCCTTTATCCTTTAGCAAAGCCAACATTTCATTATAACACTTAGTGTTGGATTGATGAGAAAATGAGTTCAGAAGGAGATGGAGTGGTTGATTTAACTATGGTTACCTTATCTGAACATATTGAGGAATATGAAGAATATGTAGAACATGGAGAAAAGTTGGATGATGGTGGAATGCTCAATTAGGGAAATGGAGAATGTACTTCCCATGAAACAATTAGAAGGGAAAATAAAGTTTTACATCATGATGAGAAATATCCTTGTCCTCATAATACACTTATTGGAAATCCATTTGAAGGAAAAAGTGATACCAAATAAATCTCAGTCTCAATCGACAAACCTCTCTTTATCAATTCATCCTTGCTTCTAACACAAAAAGAGAAGTTAAAACTTATCTTGGAGAAACACACTGAAGCATTTGCTTGGGAATATAAAGACATGAGAGGAATACATCCTTCTATTTGTGTACATCATATTTATACTGAAGATGTTAAGCCTGTGAGACAAGGATAGAGAAGAATCAATCTAGCTCTGAGAGACTTTGTTAAATAAGAAATAGAAAAATTGTTGCAAGTAGGGTTCATTTACCCAATTTCAAATAGTCAATGGCTTTCAACATTGGTTATAGTACCCAACAAAAATGGGAAGTGGCGTGTTTGTGTAGATTACAGGGAGTTAAACAAAGCCACTAAGAAGGATTATTTCCCTTTACCATTTATTGATCAAGTTTTGGATAACCTAGCTAGCAATGATTATTTCTCTTACTTGGATGGTTTTAGTAGATACAATCAAATACAAGTGGCTCCTAAGGATCGGGACAAGATAACATTCACATGTCCTTGGGGAAATTATGCATACGAGGTCTTACCATTTAGACTTTATAATGCACCAGCTACTTTTGAAAGAGTTGTGTTGTCTATTTTTGCAGATTTGACTACTTCATGTGTTGAGGTGTACATGGATGATTTCACAATGCATGGAAAAATATTTGATGAAGCACTAGTAAGTTTGGATAAATTATTGCAAAGATGCAAGGATCATATATTATCATTAAATCATGATAAATGTGCTCTTATGATGACAAAAGGAATTGTTTTAGGACATCATATTTCTAAATAAGGCATTAAAGTTGATCCAAATAAGGTGGAAGTCATTCAAAAAATTGAAATTCCAAGGACTCAAACTGATGTAAGAAGTTTTCTTGGACATGCAGGTTATTACAGAAGATTCATTGAAGGATTCAATAAAATTGTTGAACCATTGTTCAGATTGCTCAAAAAGGATTCAGAATTTTTGTGGACAACGGATCGTTAGAAATTACTCGAATCTATCAAGTATGTCTTGACTACCTCTCCCATTATCAAAGGACCTGTTTGGGGAGAACCAATTCACATACATATAGATGCATCCAACTTAGCCATTAGAGTAGTCTTGTGACAAAAGGACGAGAATGGAAAAATGCATGCTATTTATTATATCAGTAAGAATTTGAGTCCGACAAAGAAAAATTACACCACTACTAAAAAACAATTTCTAGTTGTTGTGTATGCAATAAACAAGTTTAGAGATTATATTACTTGTTACAAAGTATTTATCCACACTGATCATGTGGCCATTTGATATTTAATGAACAAAGTTATTGTAGGTGGTCAAATAATAAGGTAGATGTAACTTTTGCAGGAATTTGACATTACCATTGTGGATAAACCAAGTAAAGATAATGTTGTTACTGATTTTCTCTCAAGAATGGTTTTGCAGGGGAATAATGAACTAGTGAATGATGCATTTCCAGATGAACACCTATTTTATATTTCAATACAACCACCTTGGTTTTCTAATATTGCAAATTATCTTGTAACAAGGAAGTGCCTGAATCATTTTAGTCCTAAGAAAAAGAAAATATTAATTTGTGAAAGTTTTAGATTTCAATGGATTGATACTCTTCTATTTAAAATGTATCCTAATCATGTTCTTCACAGGTGTGCACAAGAAATTGGTGTTTATGATAGTATACATGCATGTCATAATGAGCTAGAAGGAGGATATTATTTCTTGATCAGAATGGTTTACAAGATCCTGGGCGCAGGTTACTTTTGTCTTCCATGACTAAGGATGTTTCATTTTATGTGAAACATTGTGATGAGTGCCAGTGCATAGGGAGATCAACAACAACAATGGATATGCCACTTCAACCACAACTAGTCATTAAACCATTTGAAAATTGAGGAATTGACTTTGTGGAATCTATTGCTCCTCCTTCCAAAGGATGTCACTACATTTTGGTCTGCATAGACTATGTTACCAAATGGGCTAAAGTAAAAGCATTACCAGCAACAAGAGAAGACAAAGTAGTTGATTTTCTATACAAACATATTCTTCAAAGGTTTGGTGCACCTAGAGAGATAGTATCTGATCAGGGACCATAGTTAATGTCCACCATGACAGAAGCCTTCATGCACACGTATATAATGATGCACCAAAAGTCTTCACCATACCACCCACATGCAAATGGACAAGTGGAAGTCACCAATTGTAAATTGGAGAATATCGTGACAAAGACTGTTTCTTTAAGAAAACTAGATTGGTTAGATAGATTGGATGAAGCAGTATGGGCTTACAACACAATATGGAAAACTACAACAAGATTATCTCCATATGAGTTAGTGTATGGAAAGACCCCTGTTATAATAATTGAGTTTGAATTGCAGACATTGAGAACAACATTGGAAGTTGGAATTAATTTGTTCGAAGCAGAAAAGACAAGGATTTTGTAATTGAATAGACTGGATGAAATGAGGATGGAAGCTCTACAACATACAAAGATGATTCAAAATCAGAGGAGGATATGGAATGACAAGCATATTGTTTCTGGACAATTTAAGAAAGGAGGCTAGGCACTATTGTTTGATTCTCAGTATCAAAAATTCAAAGGAAAATTTTATACAAGATGGTTGGGAGCATATGAGATTGATCAAGTTTTTAATAGTGGTGCAGTTTAGTTAGTGCCTTTTGATGGAGAAAGAAGAACTATGTTGGTTAATAGTCATTATTTAAAATTATATTATAAACCAACATTTAAAGAAGAATTCCTTTCAGAGTTGCAGTCCATAATTGAACATTTCATCATGGAAGATATCACTTATGTGGTGAAATTCAATTTCTGAATGATTCCAGCAAGAAAATGGAATAAACGAGGTAAATTGAAAACCAACAATGGCGGCTTATCTCCCAAAAATAAAAAATAAAAAATAAAAAGAACCAGGGATGATTGAAAACCAAAAATGGCAGTCTACCACAGGGTTGAATTGAAAACCAGAAATGATGATTCATACCTAAGGAAAAAGTTGAAAACAAAAAAGGGTAGGTTTTTCCATATCAACTACAGTTTGCTCCTGATGACTCGTGATGACTCTAAATTATTCATAAATAAGTCTTTTTGCCAGATCTGTGTTTCTATATCTCCTAATCGTTCATGAAGCAAAAATCTCATTGGCAAGAATTGTTTTCTCATATTATTTAATGTTTATTTAGTCCATGTAGATGGAGCTTATAGTAACTCTTGATCAGCTTGTCAAGTTATTATTGATAAGTTGATACTTATGCTCTGGATGGCTCCTAATCAATATGTTGCTTTGTCTTTTTGGCAAAATGGTCAATTCTACATGATAGCTCCTGATTGACAAGCATTAATCAGTTCTTTGTGGAAGCTCCTAATAAATATACACTAAATAAGCACAAGGTATACATTTGTTGAAAGTATTATTTTTGAAATATTACTTCCTAATTTTGTAGATATAAAGTAGAAAGTGATAAATTTTGCTTGTGTGAAAATCTCTGCTAGCTCATTATCAAACAATATTATTATGTTATACATTTTAGATGGAGATATAAGGGATAAATTTGGTTGATGTCATCTATCATTTCAAATTTTAAAACTAATGATTATGGTGATAAAGCACACATGTTATGACCACAACTAGCTCAGATAATCGAGAAACAAAGTACAAGTGATAGTGGGTTGATCGTGTGGAATGAGTATGAAATTAATGAGGAAGTTCGTTTGCAATTAATTGTCATATGAGATAAATCTTTTATCTCAAAATGAAAATTCTTTCTTTACTTATTTTGTAAATTGAGTTCATGGTTGCAATGCAGAAAGTATAGTTCTCTAAGTGAAGGTGAAAATGGGGGATAAGAGAACAACAGAACTGGAAAATTTTAGTTTAGATCCACAGACAGAGAGATTGTTGGAATAGGTGGGTTGGTTTAATTTCAACAAAATTTATGAGGGAATTGAGCTCAAAATAGTAGAATTTGTGGAAAATTTTCATGTAAATGTTACTTGAGTTGGTGGGGAGGTAATAGAAGTGACGCCTCAAGTCATTAGTGAACTATCAGGCATTCCTATTGAAGGGGAGTTGTTGAAAAAGGGCCACATCAATTTTGATTAAGTAATTAATGCATTTCATGAAGGAAATGAACCTCAGCCCAAGTAACAAATCCACAAGGGTAGCACAAAAGGTGTTAACGGAAGCAGTTTGCACGAGCAATGGAAAACAACAGTACTTTGGCTAATGAATTTTTTCACTTGTGAAGGACAATATGGTATTATATTGGGACTAAGTATGTGACTATTGATTTATTTGAGGTATGCAAACACTAGGCCACAAGCCAGGGTCAATCTTCCTACTTTCTTGTTTTCACAGATTTTTTCCATGATATCTAGGGTAAAAGAGAAAGGTAGTCAAATCAAGTATCATAGTTTGATTCATCTATTGTCAAACATCACTTCTTGAAAAAAGAATCTAGGAGGGAAAAATGGTCAGAATTTTTGTCTTCACTTGTCAAAAAGGCAAAAAAGGGACCCATGACAAAAAGAGTGAAAATAAAAAAAGGAGAACCCTCACAAAAGAAGACAAAAAGGGCAACTGGGCAACCCAAGATCACAGAAAGGGATACATCAAATAAGAAGAGGAAGGTATAAACTGATGAACCTATAACCTCAAGAGTTACTTGCAGCTTATTGGAATTGTGTTGTCATTGATGCCAACCGGTATAGGATATCTACTGGTAGAAGAGATATTTGTGCAACACTGTCACAGAAGAGTACAGGATGAGATATCTTTGATATCACCTTGTGTTGTAGAACACCGGTAAGGTAAGGAAGAGAATGTAATTCAAAGGAATGATCACTGGAGTCATTGGTACACAAGTTAGTGCCTGAATTGTGTGGATGAAATGGTAAGGTTACCGCTATAGTGTATCATCGGTAAGGAGAGTATGTCAACTGGTAAGTGAAGTGTTGACAATGAGAAGGATGCTTAGATGTTGTTTGTGATGAAGAGGCAGAATGTTTTATAAATCACATCAACATCAAAGGAGAAGAATGAACAGCTCACCGAAATGTTGTGTGGTTGCAGAACAATAGGACTTCCACTGGATAAGTGATGCAGTCACCATGTGAAGAGATGACTGACAATGAATGTGCCCACACCGAATCACATGTGCCTGTTTGAAGATATGATGCACAAATAGGGAAACCACATGAGTGCATTACATGATGCAGATAATAAGATGAACCATCAGTAAGTAGAACTTATCTCCTATTATGCATAGTGTGCATCATAGTTCTGTGAGATAGGGAAGAAGAGGTAAAGGCAGATGTTTGAAGGCTAACACCGAATTTACCAGTGAATCAAAGGGATGCCTCAAGTGCATGAAATTAGGGATATGCACTATTACTACTTATCAAATTGCCATTAGTTTTATATTCAAAGTCATACTATATATTCTAGTTGGTTAGCATTACCGAATCATGCAGTCGGTACACACAGAGAAGTCGGTATGAACAGTCTAGTCGGTTACAGAAGGAAAACAATCACAAAGCCTAGTATACACCATTCTATCTACCGAGTGTTATTTCATGTCTACCGAGCAGTAAAGATAATACACCGAGTTGATATACACTGAGTGAAATGTGTTACCAGATTCATTGAACCTGGACACACACATGAAAACGTGTTACAAGATCGAGGCACATAGAACCGTTATCACATTGGAAATTGCACATATAGATTTTGTATAATTTTGAGGTCATCTAACCAATGAAATATTTTGCATGGTTATTCATTCGAGAAATCATGTTTGTAAGATCAAAGCAATGAATCAAATCACCGACATAAGAAATCTATTTATACAGCATGAATTTAGGGTTAGAGATATGTGTGAATGAGAGAAATGTGTGTGCATATGTGTATGAAGCAAGACTTATGTGATACATGAGAAATCACAGATTATTATGACTGTTACAAAGACATAGAGGTCACCGAGAAGGTTTTTAGAGAACAGTCAAAGAATAGAGTAAACAGAAGGGTTTACTGAGTTACTTTATGAGTTACCGAGGTATGCTATAGGCAAGGTAATCTTATTTTGAGCACATAGAATCTGCTACAGCATTTCAGATGTAAAGTTGCAGATATTTGTAAAATCTTATTGTAATATTTTGAAGTTGTAAGAGAAACCTTTAACAGGGTAAAAGACTCTAATCAAGTCTATTAAATGTAAAGCCTCTAACCAGGTGCAGCATTTATATAAAGTGTTGTAAAATCCTTTAGCAAGGTAGATCTAACAGATCTTGTTACTCCTAACAGGGTAAGCTATCAGAAATAGCTAAATATGTAGCTCTAATTGAGCACTCTTTATTATTGCAGTAGTGAAGTTGTGGGTGCCATCCCCATTGCATTTTTTCTCTCTAACCAAGAGTTTCTGCATAACCAAAATATATGTGTTATGGAGTGAATCATGTATGATTGTTATCTGTTTATTTTAACTTTATTTTATGTTACTGCACTATTCTGTTTATGCATAACAGTAAGGTTATTATTAAAGAAAAGTTTTGGAGTACTGATTCACCCCTCCCCTCTCAGTACATTAGCTTTCCATATTGGGCCTAACAATGCACTGGACCGAAATAGAAGGCATGTTATGCCACTAGAATAGTAAAGGAAGAGTAAAGAATTGATGAGTTTGTTAACTTGACAAATCAGTTGAGATGATATTTAGTCTGATGATGAAGAAGGCAAAGTGGAGCAACTGAAAATAGAGCATGAAACCGGCATGCAGATGGCTTAGATGGAAACCAATGAAGGTTGATGACATGGTGTCATCGGGATGGATACTGGTAAGCATGAGAACCGGTAAGGAAGCAAAGAGGCTAAGAGATGTGATTTTACCTGATGAGAATGAGAATACTATGGATAGACATGTCTGGTGACCGGTCAAGGTGTTCCATCAATAGTTCGACAAAGTGCAGACATGAAGGTTAACCGATAAAGTGTAAGATATTGACACGGTTAGTGAACCGACATAAAAGAAGAACCGGTTGAGTGTTTCATCGGTGATCCTGTTTGAACTGACACAAAGGTCCAAGCTAGTAGTTGGTCGACAAAGATGCCACGTGGAGTCAAGGTGGAAAACTTGCATGCAATGGTAGATGGAGTGTGCACTAATGAGGTTGTTGCAGAGTTGGTCGATATTAATGGTAGATCCCGTAAATAATGGGATGTGTCGCAAAGGTGTGCGGATCGAGGTATAGAGGACAACAGAGAGCCAACTCAAATTGATTAAGTAGATTGAGGCAGATGAAGGAAACCGCAAGACCAATCTTGGTGATCGATCAAGAAACTAGCTAACAAGGTAAAAAGTAGATTGCCAAAGATAGAAGGCGTGATCAAGAAGGCACGAAAATGGCGGTGATGAGCAGACAGTTGTCTGGGGGATCAAATCAGATAAGATCTAATTGGATTTGGTTTGCCTCGAGGTTGATGAGGAAACCCTAACTGCCTGTGATTTGAATTGGATTTTGGTGGGAAAAATATGCTATAAATATGCAAGCCAAAGATATTGTTAAGTGTTGCTAAGTGGAAGAGGATAGAGCTGTTGCGAAGTGATTGAGTGTTGTATAAGAGAGTTAGATCAGTCAGAGTGAAAATAGAAGAAGATAATAGCGACTGAGTGAGTGACGGTTAAATCAGTGAAAGGGTTTAATAGAGGGTTTAACCGGAAAGGTTAAAGCAATCGATTAGCAATAAGAGTGCATCAGATAAGATAACCAGTAGGTGCTAGTATCGGCAGGAAGACAACAGAGAGTGATGAAGTGGACAGTAGTGTAAGAGAGATTTGGAAAAATAGATGCAAAGAAAGGTAACAAGTAGAGTGTAAACCAGTAATGCAGCAACAGAGAAAGGTGAACCAATGTAGCAGAGAAGGCGTCTCACCGGCATAGTGAATTATATGAAATGGTTGCAAGATTCACTTGTAGTAGAATAACCACTTTTGTATTCGATGCTATCATTGTGATCACTGAGTTGTAGCTTGGTGTAGGGCTTGTACCTCATTTGGATTGGTGCCCATAAACTAGTAGGGGTCATAGCTCCTTTGGGTTGTAGCACATAAATCAGTTAGGGGTTGGTGCCCTAAATTAGGGGTTGTATCTCCTTGGGTTGGTGCCCTAAATTTTGTAATAGATTTCATTGTGAGGTTGGATTGGAGTAGTAGACTCCAACAACATTTCTCATTGAGGTTTTTCCCATCTTGGGTTTTCCTCATACATACTAGTGTTATGTGATGTCCCTTTGTGTGTGGTTACATTTGTGGTGGTCTCTCCTCTAACCAGTAAGTCTGTGTTGAGTTAGAATCCATGAACCGGTATGCTCACCTAGAATAGTTAAAGGAAAAAGTTTGAGAACCACTTATTCACCCCCCTCTTAGTGGTGCATTGTATCTAACAATTGGTATTAGAGCATAGGTACTATGTTTATTAAGCTTTCTCTTGCTTGGGTAGATCTTGTCAAGGACACAATGGTTAAGTGTGAGTCAATCCCTACTCCTGTGTTTAATGGATCAAACTATGTCATTTGGAATTGGAGAATGGAAGTCTACCTGTCCTCCATAGGTTATGATGTCTGGATGGCGGTTGTTAATGGTCTCCCTAGGAATGTCATTCATCCCACCGACTCTAAAGAAGAAAGAAATGTAGTGTCGTAAATTGTACGCACTTGCTAGGGTGGTACAATTTCACACCTAGTTTAGCACCCGCCTTAGTGCATTTTACATTTTGCATTGCATTTCTCCTTTAGCACTTAATTAATCAAATTAATTAGGTCTAAGGTCTTATTTCATCGTCCTCTAAATCATAAAGTTGGGCCCTTTCGTTAAAGTGTGCCCTTTTCATTTTATTCCTCCAATACATCACTCAATCAAAAACCCTAATTAAGTCCTATTTTGAGCTTGGGGGCTTGGTTTCGGGGGTCAAAACATCTCGAAATCACCTGTAACTTCAGGATTCTCTCTAAAATCATCATATCCGACGGCCCTGAAAATTTGGTGAAAAGTTGTCGGGACCGTGGCGCCCGGAGTGCACATGGTCCCGGACATTTTTCCCGAAATTTTAGGAGCACAATCCAATCACAAAATAAAGCTTAACCCCAAGAAATTGGCAGGAAATTCAATCTCTAGGTCGGCCAAAAGATGAAATTACGATCTAGGGTTTCCTACATAAGAGCTCTCTTTCTTCATTTGAAGGGATCCGATTTTTGTTTTCAGGAACCTCATATGCAGCGAAAGAGCAGATCTTTGAAGACTTCAACAACATTCAACATCCTTCTATCAAGAATTTATCAATTTCATTCATCCATTTAGGGCTTGGAAGACATTGAAGAACAATAGGAGATTACCGACTGAAGATTGGCTTGTACTCCTCCCTTGGGGGTTGGGTATGATTTCATGTTGTTTTCATGTCTTTGCATAAGCTTCAATATATCCTTTATTCATGCTTTAGATCACTTTGCATCTTGATTTAGAGTATTTACATTATCATTTACAAGCAATTAGGGTTTACTTTCTAGGTTGCTCTAGTTTGCTTGCTTGCATTTTAGGACCTTGCATACACACTAGGTCTGCACACACAATACATTTTACAATACAACTTGTCTATTCGTGGAGGTGGAAATCACCGAAGCGGGGGTTTGACTAAGGCAAAACCCTATATAGCCACCCATACCCTTTTCAGATATAAGTGCAGGTTTCGGGACTCGGACGACGCCGCAGGTGACAAATTCGGGAAGAGCAGGTCGAGACAACACTCGACATCAAATTGCAGAGCAAAAGACCTGGATAGGGGCGCTGGGCACCCTGGTCCTACCAGGACAGGGGCGCTGGGCACCCTGGTCCCTGGGACAGAGGCGTTGGGCGCCCTGGTCCTCCTAACAAACAACATTTTTTGACTTTTCCGACAGCTTTCCAGAGTGCAAAACAGCAGTTTCAGGTGTAGTTTTCGGGACAGAATCAGGACAGTGGCGCCCGCGCCCTCGTCCCGAACATTTTCAATCAGATTTTGACTCCAGGTACACATCTGCATTCTTGTTTTGTCCTTGTGTTTACAGTTGTTCATTGTTTAATCTCAATTCTGCAATCTTGTTATTAGTTCATACTTGCATTTTGGGATTAGGGCTTGAACTTGCATCATTTGATCTTCCAATTTCAACAAAGGAATAGAAATCCTAATAGGTAGCCCGTGGCTCTCTCTTTCACAAGAAGAAGTAGCCAATTGTGTGATACCTCTAGGCTCTTTCGTATTCCGTAATGTGTGTCAAAAGGTAGGATTAGGGCATGTTAACCTAGTCTCGCTTTTTCCCTTACACAAGAAGATGCAAGTGCAATGATGAATCCATGAAGGCTATTTTCAGTGGACTAACTGTTGATGTTCCCTCATAGGTGGATAAGTGTAGATCGACGAAGAGTCTGTGGGATAGATTAAAGAAGCTTTATGGAAATGAACCATGCAACATTGGATCAGTTTGTGAGAGTGAGAAGAATAATGCAGCAGACGCATGTACAAATAATAGAGGTAGATCAGTTTGTTGTAGTAGCAATGGTGATGAGGAGACTCATCTCTTCATGGCCCATGAGACAAATATTAAGTATCACACATCAAAAGGGGATAATGCAGATAGATCCACCGGTATGATGTGTTTGGCAGTGATAATGAAGAAGATGAAGAAGGAGATAAGGTAGATAGATCTAGCCAGCAAGATCTATTTGATGGTAAAGGTGAAGAAGAGGACGAGGCAGAAATTGATCTTGAAGGAAAGCTTGTAAATGCACTAGAAGAACTCAGAAGAATACAGAATGAATACAAGCTATTTAAGAATGTTTCCATTGTAGAGAAGAACCGATTGACAAAATGCCTTGAAGAGTCTAAGAAATGCATCTCAAAGTTGAAGTCCCAAGAAGGAGACACCAAGGAGTGTCGATGCAGTGATCTAGCCTCTGAGCTAGAAGTAAAAGTTAAAGAATATCAAAATTTTCTTGGAGAAATGGAGGTTCTCCTAAATGACCTTGAGAAATGTCAAGATGAGCTCAAGGTAAGAATCCGGTTTGATGGCAAAAGTGATGCCTTGGACAAAATGTTGAAAAAAAAGCATGCCAAGGACACTGAAGGATTAGGAAGTGGTGTCGGTGAATGCTCCACCAATAAGAATGTCCCTCACAATGACATTTTGTTTGTCTCCTCAAATGGAGAAAACACGGGACAAAACTTCACAATTAGAAATGCTCCCTGGAAGAAGGTTGACCTAAATACTGTAGACGTCTAAAAATGGTCAATGCTTGCAGAATCATACTTTAACATTTGTGCATTGCCTTATTTTAGGGTTTTTGTTTCGCATTAACATTTCTCCTAAGTCACGCACTTGGTTTTTATCATTTGCGAGCATCGAGTCCTTCTTCTGCATTCTTCATTTATCTCACTCTCAAATTTGGTCTTGTCGACAACAATCTTCAGTCATGATTTTGGTTAATCTTATCCTGTCGCATCAATGTGTGTGCTCATTTGTCATATTTTGGACATCGTCAATCCTAATTAGGGTTTTGTCCTCTTATCAATCTTGTCATCTTGCGATCAATTTGTCATCTATCATTGTCATTTTCAATCTTGTCATCTTGTGATCGATTTGTCATCGATCGTGGTCATTTTCAATCTTGTCATTTTGAGATTGATTTGTCATCGATCCTCGATCATTGTCAATCTTGTCATTTTGCGATTGATTTGTCATTGATCCTTGTCCTCTTCAATCATGTCAATTTGGATCAATTTGTCATTGTTCCTCGTCAATTGGTGCATTTATCAATCAAATCATTTATCAAGTCAGAATCATGATCAAATCAATCTTACATCAAGACCTAATTGTCGTCCTTGCATTGCTAATTCATCTTCTAGGGTTTCATGATTTAATCATTTAACCTTGTTTGACATTTCTCCCTCTAGGTTAAATAATTATTTGTTTATCCTAAGTCTTCTTGTCACAATTAAATGTTCATTTAATTGGATAACTAATTCCTCCTTTGTGAATTAATTAATAAATGAAAAATTGTTAATTAATTCACTTAATTCCTAATTTCCTCATTTTCTAATTTCTCCTAATTCCTAATTTCCATCAATTTCTAATTCCTAATTTCCTAATTTCTATTTCATCTATTTTTCAATTCTCTCCTATTTTCCTCCTAATTTCATGGGAATGACATTTCAATTTGTCATAATTTGTCATAATTGACAATCAATCAATCCTTGCATAGCAATTTGTCATAATTGACAATCAATCAATCTTGCATAGAAAGTGCAAATTTGTCATAATTTGTCATAATTGTCATTCTTGATTTGAAATTTCCATTCGAATCTCTTCATGCTAATTTGATCTTTTCTCCAATTTATCTATAAATTGGATGAATTTCTTCAATCAAGGTCCCTACCTGGTCGAATCAATCACACTTCGAGTATTCTTGCGCTACAATCTTGTCTACTTGCTTTCACATCATGCTTATGCACTAGTAGGTGAGATCCACAAACAAAGCTATTTGAAAGAGAAAGAAGGACAATGAAGCCACATGAAGAAGACATCTGCATTTGGTTTGCTTAGTCTTCAATCTTGAATGTCTTGTTTTCATGTTTTCATTGAATGTAATTAGGATTTATCATTGCATTTAGCTTTCATGATTGAGCTAGACTAATTTGCTATTGCTTTGATGATTTCCGAATTTCCTAGCTACAAATACAACCAGTGAAGACTTGTAGACAAGAATGAAGAGAAATGTTGCAAGAAGGAGGAACAATGTAGATCCCGAAGGAAAAGGGAAAATGGGAGAAGACAACTTCACTAAAATTAGGAACATGAGAAGACAACAAAGAAGACCTCCTACTGGCAAAGGACAAAGGAATGCTACCACCCACAAGACAAAGAAAGTGTGGGAGAAGAAGAAGAGACCAAAAGGAAGGGCTACACATAATGGACAACCAAGGATCCATCCTCAAAGAAGGAGAAATGGAGATGCTAGATCGGTAAGATCTCCCCATGCATGGCAGAATAAATTTGTAAGTCATCTTCCATCCTTTACTGGTTATTGCTTTGCATGTAATGGCAATGGTCATAGACCATAAGAATGTGGAAAGGGATCTAGAAGAAACTATCTAAGATCTCATAAAAAAACATGTGTATGAGCATAATGCATCTAGGGGTAGAAGCATGCATATCTCCTCTCCTGGTTATGCTAGAAAAAATCCATTTGTTGTTCCTAATAATGTAAATATTGTGTGTTATAACTGCAATGGATTAGGTCATAGAAGTTATGAATGCGGGAAGAAGAATATGCATTCCTATGGAAACCAGTGGAACAATCATGCTATGTGTGAGAGCAGTTATAGGGGATATGAGAAGCATAGATCTGCTTGGAACAAGAGGAGAAATGTTCTTGCACATTCAAGGAATCCAAGGAAACCGGTAACCAACCACAATGGCATGATCAGAAGAGGAAGAGAAAATCGGTACAATAGAAGGTTCCCAAATTATGAGATTGGCATGGATGTTGTGTGCTACTACAACACTACTTTTGGTTATGATGCAAAGTTTGGAGATGAAAGGACCCATCAGCAGAAGGTGATAAGACCCATTCCCATGACTAAAATTGGGAAGAAGAATGAAACCAAATAGATGTGGAGGAAAAAGACCATGGACCGACACTATGCATTTAATGCACAAGTGATATCTCCTAAGGCCTAAAGGAGATATAGGACCTCAGGGGGAGTATTATATTGAACTAGACCATTCACCCCTCAATGGAGAAGGACACTTGGAAGAACAAGGTGCTACCGATATAAAATAAGAAGATAAATGTGTGTAGTGGATGCCTGGGCTACACACCTATAGATCAGTATTGGATCACTATTGTTGTGTCAATGTATGAGAAGATAACAATTGGAATCAGATACAAGGTGACACAAAAAGTCAGGAGTCGCAGGAAGGTGCTTCGGTAGTGATAGTGGATCGGTACAAGAAACCGATATGTGGAGGATGTTATCGACATGAATGCTAATAGGTACTTACTGGTTATATAAGAAAATAAGGTTGGAGATCATTGCAATAACCCTGGTAGCATGGAATGTGAATTTTATGTCTCAGGTGGTATTGGAAAAGACCTGAATAACATATGTTGCCCAGGTGGTTGATCATGCAGGCATGTATATCTTTGGGATAACCAGTTTAATTTATGGCATGGTGATGTCATTGTATGGCATTGTATAGATTTAGGATCATGTCATAGGTTGTGTTGGATATGATGGAGCTAAAGTTTATTATATGATCACATATGCACAACTCAACCGGTATATGGAGTTGATTGGAGCCCCGATATTGAACCTGACAGGCATTGAGCACCTAAGATGTATAACTCAGGGGGAGTTCAAGTGCTTATGATGCTGATCTGATATGCTTGAATGTATAAGTGTGCTAACTTCCCAAACTGCAGATGATGGAAATTGTAGTAGGATTACCGAGGAGAATTTCATGGTTATGGGTATCTACTTGTCATTAGATTGGTTGTATTCATAATACAATCACATTTGATTCTAAAGAAATTTGGGATCAAATGAGAGGTGATGCATTTTGATCGACAGGTGAGTAGTAGTCATTGACACATCCTTCTGCAATTGAGTGCTTTAACAAATAGTATCAGATTTACATGCTCAATTGGTGTCAATTGATGGTTGAGTCTTCCATCTCAAGTGTTGTGACTTGAGAAGATGTAACAAGTGGTATTAAAGGAAGAGATGCATCCAATGAAGATAAAGGGGGAGAAAGAATTATGTCACTAACCGGTAAGTACAAGGAGGAATGATATCCTAATAGTGCCCTTTGCCATTATTGTCAAAGGGGGAGAAAGATTTTGTAGTATACCGCATACTACATGCGTGAGAATCCATTAGATCATACAAAGGGGGAGAGAGATTATGTAGTATGTCGGATACTACATGAGTTGGCATCAATGCCAAAGGGGGAGATTGTTGGCATTGTGTTGTCATTGATGTCAACCGATATAGGATAACTACTAGTAGAAGAGATATTTGTGCAACACTGTCACGAAAGAGTATAGGATGAAATATCTTTGATATCACCTTGTGTTGCAGAACGCTGGTAAGGTAAGGAAGAGAATGTCATTCAGAGGAATGATCACTAGAGTCACCGGTACACAAGTTAGTGCTTGACTTGTGTGGATGAAATGGTAAGGTTACTGGTACAGTGTATCATCGGTAAGGAGAGTATGTCAACTGGTAAGTGAAGTGTTGACAATGAGCAGGATGCTTGGATGTTGTTTGTGATGAAGAGGCAGAATGTTACCTAAATCACATCAACATCGGAGGAGAAGAATGAACATGTCACCAGAATGTTGTGTAGTTGTAGAACAACAGGACTCCCACCGGATAAGTGATGCAATCACCATGTGAAGGGATGACTGACAGTGAATGTGCCCACACCGGATCACATGTGCCTATTTGAAGATATGTTGCACAAATAGGGAAACCACATGAGTGCATTGCAAGATGTAGATGACAAGATGAACCATCGATAAGTGGAACTTATCTCCTATTATGAATAGTATGCATCATAGTTTTGTGAGATAAGGAAGAAGAGGTAAAGGAAGATGTTTGAAGGCTAACACCGAATCTACAGGTGAATCAAAGGGATGCCTCAAGTGCATGAAATCAGGGATATGCACTGGATTGACATAGAAGGCATGTTATGACACCAGAATAGTAAAGGAAGAGTAAAGAATTAATGAGTTTGTCAACTTGACAAATCGGTTGAGATGATATTCAGTCTAATGATGAAGAATGCAAAGTGGAACAACTGAAAATAGAGAATGAAACTGACATGTAGATGCTTTAGATGGAAACCATTGAAGGTTGATGACATGGTGTCATCAGGATGGCTATCAGTAAGCATGTGAATCGGTAAGGAAGCGAAGATGTTAAGAGATGTGATTCTACTTGATGAGAATGAGCATGCTATGGATAGACATGTCCGGTGACCAGTCAAGGTGTTCCACTGGTAGTTCAGCAAAGTACAAACATGAAGGTTAACCGGTAAAGTGTAAGATACCAATAGGGTTAGTGAACCGATAGAAAAGAAGAACCAGTTGAGTGTTTGGTCGGTGATCCTTTCTCAAGTGACACAAAGGTTCAAGTTGGTAGTTGGTTGCCAAAGGTGCCACGTGGAGTCAAGGTGGTGGACTTGCATGTAGAGGTAGATGTAGTGTGCACCGACGAGGTTGTTGCAGAGTTGGTTGATATTAATGGTAGATCCTGTAAATCATGGGATGAGTCACAAAGGTGTGCGGCTCGAGGTCTGGAGGACAACAGAGAGCCAACTCAGACCAATTAAGGAGATCAAGGCAAATGAAGGAAACCACAAGACCAATCTTGGCGATCGATCAAGAAATCAACTTACAGGGTAAAAAGTAGATTGTTGAAGATAGAAGGCGTAATCAAGAAGCCACGAAAATGGTGGTGATGAGAAGACAACTATCTAGGGGATCGGATCAGATAAGATCTAATTGGATTTGGTTTTCCTTGAGGTTGATGAGGAAACCCTAACCGCCTGTGATTTGAATTGGCTTTTGGTAGAAAAAATAGGCTATAAATATGCAAGGCAAAGATATTGTTAAGTGTTGTTGAATGGAAGAGGATAGAGTTGCTGCGAAGTGATTAAGTGTTGCATGAGAGAGTTAGATCAGTCAAAGTGAAAATAGAAGAAGATAATAGTGACTGAGTGAGTGAGGGTTAAACTAGTGAAAGGGTTTAATAGAGAGTTTAACCAGTAAGGTTAAAGCAACCGATTAGCAGTAAGAGTGCATCAGATAAGATAACCAGTAGGTGCTAGTATCAGTAGGAAGACAACAAAGAGTGATGAAGTGGAGAGTAGTCTAAGAGAGATCTGGAAAAGCAGATGCAAAGCAAGGTAACAAGTAGATTGTAAACCGGTAATGCAGCAACAGAGAAAGGTGAACCAGTGTAGCAGAGAAGGCGTCTCACCGACAGAGTGAAGTATATGAAATGGTTGCAAGATTCACTTGTAATAGAATAACAACTTTTTTATTTGATGCTATCATTGTGATCACTGAGTTGTAGCTCGGTGTAGGGGTTGTAGCTCCTTTGGATTGGTGCCCATAAATTAGCAGGGGTTGTAGGTCCTTTGGGTTGTAGCACATAATCAGTTAGGGGTTGGTGTCCTAAATCAGGGGTTGTATCTCCTGGGGTTGGTGCCCTAAATCAGGGGTTATAGCTCCTTGGGTTGCTGTCCTAAAATTTGTAATAGATTTCATTGTGAGGCTGGATTGGAGTAGTAGACTCCAACAACATTGCTCACCGAGGTTTTTCCCATCTTGGGTTTTCCTCGTACATACTGGTGTTATGTGATGTCCCTTTGTGTGTGGTTGCATTTATGGTGGTCTCTCCTCTAACTGGTAAGTCTGCATTGAGTTAGAATCCATGAACCGGTATGCTCACCTCAAACAGTTAAAGGAAAAAGTTTGAGAACCACTGATTCACCCCCCTCTTGGTGGTGCATTATGTCTAACGCAGCTCCTCTGGAAGGGTCAATGAGGAATAAATTAAGGAAAAACCTAGCTCTCTTATTGACACCCATGAAGCTCCTGACGACACCTCTATACCAAACCCTAGTGAGTCTTTCCAACAAAATCCTAAGCAAACCCCTCATGCCTCACATTATGCGGGGGGTCAACCTCTCGTGTCAACTCAACCTAGTCAGTATAATATTGATAATGTACCACAAAATGAGCCAAGTTCTGAGAAACCTCCTGAATAATCTCCACCTAAAATTATCACCATTGATGATAATTCCTCAAAAGATTTTGAATCCAAAAATTGCTTTAGTCCTCTACACCTTCAAGAGCCAATACTCAAATAATTGAATTACCTGAAGAGTTTGAAATTAACCAAAGATAGTCATTTTCCTCTAAACCTCCTGCCACCTTATTTACCTCTTCACCACAACAATTTGTCAGAAGAGAGGGTAAAGAAATTTAAGTCGAAGAAGAGATCCCTTGGGAGAAAGATAAGGGAATAATGTGTTAGGGTTTCAAGCAGATCCGAAGCAAATATGAACTAACAATTATATGCAGATTTAAATACAAAAGATAAAGAAATAAAATAGGACATAGATAACACAGAGATTTAACGTGGTTCACCCAAAATGGGTTACGTCCACCATACACAGTCGTCCAATCTTTCTTATTATCCAACAAAAATAGTACATCAACCTTACAATGCCTTAAGCATCCCAGCCGCATATAACATGCGTTTTTAGGGCAAAAACAAAGTCAGCCTTTTTAGGGTTTTATTACAATGTTGGTTTTCATTAGTAAGGATATGTGCTGAGTGTACAGTACTTTGCTGATCAGTCACCACATTTCAACAATCTCCCACTTGGAGACTAATCAAGCTCCACACCGAACAATCTCCCACTTGGAGACTGATACTACACAACACCATTGTACATGCACCATCCGCTGGATAAAACACTAGGACTCGACTGGTATAAATTCCAAAATTATCAATCAAGAAGACCAACAGAAATTGATGAAGAAATCAGCTTCTCCTATGGAACTTCCTTCGTGAACATATCGACAGGATTCTCACTTGTGTGAATCTTCTCAAGCCATAACTGACCCTCCTTCAAAACAGTCCGGATGAAGTGGTACATGAGCTGAATGTGCTTTGTCCTTGAATGAAAAGCAGAGTTCTTCGCAAGATGAATGGCACTCTGGCTATTAGTATATAGTGGGTGATCCTCCTGTGTCTGACCCAATTCCTCCAAAAAACATTGTAACCAAATCATCTCCTTGCTGGCTTCTGTAGCAGCAACATACTCAACTTCAGTGGTTGAAAGTGCAATAACTTTTTGCAGCCTAGAAATCCAATTGACTGCAGTTCCCCCTATAGTAAAAACATACCCTGTAGTACTCCTTCGTGAATCAATATCACCTGCCAGATCAGAGTCAACAAATCCACTAAGAGCAGCATTAGATCCTTTGAAACATAATGCCTTCGTAGTGGTTCCTTTCAAATATCGAAGGATCCATTTCACAGCATTCCAATGTTCCATACCTGGATTACTCAAAAACCTGCTCACAACTCCCACTGCATGTGCAATATCTGGCCTTGTGCATAACATTGCATACATCAGACTGCCAACAGCTGATGAATACGGGATGTTAGACATTTTATTAACCTCTTTCTGTGCCTTTGGGCACATTTCCTTAGTCAATTTGAAATGACTAGCCAAAGGTGTACTAACTGCTTTTGCATCTTGCATGTTAAATCTTTTCAACACCTTCTTTATATACTCACTTTGGGACAAATTCAAGGTTCTATTTTTCCTATCCTGTGTAATCTTCATATCGAGAATTTGCTTACCTGCACCCAAATCCTTCATAGCAAATGACCTGGCTAATTTCTATTTAAGATCATTTATATGTTGCATGTTAGACCCAGCAACAAGAATGTCATCAACATAAAGCAATAGGATAATATAACTGCCATTATCCAATCTCTTAAAATATACACAATGATCAGAATGACATCTATGATAACCGTGTTCAACCATGAAACTATCAAATTTTAAATACCATTGTCAGGGTGCTTGCTTTAGGCCATACAAACTTTTCTTCAACCTGCACACCAAGTTCCCCTTACCTTTGACCTCATATCCCTGTGGTTGCAACATGTAAATTTCCTCCTCCAAATCTCCATGGAGAAAAGTTGTTTTGACATCTAATTGTTCAAGATGTAAATCATCTGCAGCCACAAGACTAAGTATAGTTCTAATTGAAGTCATTTTTACAACTGGAGAAAATATTTCATCATAATCTATACCCTTTTTCTGTGCAAAACCTTTTACCACAAGTCTAGCCTTATATTTTTTCTGACCTCCTTCCTCCTCCTTCAGCCTATAAACCCATTTGTTAGGCAAAGCTCTTTTTTCTGCAGGTAAAGGGACTTAGTCCCAAGTCTTATTTTTCATCAAGGAGTCCATCTCCTCTTTCATGCCTAGCTCCCACTATTGTTTGGCATCCACCTGCTTTGCTTCTTCATATTCTTTGGGTTCACCAGAATCAGTTAATAAAATAGAATACAAAGAAGGAGAAAATCTTTCAGGGGGTCTACTTGACCTCGTAGAACATCTTAACACTTGCAGGAGTTTGTGGGACAATCTGTTGTTGCTGAGAATCAGGTACCTGTGGCATTTCATTTTCAGGAATCTCATCCAATACCACATATTCTTGTTTGTCTTGTTCACGCTTCTTTTCCTACATTTGTTCTTTATACATAACCTTCTCATTGAATATAACATCTCTACTTCTAATTATTTTCTTATTTTCAAAATCCCATAACCGATAGCCATATTCATCTATCCCATATCCAATGAAGGTACATTTCTGAGATTTAGCATCAAGCTTGGTTCTGTTTTCTTTATCAATATGGACAAAAGCTTCACAACCAAAGGTTTTCAGAAAAGAATAATTTACCTTTTTACCAGTCCATGCCTCCTCTGGAATACCACCATCCAAAGGGGTTGAAGGTCCTCTATTTAACAAATAGACAGCAGTATGTATAGCATCTGCCCAAAAATGTAAGGGCAATCCAACATGCAATCTCATGCTCCTCGCGCGTTCCATGATAGTCCTATTCATTCTCTCTGACACGCCATTTTCCTGTGAAGTTCCTGGAACTGTCTTCTGCTTTCGAATCCCATTTAAGGAGTAGTAATCTTCAAATTCTTTGTTGCAATACTCACCTCCATTATCCGATCTGAGACACTTCAACTTTTTTCCTGTCTCATTCTCAACCAAAGCTTTCCATTTTTTAAAAGTTTCAAAAACATCTGATTTTTGTTTTAGGAAATATACCCATGTTTTTCTGGTTGAGTCATCAATAAAAATAACATAATAACAAGAGCCACCAAGAGATGATATCTGAGCTGGTCCCCATACATCTAAATGCACAAGCTCTAACTTCTCACTCTTCTTCTCTTTCCCAACCTTGAGAAATCTGACTCTTTTCTGTTTACCATAAACACAATTTTCACAGAACTCTAAATCAATCTTCTTTAGTCCTAGCAATAGATTTTTGGAGTGAAGGATTTTCATCCCTTTCTCACTCATGTGCCCAAGCCTATGGTGCTACATTATCGAATATGTTCTGGCAACATCTATTGTTGTTGTCCCTGTAGTAACTTTATCTGTAGCAGCTAGGGTAGAGTAAGTGTTACCAGTACACAGATATAATGTGAATACCTTCACACCTTTAGCTACTACTAATGATCCTTTAGTGACCTTCCACATACTGTCTAAGAAGGTAACTATGCAACCTTCACTACCTAGTTGCTCTGCAGAAATTAAATTTCCTCTTAAATTAGGAACATGTCTTACCTCCTACAGAAACCAGTCATTTCCATTCTGCAACTTGATCTTTATCTTTCCTTTTACAACAATTTGACAGGGCTCATCATCACCCAAATTACCTGTCCAAAATCACCTTGAACATAATCTAGAAAATATTTTCTATGGGGTGTAGCATGAAATGAAGCCCCAGAATCTATTACCTAGGAATCATTAACATTATCTAAACATAAGATTAAAGCATCTTGTAAAGTATTACTTGCAATATTAGCTTCCTTACTGTCATTTTCATTTTTGTCTCCTTCTTTGTTTTTCTGAGACCAACAGTCTTTCTTTAGATGACCAGGCTTTTTGTAGTACCAGCAATCTTTCTTTCCTCTAGATTGAGAGTGTCCTTTCTTTGACTTCGCTCATGACTTCTCATTCCCAGGGTCTTTTCCTCTTTCATTTGATCTTCCTCTGTTCTCCACATTCAAAACACTACCTGATGATGTTGGAGTCTCACCTATGCTTTTCCTTCGCATTTCCTCGCTTAGGATAACACCAACAATATCATCAAATACCAAAGTAATTTTACCAGAGACAGAGTTACTTACAGCCATAACCAAGTTATTCCAGCTTTCTGGCAAAGAACATAAAATCAAGAGAGCCCTAACCTCTTCTGCAAAGGTAATTTTTACCGAAGACAGTTGATTGGTAATTGTATTATATTCATTTAAGTGCTCTACTACAGATCCTCCCTCACTCATTTTCAAATTAAACAAACGCCTCATAAGAAATACCTTATTCGAAGCTGAGGGTTTCTCATACAACTTTGCCAATGTCGCCATCAAATCTACAGTCATTTTTGCTTCTGTTATATTGAATGCTACAGATGGTGCAAGGCACAATCGAATGGATCCCAGTGGTTTTCTATCTAAAATGTCCCACTCTTCATCTGACATTATGGTCACTTTCTTTGCCTTTCCTTCCAATGGCCGCCACAAATCCTTTTGATACAGGTAATCCTCCATCTGCATTTTCCATAACTGATAGTTCTGGCTATTAAACTTTTCGACTTTGAATTTGGAATCCTCCATTGCTCCCACTCAAATCTGAGAGTCTTGCCAATTTACAAAAAACCTCGCTCTAATACCAATTGTTAGGGTTTCAAGCAGATCCAAAGCAAATATGAACTAACAATTATATGCAGATTTAAATACAAAAGATAAAGAAATAAAACAGGACACAGATAACACAGAGATTTAACATGGTTCACCCAGAATGGGTTACATCCACCATACATAGCCGTCCAATCTTTCTTATTATCTAGCAAAAATAGTACATCAACCTTAAAATGTCTTAAGCATCCCAGCCACTTATAACATGCATTTTTAGGGCAAAAACAAAGTCAACCTTTTTAGGGTTTTATTACAATGTCGATTTTCATCAACAAAAAAAAAACCCAAAATTTTTTTTCTCAGGGGCTCCCGCCCTCGAACCCCTGCCCAAGGCCCGGCCTGACCTCGGACCCCGGCAAGGATAAGTGCTGAGTGTACAGTACTTTGTTGATCAGTCACCACATTTCAACAATCTCCCACTTGGAGACTGATCAGGCTCCACACCGAACATAATGGAAGAGGATGAAGAACTGTTAAAAGTTATGATATTGTCTAAGATGGAAACAGAGTTCTCTGAAGCCAAAAGAAAAATATGGTATTTAGATGAGAGTCTCAAACAAAAAGATGAGGAAGTAAAGAAAACCACTTTGCAGGTTGAGGAAATTAAAAAAGAAACTAATAAAAGAGAAGAAAAACTAAGAAAACAAATAGAAGATACAAAAGAAGCACTTCGCCAGGCTACAAGTCAAGCATTGAAAAATAAGGAAGAAATAAGGAGATTAAAGGAAGAATTAAGACAAAAGACTAGCAATCAAAAACCCAAAGGACTCAGATCCCCACTCAAGGAACTTCAACTTCCTTTTCTATTCCCTGGAGTCTCTCTTTGGTTGTTGAAAAGTGTAAGAAAGAAAATTTTGAGTTGTCAAAACAACTGAATAAGATGAAAGATTAGAAAGACAAAGCTATCCAAAGGTTAGAGCAGGTAGCAGAGCTATCTTCAGCTCTGTTGGCAATGAGAAAACCTTCAAGGATATATGCTTTGTTCTTTTGAGAAATATTTTTCCAATGGAAGATAAATCAATTGGTACTGGGAAGAAAAACATAATACAATGATGATGATGACTTCCTTGAAGATTTTAATAGGAGTCATCTTGTTTACCAAAATCAAATATGTGAGTTTTATTTGCATGGTTTTCTCTTGGGACATTACTGCCAGTATTTTCTAAACATCTTTGTTGGTGAAACTCAAATAAGGGCATTTGTTTCTTTGTTGCAAAATCAAATTGAATGGGGAAGATAGGTTGAACCAATGTAGAGAACAACATAATAGGTTGGAACTTCCCATAAGAGATGAAACTCCCAAATCATCAACATTTAGATCAAAATTCATTTCCATTTCCCAACTCGAGCAAGTTCAACAAACCTATTGTAGGAATTTCACTACCATCATTCAAACATTCAGAGAGGTGCAAAATCAACTGCCTTACCGAGCTTTACAGACATCTAGAACAAGATTTAATACCATATCTATGTAGTTGAGAAGGAGAGAACCTATTTCTCCTACTAATATTACCTGGAGCTTAAATAGAGTGAGGTCAGTAATCAAAATCATTGAAGAATGGGATATACATTGGGTAGGTATGAAATTTAGACCTCCATTGGTTCTCATGCTAGCACTACAATTGAATGCATTAGTAACTTTGCAAGAGCAGCTCTGAGAAAATGGACTGATACAATGGAATAATGGAATGGGTATGTGCCTCCCAAAGCATATCATCGGTACAACTTCAATCATGTAGACCTGGTCCCATGGATTGAAAGACAAAATAGAGATATTCCAGATCAACCATGAGGACATGGTTCATGATAGGAGGGGGAGGAAATGATGAGCATTAATCATGTTACTTTTAATTACACTTTTTGCTCAATTTTTTTAATATTTTGTGAACTAATGTTCTTGGTGGCAGATCTAATGCATGCATATTTACTCCTTAGACTATTATATTTTGTTAATTAGAAAGTATATTAGAAGTAATATCTTGTCATTAAATGTTTTACTTTCTGCTAATTAATTTGGATGAATGGTTGAATATTCAGGATGTTTATCATTGTGTTTTGTTCTATTTTCCTAGACACATTTTCAAATGTGTTTGAAAATAACTAGCATACAAGAAGTTATAAATTCTAGTTCAGCCAGCGTATGAATAATGATCACTCTTGATCGCTCCAACCAGAGAGATACCCTTGATCTCCTTCAATTTTGTTTCATCGGCTATTTCCATGAACTTCAACTTCTATCTGAAGTCATTAAATTCGGTGTTAATCTTTCTTTAGATCAGTTTTTAGTTATTACTTTGCTTTAGGCGATTAACTTTGTTTTTGACTTTGAATAAGGATATATATAAATATCCCTTCGCTTTCAACATATCACTAGTTAGATAGTCAGTAGTTAGCCAATAGTTAGAGTCTCGTATTTTGTAATCTACAAACTTGTTTTACTTCATTTTGGGAAGTTCATTTCAATGAAAATTTGAAGTTGATCCAAGAATAGTTGTGTTATGGATCCCATCAGAGGAAGAGCAGGGCCCACTCGACCAAAGGGAGGCAATCTTTATTTGATTTCATTTCTATTCTAGTTATGTGCATTTGGTTCTATTCTATTTCATTTTCTTCAATTGTGATAAGTTTAAGTAGATAAAAATTGATTGCAAAGATTGTAGTTGTTCATTTCATACAAAGGTACTTTAATGAATGGATGCATTGTTAAAAATCTCAGTTTCATAGTTCTACTTAATTTCATTTAGTGATGTATTTTGCCTTCATGGTAACTGTTAATGATGACGACATTTGGAACAGAGGTTCTATTTGGACATGCTCATGGAATTTTAGTTTTTTTAAACATTTATTAGAATGGATTTCAAATTTTGCAAGCATAGAATAGATTGTGTTTCTTGCAAGTAAAATAGATTTACTTTTCCACCAAATAGATTAGAATATACATTTTGAAGTGTCTTAGTTTTAAATAGATAATTCCATGAAGGAACCCTGTCATGTCTTTTTTTATTTTTGATACAAATGCTAGAATCCTCTTTAGGATAGGTTTAAGTCTTTTTATACTTAGTTTATAGAATATCTTTAGACTTTGAATCCAACTGTAGAGAAGAGATCTTGAGAGCTTATGATGGAGCATGAGCGAACACAAGTCACTGTTTTACGGTGCAAAAACCCTTGACCTTAATCAAATCCCTATCGCAAATAACTTTAAGACACACCCAATTCGATATTGAAAATAAATTAAATGGTGCAAGTTGTGACACAATGACCTTGATCACCGCTAACTTGACCTAACTAGACTTTCAAGGCCAAAACTCATCAACACTTAATAATTGCAACATGGAGTTAGAGATTAATACAACCTTGAACATGAGAGGCAAAATTTTGACCACTTGAACTTAATGCTACGTGGATTTTAATCTAACGAGATTTAATTCTCTCCATGCAATACATGGATTTTACTTTGAATTCTCATGTGGAAACATGATCTCTTAAATAGCCTTGATTGTCAAAGGAAGAACTTAAACATTACAACTTCTAAATATATCAAAGGCTTTTTTGACTTGATTTAAACCTCCTTAACCAAGAGATCTTATTCATTTTTACATAGTAAATCTCCTTGACTCATTGCAAGGATATTTTTAACCTAAAAGTGGAAAAATAGGTAACGGACCATCTGCTGAGTCTTGAGTTTTCTATAAATTGAGACCTCATTCTTCATTCGAATAATATAATTTTCATGCATTGTTACTTTGCAGAATTCATTATCAATTAGCAATTATAATTTTTTTTTTCTTCAATTTAATTTGCATAATCACATTCCTAGTAAATCTCTCCATCACCACTTGCTTTCATTTGTTTCGTGCACCTAGCATATAGAGAGCAACATGTCATCATTAGAGAAGAAATGAGAAGCAACAAAGTTTAATTGAAGGAGCACAAAATGATGGTTTGCATTATATGTTAATTTAGGCTTTCTTTCAATTACTTTGTTGGTTAGATTAGCAATGATTCACGTGTGTGTTTAAGTTTGTTATTTGCCTAGTTCAATTTATTCATGCTTTGGTTTTATTTTTTACTAGATTTTCCCGATCTACAACTCCAAATAAACTATCAAGCTACCCTTGTGACAAGTTGATTGATTTGGAATCATTTAGGCATGTGGGTGATGCCCATAAATTGGTTATAAACAAGTATAAGCCTTGTTTCCAATTGCCCACAAAGTGGGGAACACACATGCTTGGAGATGAAGGCAACAAAGAGTGTATAACTTGTGTTGCTAGAGTTTTTTTTTAATCTCTTAAACATGGATAGAGAGAGTTTTGACCCTATTGGCATAGTCAGTCATGTGATTGGATCACACTTCAAACATGTATATGATATAGAAGATCATTGGGAAAACTGTGTTGATGACTATGAGGTAAATGTTTGAGACTTAAGTAGGTTGGATTTGGATCTTGCTAATCAGCCTTGTGGAATGTGAATATTTGATGAATCAAGAGCTAGAGATAAGAAAAATAGACTGCATTAATTAAATAACTCAAAGAGGATGTTTGGCATCCCTATTCACAATGTGGATGTAAATATAGTATAAACGGAAGATATGAAACATAGGGCCAAATATGCTATGAAATGGACATGAGTATGGGTCAACAAGCCTCACCCAATGCCCCGTGTTTTCCATGTAAAAGAGAAACCACTACAAGAACATGCAAGTAATTCAAAAAGCAAAAAGATTTTGTCTTTTGCTAAACCAACTTGTCAAACTCATCCAACAAGTCATGCAAGGATAATCTTGGAGCAAGTTCCCCATACGATTCATAAACAAAGAAAAGGAGGAAGCTCAAAAGGCTCCTTCAATTAGCAAAGAGAAGCCTAGGAAGGAGAAACTTGTCACTCCTACCATTGTTGTTGTTGCAGCTCCCTCCTTAATTCATCAAAGGGCCAAGTCTTATAAAGGAAAAGAAAGAACTAAGTGTTAGATAATTTTAGCTATTAATTACTTTTTTACAACTAGTTATGTTTTTTTTATGCTTTTTTGCTTAAGTTCACTCAGGAGTGCTTGCTTTTAGTGGTTTTAGTTGTGCATCTAGTTTAGCTAGAGTTGAGCTTTATTTAGCTCTTCATGTTTGCACTTTAGTTCTCCTTTTTTTAGTTACTTTCTTTAAAATCACCTCATAGTACAATTATACTCAATTTTGTAATATTTGCTTTTGAGTAATATAGTATTCATTTGTGCATCTCTCTTGTGGAAGATAATTTTATTTGTTGTTTGATCTTGTAGGTGCTTGTCTTGCAAAATTCAACATGGTATCGAAGCATGGATTTGGTGAACCCCTTCTCAAGCTTTGAGTCTTTCTTTGCTCATAAGCATTA
Organism: Cryptomeria japonica; assembly: GCF_030272615.1. Lineage (NCBI taxonomy): Eukaryota > Viridiplantae > Streptophyta > Pinopsida > Cupressales > Cupressaceae > Cryptomeria > Cryptomeria japonica. Next base: position 533,022,280 of record NC_081415.1, read on the forward strand.
CAGGGTCAGAGATTTTTTTTTTGTGGATCTAGAGGTGGACAATTTGTTTATCAACTTTGGAGCAAAATAGGCATCAATGATGTGTCAACAACATAAAAAAACCCCAAGAACGCCTTTCATTTTGTCAAAATCAAAGCTGGTGAGTTTTGGGGGTGTTTTAACCTAAGGCACATTTTTTTGAGGCAATTTATGGAGGATAGCCAAAAATCTAGTCATTTTGACGTGAAACGGACCTCACCATCGCATCTGTAGTGATCGAGAACCCTAAGAATGCCTGTTAAATCAGCAAAATCGGAGGTTGTTGAATTTTTTAGAAATTTATTTAGGGCACAAAAATTTGTACCATACCATATGAAACTCTACAACATATCCCATTCAGTTCTATTGAAAGTCATTATTTTCCTCCATCACACAATTTTTTGATTAAAAATTATCTTTGCTTTAATAATGTTAGAGATGCATTTTTTTTGAAAAAGGGAGGTTTAATTTTTTTGACAAAAGTCAAAGAAGTACCATTAGGTGTTGTGCATGTGTAGTGCTATGTAGGCTTGCACATTTGCTTACCTCAACATTTTTGTAGGTCCACTATACGTATCAACCCCCTCAAAATTTTGCTACCATGTACAACTAGCTGACATCTTGTATTTTTTGCCAAGGAATCTTTAAAGAATATTCTAGGGACCAAAATAATATTTTGACATAATCTTTTTATGTGAGTGGTTTATTTTTTTCCACGTCAACATCCCAATCAATGCCACGCCACTATCCCAATCAACACCATGTTATTTGGTCAACCCTTTGACCAATTTGACCTCTCCAAGCCCTAAATACCTAGTGTTGTTTTTTTGGCTATAATTAGCACATATGGTGTCCATTTTTTGAATTTTGTATATAATTGGAAATATGGTTCCAACATCGATCTTCCCGTGATGGTGGTTTTGTCAGATTCTACTCCCAGTGACTTCTACATGCCATTGAAGTTAACCTTTTTTTTGCACTTTTGGGGCCATAGCTTGGGCAAACGAACTCCATTTTTTGACTTCCACATATCATTGGAAAGCTCTTAAAGTGCTCTATTCATGTCTATAAGTATATTTTCCAATGTTTTTCCTAAGGTTCTCATTATTTTCATATGAAGTGATTTCTTGCTTGCAGGCTATATCTTCATTTCAGTTGCACTAGGGTTTTTGTTTTCTTGTTTGTGGGGGCGTCAATTTATCTTTCTTAGATCCTCTTCACACCTTAGCCCTATGGTGGAATTTTTTTTTCATCTCACGCACCATAATTATCACACCTAGAAAGATCAGATCCAACCTTGTCAGCTTCCTCCTATATAGTTGTTGGTCTTCTTCTTCTTCCTCCTCTAAAGACTCAATGATTGCCCTTTTAGGACCCTTTATTAACCTTTTGTAGAATTTGGCAATGTCCTCATGCACCTCCTTAGTGTTGAATTTTACAACACAAGCACCTACAAGATCAAGTAGAAAACATAAACACCTTCCATAAGAGGGGGTTGCACAATTGAATGCTATATTACTCAAAAGCAAATAATACATAATGAATTACAATTGTACATTGAGGTGCTTATAAAGAAATAATAAACATGTCATGAGCTAAAAATAAGAGAACTAAAGTGCAAGCATGAGGAGCTAAAAAAATCTCAACTCTAGATAAACTAGATGCACACCTAAAGCAACTAGAAGCAAGCACTCCTAAGTGAACTTAAGCAAAAAATCATGACTAGTTATAAAAAAGCAACTAATAGCTAAAATTCTCTAACAACCCTCTTAAGTTAAATTTCATTAGGTACCCATGTACAAACCAATTAAGTTTCTTCAAGTGGAGAAAAGGAGAAAAACCATGTGGGGGAAAAACCCCTCTTCAAAAGTGAGAGATGCAATACATGAAAAAACATGAACTACAAAAAAAGGAAGGCCGGCCTCAAATAGACCCCCCAAAGACAACTTCCTTTACCCCGAGCATCAACTGCAACTGAAGATAACATGGGGATGCCAACGGCTTACTGAAGATGTATGCAACCTACTCCTCTGTAGGTATGTAATACAAGTTGAGAAGACCATCCTTATTAAACTACCAAATGAAGTGCATGTGGATCTCAATGTGCTTAGTCCATTGATGTTCCACTAGGTTGTAAGAAATTTGAATGGTACTTTGATTGTAAAACCAAAGAATAGTGGGACCACAAGGAGGAAAACCAAACTTTGTCAATAACTAACAAAGCCACAAAACCTACTGGCTAGCAAGAATAATTTTTTGATAGTCAGCCTTAGTAGATGATAATGTAATAGAAGATTATTTCTTGCAAGATAATGCAATAGGCCCATAACCAAGACAAAAAAACAAAGCTAGGAGTAGACTTCCAATCATTAACATCACTGGCCCAATCAAAGTCAGTGAAACCAACAATCCTAGAGTCTCCTGATTTATAATGAATACCAAAGTACAATGTGACCTAAATGTACCTCCAGATACATTTACTGGCCTTTCAGTGACTCTCATGTGGATCGTGAGAGAACCAAGAGACTAAACCAATCACAAATAAAATATCAAGGTGAGTTTGTTAGGCAAAAAATACTCCCAACCAAAAGAATTTATAGAGGCTCTCCCATGTACTTTTTTAAATGAGAAGCTTGCAACAAATTATGTTTAAGATATAGTACAAGGCTTCAAATATAAGTTTCATAAGGATTTTATTATAGAATTAGTTGAATGAATGGTAACCATTAAAAGAGAGATTCAAAATGTAGCGTTGTAAATTGTCACCGAGCCAATTTACACCTCATGGTGGTGCACCTACTTTAGCGTGTCTCCCTCTCACCTCCTATCTAGGTTTGTTTAGTGCCTTAACTTCGTTTCCGATGCCATGCGCACCTGCCAGCTTATTTCTTGGAGAGTTATCCTTCTCCCTGGGGCTTATTAAGGTCCCTGATTGAGAAGGACTAGTGCACTAGAGTGGGTGCGCCCTAGTCCTCCTTGGTCAATCCCTATTTTGAACTATAAGTTGGGTCCTATCTCTTTGACAAGAAATGAAATTGGTGGCTCAACACGAACGTTCAAGGTCAGCCTAATCAGTAATATGACCTATAATCTCTTATATAAAGACATTTGATCAACCTAATTTCATCTATCCATTCAAGCTATCATTTATGCATTCATCATCAAGCATTTTTAGAGATCTTCAAGGGTGCACATTCTTCATTCAACCATTGTGGAGAAAAATTACATCATTCATATGCAATCATGTGTGTGTGATTAGGTTTTTGTCATGTTGATGCCATTTCACACAACATATGTGATTACATCTAAGAAGAAAAGCATCATCATTAACAATTGCAGATCTGAGGTATACCTTTCCATTATTTATTTTAGTATTTGCAATATTTCATTCAATTTTAATTCCTAAACTGGGGTTTTACTTAGGCAAACCCCTATTCCCAACCTATTTCCCTTCTCTAGTGTGTGCAGGAGCAAGTACGAAGCTGTGATCTTTAGAATTGGCTTTATTTACAAAAACAAACAGGTTCCCCATTGGACGATGAAAAGTGCAAAGGACTAGAGCGATGAGCATTCTGGTCTCAACAAATCAAGAGCTCCTTCTAGGAACAGATCCAAATACTCTTATATTGCTCAGATCCAAGTTCGTGGCTCTATCTAATGACTATAGCTCATTGTTTGCACATAATTACTTTGATTCCAACTCATTTACCCTAATTTCAACATTTCAACTTAAAAAAAGGAATCAATCTCCAAATCGAGGGAATCCAATTGAAATTCTCAGCCCCATCCTTGCTGATTTGAGGTTAGATCTATTAGGTTCACCCCTCTTTAATGCAGTGGTACCTAAGCCTAAAATTAGTGATTTTTACCTTAATTGGGTGAAAGCCCTAATTTTTCACCATTACACATGTAGACATATAAAAATGACCATATTCCTAAATGAATATTTTATGTTCATTCCTTTATTTAATTAAATCCAATTTAATTAAATCACTCACATTCCTCTATTTAATTAAGTAAATTATTCAATTTATTTAGTTAAATTCACTAAAAACCTTTTGCATTATTTAATTGAATAAATCATTTTATTTAATTAAATCCCTTTCTCTCTACTTTTAATTAAATTCACATTTAATTAAATAGTTTATCTCAAATTGATTAAATCTAATTTATTCAATTTCCCAATTTACAACCAAATTGAAATAAATTAACTTTATTTTAATTAACTCCTAATATTCCTCACCCACTTGCACTTTCCTACATCTCCCACTTCTATCCTAATCCCCTTCCTAAATTCTTCTAGATTCTTCTAAACCTAATCAATCAGCCTAAACCCATCCATCATTCCTTTTCCCTAAATTTGAGGATGTCACTTCTCAAATTTGGAGGAAAGTCTTCCAAATGCATTAAAGCCTTTATCCATTCAACAAGACAACTTGTTGAATGCCCCCAAATTTGGAAGGACTCTTACAAATTTGTCCCCAAAGTCTTCAAACCATTAATGGTTAACTAACCCTTAGTGGCATGATTAGAGACTTTTTGCCTAACTTAACCTCCATCTAACTCAAGGGTCTCATCAAGCATTTATTGCTTTGACCATGGTTATTCCTTTAACCTTTGCACAAGAGTTTACCTCTTGGGTAAAAGCTTTATCCATTGGATATTCTTAACATAACCTTAACCCTTACCTCCTAGGGTAACCATGAGGTCTTCTCAAACATTTAATGCTTCCTACCTCTCTTCTCAACCCAACCTTATGTTGACAATTCTCACCATTTCATTGGTGAAAATTGTAAACATGGATTGAGCAACTTTCAAACTCAACCCTTGATTAACTCTTTCAATCCTGGCCATCCATTGCCCTATTTTTTCTATAAATAGAGCTCTCATTCCTCCATTTTCATATATGCAAGCTCTTAATATCATACTTATGCTCAATTTTTAGCACATTTAGTCTCTCTTTGGAAATAAGAATTAATCTAATAACTATTTTAGATTGCTTCTTTCATCAATAGCTTAATCATATAACTAGTATATCATGTTAGGATAGTATTACTACTAATCTTGTCATCTTAGAATCTAGTTCATTTCATTTGTAGGATCATGCATAGATAGGTTGCATTCTCATGTTAAAATCAATCAAAGCATCCCTCGTTCTTGCATTTGTCATCCCTAAACCACTTTGCTCATTGATCTGAGAGCAGAGAAATTGGTTTGAGGGACCTTGTGAGATAGAGAACCATGGAACCAACCTTGGGAAGCTGAGTCATCCTTCATGACTCCATAGCTTGCACCAAGAAGTCTTGTGGGAGTGTGGATAAGTCCCTTTGAGCTTCGTTTTTCACATTTTAAGTTTCATTGACCCGCTTTTCCCGCATACATTTTTGGCACCCACCGTGGTGCCTGACCCCATATACCAAATCAGTTTTTGAATCTAACCACTTTTGCAAGTACGCAAGAAACACGAGTCAGCGCGTGGAGAATATTTTTTAGCACATCTCGCTAACATTATAGTGCATCCTGCATACTGTTTAGCATGTGGGGTGTATACTACAGTGTGTCAAGTTCTTATCTTAGTGCATCATGTTTGCTAACTTTTTCCTGTAGGTCTCGACATGGACGAAACACAGAGCAGCGCCTCCGAAACATAGAATAGCGCACCAGAAACACAAAATAGTGCATCAAAAACACAGAACAGTGCATCCAGGAAACAAAGTAGCACATCACACTCATCTTATAGTGCTTATAGTTTGTTCTATAGCGCATCACAGACAGAGACAAAAACTAAAATCTGTAATCGAGTGCAAAATTAGACTTGTTGAAGTCCACAATTTGTCTAACATTTTGCTTGTTATTTTGCAGGGTTCTAACAATTTTCTTGCAGATAGGAGCTCAATTTTAGGACCATTAAGATGGATTAGAGTTTTTACTAACTTAATTGAGTTAGTTAAAATTTGAACTTCTTTTAATTTTTCTTAAAACTGAATTCACATCTCATTTGGGTACCTAAAAAGAACTACAATAAAAAATCTTTCTTGCTTTCATAGGAGCAAAAAATTTCTTTTGGGTTATTAAAAAGAACAAGACAAATTTTCATTTTTGCAAGAAGCTTTAAAAACAACCTCACCATCCTTTGGTGTTTAAAAGGATCAACCTCAAATTTTTTTTAAGGTAAAAGAAACCTCATTTGTCAAAGTTTTGTTTTTCAAGTTAAAGAGGGAAGTTCTTCCCTTTTTATCAATTTTTTTTGTTGACCACCAAATCGAAGTTTTACTTTGTTGACCAGGTTCTTTTCCTAGATTAGATAATCACTAATTTGGAGAAATAAAAGGAACACCATGTTTTCATGGAGCAAGATCTCCATATAGATCTTAGAAAATCATTGACTTGAAGGGTAAAAAGAACCTTGTTTGCCTTGTCTCGAAAGTAGAAGGTATATGCTCTCCCCTTAACTGGGTGATCAAAAAACCAGACTACTCTTACGCTTTCAGTCATTTGAGCATTTACATCCTTTAGCAGGCTTGTCTTCCCAAGGGGTTGAAAAACTCTTCAAGCCATTTTTGGCTGGTGTGAAGGGAATGACCTAAGTGGGAAATGGCTTTGACGCCAAGTGTTCCAACCCACTATAATCAAAAGTGGAAAGTGACAAAAGTCCTTTTCAATGGTTGCGCGCAACGATTAGCCTTCCCCCAGTATCCTTGAGATATGTAAAGCCTTTGTTCTAAAAGTTGGGAAGCCTCTTGAGGGAGTTTATCACTGACGGCAAAACAAGAAGCTTGATTATGAACTTTAGAAATAGAAACCTTGAGCCGAGTCAGTAACTAGGCATTTGTAATATCATAGTGCAAGGGTGGGGAAGAATCTGCCCCCAAGATCACTCACCATATATCTCCCAAGATAACTACTCAATTGTGAAGCAATTCACTTTGAGTTAATTTTTGGCAAAAGGCAAAAAAAATGGGCACCCTCTAGGGGGTGACACGGTTGTTTGAGCTAACGAAGTATCGAGACTAGTGGGCTATGGTATTACTTATGACCCTTGAATAAAGAGTCTTTTTGAAGTGTATTCATTGTAACCAAGCCTATTGAAACATTGGGGATTTGAACACATCCTCGCAGAATATACACTTATTGTTTAGATTAGGCAAAAATGGTTATATATTTGGTGTTGTGTCTTCATTTATTACTTCAAAAAATCATCCATCAACATTAGAAAGGAAGTTTAGCCTGTAAGAACAACATCTTAGCACGTATCAACCATAACTTAGCGTATCAAATCTTATCCTTAGCGCGTAGAGTATTCACAGTAGCGCTTCACCAAAATTTAAAAACAAGCAGTTACAGTTAGCACATGGAAGCATTAGCCTAGCACGTGGAAATCAACTCCTAGCGTGTAGAGTATAAACATTAGTGCATCAACGGCTCATATTAGCACGTAATATTTTGAAACCAGATCTGAAACAAAATTTACTGTCAGAAATAGTTAGTGCGTATACCGAGGCAACATAGCACGTGGAGTCTTTCCCTTAGCACTTTGAGAAACTTTTGTAGCGCATAGGGTCTCTACTTTAGCATGTGGTCAAAACCAGAAAATAGGGGGCAAACCAGAGGTAAAATTAGAAAATTTTGAAAACATTTTTGGCAACCTCATTTCATCAGCTTGAACTTCGTCAAAACAAAATACCCAAAAACAGAGTATCAAAATACTATTTCTAAAGCAAATTTCTTATCAAACAAAAGTTGTCGAACCATCTAAAGCTGGTCGCATGATAAACATATCTATCCTATCAAAATCAGGAGACATCATCACATGTAGCAAATAGGTCCTTTTTATCAAGCATATTTTACCCCAAACACATTTGTTTTAAAACTCCAAGTTGTCAAATCAAGTTTCCATATCGGGAGACTTTCTCCATATCATTTGACGCACTTTGTCATGAGGGGGCATCTAAACCTTCACTCGCATAAAGTAAAACTTAAGTTTCCAAAACAAGATAAACTGAATTCAAACCAACTCAAAAGGAACTATTTATCGTTTGTGCATGACTAATCCTCATATTCTGAGATGAAAGAATATTTATCGTAACACTAAGTTATAGAAACAACAACCAAGTCCTTCAAAATTTTCCAAAAGAAATAAATTTTTATACATCAATCATCAACTCTTCAAATCTCATTGAACATTTCTTTGTCACGTACGACTCTCTATTCAAAACAAATCCAACGAATTTGACAAAGAACCTTTGAAGACTAGAGCATTCTGCCAAAAGTCCGCATTCAGTCAACAAATCAATCGAGGAGAAAAGATCAATCCTGCATTCTTTCCTGACGAGTGCATCACTTACAACATACCTCGATTCGAACCACCAACCCCTGAGCAACACATTGAAGAGGATTTTATCCCCTTTATCACAGAAAGTTTCTACTAGATGCCTATTACTCGCTCTCAATGAAACAAATAAAGCGAAACAACACCAGAATCAGGCATGAATTAAAGGTTATCTAATCCTTTTGAAGGTCCACATCTAGAGGAACCTAAAATCACTAACGAACTCCTTCGAGAATGTCAGGAAAGTGCTTCCTTTCAAAAGCTTGTAGAATGACTCATGGAGGCTGACAAAGAAAAATATCTACTCATGCTCACAAGTAAAGGAGTTAAACTTCCCAAAGATTTAGACACAAACATTTTTGGAACAGGATCTCGACATTATGAATATCAAGAATGACAAAGAGAGGAAGAAGCTCGCGACCCTGAACAAAACATACCTGAACAAAATATCCCAGAACTAAATATACCCGAGCAAAACATCCTGAAGTAAAACATACCATTCAACACACCTTTTCAACTAAGAACCAATGCAAGGGAAGAATTCTTCCCTCAGTAAGATAATGCACCTTTGGTCGCTCTTACTCAACAAATGCAAATGTTACAAAGACAAATGAAAGACATACAACAAGGGACAACAGTGCGGTACTTGTTAAATGAAATTTGTCCTTATCCGTTTGACAGACGATTGAACATGGTCCCTTTTCCTCTGAACTTAGACGTTCCCAAATTTGACAAGTATGATGGGAAAAGCGATCCCCATGATCATGTTAGAGAATTTTTTACCATGAGTCTAGAATTTGCTCATGATGACACCTATTTAATGAGGTTATCCAAAATCACACCTCCTGTTCGATCATTTGATGAACTAGTCAACAAATTCATAACACAATATTCCTATAACATTCAACATGCTATCACCATGCTGGACGTCTATAACACCAAATAGAAAAACAATGAAACATTCATGGTATTCCTTCAACGTTGGCGGCGTATGGTTTCATGATATCCTCGAGATATCCCTAAAAAAGAGAAAATAGAAATTTTCATCGATAACTTGAATAGTGAGATGAGTTACGGGCTCAAACTCCAATGCATACCATCTTTCACTAAATTGATTGAGAATGGCATTCAAGTGGAAGAAGCATGTGTCAAGAAAGGAACGCTAAAATTCTTCAAAGAAGGAACAGGTTCATCAAATTACAACAACCAAAACAACAACAACTTAGACAAATCCAGATTCTGGACCTGAAACAAAAACAATGGAAATGAAGGAGTCAACGAATCACATGATCCAAAATCCAAGCAACCCGTGCTCACATTATCAGGAAATCCTCAAGCTAAAAAAAATCCCAAAGGTGTTAACCCAGACACTAACACTTGCGCACTGAATACAAATCAAAGTCAACCCAACACCAATAACACCAACAATGCTCAAAACAATAACACAAATCGAGGGCCTAATAACAATTCACAAGGTAACACTAACAATTTTCAAAAACGTGTCTACACACCATTGGGACAATCGCTAGAGTCAGCATTCAGAGAACTCCTAGCAAACAAAATTATCTCTTTATCAACAATCAACATCTATGAGCCACAAATCAAACCACCTTGGTGGAATGACCCACACTTTTGTGATTTTCATTGCAACAAAGGTCATCAAACAAATGATTGCATGAGAGTGAAAAACATTGTTCAGGACATGATTGATAGAGGTGATTTAACAATGGATGGTCTCAAGACAAATAGCGACCATGGAGCCTTTAAAAATCCTCTGCCAAACTACAACAAGGATGGAGCTTCAACCTCAAATGATACACGTGGAGCTCGTATCAACCACGTCTACAATAACACCATCAATCATATATCAGCTATCGATAATCAAGTAAACGTCATCACAATCCGCGATAAGCTTAATCATGAATTTGTCAATGTAACAACCAAAGCTCAAAAATATGTCTTGAAGGGACATACATCAATGACAAACACTGTACCCAAAATTCAATACGATCTTGTCAACCAACTGTGCAAAACTCCTGCTCAAATATCTATACTAGAATTACTGAAACTTTCACCAAAACACAAAGACATATTGGAACAAGCGCTATTGGAAACCAATGTACCTCAAGATCTGGATGCTGACAAATTCCAAGACATGGTCGCTCATATGACAGGGCCTCATAATCTCACTTTTTCAGAGCATGATAATATCTCATTAAGCCATCCACATAACACTCCTCTCCATATTGAAGTCATTGTCTATAAATACCGAGTAAAATGAGTATTGATAGATGGAGGAGCTGGACTTAATATATGTACCTTAAAACTTATCTGTGCATTAGGCTTCTCCGAGGAGTCTATTGATCCATGCAAAAAGATTACTATAAAGGCATATGATGATGAAGAAAGATCATCTAAAGGAACCGTGATGTTGTCGATTCAAGTTGGACCGATACAAAATGATACTATGTGCCAGGTATTAGACATAGACCTCACATACAATATCTTATTGGGTCGACCCTGGATACATGAAATGCAAGCAGTGCCTTCTACCTATCACCAGTGTGTAAAGTTTCCCTACAACAGGCAAGAAAATTCTATATCAGCTAATCACAATCTATTTCAACATTGCAATACAATGGGGGCAGCCCAAGATAGCCTAGTTCCACATAATAGAGAAAAACAAAATTCTTTAGCACCAGATCTTTAGCAAGAAAAGTCTACATCGTTGTCTTGATATTTCAAGCAAAACCTAAAAATCAAAGAGTACGACATGGGAGAATACTCTTTGGAGCCCATGTGTTTGGCCAACTTACCAACATCACCTAAATCCCATGGATTACCTACAACATCAACACATCAAGCAATTCAGCCCATCACCAAGTTTGATGGCACATTCATCCAACTAGGCACTTTAGAAAATGAATCAGAGGAAAAGGACATCCTTAGTTGGTTATACAAGGATGAAGAGGAAAATAATAGGGTAGCTGTTGTGGAAGTGGTCATACCAACACACATGTATGGAAAAGGTTACTTAATCATGCAACAAATGGGATATAATGGCAAAGGACCTATCGAAAAACGTAGAGAAGGCATCACCGAATCAATAGATCCTCATTAATAGTTCAATAAAGACAAAATAGGATTGGGTTTTGAACTCACTCTACTACCACGAAGGATGCCACACAAATATCAAAAACCTCAGTGGAAAGCAAAGAAGAAGTACAAAGAAGAATCCTGGCAAGAGGCACTATTTGAGTCAGCAAAGAAAATACGTCAGGAACATGAATATCAAGAAAGGAAACAAACTCAAACAAAGTCCATCATTCAAAAGAGAACGACATCTACAGAAGTACACCATATTCAAAAACCAACAAAGCAGAATCATCCCCTGATAGCATCATTCCTCTTCCAGAAGGGACAGTATACGAACAAATACAAAGAGTGGAAGCAGGATCTGACACAGAATCCAAGAAAACTATAAAATTGGTATCGATCATTAAAGACCTGTTCTCACCCCACAACATACCAGTTCACAGCTTTGATAGAATTTGGGATACTACCTCTGAAACTGATTCCAATGAATATGAATGGGGCAATTGTTCTAATGCTACTGAGGATATTTGTGCAAAAGACAGTCATACACCGATGTCTCAAGAAGCACGCAACATAGAGTACAGACCGCTTGAATTTGGTCAACAAAATATCTATGACGCCAGGGAAAACGAGCAGCGTCATTATGAACAAGTATATACGAAAGATGATACCATTGAAGACCTCGATGAAATCCTTAACTTCTTCAACACCTAGTCCAATCATGAAAATACTTCCATTATGACACTTACAATAGCATAACTTGATCCGCAAGACGATTCCTTACCACTTGTCTTTCCTAACCTTATAGATTGGGATGAGCCTGAAATATGTGATATACCAATTTTCCCAAATGACGAATCCATTATCTATTACTTGTGTACCGTTAACCCAGGAAAAAACTCTACCAGTGAATAAAATAACAACGTCTACACCCCAGGGAGTGCCAAGTCTCTCAGTCACAAAAATGAATCAAAAAACAGATCTATTGCTGAAAACCAGTCAATGGCAGCAATAGATCCCAAAAAAGTAAAAATAAAGGATGCATCTGAGGGTGAAAACCTTTTTAAGGAACCTAAAGATGGGAGACTTGACACTCTTCCAGAGCATTACCATGAGCGGTCACCTATATTGATTGAGCCCACTCAATCAATCAACATTGGTACTACAGAAGCAACCAAAAATATACACCTGACAGAATCTCTCACAGAGGAAGAAAGATCAAAATTTATCAAGTTTTTTAAAGAAAAGTAAATCAACTTTGCTTGGTCATACGCAGATATGCCCGATATTGATCCATAATTAATCATGCATCACTTGTCCATTACTCCAGGAGCTAAGCCAGTTAAGCAAAAACTGCGAAAGATGAATCCCCATGTGGCACTCATGGTTAAAGCTGAACTAAAGAAACTTTTAATTGTCAGATTCATTCGACCTATCGACTATGCAGAATGGATTTACAACATTGTTCCAGTATCAAAACCTGATGGTAGTATCAGAATATGCACTGATTTTAGAGATGTCAACAAAGCTTGTCCAAAGGATGACTTTCCTTTGCCCAGTATTGACATAATTGTAGACCTCACAGTAGGCCATGCAATGCTATCACTAATGGATGGTTTTTTAGGCTATAATCAAATCAAGATAGCCCCAGAAGATCAAGATAGAACATCATTTATATGTCCTTGGGGAACGTACTGTTGGAATGTTATGCCTTTTGGCCTAAAGAATGCAGGCGCAACTTATCAACGAGCAATGACAACAATCTTTCATGACATGATGCATACCTTCATGGAAGACTATGTAGATGATTTACTAGCTAAATCTTTCACCAGAGCAGAACACCTAAGCATCTTAGCAAAGATTTTTGATCGATTGGAGAAATTCCAAGTTAGGCTCAACCCTAAGAAGTGTGTCTTCGGGGTTACATCAGGCAAGTTACTAGGCTACATAGTCTCAGCTAAGGGTATTGAAGTGGATCCAGTAAAGGTACAAGCCATTATGGAGATGCCACTGCCAAAGAACATCAGCCAGCTCAGGTCGCTACAAGGATGACTCCAATCAATCAGGTGATTCATCGCTCAACTAGCAGATAAAAGTCCCCCATTCAACCATTTGTTAAATAAAAATGTACCATTCAGATGGGAAGCCAAATATGCAGAATCTTTCTATCAAATCAAATAGTATCTGATGAACCCACCAGTTCTAGTACCACTGATAGCAGGGAAGCCACTCATTCTCTACATTTCCACAACAGATATATCACTGGGAGCATTGTTAGCCCAAGAAGATCAACAAGGCAAGGAATGAGCTATATACTACATTAGCAGGACTTTGAACGGATATGAATTAAACTATATATTCATTGAGAAGGCTTGTCTAACAGTCGTATTCGCCTCTCAAAAATTCCTTCATTATATGCTAACACACACAATTAAGCTAGTTGCAAAAATTGATCCTCTCAAATATCTACTCAGTAAGGCAGCTCTTACAGGCAGATTGGCTAAATGGGTCATGATTCTCAGTGAATTTGATATCCACTATACAGAACGAAGAGCCATCAAAGGACAAGCAATTGCAGATCAACTGGCTGAAGCACCCCTCCCGGGAAAATAAACTATGGAGGTCGAATTTCCGGACAGGGGCATTCTTTCTATCTCTACCAAACAATGGACCCTATACTTTGACTGATCCCACACACAACATGGTTTAGGTGCTGGCATTCTATTCATCACTCCTAAAGGACATACTATACCAAGATCATATAGGCTTATGTTCCCATGCACAAATAATGTGGCTGAATATGAAGCGTTGGTTATAGGCATCAAAATGGCCATAGAATGGAAAATCACAGAGTTAAAGGTCTACAGAGACTCACAACTAGTCGTCAATCAAATCAACAATGACTATCAGACATAGGATGACAAGCTGCTACCCTACAAGCGAATGGTGGATGACTTCAAGCAATATTTTGTACACATCACCTTCGAGCAAATACCAAGGTTGAACAACAAAGCAGCCGATGCAATGGCTACTATCGCTTCATTACTACAAATTCTAGAGCAACAAAGTCGTTACGAGTTTCTAGTAGAGCAACTGTTCTCCCCAGCCTATGACCACTCTAATTCCCATGTTATCTATGCCTTGATTGGTTTGGATTCTCTGTTATATGGACTGATATACAACTACCTTAAGAACAATATCTTACCCATTGACCTATCTTGAAACCAAAAATGTAACTTTATCCGGCAAGCCACCCGTTATACCCTCACTGCTGATACTTTGTATCGTCGAGGTCTAGATGGTACTCTTCTTTGTTGCCTTGATTGTAATGAATCTAACTCCGCTTTACATGAGCTTCACAAAGGAATCCATGGAACACATTCAAGTGGTACTACTCTTGCTAAAAATCTTTTGAGAATGGGATATTACTAGCCAACAATGGAAAAAGACGCTTACCACTTTGCAAAGAAGTGACCTAAATGCCAAATCCATGGCAATCTGATACATGCACCACATAGGAACTACAACCATTCACGACATCTTGGCCCTTTTATCAGTGGGGACTAGACTTGGTTGGCAAAATTCATCCCTCATCTTCAAATGGACACAAGTTCATTATAACTGCAACAAAATATTTTACCAAGTGGATAGAAGCAGTCCCCATGACCACAGTGACTAGGAAACAAATTGCCTCTTTTATCCTTAATTATCTGATCTACAGATATGGTATTCCAAATTCCATCATCACCGATAATGGGCGACCTTTCAAAAACCAAGATGTCCGAGAACTATGTGAAAATTTCAAAATACAACATCATTTCTCTACACCTTACTACCCACAGGGGAATGGTCAAGCAAAAGCATCCAACAAGACAATATTGAAAATCCTAAAGAAAATAGTGAATGATGCAGACAAATATTGGCATGTACAACTCAATCCAGCACTTTGGGCATACAAAACTAGCATCCACACACCTACATGAGCAACACCATACTCATTGGTATATGGATCGGAAGCAATTTTACCCTTGGAGGTAGAAATTCCATCCCTCGGAGTCTCTCTAAAAGGCTTAATCCCAGATGAAGAGTATCGAGTTAACCGACTGCAAGAACTTGAATTGCTAGATGAAATACGCCAACATGCCTACACTCATCTCAAAGCATATCAGTAACGCATGTGCAGAAGCTACAACCACAAGGTCATTCCTCAAAATTTTAAAGTTGGTGACCTAGTACTCAAGGAAAATCCTAGAAATCAGCAAGATCGGGAAAAAAAAGGGAAATTTGAACCTAACTGGTTAGGCCCCTATGTCATCATATCAGCCTATAGATCAGGCGCTTATCAACTAACAACTTCAGAAGGAGATGTTCTCGACGAACCAACTAACAGCATCCATCTGAAGAAATACTACACTTAAGGAGTTTAATGCACGAAAAAGTTCAAAAAGAAAAAGAAAAAAGAAGCAAATAAAAAGGTACAATAAAAGCAACTGGTGAAAACCTGACAACATGTGCTATTGTGAGAGAACAACTCCTCTATCTATATCCATTCCATTCTATCCATATCCTTAAAACACTATTGCCCGTCGCCCGACATTTTTATCATCATATCCATTCAAGACATACTTAGCATAGTCACTATCCTAGTTTATCTGCATATTCCTTCATCGCATCTTACCATGGCTTGGTAATCACTGTACATATCCATATCAAGAGGCATATTTAGCTAGGGGCAAATATTCGTCAAAACTTACAAACACGTTCCAACTGTCAAAACTAGAAGCAAATTTAGAACATCATATCTAGCAAACAAAACTCGCACAGTCACAAAGCAAAACATTGATCACAAAGTAAAATTCACAAAGAACTGATTGATGATTTTATGAAGTATCAAATGAAGCATCTTGCATAAAGTTTTGACTATTTTGCACTTAAACTTTTTGAATTATTGGATTTTCTAAACTTTTCTCCACAATGCTTCAAAGCTAGAGAACATCAGGAGGCTCCAATATTTTTTTTAGTTTTCTATCTATGAGGCGATCATCTGTATTGTGCAAATACTTGTCTCAAGATGTGATTCAAAGCATATCACTGAAGACATGAATCTACTTTGTGCATACAAATGGTTTAATCTTATCTGTTTATACGCAATCTGCACTTGGGTCATCCTGGTTCAATTATACCTTGATGCTTGTGCTATCTTGCAAAATCAAAAACCATGTAAATTTTTCTCAGGTCATTATGGTTCAATTATACCATTATGCTTGTATAAATTTTTAACATATCCCAAAATAAATCAATGCTCAATGATGATACATATATCGAAAGCAAATAAAATGTGGCTAATACGGGGATGACAACTACATAATGAGGATGCTCAAAAACAATTAGTTGAATATCATTTTACAATTAGTTGCATATCATACATCTCATTTTCAAGAAACATCTCACAGCATAGCATATCATACATCTCATTTTCAAGAATCATCTCACAACATAGCATATCATACATCTCATTTTCAAGAAACATCTCACAGCATATCATATCATACATCTCATTTTCAAGAAACGTCTCACAACATCTCATGCATTATCACATCATATCCATCACATCATATGCATCTATCTTAGTATTGCATCATCATAGAATAAACAAAAGCATATAGAAAGCTTACTCCATAACACATCACATGAGAATCAAAGAAAATGGTGTCATCTATATATCTCAAATGATCAATATACAAAATATGTCATGTCTATACCAAAACATACAATACAATGATCAAAATACAATAGAGACAACATCTCTCAAGTATGACTATCTCCTGAAGGAGACGGTCTCGTTGTTGATGTCCCAACACCTGGATCTTCAGGTGGATCATGTCTAGAAGGCCCTATCACGCCGATGCTCTCTGATCACGACCTAGTCTCTCAGGATCGACTAGATCTCGACTACGTGAAGCTCTGCACTCGGTGCTCCCTGGGCATTGCCTCCTCATAATGCCTCCTATAATACTCTACCTCCCTGACTCTCAAAGTCGGGTCTCTCAAAGTGTCTCTCATCGGGCCACCTACTGCCTCTCTCTCCAAAACCTCTGCTCGAGCCTTGGCTCAACCCCGCCTCTCTATCTTTGTATCTCGCTTGCAATCAGCTGAGCAATCTAATGTTGTTGCGCCAATATCTGTGCCTGCAAGTGCTGCACAGACAACTACAGCGATCTAATCTGTGCGTCCTCCACATGCGTAGGAATCTGCATCTGTAGAGGTACCTGTGAAGGTGCACCCCCTGTCCCTCTACTTGTCCTCGGTGTTGGTGGAGGTAACACATATGAACTCCTCCTCTGAGTCGGTCTCCGCACGTCCTCATACCCTCCAACCACTACTATAACCTCCTCCACCCACTACTCCTCTCCAGCTCTGATCATCAAACCCCCTCTCCCTCTATCCAAGGTCACCTGTCGGACAACTCTCTCTGCCCATATCCCCCTCCCACCACCATCTCCACGCTTATCTCCTCTCCTCCATAACTCCAATCTCCCTCTAACTGCTCGTTGGCCTCTCCCACCTCCTCTATCATCTCCTCCATCTCCTCCTCCTCCTCCATTGCCCCCTCCCTCATCTACCTCCTCATCATCATCAAATGTTGGAATCATCTTCGCTGGATCAGATATCCTAGCTACTGTCCATGTTGCGAAGAGTCCTACAAACTCATGAGTCATCCCTGCATCCACGATCTCAGGGGCATAATCCCAAATCTGGCCGGCTAACTGAAAGAACTCCTCTACCACTGTCGTGTTGTCAATCATAGGACCCCAATCTGGGATATCCTGTCTCTGTCGAGCATATAGGCATGATCCCTGTAGTATGCCCTGTTGTCGCCCATACTACCGCAACACTCGACTATGCAAAAATCTCTCTATAACAAAGGGCACCTGCCTATCAGATACCTGGACGCGAAGACATGTGGCATCTCCATCCCATCCTCAGCCCATACCTCACACCCTGTATATGGTCACCACATGACCGTATCAATATCATCCAGTACTCTCCTCCAATGCTCTAGTTTGCCCAGCTTGTGCTGGACAACTATCCCTCTGTATCCATATGCATATGCGCATCCAATAGGCCTATCCCTATCTGTCAATGGCCTAGCTGCGGGAATATGCTCCCATGCCCATACTTGAAGCAATGTCACACTAGCTAATAAACTGTCATAACCCAGATACACCACCTCATGCAGATCCCTATATAGATGGGTCAACATCGCTGACCCCCATGCAAAGTGACGACCCTGCATCACCATGTCCTCCAACACTAATCCCCATCCAACGGACAGTCCCTTCGACCTACGGTCGGGACATAGAAAACTGCCAATGAACCCTGCTAGGACTGATGGCAAGGGAGTGTAATCCAAATCCAAAAACTCCTACCATGGGATCTCATACCCACAAATGGTATCATCCTGAAATATCCGATGCAGTGCCTCGGTCCCACCCTCCTCCATCTGCTCATAAGGTAGCAGTGCACCTACTATAGGTATCCGCAGAATCCAGTAGCAATCCTCAAGCGTCACTGTCATCTCGCTTATAGCCAAATGAAAGGTGTTCGTATCACTGTGCCACCTCTCTGCCAATGCTATCAATAAACCCTAGTTTACAATAAACCGAGGCATCTCTAGCAAAGAGGTCAAACCACACTTGTCAATAATATCCCTATCTCCCTGTGTCAATTGTGGTATTAATGACCACGGTCTCGGAAATCACTCACGCGACTGCAATACTCCAAGATGCTCCTGTCAAAAACAACACAAGACCAATATCAGTTCCCTCATCAACACATGGATATCCAAATCAAAATTATTTCAACAGCTTGAAAATTTTGAACAAATCTAAATCAAGTTTTACATCATGTCAATCCATCAAATCATATCAACTTGTAATACAACTCAAGTTTCACACTCATATCAACTTGTAACACAACTCAAGTTCCATATCAGTTTATAACACAACTCAAACTCCACACTTCATATCAAACACATTCATATCCAAAACTTGAAAACTTTGAACAAATTTAAATCAAGTTCCACAACATATCCAAAATTACATCAAAATCTATATCAACTTGAAACATCGAAAAACAAACCAAGTTATATCAGAACTCATCTTGGACACACTTATCACATCAATGACAGCAAACACAAAGACTGGCAACAATTCACTTATCCCAGCGAACCCGACATCAACCTACAAAATTTTCTCATTCACAAATCCCACTTTCCCATTGAAATTTTTCTCATGTGCTAACCTATCCTATCTAAGCACCAAACTGCATCTCACGCGCTACGCTATTTTGTCTACACGCCACCTAACCAACCCTATGTGCTAAACAAATCCTATGCGCTATCCTTTTCTTCGCATGCGCCCTCTAAAAAACCCTATGCGCTAAGACATTCTATGCGCTACCCTGTTGTGCCCACGCGCTGCTAATTTAACACTATGCGCTAGGTTACACCTACGCACTATCTTACCTTACCCATGCGACTTCTTGCGAGCCCTATGCGCTAGGTTTTTCCTACGTGCTACCTTACTTACTTTCTGTGCTATCCTATACACCCAGTGCGCTAACCTAACTCGACATGCTACCCTCACCTGACTATGCGCTAGCCTAAGAAATTTGAACGCTACCTTATTCATCAACACCCTACACGCTACAAAATTTTTCGTATGCGCTACCCTTTTGACTCGACGCGCTAAAACGTAATATCCGCATGAAAAATTCAAATTTTTTTTACCAAAAACGACAAAATTCAAAATTCAAAAAGGGTAAAAAATGTTGACTTACCGGTGGTCGATATGCGGCGGGCCTCCGATACCTCCGCACGCACTCGAATCGATGGGTAGAATACGGAATCGGCATGTTGACTTCTCTACAAATGTCACTCTCTCCAAAGTCACCAAGCACAAAGGAGACAAAAAGGAATTACTTTTCCCCTTTTATAGGGTAAATCAAAATTAGGGTTCCGTAAAGGAACATGAAACTTGTTCGCGGTGTCTCATACCAACCTAACCAACATCATTATCAGGAGATGAATCAATTAACGCATTCAACATAGACCAAAATTTACAATGCTATCAAAATTATCCAAATCAAATCAATTTTTCAAAATTATTGATTCATCTCCCGAGGGGGCATTATCAACATCATTTTATCAAATCTGGGGCATTATCGACTATCAAAAACTGGGACATGACATATCTCAAAACGACATAAAAATTGATCATAACTAAAAACACGACGACATATCATTTTTTTTGAATTAACATGCGCACACACGTCACTTCAAAGAGGGGCAAAATGTAGACATATAAAAATGACCATATTCCTAAATGAATATTTTATGTTCATTCCTCTATTTAATTAAATCCAATTTAATTAAATCACTCGCATTCCTCTGTTTAATTAAGTAAATTATTCAATTTATTTAGTTAAATTCACTAAAACCTTTTGCATTATTTAATTGAATAAATTATTTTATTTAATTAAATCCCTTTCTCTCTACTTTTAATTAAATTCACATTTAATTAAATAGTTTATCCCAAATTGATTAAATCTAATTTATTCAATTTCCCAATTTACAACCAAATTGAAATAAATTAACTTTATTTTAATTAAATCCTATTATTCCTCACCCGCTTGCATTTTCCTACATCTCCCACTTGCATCCTAATCCCCTTCCTAAATTCTTCTAGATTCTTCTAAACCTAATCAATCAGC
Organism: Cryptomeria japonica; assembly: GCF_030272615.1. NCBI lineage: Eukaryota > Viridiplantae > Streptophyta > Pinopsida > Cupressales > Cupressaceae > Cryptomeria > Cryptomeria japonica. The sequence continues at coordinate 533,043,497 of NC_081415.1, forward strand.
CTAAACCCATCCATCATTCCTTTTCCCTAAATTTGAGGATGTCACTTCTCAAATTTGGAGGAAAGTCTTCCAAATGCATTAAAGCCTTTATCCATTCAACAAGACAACTTGTTGAATGCCCCCAAATTTGGAAGGACTCTTACAAATTTGTCCCCAAAGTCTTCAAACCATTAATGGTTAACTAACCCTTAGTGGCATGATTAGAGACTTTTTGCCTAACTTAACCTCCATCTAACCCAAGGGTCTCATCAAGCATTTATTGCTTTGACCATGGTTATTCCTTTAACCTTTGCACAAGAGTTTACCTCTTGGGTAAAAGCTTTATCCATTGGATATTCTTAACCTAACCTTAACCCTTACCTCCTAGGGTAACCATGAGGTCTTCTCAAGCATTTAATGCTTCCTACCTCTCTTCTCAACCCAACCTTATGTTGACAATTATCACCATTTCATTGGTGAAAATTGTAAACATGGATTGAGCAACTTTCAAACTCAACCCTTGATTAACTCTTTCAATCCTGGCCATCCATTGCCCTATTTTTGCTATAATTAGAGCTCCCATTCCTCCATTTTCATATATGCAAGCTCTTAATATCATACTTATGCTCAATTTTTAGCACATTTAGTCTCTCTTTGGAAATAAGAATTAATCTAATAACCATTTTAGATTGCTTCTTTTCATCAATAGCTTAATCATATAACTGGTATATCATGTTAGGATAGTATTACTACTAATCTCGTCATCTTATAATCTAGTTCATTTCATTTGTAGGATCATGCATAGATAGGTTGCATTCTCATGTTAAAATAAATCAAAGCATCCCTCGTTCTTGCATTTGTCATCCCTAAACCACTTTGCTCAGTGATCTGAGAGCAGAGAAATTCGTTTGAGGGACCTTGTGAGATAGAGAACCATGGAACCAACCTTGGGAAGCTGAGTCATCCTTCATGACTCAATAGCTTGCACCAAGAAGTCTTGTGGGTGTGTGGATAAGTCCCTTTGAGCTTCATTTATCACATTTTAAGTTTCATTGACCCGCTTTTCCCGCATACAACACAAAATAAGAAATTAGAAGCGGAAAAGAAAAGAAAACTGAGATTTTTTTGTAAGACTTTGGTAGCCAAGCTAAAGTATACAAAGAGGTCCTAGATATAGAGGAGTTGAATGAGGTGGTTCATGCTTTCAACTGACATTTCCTAAAGTAGTCACCCACCTATAAGAATGAGTTTCCCCTGATTTTTGATAATTCGTTAAGGATTTTGTGGTTGGCACAAACAATGAAGACATGGAGGTCGATCTCAAACACAACAAACACTGGATAAAAGATTTTGTCAATGTGAAAGATGCTCCCACACACTAGTGTGTGTCTGAAAACATATTTTTTTTGTGTAATAGTTAAACTCCCAGTTTCCCACATTGAAAAAAACACATAAAGGTTGAGTTTACCTTGGAGAATCACACCAAATGGAGCAACAGTTAATTCTCAATTAGCTATGCCAAAATAGGGTTTTTTTTTGCAAATTTGCTGTCCTAAAATGACTTCCTACCTCTTGCACGAGGCTTAAATGGAGTTAGCACTAATATTGATTTATTTTGAAGGCAATTTTATTGAGTTTTCATTGTTATTCGACCTTGAATCACACCCCAAAACCCTAGTTTTGTGTTTGTTGATGGAGCTTTCTAAACTGTATTTAAACCCTCCATTTTGTGGTGCAAAGGGTTGAATTTTTTATGTAGACATTATAGAAAAATAATTATACATTTTTGGTGTGGCTTCATGTTGAACTTGGTGCATTTGAATGCAAATAAAAGTTCAAATTTAATTATTTTGTTATTCATATTGATTGTTCAAACAAATTTTCAGATGATATTATTGATTGTAGTGACTTAGTTTGCGAATATAACTTGATTGGAATGTGTTTCACATGCTTAAGAAATAATTTGTGTCATATGTGTGCATGGGTAAATGGTTGTATGATTTGATGAATTCTAATTTTTTTTATTGTTTAAGTTTATACCTCAGATGATTGCAGTCCATGTATATGAATTATGAAATTTTAATTTATATTAATGCAGTTTCTTTCAATCTAATCTAATCGTCATATGTAATAGGTTACTTTGTAATTATCATTGTCTAATAGCAATTGTCATTTAATTTATTTCATTTTTTGTACCACCTTGATATCTTTTTGTCATATTTTTAATAGTCATTGATAAGATAGGTATTAGAATAGATCTTGTTATTTTCATATGTGGCTTATGTAGGTTTTATCTAAAAAATACCCAAAAATAGATCATAGAACATGACAACTTTGACAACTAGTCCAAAAGTGTTAAAATACTAGTAGGTCCCCTAATGAAACATTCACATCATTCTCATTGATCTATCCTATGTGGCTTAGACTTAGCCTACCACAACCTTGGAGTGAGAGATCTCACTTTTCAAGATAGGAGATCCATCTTGGACCTCCTACCATTGTCCATGGTAACACTGCAATCAACAAGTTGGTTCTCAAAGTACGAAGAGTATGATGGTAGGAAACTTTATTTGGGTGATGTCTCTCATTTGGAGATTGTTGGTCATGGAAGAGTTGAAATTAGATTTCCTAATGGTAGAGTGAAGGGGATTGTCGGTGTCCAACATATCCCTTGTTTGACACGAAACATACTTTTAGTGAGCAAGTTGAATGATGTGGGTGTGAATGCTATTTTCTCGAGTGGAGGATGAAAGATGAGAAGACATGCTATGGTGTTGGCTAAGGATGTTTAAATCGACACTCCATACAAGTTGGATGCATACAATGTGTAGTGCAATGGTTCTTTTGATGTATTGAAGAAGAGACCTTTGGATTCTTCATCCTCACCATCAAATCAAGCAATAAGAAAACTGTTGTTTCTACATGTGATGGTCATGCCTTTCAGGTACCTAAGCGTTCCAATGCTTTAGAGATGAAGCTCCCAATAGAGAAAATAATGTTATGGCACTTGAGAATCGACCATATTGGTGAGAAGGATCTTAGAGCCTTGAAAAATAAGAGCCTTGTTGAAGGCCTTGATGATTGCAATCTCAAGTTTGATTTTTGTGAATATTGTGTCTATGAAAAATAACACTACATTTTATTTTATTTCAACTCTCATAAGTCTTTGGGGTTTTTGGATTATATCCATGCATGTATGTTTGGTCTTATTAATGTTCCTTTGTTATCTAGATCCATGCATTTTGTCTCATGTGTGGATGATTACAATAGAATAAAATTTGTGTATTCACTCAAGATTAAATCTATTTAGTGTTTAGTTAGCTTAAGGAATTCAAATCCTTGGTTGAGAATCAGACTAGTAGATAAGTGTATGAAGATTGATAACTGTGGTGAGTTTTGTTTGATATAATTTGATAAATTTTATAAGGACCATGGGATTGAGAGACACAAAACTGCCCCATACACCCCGCAACAAAATACAGTTACAAAGAGGATGAACAAAACACCTATGGAGAGGGCTAGGAGTATTTTGAGTGGTGCTAGCCTTGAATAGAAGTTTTGGGTTGAAGTTGTAGCCAACACGTGTTATCTAATAGATCTCCTACTTTAGTGCTTGTTGAAAATACACTCATGGAGCCATGGTCTGGTGAAAATAACTCAATGAAACATCTTAGAGTATTTTGTTGTGAGGCATATGTACACATGTTGAGTGAAAAAGATCAAAATTGGAGAACAAGGCTAATGTGTATCTTCAATAGCCACATTGTTGGTGTGAAGGGTTCCAAGCTTTGGGATCTAGTTTCAGATAAGGCTCTCTATAGAAGAAGTGTGATTATTTAGAGAGATGAAACCTTTCGCTATTGAATTGCAACCAAAGAAATAAGAGGAATAGAAAAAGGAGGTAGTTTAGGTTCTACTTACTCCGATGAAAGATGAACTATGTACTCTTGTTGGACTTGACGATGAGGAGAGCTCTAGCTATTCTAAAAGTTTTGAAGAAGAGGAAGAACCTCAATCTCAATAATTGAGGAGGTCTGTACGCTTATTAGGAGGCAATTGAAAAGGTTTGGAAATTCATTAGTAGATTCCAATTGTATTTTTGCTTTGATTGCTAACATAGACAAGCTTAGGATTGTTAGAGAGACTATGGCCATGAATGGTGCAAATTATTGTATGGAAGCAATGAATGAATAGATGGATACATTAAAGAAAAATAATACATGGGATCTAGTACCTTTTCCTAAAAGATAAAATCCTTTTGGGTGCAAATGGGTGTTCAAGAAGAAATGTGGTCCAAATGATAATGTTGAGAAGCATAAAGCACAATTGGTCTTGAAGGGGTATCCTCAGGTGGAGGGAATTGATTATGATGAAATATTATCTCTTGTAACCAAGTTGACATCCAACCGATTCCTATTATCACTTATAGAAACTTATGATTTGTAGGTCAAACAAATGGATGTTAAACATCTTTCCTTCATGTTGAGCTTGAGAAAGAAATTTTTATGTCATAGTCAGAGCATTCATTGAAAAGGGTAAAGAGAACCTAGTTTATAAGCTAAACAAATATATGTATGGTCTAAAGTAGTCCCTTAGAATGTGGTACCAAAAGTTTGATACATATGTGTTGTCTTTGGGATTTTAGAGATCTAAATTTGACCATTGTGTGTATTTTAAATATAATAATGGCCATATTCTTGTCGTACTATGTGGATGATATGATGTTTATTGGGAATGCTAAAAGTTTGATTTTAAATTTGAAGTCTTAGTTAGCAACACAATTTGAGATGAAAGATCTAGGTGTAGTGAGGTATATTCTTTGGATTGAGATTAGAAGATATAGAGCTAGTAGAAAGATTTGTTTGAGCTAGAGGAAGTATGTGAAATCTATGTTGGAGAGTTTCAACATGATAAATTGAAAATAGTTAGTTGTTCCAGTGTTATAGGGGAGGAAGCTTTATGTGGGGTATTGTCTGGAATCTCCTACTGAGATAGAGGGCATGACTAGATTTTCTTATGTGAGTGTTGTCAGGCAGTTTGATGTATATTGTGGTTTGTATTAGGCCAGACATTGCTCAAGTAGTGGGAGTCCTTAGTTGGTTTATGACTAATCCTAAATGGATATATTGAGATACAATGAAGAGAGTGTTTAGCTAATTTTATGGGGTACATTTGAGTATCCATTGTGTTTTCATAATTATCTTGTTGGACCTAGACATTTAGTTTGCATTCATGGATATGCAGATTCAGATTGGGTAGGTGACAAACAAAAGAAGATCCACCGGTGGATATGTTTTCACAATGTTTGGTGGTGCTATCAATTGGATGAGTAAATGACAAGTTGTAATTGCTTTGTCCATTGTAGAAGCTAAATACATGATAGCTACTCATGCTTGTAAGGAAGCCATTTGGCTTAAATGTTTGTGTTCAGACAATGGTTTAGTAAAGATTTCTCTCTGTTGTAATAGTCGACATGTCATTTGTTTAGTAAAGAATCCAACCTTCCATGCTAAAATAAAGCATATTGATGTACAATTTCATTTTGTTCGTAATATGGTTGAAGATGGAAAGACCAAGATGGAAAAGGTTAATACTTTGGTGAATGTTATAGATATATTGACAAAGCTAGTGAGCACAAAGAATTCCAAATAGTGTGCTAGTTATATGGGCCTTAGGGTCCTAAGAAGATGATGAAGATTGACTCTTGACAAGTTTTTGACAAGTGGGAGAATGTTGGGATGTGGTTGGGATAAAAGTGTCTCAACGTCAGAGTCTCAACATGGATAAATATTTGACTATTTTATTAATCATATCCTAAGTGTTAACTTACTAAGATGCTATATCACTTTGTGGGACCCAATTATGAGTTGGATTCCTACATGTGTGGTGAGGAGCATGAAATTGTGCCACTTGTCACTAAGAGACTTATCTCGGGTAAATGAATCTGTAAAATTTCTAGGAGGTGCGCTTTGGTGACATGCATCCTTGTATGTTGAGTTAACTCTTGGTAGGATTGGGAAATTGCTATGTTGGGACTAAAGAGTCATGAAGAGTTTAAGTTTGGTAGTTTATATTTATTATTGATTTATTTTTTGTGGGTATCTATGTGCATGGAGTATGACTAATTATGACTTTGGCAATTTCTATGTTGTTGATATAGTACACATGGAAAGTTATCGTTATGGAAGGACAAGTGTTAGTGCTTTGGAAAGTGTTATTTGTAACATGTCAAAAATATGTCAAGTTGTTGTTTTGGACGCCACTTGGCTACCTTGGTGCATGAGTTGGTTTTAGAAACCATGCGCAGGTGCCTACCTTTCATATGTGAGCTCTATAAATATGTTGGAACCTTATTTATTTTTTGAGAGATACTTTGTTTACTTTTTGAGACGTTGTTACATTGTTGAAATTTCTCCACACTTTTCTATTGTTATATCATCTCTTGAAGAGCTTTAGCTCTATGCATCGTATTGTAATATTTGTCAATGTAATGCAATTGAGCTCTCTATTTTGGATTGTTTGTTTTTTCTTGTAAGGGGTTTTCCACACAAATATGGTATATATTTTTATTTGTTTGAACCTAATATTGCTTATTTGCATCTAATCTATAGTTGATTCAAGAGTTTGTATGAATTTTTTGTTAGGGTTTCAAGCAGATCCGAAGCAAATGTGAACTAAAAATTATATGCAGATTTAGATACAAAAGATAAAGAAATAAAACATGACATAGATAACACAGAGATTTAACGTGGTTCACTCAGAATGGGTTACGTTCACCATACACAACCGTCCAATCTTTCTTATTATCCAGCAAAAACAATACATCAACCTTACAATGCCTTAAGCATCCCAACCGCTTATAACATGCATTTTTAGGGCAACAAACAAAATCGGCCCTTTTAGGGTTTTATCACAATGTCGGTTTTCATCAACGAAAAACGACAATTTTTTTTTCTTGGGGGCTTCCGCCCCTGAACCCCAAAAGCGGGCTACGCCCACTTTCCCGGGGCCCGACCTGACCTCAGACTCTGACGAGGATACGTGCTGAGTGTACAGTACTTTTCTAATCAGTCGCCACATATCAACATTTTTTGCATCCCCTTTCTTGTTAAATTAGCATTGGAAGCATTATTTAACTTCCTTTTCATATTTTTGAATGTAGGTCGACAACCAATAGTCAATTGATAAAATCAAGACTGGATCATAAATGATGGTGGTTGACATTCACACATGTTTGAACTTGGGTCCCCTTTAGAAGGACTAAGGTGCCCACTAAAAAAATGAACAAGCAAAAGGGGTGGTAGAGTATCGAGATTCATAACATAGGACCTAGTCACAAAATTAACACATCATGACTATTAAGTTGTGGGTTTAACAATTAAATTATCTAGTAGGATAGGGCCCAACTAGGCTTAATTTGATCTATGAGAAAACACACTAAAGTAAGAGCCCGAATAGAGTGTGAAGTTATAAAGGGATACAATTTAGTACATTACAGTGCTGTTGAGGGCTAGATGTTTGTGGTGTTCAAACATAAAAAATTGCAAGATAATACACCCTGGAAATAATGTTGTGGTTTGGAATAAGACCTTGTGATCACAAACAGTGTTGCTGAGTTATAGTTTTTAACATCTCAAGCCTTATGGCTTAAGCTTGTTTCTTATAGTAAGTCTTTGTTATATTTTAGGTTACTTGTCAACAAATTATTTTTACTGCAAAGACTATAATTTTTCACAAGTTTCACTATCAACTTTACTTATCCTAGATGAAACTGTTGGTCCTTATTCCCATGTAAATAACAAAGTTAACAATTAAGTCTATTCGGCTTTTCTTATAGCTATAGAAATAGAGATATATTTGTGTATGCCTCGATCTCTTAGCCTTTGTGTAAACCAAAATTTATCTACATTTGTTTTGGCCTATTAATCTCTATGTAAATAGAGATAATTTTTGTATTAATAATATTTTTTTTTGTATTAATAATCATAAAAACAATAGTTACAAAATTCGAGAGTTTGGGTTGGAAACCATACAACCAGTCTACAGAGTTAAAACATAAGATATAGGTGCTATGTCAGGTAGGAGCTCACTATATGATATACGAACATTTGGATAGGAGATTAATTACAAAATTATACAAAATGATAGATTTGTCCAAGAATCATGGGGGTACAACTAATTGAAAACAAAGGAGGAAGCAGGGTCATTGTTATCGCCCACTGGGGGTAGCCATGCAGTCCAGCCTAGCTCTCCTTCGCACCAAACTAGTACATTCCCTACGACAAACTGATCTCTGTATGGGTGGGATGGAAGTCCTTCTAGCTCCAGCTTGATGAAGTCTTCTCTCTGATGTCGTGCCTCTGTCTCTTGCATGAACCTCATCAGCCCTTGTTCAAAATGAGTCTTATTGCTTCCCATGCGGTCCCATGTGAAGCCATGTGAGAGTTCTCTTATGAAGACTAGAGTAGAGCCATTCTTTAGCCACCTGTCAAATTTGTCTTATTCCAATCTTAGTACCATTGTGACCTGCATAGCAATGAGGTAAAAGATGAGTCTCCTAAGAGACTCAATGAGGTTCCTATTCTTTCCATTAAACACATCATCATTCCTATATTTCCAAATGATCCACATAATTTCCAAAGAGAAAGAAGACCAAAAAAGATTAGCATGTTTCTTGCCACCTCTAATATAACCAAATACCATCTCTTCAATAGTAAAACAATTGTTATTAAGTGAGATACCAAACAAATTCCAGACTTCTCTAGCAAAATGACAACCAAAAAAGATGAGGTATACAGATTCAGGGATACGACAGAGTTTGCATAGTAAGGGGTCTTTGTTGTTGTCTTTTAGTGGCATCTTATGCAAAAGGAGTCTCTAGGCAAAAAATTTCTTCTTTGGTTCAGTTGGGGAAGTCCAGAATCTCGAGAGGGTAGAATACCATTGTTTGGGGTCCTAGGAAAGGTTCCAGGAGCAGTTAAGGTGGTCAAGGATATCCACAGAATCAATAAGGGGAGAGTAGATCATTTTATCTTTGGTTAGCAAAAGGGGAGATCCATCTATCCAACAGAGAGAGGCTAAAGGGGGGGGGGAGGCGGGGGTGGGAGCAGGAAGGATGGGAGCAAGTGCAGACTTAAGGATGGAGTAGGTTTTGGCCTGGGAAAGGGGGAGGTTGAATTTAGAGCTAAGAGACTCCCAGGAGATCAGGGTGCCATCTTGCAGAATATGTTCAAATGAGATCAGTCCCTGGTTGTGCCATTCCAGGGCAGAGCATTCTTGAAGATAGGCTAGCTATTTCCCTTTGTGTAGAACATTCCACCATATAGACCTTTTCAGATTAAGGGATCCTTCCTTGTCTATTATGTCTTTATTGCTAATGTATTGCCTAACATGGTTCCAGGATTCCCATATCAACTTGAAGACTTTTGACCCTGCAGGGGAAACCTCAAAATTTCCAACAATTAGATCACTGATGGGTAGGTTCTTCCATTTTTTTTTGCTGATTTTGGGGTGGAGCATTGGATATTGTTTCTAATAAGCACTTTCTAGGGTTCATTGCCATCAATGGCTTTACAAATCCATTTGGCAACCAGGGCTGTTCCTTGAAGTTTGAGGTCTTTGAGACCCATACCTCCTCGAGTCTTAGATTTGATACACCAGTCCCATTTAACTGCGTGCTACTTCTTTTTGCCTTTTCCATCTGACCAGAGGAAGTTCCTGATCTATTTTTGAATGTAATTGAACTGATAATTGTTGAATAACCAGGCTGAGGAACAACATATGTTATGGGAAGATAGAAGTTTCTGACAAACCTGATAGCGACCTTCCAAGGAGAGGAAGTTCCGGTTCCACTTGGTAAGTTTCTTATCAACCTTATTTCTGAACCATTCCCACATTTCTTTCAAGTTCAGAGAGATAGAGAAAGGGATGCCCAGGTATCTAATGATGGTAGCTGGGCCTCCCCATTTTAGGTAAAACTTAGACAGCCAGATAGGAGGGGCATCAATCCAACCTAATAGGATGGATTTGTGGAGGGCAATTCTACTACTTGATGCTTTGCAGAATATCTCAATATTGTGAAGAAGATGTGTTAGATTCTCCTCCCCTAGTGAGAAGAGGACAGTTGTGTCATCTGCAAACTATATATTGATGACCTCTTCTTTGTTAGGGAGTGTTATTCCTTTAACCTTAGGGGATAAGCTGAAGTCTTTTAGTATGTAGTGCATAGCATCCGCAGCCAGGACAAACAGGGCTGGGGCAAGAGGACACCCATGTCTAATTGATCTAGAGAGAGTGATATTATCAGATTTTAGTCCGTTTACTTCCACAACTGCATTGGCATCACTAATAAGTGTCTGGACAATCCTGTAGAAGGAGTTTGGGAAGCCCAAACTATCTAGCATCTGAATTATGAATCCCCATTCTATCCTATCATATGCCTTCTCAAAATCTATTAGTAACATAGCCCCATTTTGACGAGAAGTCTTGGCCCACTCTAGAGACTCCTAGCAGGTCACCAAGTTCTCAAGGATGAACTTGCCTTTCACAAATCCTGTTTGGGTAGGACTAATAATATTAGGCAGTATTCTAATTAACTTGTTTGCTACTACTTTAGCTAATATTTTGTAAGATACATTTAGTAGCGTGATAGGCCTCCAATTCTTGACCAAAGTCTTGTCTCCTTCCTTGGGAATGAGTTTGATAAGCCCTTGGTTGATCTCTTTGCCAAGGGTTCCTTTGGATATAGCCTCCATATATAGGGCATGGAGGTCATCTACAATCCATTTAATATTTTTCTTATAGAAATCCACTGGGAATCCATCTGGACCAAGGGATCTATCATTGCCCATAGAGGAGATAGCCATGGCTATTTCCTCTTTTGAAATAGGGTGCCCCAAAACCTCATAGTCCTTCTCATTAATTTTGGGTGGGGTCAGTTGCTTAATAAGCATTCTAGCATGTTTGTCTTCTTCATTTACTGTCTCTGAGGTGAAAAGATTATGATAATAGAGGGAGAAACATTGTAGGATCTCCTAGGAGTTTGTGATGTGAGTGTTATTGTCCCATATTGCGTTGATGTCCACCTTAGCTTCCTTAACTTTGAGCATGTGGAAAAAGAATTTGGAGCCCTTGTCCCCCGAATCCAACCAATTTAGTTTGGACCTGGTTTTAAGCCCTTTAATTTTCTGGTTCTGAAACCTCCTGAGGTGATCTTTGATTGCCATCAGAGTGTAGGTGAGGTTTTCATCATTCGAAGAGTTTTGAAGATTCATTTCTGCATTACATAGATCCTCCTAGAGAAGTCTTTCTACCCTCCTGGCATCCTTGGCTTTCTTTTTGCCCACTATTTGACAAAGGATGGTCCAGGTTTTAATGTTTGCATTCTAGGCATCTGCATTAGAGGGTTGTAACTTATCTCTTTTGTTAAACAGTCTGATAAAGGCCAGGGCAGAGTAGAGGTCTTCATCTTCTATGATTCTAGTGTTTAGGATAAATGAAGAAGCTCTTGAGGAGGAGGGGCCTCTGGGGAGAGGTCAATTCCCATTATTATCGGGTGGTGAACTGAGAGGGTGTATGGGGAGACATAATAGTGGTCACCACTAGGGCCTTTGTCTACCATAAAGTGGGATTTATTGAGGTAGAACCTGTCCAGTCTACATTAGATCCTTTTATTCAACTGTTGATAGTTGCACCAGGTGTACCATATAGTGTTCAATTTGTCTTTCTTCCCAGCAATAGGGTAAAAAAGATTCAGTTTATTGATCATTCTATCCCATTGAAGTCTTTCCATTCCCTTCCATTCAAATTTATTGCCCCCTTTTTTTATCACTGGGAGATTCCACCATATTGAAGTCTCTCCCAATAATCCAAGGGATATCCTCTAGCGTTGTTAGCCAGTTCCAAAGTTCACCTCTTTCTCTATAGTCATTCGGGGCATATATAGAGCATACTCCAAACTTCTGGTTCTCCATTTGAATGGAGACCCATATAGCTCTAGCACAGGGGGATTGACCCCAGTTAACTACTTTGTTGGCCCATTTAGGGCTAAGGAGTATGGTTGATCCACCTTTTCCTTTGGTATGGTTAGTGAAAAAAGAGGTGGCCTCCCTCCAGATACATTTGAGACCAATTTGTAGTGTGAAGCCCACTGCCTTTAGCTCCTATAAGAGGAGGCAGTCCATATTCTTATGTGCATTAAGAAATCTCTTTATGATGTATTTTCGATCAGGGGCCTCCAGGCCTCTAATGTTCCAAGATATAATCTTCAACATGATTCACCTGGTTGGGGAGGTTCAGTTTGGGATTTAAATCCTCAAAACACTTGGGCCAGTCCTCTTTGTTTTCTATATTGCTAGCATCAAATACAATAGAAGAGGAGGGTCTACCTCTCTTTTTCCTTGCCTCCGAGATTTGCTCAGGGCCTAGAGATTCCTTCCTGTTAGTACTATCCTTGCTGTTCTTAGGAGATCTCTTCCTCCTAGCTTTCCTATGTTTAACCACTGTAAATCCATCTTGAGGGACTGTCAATCCTTGTTTGAAATTGGCTTCTACTGGAGTGAAGGGGTCTATGGTGGGTTCCACAACTTGAGTGGTATCTATCTCTGCCTTCAAGGCACTAATAGGGGTGCTATCAGTAAAGGGGGCACCACTAGCATGGTCTCCCCTAGAGTTCTCTAAAGTACCAAAATCATTTAGAGGGGTTGACGACACCTCTTCCAGATTAGGTCCTCCCCTACCCCCTTGCAGGGTAAGGGGATCCTCAGTATTAAGACCATTATGTTCTTTGCTAGTGGATAGTTCAGAGTCTTGGGCCAAGGCCCTACTAATGATGTCTGCCATATCTGGAGCACCTCTATCAATGTCCTCAAGGTCAGGTAGCTGACACCAAGAGGCCTCAATTTCCATTTTCTGCTTAAGGAGGTTTAGTTCAAGAATTTTCCTTGCTTCCGCTGCTTTTCTCAATTTCTCCATCACTAGTTGTTGAGCATTAAGGGTCCTCGGGTTAGAGATATGGGAAGGAGTATCAACTGATTCAGAGGGGGCAAGGGGGGGAGGCTGAGCAACGACAAGGCCCTCTTTGATAACATTGTTGTAATCTAAGATGGAGTTAGCCATCGAGGAGGGTGGAGAGGCAGGGGGAGGGGTGTGGGGGGTGGCGAGGGGGGGAGGGGAGAAGAAGCAGGTGGGGGTGGGGGGGGGGTGGTGAGGAAGGGGAATGAGGGGGGGACGCGGGGGCAGGTTTAGAGGGTACGACTTTAGTTATAGGGGGGGATCAGAGGCTTTAGTTTTAGACCTTGAAAATTTGCTCGATAATAAGGGACATTTGCTTCTAAAGTGACCACTAACCTTACAAAAGTGATAGGCATCTATTCCACTCATATATTCAATCGCGCAATAGTAGGTTTTATTGTGGAGACAAATAACAATTTTTGTAGGATAGACCATGCCTGGTTTTAATGTAATGAGTAGTCTAGCATTGAGATGTGGGAGGACCGAGGGAGAAGAGTCGATTTTTACAATGTTCCCCAAGGGTTCCGCAATTTTGTCAACAAAGGACCAAAGGAAAGCTGGAACATTCTTAATGGTTATCCATTTTGGGCAGGAAAGGGCAAGTATTTCATCATTACAGGATTCAAGATCCCATCGAACCGCCCTAAAAGACGAATTTCCTACTGACCAAAACTGTTTATTTACAATTTTGCTTTGGCTTTCCTTATTATTAAAGAAAATTAAAAATAAATCCTTTTGAATCATTCTACAAAATGAAAATTGAAACCCTAATTTATTGACCCACACATCCTGCAACCATTTATTCATATATTGTCGAGGTGGTAAATTATTTACATCAAAGGCAATGAAAAAATTTGCTGAATCCCTAAGTCTAGAAATCTCCGAAGAAATGGCAGAGAGCATGGAGTCGTTAGGTTTAATGGTGATGCGTTTGGAAGAGTGGACCTCACCTTGTGCAGGTGCGAGATTGGTTTCATCTTCATGGTGGAGAGCGGCTTCGAACTTTGCATCTTCGGGGAATGAAAACTGCTTGCCCTCCATCGCCTGGCTAAAGGTTTTCCACAACTCTCGAGTGTTCGCAGATGAAGAAATGGGCTGATTAGGGTTCTCGGGGCCATCTTTATTTGGCTCCATTTATTGCAGGAGGTAATAAATGACTTCAAGGGCTTCCTAGCAAGGCTAGGGAGCCCTCGCACGCGAACGCGTACTGCAACCAGCGACTCGGGTTTCGTGCCCTAGTTGCAGAGTGCTCACCAAACTTTTTCAAATTCAAAATTACTAAATATAATTTGATCAACAATAAGCCTTATTCTATTAATAATAATTTTTGTTGAACCATGTGGCATTTTTGTTAATATGTAGTTATTTCGAGTCCCCTTCTTTCCCCACAACCTTTTTTCAATTCCTAAATAGTAACCAGTCCACTAAAATAGGAAAATATTCCAAATTATTGAAATATTTATTTAATTTAAGAATAATATTTTATTTAATAGTATATTACCTTTTTAACATTAATTTTTCATAAAATTTAAACAAACAAATTCATTAAAAAAATACCAAGGGTTATAATCTAGTAGACTTATACAACCTAGTCTCACATTCTTTATACATTTTATGAAGTCAACATTTTAAAAATTTTTAGTATATTTTTGTAGGTTAATTAAGAGTATAAATTTATTGTTTATGATTTTAGGCATCTTTGATGTAACTACATCATTAAAAACATGTGTATCACATATAATTCATTGTTTCTTTGATGTAACAACTACTCAAATAGATACCTTTTTCTTTTTTAAGTACAAACATAATAGAAACTAGTACCTAATTTTATAAGTAACCACAAAAAACAACCAAATAACACCATAAAAACTATTGACACCTCAATCAAAAACCTAATCTTCTCTCTTAAAGTAGAAACATAACAAGTACTAATACTTCATGATAAAAATACATAGAAAAGACAAATTATCGATAAAAATACATAAACAAATTCTCCCTAAATGACAACATAACAACTATTTGACCAAATGACTATTGTATCATCTCCCTTAATAATTATCTAAATTTAAAACAATCTCTAAAATAAAAATAATAAAAATTGGATTGAATTGACATATATGAATTTAAATCCCCATCTTGGGAATCATTTTACTTCTTTCCTACCCTTCGCTGAATTTCTTTTTTAAGCATTCCTCAGCTCAGCCGCAAAACCAACGTTACCAACCGTCAAACAATAGGTAATCCAAAAACAGATAAGGCAAAACAAAACAAGGCAAGCCAGAATTACTAGGTAGTCTAGTCTCACCTAAAGCTACACATGCATGTGGCTCTATGTCCATCACCATTTTAATTATTTGTTTATTTTTTCATAACTCGTACACGCAACGTATTCTTTCATTCAAACCCTCTGTAACTCGGGCATTTTTCTCCTCCCTTCTGCCCCAAGGTTTCGCTTACACGTTTGTAATCATTTTTCAGCAAGCTACCAGAAGAAGAAAGAACAAATGCCTTTGATTATACGGGTAATGGGTGAGCCGATTTTGGCCTGCACTGATCGCGTCGAGGTAAGAGATTTCGATTCCCTTTTGCCTTATGATTTGCCTTGTAAAATACGGAAGCAAAGGGGAAATTAAGGCAATGGATTTTGTTTTTAGAAATTCCTCGATTTGGCAAGAAGTTTGATTGATCGAACAAGATTGATAAGGTTTCTAATGGCTTGAGCTTGTTGGGAACCGAATCCCTGGTCTGCGGCAAAGCTTTGGATCCAAAAACTCAATTATGCTTTTTTTTTCTTGGAAGTAAATCGCTCTGGCATGAAATTAATGCTCTCTGAAATTGTTTTGTGCATGGAGATTTTGTTTGGAGCATTGGAATTTTAAGTCGAGTTTTGAATTGCCAAGGATTGTGCTATTTGTCTTTGAGAACCAAGAGTTGGGGTTTCAACAAATTAGTTTTTGTAAAATTTGACGCCCTTGTTTTCTCCAGAACTTATACACCCGGGAGTGCTTGAATTTGTTGCCAATACAGTCACAGGAATTTTTTACCAGTACAGTCGCTGGATTGTTTTTTTTGAGGGGGGGCGAAATATAAATATTTAGGACTGTTTAATTGTACAGTGAAGATCTTGTCTACTGTTTAGTTGTACAGAAAAGGTTTTGTGTACCTTTTTCTTGGGAGGTGTCCCCTTACATGGGCTGCATCATGATTGCATCCTTGGTGTTGAATGAGAAGCGAAGCAAATCAGAGGGTTTTGTAGCTATATTGTGCATTCAATCTTGTGAGGGCATGCTTGAGCAACGCTTTGTAGATAACCTATGGGAAATCTTAACTATGCGCCTGCCTATGGAGCGAATACAGTTGGTGTGTGAAGTGAGTGGCTAAAATTTAAATTCGAGGAGGTTGTGTGAATGATGATGTATGCTGATGCTTTGTAAAGTGGAATACAACATGGACTCTGGACCGTTGTCATTGCCAGCCTAGGGTCGCTTCTGGTGTAGTGGCTTCGCCTATCTGATCCGAAATTGTGCATAATTTGATCTGAGCTTAAACTGTGCATGATTTGATCTGAACTGAAACTGTGCATGATTTTTGGTTGACGCCACGTAGGCGATGGAGTTGTTTGGCAATCTCCAAGGTGAAGTGTCCAAAACTGAACTGATATTTGCTGAGTTTTTTGCCAAGAGCCTGCACATTATAGTGGAGTCAAGGATTCCATGTGGGGAACATTCTGGGGCATCGTCCTTTTCTTCATCGTCATCTTCCTGTCCCAAGGACAAATGGTTCAATTTAGCTCTTGGAGAATACCCTCCTGTTCTCGAGAAGATGGAGCCAGGGAGTTTAAGCTTGCTGGAGCCTATGATAGTTGATGTGATTCTTCTACGGAACTCTGATTACAGAGTTGACATTCCTTTGTTCCTTACTTCAGGGAAACAAGGTTCTTCCAGCAATGCATCAGAAGGTTTTGGTGGTCAAATAATACTGGAAAGATGGACTGTAAAATGTGAGTATAGAAAGTCCAGTACAAGAGATATTCATTCTGGTCGGATATCTTCTGGGAGTGGAACACCAAGATGGGAAGATGGAAAGAAGGTTGGCAGCAAGATCGGTCCTGGCAAAGGAAAAGGTTTGTCAGGCACAGGAGACATAAACCAAGGGGCTGGGGCTTCACAATCTTCCTCTCCTGCTGCAGAAGTACCTGTTGCCTATAAGAAAACATACAAGAGATTATTAATTTTGCTACGCTCTGTTTATTGCACTGCCAGGCTTTTGCCAGCATATCGGCTTTTCTGTCTTGCAAATTCTTCTAGCCATGATTGCAACTTCAGTCTTTTTCACAGGGTTTCATCTTCACCCGAGCCTCTATCACATGCTGATGAGGCTGAAATGCATTCATTTAACTTTACTCCAGTTGAGACTCCCTGTGGCAGAATCTGTTTGTCAGTGTCATATCGCTCAACAAGAGCAGTTACTGCACTAGAAGATGCTGCTCCTCTATTACCAGAAATAATCACAGATTATGTGGGAAGCCCTGCTGCAGAACTGCCAAAGAGGTTTCCCAATGATTTGACTTTCACTCCAGGGAAGAAGAAAGTGCACATGACTACACCCCCTTTGTCAGTACCAGGATCCTCTGCTTGTACTGGGTTTGTAAGACGACACAGTTGGAGTGGCAATATCCACAGATTGCTACCTTCATCCCAATTATCCTTTTCCCCCTCACATCGCCTCAGCTTATCTCCTTCTCCATCTCCATCCTATTCAGACATTCATGGTTCTCCTAATGTCCCCAATTCTTGCCCCATTGCTCCTCATCGGTACCTTAGAGTGGATCATTCCCCCTCACCCAGGAGTTCACCGCAGCATCCTTTATCATCGCAGACCTTTTCCTCTCAAGGTCCTTCTGATCAACGCCCTGCCAGTTTTGATGAATATTGGTTGTCACCTCCGTTTTCACCGTCACCTTCACCCTCACCGCCAGCACATTTTGCAGAGGGTAATCTTACAAATCCAATTCGATATCCTGGAAGTGCCCCTGTAAGCATCCCAGTGAGTTCTGCTAGTAGGACTCCAAGGTCTTGGGCAACTGACTGCTATCAAAACAGGACATTACTGCCTCCTCCATCCCCTAAAAGCCAAAAGTCTGATGCGTTACGCAAGACAGCCTCGGCTAATTCCAGGATTACTTGTGCTCAATCCCCAGTCTATGATAGATATCCATCTCAGTGGCAGTGTTCTAACAAACCCACTTTATCAAGGCCTACGGAATCGCAAACTGGGAGAACAGCTTTGCTTGCATATGGAGGTCAAAAGGTAACGTGGACAGGACCATAAATGAAGCTCAAAAGAGAAGTATTTTGTTTTGATCTAATTTGTTTGGGCAAAGTTTTGTCCGTTTCTCATCTCAAATTCTTTATTCCTTTCCAGTTAGTCATGCTCATTGAAAATAATGCAGAGTTAACTTCATTCAGGTATATAAAGATGGAAAGGATGGCAATGCAGAGGTGACAGGAGTCAAATTCTCACCCAGTGGCTCACCAAAGATTCCATTTTCTAGAAGTTTGAGCAAAGTTTCCCATCAGGATGAAATTGACTATGAAGATTTTTCATGCCCCTTTGCAGTAGATGATGACGAGACTACTGATTGTAGAAGCAGGTATAATCAGAATTTCATATCTAAATGTTTCCCAATTGTGGAATTTAATATTTACAAAATTGGTCATTTAATCAATAGCTGTCCTATGTAAGTTGTACTTTAGGTTTGTTTTGACTTTTTAGAGATGTTTTTGATAATATATACAAGCTTTTGGCCATATCATTATTAATTTTCAATTCTTTTAAAGGCTTCATAGTTTTTTTAGTAAATTATTACAATGTTCCTATTTCCTGGTACAAGATTAATATTTAACTATGCTGCGATTCCATATTATTCTATCCAACAAACATTTATAAACTTGATTGAGATAGGTTGAAAATTACTGTAATTTGTAGGTGATTGCAAATGGCTATCTATTGCCATTGTTTCTAAACATTGATGGGCTTGTGTTGTAAGCACAGGAATATGTAATGGCATCTTAGACATTTATGATTTTATCATATGAAGCTGAAAAGTAAGTTAGGATACTGGAAATCTCTGTCTTGTTATCAGAACATTTCTAAGCATGGTTTACCATGAAACTCCAGTATATGACTGAGACCATGTTCCTGTTCCTGCACTCACAATATTTTGTGATTACATTTATACATAATATAGCTGTATACTTACTCATTTAATCACATGTCCTAATCTTAATGATAACCCCATACAGGTACATGTGTTCCCACATCTCCAGGGTAACTATGTTTCTTTTTTTAAGGTTTTATAAACTGTGTTTCTCTGTCATTTATAAGAAGCAATCTAAGACAGTGCCCGTGGCACACTCTAAGCAATAACTAACTTGTTTTGTCAAGTAAATTTACTGAGGTCTAGACATGATCAATGTATAAAGAAATTATGATTACCTACAATTGTATGGATAATATCAAACAATTGAACTACTGATGTAGATCACTTTTTATTAATCTCACAGCTAGAATTTTTATCTCTCATATAAAATCTAGCAGCAATTCTTTTTCGTTAGATGCCTGAATTTCTGTTCCTCTTTCAAACAAGTGGAACATTTTTATGTGAGCTTTATACTGCATAAAGGGCGAGCCAAAAAATGTCTGATAAGCAAAGAAGGAAATACAATTATTTTTAATTGAATGAATTCACATGTTCAATTTATATATGGTGCATGTCAATCCTTGAAAACATAAAGCTGAAAGTAGTCTGTATCAATCTTTTTATGAATACCAAAAAGATGGATGCTTATTATCAAGAAACCCTCCCGGCATCCTTGGTTACCTAACAAGAATACAAAATCTTCCCTTAACAGAGATGTTGGACCTTAGTCATAGCTAACAACTGCACAGAACATAGATGATAGATTGGTCCTTTAGGGTGACAAATTCCTGGAAAATTGGGTAAGGATCTATTGATAGAATGAATGTTATATGCATTGACCCACCCTACTGTTTATTAAAACAACACCCAAGTGCCTCACATATGGTATTACCCATTCTCTCAACATCTCTCTAGCTCTGCAAGTGCTTCTTCAGTGATTTGGTTGCTGGCCAGTATGAGCTCTTTCTCCCATTTCAGCAACTTATGTGCACATTACCTTCAATAATTTCTCCTTTGCTGTTCTATAGTTTGTTGAGTGAAGTTGACCTCGTCATGATCATCATATTTCTTGTTCCAAGCATCAACTCTGTCATCTCTGCTAGAACATAATAATATTGTTCTAATATAAGATCATGAAATCTTATGCTTATTATATGCTTTATATCATGTAAGTAATTATTAAGCTAATAAATAATAAACTATCAGATTATTAATTATTTATAAATATTATTTTTTAATAGGTGTGAGAAATATCTCTTTAGGTATTTTGCCACACCACCTATAATTAAGGAGCTTCTCCCTCATTGAGACATACGGGAATTTGGAGATTAATAGTGAATTCTATCAATATGCACAAAAGGTATTATTGGCCATGTGGAAGTAATGAGAAGTGTTTCCCTAGGTTTGGTCTATGTTTCAATAGGTCATTTTGTATGTATTTTATAATGGACTGATGCTTTATAGGGTTTTTAACTTAGAAGGGTTTTTTCTTGTATTAATTGTGCTATGTGTTGAATTTGTATATCTTTTAATTCATATTTTATTTATGTTATAATTATTGTGATGATTAGTAACTAATGATCCTAATTTCTAACATGGTATTGTAGTAGGTTAAGCTATGCCAATCATTATTTATAGTTACACTGTTTATGAGATTCTTTAGTTGTTTTTTACTTAAGAGTCTCATCGATACATTTAAATTAGAATTATGTACAGTAGTTTTTCAGTTGTTTGGATTGAGAGGAGTAATATAATGATAAGATAAATAAGTATTTTTCAAACACGCAATTTTAATAATTATTGCTTGTGAATTGAGTTTTAGGTTCCAGCAAGTGGTAACAATGCTGGTTAAGTCAATTGTGAGACAAGAATAGTACATGTTTTTGATTAAGAAAGCAGCAAAACAAGGGTGCTGACCCTTAATACAACAGCCCATAGGCGGTAAAAGAGAGAACAGGGGTGCAAGCCCCGAACAAACAAAGTCGGACAGGCGAACAAAAAACCTGTCAAACCTGCAACAACCCAAAACCCCAACTGAAGAATGGGGTGGAACACCCAAACCATGAGAAAGATGGGTTTGGGGAAGGGGGGAAGACTTCCCCTTCTGCCTGCGACACACCACAGTCCAGGCAATGCTATCATTGGGACCAACAAAAGAAGAATCAAGCAGGGAGGATCCTGCAAAGGGGCTGTCATCAACAGCAGCAGGCTGCGGGCACACAACAGAAAAAATAGTACATGTTAAATTAAATAGTTGCAAAGTTTTATGACAAACAAACTTCCAATGATGTAGACTTTTAGTAATAGATTAAAATTTACAATATATTTACAAATATTCACATGTCAAATTGTAAAACATTTGTGGTTTGGGATGAAAAAAATCCTATAGAAGGGTACAATTTTTGTTTGACATAAATAAAATTATTTATTTTTACAAAATAGAATGCCTATGCAAGGTATCACATATATCAAGGATACTTCTTTCTATATGTTTTGTGCCCTAGTACAAAAAAATTCATACAGTATATAGGAATCTACGTGAAGAGGTAAGATGGTTGGTACATTCACCCCCTTTAAATTTCTCTGGCCTCTATATGATTGAAATATACAAATAACCTTTCATATTACAAACTCTTCAAATGTTTTAGGAGGTTGCGAAGAATGGTTTTTTGAAATAAAATTATGTTTACCAATGATTTTTATAGAAAAACATAATGACGGGAGAAAATCGTTGAATTAAGAAATTGTTCAAATGTTTTAGGAGGTTGCAAAGAAGGGCTGTTTGAAATTAAATTATGTTTACCAATGATTTTTATAGTAAAACATAATGACAGGAGAAAATCGTTGAATTAAGAAATTGTTCATT
Source organism: Cryptomeria japonica (assembly GCF_030272615.1). Taxonomy (NCBI): domain Eukaryota; kingdom Viridiplantae; phylum Streptophyta; class Pinopsida; order Cupressales; family Cupressaceae; genus Cryptomeria; species Cryptomeria japonica. Next base: position 533,065,555 of record NC_081415.1, read on the forward strand.
GCATTGAAAAAAGAATGGTGCAGGTTAATAATCCACATTCATTAAAAAAGAGGATTACATCACACACCTGCATTTGTGGGTAGTTAGAAGTCTTTAGCCATCAATACTATTGTTTCGTCAAGTCACCATGGTAGATTGTCCTTGCATTTTATTGTATAGCGGGTTTCATTGTTGAGGCCTTTATTCAACAAAGTGGTGATCAGAGTTGTTGTGTTTGCTCAGACTAAATTGCATGTACATTGACCATGTCGGTTAATCATGTAGGGCTGGCATGAAACATGTCTAGAAAGAATCAGATCTATGATTGGAGAATATATCACAATAGTAGAATTCACTAAGAACCCGGGCTCTTATATTATTTTCAAATGTGAGTGAATATAGAGTTCGACAAGCCACTTCTAAGAACCTAGGCTTTTATATTATATTCAAATATGAGTGAATAGAGAGTTAGACAAGCCACTTCTAAGAACCTGAGCTCTTATATTATATTTAAATATGAGTGAATATAGAGTTAGAAAAGTCACTTCTAGATATAATCATATTTATAATGGGAGGAATTGATTGGGAGAAGCCTCTTGTCTATGAGAACATCTCATTTAGATGCCAAGTCTGCCATGAGCACTATCATCTGGCAAGACTCACTCCCAATTTAAGAATCTGGTAAGTTGATTACAACATGCACCAACAATTTAAGCCTTTTTTTCAGTTCTTGACTATCCTTAAGTATAAAGAGTCAACATATATGGTCTTGTTTGTAGTTGGAGTCATTTTCAACTTAAAAAGTTATGCATTAATCATAACATTTTTTTAAACTCTTTCAATTTTATGTTTTTATAATCACACCCCTTTTGGCCATAATACAATACATATCAGCCTCATCAACCAAAAATAAATTTGAACATGAGTGAAGAGACTTAAGACTATAAATCAAATTCATCATCCAAATGCTTAGCTAGGTATCTTAATTTTTTAGCCTTCACCATTGTGTAATTTTTTTAAGGAAACCTATATATTTTACTTAGTAGCAAATCATGCCCTGTCTCATTCCGATCCCGAGTATGAAATGTACTTGTATCAAAATCGGGTTTAAAGGCCTCAGGGTGCATCTGAGAATTGATTTTTGCGTTCCCGAGTCGAACCTGACATTGCTATTTCATTTCCAAATGATTCTGCTATTGACGTGGTAATTCCAAGTTGACTCCATGTATTTTGTATGATTTTAATGACTTTTTGAGCTGCAAAAAAAGGTAGAAAACACCCTAAAACGTGTGATGCGAGTCTCCCATTCCATCATTTTGCAATCAAAAGAGCTAATTGATGCAGGAGAAAAGAAACACAATGCAGGAGGGTTTTTAGCAATCTTCAATTTGTCGACGATGATTCCAGGTAGGGTTTCAAGATTTTTTCATTTTTGCAAACCTCTGTCTCTAGAAAACAATAAAACTTAAAATTTAAAAATGAAAATCCAAACAAAAAAACCCTTGTTTATTTTTTTGTTTGGTTTTAAAAATTTGAATGAAAACCTAATTTTTTTAATACCATAAATTAAGTTAAACTATTAATAAATTACTAAATATTACAAAATACAAACTATTAATGTTTAAATGTTTATTATGAATAATAAACCTACTTTACTATTAAATTTAAATATTTGCTTTAGGTTTATTATTCATGTTTATTAAATGTTTTGTTTTAGGTTTTATGTTTAACTTTATTAATGTAAACATTATATCTAATATTAATAATTTATTAAATATTTGTATTTTTTTGGTCAATGAAACTCAGCCTATAAGGGGTCTGCGCCCTTGTATTAAAATCAAAAGATGATACACATTGTATCCGTCCATGACAGCTTATCAAGCTAATATGCCGCAACTACCCACTCCATCTACTAACACCTACTAAGCTGCCCTCTGTCTGCATACCCCTATACTAATTGTATCTTTCTACACCCAAGATTTACACCTATTACATATAGTTTTTTTTATATTATAAGTAGAGTACAAAATAGTTACATTATAAGGAGCATTGCCCCAAAAGTCCAAACTGCTAATCCAAGAACAACCAGTATCAAAACAAAACTATTATATCACCGCCATCGTATCAAAACACAAAACAGAGAACATCCTGACCAACATAGTTCCTGTCCAACAAGGGACATATATAACCAAGAGTTGAGTCTCCATAGAACAAAACAACTATAACCACCATTGTCTATCAAACTGGAAAGAGAAAAATCATTCTTCCCACAAAGACTTAACATTGGAACTGTAATCTGCATAGTGTCAATCATAAGTTCCGATTGGAGGTTCTATTTCATCTTTAGGATCTGGATCTTTGATAGTAGGCTGAAAGTATTCCTTCTAGCCTCTCTTTGGTCTGGAAGTTTCCTCTTCATATTACATATAGTTTTACAAAAAAGTGCCCAACCATTATGGCTTCCTAAACATTTTTTACCAAAAAACAAAAAATACACCATTGAACCATCAACATTCACTTGACACCATCACCTGGGGCTTCTTCGCCATTCTTCTCAATTGGACGCTCTTGCCTGATTTCTAGGGGCAATTAGGTCTACACTCACTGTGGTCCACATTTGCCACGAGATCTTCCAAACCCTCCTTTGCTTTTTGCCCCTCTTTCATCGTCTGTATTTCTTACGCATTTGCATCCTCCAGATTCTTCTCTTTGATGAAATCCTTTAACCATTCTTGTCCCTTTGTGGGCATTTGACCCATAATACGTTTCAAAAATTGCACCCCCTTCATCATCGCTATTCTAAACTTTGGCATCTCCAACGGGTTTGAGAAGATGAGTGTGAAACTCTTTGCAACATGTCCATTTCTCCTAACCACATAGTAATCCATCGGTAGAGGAATACTTGCCCTAGGCTCCACATTGTCGAGGACGTCTTCCATTTCCCCAAGAAACCTCTCCTCCAAATTAATTTCTCATAGAGGGCCGCTGCCACCTCCTTCATCTCGCTAGTGTGGAGGATAGACACCAAGAACATGGCCGAGATATCAAAGTTAACTTTGTATCGATGGTCTGATCTTAAGAAATGCTCCTCGAGCATCATTTTAACAGCATGGAGACCAACTTGTGGCTTGTCTTAAACACTCTAAGCATTGTCAGTCGGAGCAGGGGTGGGTTAAAGTAAATTTCGATGGGGCTTCGAGAGGCAATCTGAGAATCTCAGGTGCAGGTTGTGTCACCTATGATGTGGAAGGCAAGGTGTTTTAATAAAAGGAGCTCAAAGGTTGCAAGATGGCACTAATAATGAGGCAGAGGTGCAAGCGGCTTTGCTTGTGGTTGAGCTGGCTAGCAATCTTAAGATTCCGAAGGTACACTTAGAAGGAGATTCCAAAATTGTAGTTGACACAATCTCGAAGGGTTCTTCTCCAAGTTGGCGTATTATTAAATTCATTTCAATCATCTGCTCAAAGTTACTTTCTTTTCAAGATTTTAGAATTTCGCATATCAAAAGGGCAAGAAATGGGGTGGCAGATTTTTTGTCCAATGTGGCATCTAAGCTGGACCCTTTTGTAACCTGGTGGTGGGGGAGTGCTGATGAGGAAGTACTTTGGTTTGCCTAGTTGGGAGCTGATGGTATTGCTTTGAATGCTTGAAGTACAGATGAGAGTATTTGGCACCGATTTATGTGCAGGACACTTGGAGAATAACTTTGATGTAGGCTGAAATCAAGTTTGAAGATTTTTGATGTTTACCATTGGTAGAGACTGTTTAAATTCTCTGTGGCAGGTACGAGTCACTAATGCGCCTGCTTTATTCATTCTCTTGGAAAGCATGCGAACCCTGCCAACTTGGTTGGGTAGGGCGGCGGGAAATGGTGGTACATCACATTTATGGTGATTGAATGGGTGTTAATTTTGACTGCCTTTGGTTTATGTGGCTTCCATTGCTATGTTCTCGAAATCTTGGTAGGCGTTGTTTCCAGGTAAAGTTTGGTGGAGGTGACAACATTGTTGCAACAGGTAGAATGGAGGCGAATTTTACATTGAAACCAAAGAAACAACTCTGTCCATTTCTTGGTCCTATCTCGGAGAGGAGGCTGAATGGGATGTTCCTTTCCAAAGATGAAAGGCTAGTGAAGTGTGTGAAGAGTTTGCTGGGGGAAACCGTTGGAGTGGTGGAACACCGTTACAGAACCAACATGGATGTGTACTCTCTCATCTTGGCGTGGGGCTTGGAGTTGGAGAATTCTGTGGAGTCGGTGACAAAGGTGATGAATGCCATTGTCCCAGGAGGACATCACTTGGGTATGGAGTCGATTATTGAGTGGGTGGTTCTTGGTGCTGGGTTTGACATATGTGAAGGTATTGAAATTTTCATCATGTGGTTGAGGAAAATTTCATCCCTTTTGTGAGGTGGCGAGATGATGAAACAAAGGCACGATTTAGAGGGGAGGTGCGCATTGGATGGGAAGCCCTGAAGGTATTTGTGGACTTAATGGAGGTTGATGTTGCACTACAACAAGCCATAGAGGAGGCGAGAGTGATGGAACGTGGAGGATGGCGAACGAGGAAGAGAAAGCGGGTGGTGAACGAACCCTCGTATTTTCTTCGGGTACTTCTTAGTGATTCTCTGTTTTATGGGGTTTTTTCTTGTTTCCGGTTTGTGGGGGTAATCCCTGTTGGCTCTTTTAGAAATTTTGATGTAGACTGTGTAAAAATGTATTCATTTTGTTAAACTGGGTTGCTGTATCAAGCGAAATTTGTATGCTCGAAGACATTGTATTTTTTGGGGGGATGGTGGTTGCATGGGTGGTTGGGGGTTGGTTTTTTTTTGGGGTCTGTAGGGTGATTTGGATGGGTGGCATTTTGGATGCTTTTTGGTGGGTGGTTTTGATGCTCTCTTTTAGTTAAAAATGTAAACTTTCCTTTAATTATTAATAAAAACTACTATTATCGATTAAAAAAAACATTAACTCAACTTCACACAATTGAGGCATATACAAGTGGTAGAGCAAATTCTAGGTGGGGGTACATATGTTTCTATATGTCCCAAATGTGATAAGAAGTATACAACTTTCTAAGTTGGGTGAAAGCACATTTGTGTGCAATTCTTAGAAAGGGTTTTGAAGCCTATCCAAGGAAAAAGAAATGCACCTATACCCACCTTCTAGAGTAGCAGAATATATTAAGGAGAAAGAGGAAGTAGATGCAAGGGTTGAAAATAGAATGGGGCATCCATTAAATATAGGAAGGGGCTCACAGAGGCCACCTACTTCTTCATCTCATACACATAGTGTTGCTCTTGATATTGTAGTAGAAAGCCATCCATTTTTTGAGTAGAAACCAAGATGAGGCTAGTATTTCAAAGAGAGAAAAGGGACAATTGGAGAGGGCATTTTGTAATGATGCCACAAATAATATTGCTGACCAATCCCTTGCTAGATGCCTCTATGCAAATGGTTTATCATTCAATGTTGTTTGATCACTCTATTGGCAAGACATTGTAAGAAAAATAAATGAAGCTCTGAAGGGGTTCACAAGCCCAAGTTATTAGAAGGTGTGTAGCACTTTATTGTCAAAGGAGGTCAAACATATAGAAACTTCATTAGCTCCCATAAAGGTCTCATGGAAAGAAATAGGCCTATTATTTCCAATGGATGGAAGGATGCAAAAAATAGACCATTAATCAAAGTGATTGTAGTGTGTCCTAAAGGGGCAATCTTTCTAAAAGTTGTGGATTGTGAGGGGCAGGTGGAGGATGCACAATTTATTGCTGACATCTTTATATAGTGCATTAACGAAGTGGGCCCTCAATATGTTGTCCAAGTTATAATGAACAATGCAAATAATTGTAGAGCAGCTGTTATGTTAGTTGAGACATCATTTGAACATATATTTGGATACCTTGTGCCATGCATTCACTTGACCTCATGCGAGAAAAAATGGGTATGAAAATAGATTGGATCAAATGAGTCTATGTTGAAGTTGAAGAGATCCAAATGTTCATAAAAAACCACCACATGTCGCAAGCTATTTTTAGATCATTCTTGTGACTAGAGCTACTGAAGGTAATTCAAATTTCAAACAATGTAATTTTTTGATTTGATGTTTTCCTTTAGTGTGTGTGTGTGTGTGTGTATATATATATGTAGTCTTCTTTGTTTTTAATTATTTATTTTCAAATAGGTTGCTAAGACTAGATTTGAATCCAACACAATCGTCTCGATACGACTTGTGAAGGTGTGAGATAGTGAGAGGCACTTTCTGGTATGGTCATTAGCCAATCATGGGGCATATGGAGGCAATCCAACATTGAGAGGGCTACAAATGTGAAGGGAAAGTTTCTAGAGGACACTTAGTGGTATCATGTGGAATATCTTCTTAGTTTCACGAGCCCATCATGAGTACGATTTGCTTTACTGACATGGATAATCCATGCTTGGGGGAGGTTTATGGTGGCATAGACTTACTAAATGAGAAGATGAAATCCATCATAAATGCAAAAGTGCCTTCGTATTGGCTCCCATAGTAAAGAGATCCTTGCTATGCCAACAAGGGTGCCAGCATATCATGATGCAAAAGTCAGTGAACAGTTTAGGAAAGCTCTTACTAAACTCTTCCTCGATACTAATATGGAAGATGCAGTTACAACTGAATTTGCTGATTTTGTAGTCTCCAATTGTCAAATTCCTTCTTCTCTTTGTGACAAGGATAGGAAGGATGCTCACTCTAGGTGGTACCTCTATGGCCACAAATTGCCATATCTCTAAGTTCTTGCGATCAAAATTTAATCACAATTAAGTTTATGAATTTTTACGCTCTCTCTAAATTTGGTTGTCATTTAAAAATTACTATTTTCAAATTTGAAGTTTGATTTACAAAATTGTCAATTTAAAAACTCTAATGAGAGCTCCCTTTGCTTCATTAGCTTGTTAGTTCTTCTTCAGCTGAATCGAATTGGAGTACATACTCCTTCATCCACTCAATGAAGTGCAATTGATTGGCATCGAGCAAAGCAGAGGATCTTATGTGTATTCCAACTTGCGCCTTCTTATTCACAAAAATGATGAGTACAAGGGGCAACTAAATTTTGGGATGTAGAACCAGAGCATACTGACTTGGATCTTTCTGTTTTTGTACAATCTTCAGTTATCAATGTGTTGAGTATCCAGCATGCCTAGTGTTAATGTTGATGACGATTTTGGTGATGATGACCCATATTTTTCTGACCAGTGAACTGATTACTAATTGTATTATTTAAATGTTAAACAATGATTATCTATCATGACATTCAAGTTTGATCCTTTTGATATTGAAAACTGAATTTAAATTAGTATATTATGTTTCAAAATTTGAAATTTGTAATGTTTTTGTTTAGCATATGTATTGTTATATAACATTCTAAACTTAATTCTGTTTTTAGGCTGCATATATATATAATTGTTGTATGAAACTCCCTCCCCCACCAAACAAAAAAAAAGAAACTGCTGTACTGGTGTATTGTACCTGTACCCGTACCCGTTATGCAGTTTCTAGATCAGTCAACTACATTTGAAAGATGATTCAAATATTTTTGGTATGGTAGAAGAAATATCATTCCATTCTTAAATATCAGTCAATGGACAACCGATACACTATTTTGTTGACAACAATAGGTAGAAGAAATTGATTTCTCTGGAAGCAGTTCGAAGGCTGAGTCTACCAATTATGGCTCACCCACAGGACCACAAACATCACCCTTGTGGTTTAGCTTGGAGAAGCACTTCACTCCTCACTGTTATCTGTTGTATAAAATCAAACTCTCTTGAGATACAGATTTTTATTATTTAGTGCTATTTGAGTTATGTGATGTTTTACTTGGTTAGCCACACTTTTTTAATCATGTTGCAATCTATGAAGCAAATCCTAGAAATGTCATCATGGATTTTGGTAAGGATAGATATTGCATATGAGAATTAGTTCCTAAGCTTTCTTTTGTCAGTGCTAAGTAGTATAAAAAGCTGATAAGTTCTGGTAAGAAATGTGTGTTCTTAATGGTGAGAAATGAATGCAAAACATACATCCTTGCGGTACAAGCCTATGCGGCAGCCCCCGTAGCAGAACAACAGTATTTGAATAGAATGTTGGAGGACTACAAAGATTTTCTTAAAAATTACCTATTGTAGTGCCTAACTAGTGCATGGTGTATTGTACTATTGATCTGATTCTAGGATGAACTCTTCGTTATGAAAATCAAGTGCAAGGTCCATGAATTTGTGTAAAAAAGACACTTGAGTTCTTCACCTTGCAACAATTGTGTTAATGCCAAAGAAGAATGGCACATTCTGGCTGTGCTTTTACTACAAAACTCTCAACAAGATTGTTGTGAAGGACCTTTATCCTCTTCTCATGATTGAGGATCCAACGGAGTAGCTTCATGGGATCAAATACCTTATTAATATTGATCTTAGGTTGGGTTACCATCAAATTCCTGTTGAATCCCTTTAAGGAAGGTTTAATGATTTATTATCTATTTGGCTTGATCAATGTATCTGTGATATCTATGCAAATGATGAATGACATTCTTTAGCCTTTTACAGCTTCAGTATTGTTGTATATCGTGATAACATTCACAATTTTCAGCAAAACATGGGAGGAACATATACACCATAAACGACAAGCCCTCAACACTTTGCAGCAGCACAAGTAACATGCTAACATGGAAAAATGTTCCTTTGCCATGAAGAAAATATGATATCATGGATGTATCGTTGGAACACCTGGGTTAAATACAGATCTGATCTAGATCTGCTTGTTCAGGAATTGTCTACACCAAATACCCTCACAGGAGTTTGGAGTTTTTGGGTTTGGGAAAGTTCTAGAGGAAGTTTGTTCGTGATTTTTTGCATATCACCTGGCAATTGAATCAATTTACCGAAGGTGGTGCCCAGGTAACTAATATCCCACCATGAGTCAACTAATATCCTTTGCTTAATTTTTGTTGCCCTCTTAGTGCTGTTTTGTTTCCATATAGATCAATTTTGGCTGATCACCATATTACAAATTGCCACTTAACTTTCAGAAGTCGTCTCAAGATGATTGTGTTAGATGCAAAATGGGTCTTTGCAACTTATATTAGAAATTAAAGCCAAAATGATAAAAAATTAAAGATAAATTTTAAAGAATGCACATTACACAATCAAATTATGAAAATCAGAAAATCAATAAATTTAAAATCAAATTACTACTTTGCGTATCTTCAATAGGTCCAAATTTGATAATTTTATGAACACATTCAAAACAAAAATAAATTTTAAAAGAATGGAAAAAAATAGAGGAAAACAAAAATACCTCTTACAGCCAAGGGAAGGTTGCAAATGCGTAGGAATGACAATGCAATGCTGGATGAAGCTTCAATCTTGATCTTCAATTCTCTATGTCAATGCAACAAGCAAAAATATATGCTCAGCCTGTAGGAATGAAGTTGTTGTTTGCCCAAAAAAAAAAAGCAAACATAATGTTGTTTTGGTGTCTAAAGTGTTTTGGTGGCAACTTTTAGGGTTTAGGTTGGTCAAAAAGTGAAACCGGACCTCAAAAATGTTTAAAAATTGCTAACTTTTTATGTTTTCAGCGGTTTGGGCATCCAGGTTTACACTGGATTCGCCCAGGCCAAACTGGCTTACCCATCACTGCACCCTTTCCAGACCCGCAGGCAGACTGAACCGGGACTGGGACTGGGTTCGAATTGGACCAGTACCCAGGCTACCAGGGGCTGGACCCTGGAACGTAGATATTTTTCTTAAGGCATATAGTATGTTACCACTTTGATGTGCCTTCTTGTCCACGGCAACTCCACTATTCAGTTATCCATCATCACCTGTTGCATGTCCACAGCACAGTTTCATATTTTACCAGTTAATATTGCCCAACTGTTATATGTCATTATGTGTGTCTAACTGCATTTATAATTTTATTGCTTTCTGTCTCCTGTCTTTTCCATTTACAATCAACTTTTGATCTCTACCATTCACTTACCCATCGTCACCAATTGCATGTACATAGCAGAGTTCCATTTTTACAGTTGATCTTGCCCAATTATTAGCTGACATTGTGTGTGTCTTACTGCATTTATTGCTTTCTCCATGTCTCCTGCTATTTACTTTTGCTGTTTCTGTTTTGTCCTCATTCCTTACAACATGGCTGTCACATGCAAAACTTGCTTGACATGTTTAGAGAAACGTGCTTATGTTAGCTGAATATTGAAACTTCAATTTAACATCTGTTTAGAATGCATCTATTCGCCAACTATAAGAATAGCTAAAGCTCCGTCTTTTTAAATTTGGTCTCTATTTTCAATAACATTCCATTATACATTTGGAAGTTATTGAGTTCTATGACTTATCTTTTATTCACTACTGCAAAAATGTATATCCCTGTCTTTTTAGATTTGTGATCTTTTGAATAATTAATTCTGAAATTTATATTGATTTTAATAACACCAATGAGATCAAAACATTTGCATGAACATGAAATACTTTGCCAACAGAATAAATTCTGAGCTGCTCATTAACAAGCAGATACATGTAGCCAATGTGCTATCTCTTGTTGGGGAGTCATAGTGAGGTGGTTCATGTCTGTGATGAACTTGTTAACCAATTTGGTGATGTATTTTGAACTATGCATGTTAATTCTGATATAGACTGGATTACCACGTCTACTCCAGGTGGTGGAGGAACACACTATGTGAAACTACGAAGTGTCAGTATGGTTTTAGAATACTTCCTTGGGTTAGAGATAAGGGGGTGACTTTGAATATGACACTTGATTCATCCCAATGATACATCTGCTCATCAGAAATATATCTTCCTTTTTATATTTTGATTTTGATTTCTTTCATTTTTATAAATTATCGGTTTTAAGGATGTCTTGAAAGAGCTGTGCTACTTTTCTAAAATTATATTTGGTTTATATACAGGACTGATTCCCTTGATGGGAAGGGAAGCATTTCTGAATCTTCAGAAATTGGTGGGCAGGCTATAGTAATGCATAAAAGATCTCACGGTGCTGCTGTAGGTGCCCTTGTAAATATGCTTGCATCGGCTTCTCCTTTGTGCCCAGATTTTGGTAGTTTATCCAGTTTTCCATCTACCACTGCTGAGCTTCAGGGCACTACAAGTGAGCATGGTGCACCCAGCCACTCCGTCAGTACTTCCTGCTCTGGGAGAGATGATTCACAGATGGTTGTTCATAAAACAACTGCTGATGCATTAGAGGAGCTTAGGGGCTACAGAGAAATGAAAGATAATTTAATGAGCCAAAGTGGAACTCAATCAGTGCGAAGGTCATTTATCTGAGAATTAGCAAAGACTAAAGGTCTTTCTGGAGTGTCTCAAGGCATCAAAAATGTGAATGCCAAGCCTGCTTGAACATTGTGTACATATAGTTTTAGCTTCCCGATTCTTTTGTTGTGCAGGTACAGCAAGATTTTCCTTTTGTTTATTGCCACAATTGGCCATTTGGCCCCTTTATGGAAAGCAAGATTTGCCAAGCCCTTGGTTTTCAATTTATCACTGGGATAAGGTATTCATTATTGAGTTTGTTGACTGTAAAACACTGCTAATAGCAAATTTTGTTCATGGGTTTTAAATTAGAACTTGAAATAGAAAAGGCTTGTTGCAGTTCAAAACTGTATAATTCTAATATATTATATTACAATATTATTACAGAACTGAGGCTAGGAAATTAGAAGGTAAAGCTTATTCAAATCTTTTTTGTAATGGGAGTTTGAATTTTATTGGTAGAGGGATGACGAGCTTCAACATTTTTTCTGAATGTATTCTTTACCATTTTAATTTTTCCCCCTGTAGATTGAAAATGATCATGTTATAACATGAGTGCATATGGGGGAAATCTATAGAATGTTAGCCAAAATGAGGTTCATCATGCACATTTCTAACTCAGCAGAAATTCCTGAACATTTCTTCTGCACGTTGTTGCAGTTCCCTGCATTCCCTGGTTGATATGGCCTTACTTTTGATTGTGCACTGTATCCATCCTTACATTGTTGGGTTCTTTATGTTAATTGTTTACCTTTGTCTGCCTGTAATCAACCATCGGGTACAATTTGCATTGGCTGCCATCATCTGCCTATATTCAACCATGGCTCACAGTGTCCGTTGACTGCGATTATCTGTTCATAACCAACCGTGGTGCACGATGTCCATTGGCTGCCATTTTTGTTCAGACCATATTCCTGCTTGTCACTCTCAACACCAGCATATCCTTCCCAGCTTGCAAAGATTTACACAACCAACAAGTTTAATCTCTGATCTTATGGATATAGCAATGAAATGCATGATCGTTTAAAATCTTTCACCCTCTTAATAGTGAAACGGTATTTTGGTTTGGGAGACCTGGGGCTCTCGAGTGCATTGTCCTAAACCTTATTGGGAAGATACTTTGTTTTTATCTTTGCTTTGCTGTTGTAAAAGCGGATATACCCAGCATTCCATATTTGTCTTGGTCTAGTTATAGCCTAGCATTCTTATCTCAAGATAGCAAGGTATTGTTAGCTCTTAGTTTGTTTGCCTTCTACATATTTAGAGATTCAATTCCTTGTGTTGTCAGACAATTCACTGCTATTATATTGAGCAACAAGTCATGCAAATATAGAATGTCCTCTTTCACCCAGTTGCTTCATTGCCTTTTGACAGCCAACAATTTAGGTACCTACTCTCTTGTTCATTAGTGTGCAATGAAGATTTGTGACAAAGGAGCTCTTATTAAGGCTAGCAATCTTCAGTTAGTATTTGGTCATCAGATTGAAGAGTTCCTGTTTTCCAATATTTTCTTTAACAAACAAAATGTTGCAAGAGACTAACTTACAGTTTGTTTGGTTTAGGGTAGAGTTAGATATATCAAAAGAGGCCTAGTGGCAAGAAGAAAGCAAGAAAATGAAAGAAGAATGAACAAAGGAGTAGAGGTATAGTTTTGTGGCTGTTTACCATGTCAAAGAGGTCTAGCCGTTTGCAAGAAGAGAGGAAGTGAAAGAAGAATGGACAAAGCAGTGGAGGTATAACTTAGTAGTCATTCAAGAATCAAATATGAATAGAATGTCATTTTGAAACTGATTGGGAGATGAAAAGAAAAGTGGAGATATGCATGAAAGGCTATAATAAAAAGAAACAACAATGGATAAAAATATGTGCAAGATAGACGTGACTAATAGAACCACTAAAGAAGACAAAGTGAACTTCACTTTTATGTTCAATGTAATTAGATGTATGGAAAACAATATTTGTTTTGAATCACTTCCAATAGAGGGTTATTGACTACAGTGCAGGGCCAAGGAGGGCCCTTTAATCTAGTCAGTGAATTACTGAGTTCTAATAAAACATGCAACATGAAACAGTGTCAATTGTCATACATTCATCTTGACAAATAAATCACAGGGTAATGCTTCTTTTATTTAGTGGAATGAATGTGTATGGTATATGTGAACTATGGAAAACCAGCAGGTTGAGATGAAAGTTGCTGTGAAAAAAAACTCGGGAAGAAGTACTATGGAAAAGCAGCAGGTTGTTGAGATCAAAATTGCCGCAAGAAAAAAATTAGGGAAAAAGTACTATGGAAATCCAGAAGGCTGAGATGAAAATTCCCTCATAAAAAACTAGAGCAAAACTATACTATGGAAACCAGAAGGCTGAGATGAAAATTCCCTCATAAAAAACTAGAGCAAAACTATACTATGGAAACCAGAAGGCTGAGATGAAAATTCCCTTTTAAAAAAGCTAGGGCAAAATTACTTAGTTGTTTGGTTTAACTGGAACAAATGTGAATGCTGGATTGTCTCTGTATGTTGACTTTAAAAACTAGGTACAGATTATGTATAATTACAAGACAGTTGCAAAAGGGCATTGTACCGTGATACTTAAGGTTCTATAAAAGTTGATAGCTTGTGTCCTTGTCAGTGTGAAGGTTCATCTCATAGGTGGATGGTGTGCGGGTACATATGTTGATACATCACCAGTTTAGGAGTTCCGTTTGACACATTGTGATCCTTTGGAGTACGGTCTAACAACATGATTTGGCATAAGGGTTGATGTTGCACTCGATATGTGCAAACACTGTTGGTGTTGCATGCCAACTAAAGTAAGCCATCCAAGTTGGTGCTAGCTGGGAAGCTGTTTCAGATGTTGCCGACTTATCTGCATGGTGGCATTGAAGTGAGTTACCATTGTGGATGTGGTGCTATGAGAAATGGCACCAAGGAAATTTGATGCTGGCATGATTTTGAGCTGGGTGGTATTATAGGCACAAAGAAAGTGAAGTGCAACTTGATGCTGCTTGGGTTACATCAATTGCCCGCCCTTCTAAATCAATGTTCTCAATTATGTCTTTAATCAATGTTGGAAATTATAGTCCAAATTGCTCAAGGGTTGTATCACATACCTTAATTGCCTTGTCTTGACCATTGTAAGCAACTAATGTATGCCATGCTAAGTGTGTTTAGTTGTTTTAGTATTTTGCAATTGTTTATGATCCAAGTCTAAAGAATTCTTGGTTGCGCTTGGCCCAAGAAAAGGTGGAAAATTTATTTTCAGGAGTTCTACACTGAATGTTGGATAAAAATCCATGTTGGGAGATAAATGATGAAGACAATCCTTAGTTGTACATAGTATTGTGCAGGAACCATCTTGTAGGGGCACAATTTTTCAATGTGGACTCTTGTGCTCTTTTTTTAATATGCAATTGTACTTTATCATCTAATTGAATTTGCGATGTGTGGCATGTGTTGTGGTGAGTATTTGTTGAACTTATTGGTGAACATATGGGATCTATGGCAAAAACTTATCCGCCTTGCCCACTTCATTCTCTTGTTGGCACGGTTGAGTGTATGATGACCTGCAAAAAGAAATGTCAAGGGGCATAGTTAGGTGGAACCTGACACATTTGAAATGGACCATGACTTGTAGAATTATATAGAGCTTTGTTGTAGACATGCTAAATGAAGGGAAATTGTAATCCCATGAGGATGAATGTGCATTGCTGTACATGGAAACCAGGGAAACAAATGAACAATTATATAACATATCCTAGAAGACAACACAAATTGCGAACAAGCCTTGAGTTAGGGTTAGATGTAATGGATGGTCGGACAAAGTGAACTCAAAATATGATTAAAGAATAGATAGGCTAAATCTGTGTTGATAATTTTTCTTGCATTCAATCAAGATGACGTTTTTCAAAATCCTATTGCTAAATACAAACACAATGTGATTCTACTGTTTTGTGAAGTAATTGAGACAAGAAATCCATACAAATTCCTAAGGCCTAGATGGAATTGATAAGAGTTTTATGCAACACAAGCTTCTAATTTATTAGCTTGGCTATGTAACTCAAAGCGTGACTTGATGAATGTTTTTAAGAGCATAGATAAGTTCTTGAGTACTCAAGTATAATGCTGCCTGGAATAGAGCACTTACCATATGAGTTGGTGGTGCCCATAAAGATCTTATGCTTGTAGAGAAGTTGATTGGACATGTAGCACTTGGCAACATGTTCATCTTGTGCAGATGTAGAAGATCCAATTAGAGTTGTGAACTTGTGTGCTAAGCTCCTAGATCAACAATTGGATAGGAGGTAGTTAAGGTAGTATGTGACATTGTCTTTTCTTTCTTGTGATTGATAACAAGACAAAATTGTTATATGTCATCAACTTCATGTGGCAAACAAGTTCTCTAGCTTGCTTTGTCTATGTAGAAATTGAAGCTTTTTGTGATTTGAATGAATAATGGTATTTAACTAGGGTCTAGTGTTGTCTCTTGTCTTTGCATGATTGCCACAATTCCTTCTTATATGTGGAGTAGCACTAAATTGTGTTGCTAAAGGTATTTGAATAAAAGCAATTGAATTTCATGTTGAGAAGCTACCAATGTTTTAGTGCATGGTTAGATGTATTAGTTTTGATCTCTAATGGCTGCATGATGTTTGAAATTGGAAAACACTATTGTGGCATAGAGGCATTAATTACTTTTCAAAAGTGTCCATTAGAAAACATTTTTTGGATTAACTTGATCTTTTATGGATATACATGTATACTTACATGATTGATGATATGTCAAAAGTATTAAATTATCATGACAATTACATGAGTGCTTAAAATGGCTTGCAATCTGAGTTAATGCAATGTGTCTAGGATGCATGCGATGTGCTCATCATACTCCTTCCAAGTCTTACCAAAGATGATAATATTATATAGGACAATGACGAACTAGTAAAAGGCTTAGATGGTCTTTGTTCATGGTACACTGGTCAAATAGAAGGGCATAACCAATCATTCACATAATTTATATTGTCTTGAATGTCATCTTTCGAGCATCTTTAAGATCAATAGACACTTGATGATCCTAGACTACAAATTATTGGTAGAAGTATGGTGTACCTTAGTGCGAGTATAAATCATTAATATGCTACAATGTGTACTAACCAAAATTGTGTACTTTGCGATTGCTACTATTGTGTTTTGCATTAATTTAGATGTTTCTTTGTGTCCTTTTTACCTCTTGTTCCCTCTTGTTCCCTCTTGTCTATCCTTGTTTTTTCCCTTCACACCTAGCCTATCCATTATGAATCTGTTGTTTTCCCTATGTTTTTTGTGGCCTTTTTCAATGCATTTTGAACCCTTGCCTATCCCTCATCCTCATCCTTCTCATTCAATCTTTACCTTACCCACATAGAATTTTATTTTTGTATCAAATTGTTGATATGTTTTTAATCCTTATTTGGCCATCTTTCCCTTATTTCTTACATCACCTATGTTATTTTTGTAAATAATTGCTTGTTTTGGCTTACTTTCATCATCTTCTTTCTTCCCTATGACTTTCAGGCCCCCAATAGTGAGTGTTGGACACATCATATGCAAGGTACATATCCCACAAAGCTTCCCTATGAGTTTGAAGAGTATCATTAAGTGTTGGGCACACCATATGCAAGGTACATATCCCACATGGAGAGTGGCCTTGGTAAGTGTGCTAGTCAGTAAACAATTTCATAAGCTAACCATTATGTTCCTCCTCATCCCTATTCTAATGACAATTTATTTGAAAACTTACTAGAAACTTTTTAAAAACCTTTAAATAGGGGCATCCTCACCCTCATTTGGATAATCCACAACTACCATTTCCTTTGTGTAATTTTGTTTATGCTTTTGGGGCATTTCTTGCTAGAGCTTGGGGTCTCTTGGAGTGCTTTTCATGTTTTGGAACTTTGCTTGGAATCATTTGCAGATCACAATAAGCTTCTTGTAGTTGCTAATACTTCCTCTCCAAACCATTACTTCACCATTTTTCTTTCCACCCATAGCCATGGAATCCCATTTCCCTCTCCATTGTTGCATATTCTTCCTTTCCGATAATCCCAAATCCTTTTTTTTCATCCCCTTTTCCCCTTTATATATGTGTAGACACTTAAAATTGTCCCACGCTTGCAAACGTCAATGTCGCTAATCATTCCTCTTTCTTAATTAAATCATTTCAAGTATTTAATTAATCTAACTTGATTCTTTAGAATTAATATTTCCCTTTCACTTCAAATTAATTATTCAACTTTCCCTCTTAATAATTTAAAAATTAACCACTTTTCCTCTATATTAATTAAATAATTTTATGATTTAATTAATTTTCATTATTTACTTTAATTAAACGATCTTTATTGTTTAATTAAATTCAATTTCTATTTTCCCTATACTTGAATAATTTTTTAAAATTATTTAATTTTCTAATGATGTCCTCTCATTAAATAAATTTCCTAAATTTGTTTAAGGTCATTTAATTCTCATTGCAAATAAATCAAGTTTCCTTCCAAATTCAATTCAAATTCACTTTCCACTAATTCCAATTTCATTTTATAATTTCGAAAACCTAAATTCAATCTAAATGACATTTCATCCTAAATTTCCTACATCACATGTAGAAATTGTTAACTAACACTGATGCTCAATTCTAACTAGTGGCTCATCAATCACTTTTTCTAACCAATTAGTCACTTCTCCCTTTTTTGAAATCCACTACTTAGTCAATTTAGTTCCACTCTAAACCATATCGAAAACCCACAAGGGGACAGTTGAGGTAAAATTTTCAACATGTTCCTTTTGAGTTTTGTGATTTTGTAGGTTTATTTTAGAGGTTCATGATAAGGATACATATAGTGAAATTCATTGCAAGTCTTGATAAAGCCTTGGTGAGAAATTTGGAGCTCTAGATCTCAAATACCAATTGCACCACTTGCAAGGAACACCCCTCTCCTTTTTTTATAGGGCCACTTTAAGAGTCCCATTTTTCTTTGAAACTTTCTCTTACCTCACTATTTGTTCTCTTTTTATAGTTTCTATTTTCACTATCATATTCTAGTCAAATTGGGGCTTCAATTCTTAATGTATTTTTGCTTATTTAATCTTCCTCTTTAGAGGATTTGATCACGAAACTCATAGGATTTGATAAACTTGTATTTGCATTAGATCTCAAATAATGATTGTAGCAAAACCAACTTGTGGCCTCTCCAAGGTACATATGTGCACCCTACAAGGTACATGTACCCCTTGCAAGGTACACACACTCCCCTTTGACATAAAACACCTCTTGGATCCTCCACTAAACAATTCAATTTCTCAATGTTTTTCTCTCTTAGGTGCACAAATGCTACTTTTGTGTTTATAATTTTCAATAATCTATATGTATTCTTTATTTTTTTTTCACTTCAAATTCCCATGTGTTTGATTAGATAACATTAGGTTTCCTTGTTTTGCTACTAATTTTAATAAAAAATATTAGGACTTCTTATTTGCTTTTACTCACTTAAAAAAGTTCCCCTTTTCATCTAATTCAATTACACAATAAAGAAAAAAAACCTTATTTTCTTTTCTTTCATAATGGATAGTGGTTCTATATTGTTATCTTGTGGAGATTACAATAATGTTGGCACCAAGTTTTAAATAATTTATATTTGTATTTTGTGGCCAAGTATACTTTGTAATTGTGTCAGAAATAGATGAAAAAATAAAAAAGGATAAGAGTTCCTAGATGTTAAAATAGATCATATTCGTAAGTTGTATAGCTATCTTTTAGTAAAAATAATTAGAATTCTTCATAATGCTCCATCTGCAGGACCAAGGCAAAACCTAATAGAACAACTTTTTTTTGTTTTTTTGAAAACAACAATAAACAAATGAAAACATGTTGCACTCGCACTAAAACATGGACACAAGTGTTGTATGGAACACAATGACGTGGGGGTGACAGTGATAAGAATGATCTCACCATTGCATAAGCAAGGTGGCACCAATGGAATACTTAATATTCATGGGATGAATCCACCACAATAAACCTATGAGAGATAGGACAATGCCTAAAAGACAGTTGGGTACTAACCCATGATCATGTTCTCTCACAACACCACGCAAAGATAGGATGAGAGAATCATCAACTTCTAATCCATACTAAAATACACTTTGCAATACTAACAACATACTCAAAAACCAAAACCAATGATGGATGCTTAGGAGCCAATGCTACTCAACTAGACAATAACATTGTGAATTTATGAGACAAGGAATAGGACAAGGGGACATTCACCTCTTGTCCACTCAATAAGACCTTAGATGATATCTAACACAAGGTTTAACCAACATAAGAGGTTGCCTAACTAGGAGGTACAAAACCCTCCACCTGTTAGAATGACAATGAATCACTTCCAGGCAACAACACATTTCCCAAGGCAAGGAGATCCCCTAAATCTTTATGTAAGGCATTCAACAAAAAAAGAAATAATAAAAAAATACAATTGGATGATGAAATGTAAAAAAAAATAGTTGAGGATACTAGCATCCAAGTGCTATATTCCAACTCTAGCTTTATAGTCCCAATCTAGCATTGGAGTTTAGCTCTGGAGTTGGAGTCCAATCTTGGTAATATAGTCAAAGTCTTGACCAGTGAGAAAACCCAATCTAGGGTTGGGTCCCAAGGGCATGCCAAGAATCACATAACTATTTAATATGCCACATATTAATATTTGAACATAAAAACATGGAAAATGACATAGGGTCAAACATATAATTCTATCTCCTGGGCACACAACACCATCAACATGCAAGGGAGAAGATAGGGAGTAGTGTTAGGACCTCTTTGATGCTCCTACACACTACCCTAAGAAAAACAACCCAAGGACAATAAGTTGCAACACTCTTTGACTTTTACAACTTTACAAGAGGCTTCGAGATGCCCAAAATGATACAACACCCTAGGGACAAACACCTAGAGTCATGCAGAAAGCAAGATGGATCCACAACACTGTCCAAGGCTCAACCAAGACACATTAAGTTCATTTGAAACACAAGGTAAAGATTTCCACATTTATTTTACCTTTAAGAATATTGTATCATAAAAGTGAACCACAATACAATTTTTCTCAACTCCAACATTGAGTCACATAAACCATAATCACTATCAATGTCATTTGCATTACATTCTTTGTTAAAGAAAGGTCTATGAGATAATATTAAAATTACGTCATATGAGGACTCAAAAGTCTTTTTATGATACAAATCGCACTTGAAGGAAACTAAGTACATTATTTAAATGCATGAACAAAAGAATCCATTGAGCAATCTCAATCCACAATCCTTTGGTCTCCAATGGTGGTTTCCACACCACCTGACTGTGTGATACCTACAGATTCACCTCAAAATGCTAGGAGATAGTCACAAGGTCCAATTACAAACACACACAAGACACATAGGGAGAAGGGCATACACACAAAGGACAAAAAGAATAAATGACACCCAAATTTGCAATAAGTCAACACTAACATAAAAAATAATTACTTCATGCCACTCAATTACATTAGGATTAGATGTTAGAGAACAAGTTAGGGAGTGTTATCATGTAGCTCACCATTATGGCATCACATGGAATTGAGTACTCTCATGTGAACGAAGATACTTGATCTTACAAGTCTAGTGCAGAAGAGGACGTGTCTTCCACAAACATCTTTAGTCTATATGAGCACTCAAGGCATGAGAGTGGGCATCCATTATCTTAATTAATTACTTATGTTTCATTAGTTTTCACTTGATTAGTATACTCCCCATCCATGATTGACAACATGCCACTTTGGGTTGGGGACACATTGGGAGCCTCTCCCACCCTCTTTGATAGCTCATTGTGGGCTCATCACATTCACCAATAGATGTGGCTTGAAAAAAAAGGCACAAATATACTTTGCAACCAAAATTTTCAAATGAATTCCATGGATTGGATTCAATATTTCATGAAGTACCATTTGTTCCCACATTCCAAATAATCATTTTTCATATAAAACATTCAAGTTTTCCAATTTTCTATTGAACCAAAAAACAATTTTTTTTACCAAATCCACCATTAAAATAGCTTCAAATTTTATTAATTATAAAATTTTTAAAATTCAAAATACTAAAAATACCTTTTGGTGCCAAAAAGTGCCCAACACCCATTCTACACTCATAAAATTGGGCATTATAACCACGCATTTGTAAACCTTTAGAATTTTTTTTCAAAACAAATTACAACTCAAATATTGAAATGTAAAGAGCATTGGGAGAATTTTCTATTCCCTAAATTTATTCCAAGCACTTGAAATGAAAAACAATGATTTAATGAGAAGGATTTGAAGACTTACCTTAACTTTTGCCAATTTTTTAACTGTAGAACACTCCACACACACACAAAATGAATGAGTGAATTCACTCACAAGCATGATCAATTCCCAATTCCTAATCTATTACTTCAAATCTCACTAAATTTGACCCAAACAAGAAATTGCCCAAAAGAGGGTTTTTGCACACATAATTTTCTTGAAAAAATAAAAAATAATGAAAAAGAATGCCCTTTTTACCTATTTACGCTTTTTCAAAATTTTAATTTAATTTCTCTTTCCATTCAATTACATTTTACCCCAATTTTACCCAAATCTAATAAAACATTTAAATACATCAGATATTAATATTTAACATTTAAATCCATGATTTAAACCTATATAAGCACATTTTTAATTTTACGGAAAGCACAAATTTAAATAAACTATTAAATTGCACATTCACTGGTGTTCACATAGGGTGCAATTTCTAGAATCATATGAATAATGATATATGAGTCTACATTGGATAATAAATAAAGAATCACACTTAAATTAAATTTGATGGGTAAGGCGAAATAGATAAGACCAATGTGACATCTCCATATAACCATCGTTTGGGAATAATTCAAACTTGTGGAGCCAGGTGGAGAAATAACCTAAAGCTATAACCATTCCATAAACATCAAGGGTACCTGCTCAATGTATAAATAGTTGAAGCATAACATAATCACCAAACAACGTACAATAGCATAAGACATACAATGAGCATCCTTACATTTATAAATATATAATTATTAAAATTAAATCTCAAATACAACATATAACTCAATGCATTGGAACAACATTAAATTGTTACCATATTTAATCCACATTTGAATAATATCTCACATGCCAATGAATCAAAGCATTAAATAAATCATGCATCTAAACTTGCAACACCAAATAGCCAACATGTTGAGGAATATCATCTTGAACAAGTGCATGATCCAAACACCTAAGAAAAATAAGGTCACCAACTACAATGAAAATAGTGAAGGAGAAAAATTGAGCAATCACCCAAATAACAAATCCCTACTTAAGGATTACCACCATTATTGGGAGACTTCATCTAGCTACTATGATGGTGGATATGCCAAAGTTTGTAGGTGAGAATGCACCTGTTTGTGGTAAAGGTACTATTTCAATTAATGGTAAGCATAAGATAGATGACGTGTATTATGTTACAGATTTGGGCCATAATATTTTGAGCGTGAGTCAGATATGCAGTAAGGGCTAGAAGCTAATAAATCATGGGTCTAGATTTGAAATCAGAAAAGGAAGCTTCAAGAGATTAGTTGCAAAAGGTATAAGGACTAATGAAAATGTCTAATATATGAAGGATAACAAATGAAGTAGTTGTATGTTGGCACATAGAAATGAATGTTGGTTGTGGCACAAAAGGATGGGGCATATCAGTTTTGATAATATGGTGAAGATTAGTTCTACCAATGTTGGGAGAGATTTGCCAAAGATTATGAAGCATGCTAAATTGTGTGTAGGGAATGTCAACTAGTAAAGCAAACAAAGAGGAGATTCAAGAACAAGGTGTATTCATCTTTTAAACCTTTGGAGCTGATTCATACAAATCTATGTAGACCTACAAGAACAAGAGGACTGAATGGTGAATGGTATTTTATGTTTCTTATTGATGATTACTCTAGAATGACATGGGTTACTTTCTTGAAAGAGAAATTTGAAGCATTAAAAAAGTAAAGTTTTCAAGTCTACGATTGAGAATCAAATAGATGTTAAGATCAAATAATCTCGTGATGAATTCAAAGATTAAACACATTTCAATATGGTATTATTTATTAAGAGAGAAAGTTGCAGAGAAGGAAGTCATGTTGGAGTACATGTCTACTAAGGAGCAAATTGCATATATCTTTACTAAGGATTTGACGAAAGATTATTTTGAGTATCTTAGACAAAAGTTAGGGGTTATTGCCCCTCCTTCAATTTAGATGCATGAACAAGTGGTGCATTTGTCTAGGGGGAGACTTAAAGTTAATTTTTTGTGTCTTCTTGATTGATGCAATTGTTTCTCTCAGAGAGAGCAATGTCATTTGTGGTTGCAAATGGAGTATTGCAGTTATCATTGTTTTTATCCAGAAGAGGGAGAGAGATATTGTTGATAGTTTTGTTGTTGGCATTTGGTTGAACCGGTAAATGATTGATTGGTGAATGTGATGAAGAGATTGAGATTCATGTTTGATGACTAAGTCTTATGTTTTCATTGATGGAAACAATGTTTTTGTAGTCATCTAAGTCTTGGAAGCCAACCGGTAGGGTATAACCGGTACAAAAGACAGTTTACCAGTGAACCAACAAATAGGTTTTTTACTGGTAAACAAAGACAGAGTTGCATTCCTGCAACTGGTATAGGGGATTGATGAAGAGTTGAATGATGTGGTTTTAAAGTAATGATGGAGACAGGTGTTTGGAGCTATGTTCATGTCTGCATTGGCAGATTCAACCAGACAAGCGAGATTTGATGTACAGAGTAGGCATTCCGATGAACACTTAACCGGTAGTGTTAAAGACACTTAACTTGATAAAACGACGCAGGTTTTGTTTTATTTTTGGTTTGTTATGTCGGTGGCTGACATAAGTTCGGCATGCAATGTTAGTTTGTCTAGATTCATTGAACCTAGGAAATTGTTCCAAGGTTGTAGCCGACTAAGTTCATGTCTATAAAAAGTGTGATGAGTTATGAGATAGAAATGCATATGTTAATGAGATCGAAGGTGAATATTGAGATTGTGATTGTGCAGTGATTAGTGAAGCTCTGTATTGATGTGTTGTTGAATTTTTGAGGATCTTAAGTGGATCTTATCTGACACAGAGGGGTTATATGAAGATCATTTGAACTGTTGTTATGCTAACGGTTACAACAACAAAATTCCTTAACTGGGTAGCTCTATATCAGAGTGTTAAATCCTCTTGCGAAGTTGATCCTGACAGGTCAAAGCTCCTAACAATACTCATCATTTAAATCCCTTAACCAGGTGACTCCTAACCGGGTCTGCTCCTAAAATGGCATATTTGTAAGACCTTAACCGGTCAAGATTTCTATTCTGCAGATAGTGAATCTTGTGGGTATTAACTCCCACCGTGGTTTTTCCCTTTTGGGTTTCCACGTATAAATCTCTTGTGTTATGTGGAATTTATTTTATTGGGCATTAGCTTATGTGGTGATATTCCTCTTATGCTTGTTAAGTTTTAAGTTGTTTAAGTTGGTGATCAGATTCATATTATTTTTGTTTGCACTGATTCACCCCCCCTTCTCAGTATCTTATAAGTTTATCATTTGCACCCTTTGTCTTTGGTGTGAAAAGGGGAGATAGATATTGTTGGGGAGAGAGAGTTACATGCTTTGTTTACTGTTGGTGGTACAAGGGTTGCCATCAATGTCAAAAGGGGGAGAATGTTGGGAACTTGAGTTGCTGAGTTGTGTTGTCATTGATGTCAACCTATCTAGTGTTGTTATTGATGTCACTATGTATTGTAGATGGTTTGAAAGTGATTATTCTGATATTGTTGAGTAGTCTGGTGGTGATGATGAGGTGTTTTTAGATGGTTGGTGTAGTGGAAGTTTTAATATGCAAGAAATAATATTTATATAATTGGAAAAGAGTATTTAACGTTCCAGTGGAAGAATGCTTTGCATTCCTTTGGATTGTGAAGATTATGGATAGTAGTTCTAAATATAATGATTATGATCTGTGTATATTACACTATCAAGTTTTTAGGTCATCTATTGCTTAGATGGTAGATTTGGTTGTTGTTGTTTTTGACAATGAGGTGTTTGTTAGAACTGGTTCAAAGAATGACAAGGTGGTTCTCTGATATGTGGATTCAAGTATTGCGAGTTTGAGGACATGTTCATTTGGTTTGTGAAATGTTCTAATTCAATTTTCTAGTATTGGTTTGATTAGTATGAGAAGTTATGTGGTTTTGTGTTCTCCGCTATCAACTATGTTGGGCTTTGATTGAATCTGGTGGTATATCTTGTTTGAATCATGCTCTTTTGGTTTGGATATTTTTTGGAGGTTGAGTTAAGATGTTGATGTGGGTTTGATAGTGGTGTGTGTATATCCACAGTGAGTATTTTGCATTGGGTGATGCGTTTGGGTTGACTGGTTAATGTGTTTCATTGATGTTTGACACGTTCCAACTAATGCCAACTTTGGTGGATGTTCTAGCATGTGCGGTTCATCATATGTTGTGATATGTTTGGGTCCTCTTTATCTCCTAGAGTACAACACAATGGAGGTTATAGGTCTGGATGGACGAATTTATGTAATATTGTATATTCTATTTGTGGCCAACCTAGTTAAGAGTTTTAATGAATAATCTTGTATATATAGATGTGTAGATGTATGAGGTGATGTATGGAATGCGTGTGAATTGATGTGAATAATATACAAGAAGTTTTGGTGTGAAAATTAGTTTGTGAAGAGCTTTGATGATGATATCTTCAATATGACAATGTTCTAAGACAATGGTTGAGATTGGATGTGTTTGCCATGGTATTGGTCGCTTGACATAGTCGTTCAAGGACAATTTCATGATTAGGATATCTTGTTCATTTCAATTCATCTATTCCTTGTACCTTTCAGAAGAAGGTGTATTCCTTTTGGTAGCTTGTATAGTCCTTTTTATCTTACCCTAAGGTTGTGTGCCTTAGGCTTGCAAGTCCTATCAGGTGCAACGAGCTCCTTGGCCTTAAGCCTAAAACATTGTAATTAGTTATTTATTTTGTGAGTGTGATTATCATTGTGGTTTTTCCTTGTTTAGGATTTTCCACGTAAATTAGGTGTTTATGTGTTTATTGTACCCTGTGCTTTCATGCTTCTTAATTCTAGTAATAAGTTAATTGTGGCTTGAAGTTTTATAGATCAAAAGTAAAGTATTTTAAGGTCTGGACTAATTCACTCCCCCTTTCAAACTTGTGGTGTGTTCAACAATGGTGTCTGACTTGTTGAGTTGGTACTTAGATCTTTTGTGTTGGGGATTGGTGTCTCTAGTGGGTTGGTGCCTGCAAATGCAATTGGGAACTGGTGTCTTCGGTAGGTAGGTGCCTACTTCATATTATGATTGATTCATTTTTTGTGAGGCTAGATTTGGGCAATAGATTCAAGAAACTATTCTCATCTTGGTTTTGCACATATGTCTGGTGTTCATTGTGTGGATGTGTGTCTTTTGTGCTATTTAATTATTGCATCAATAAGAATATTTGTTGGTGTTGCTTCAATGTTTTAAGGTTCATGCTTGGAGAAGGCAATTAATTTGAAATTGGGATAATGATTCACCCTCCTCTCAATATATGTGTGCCCCTAAAGGGTTGGGTCCCAAGGATATTATAATCACCCCCAAACTACCCAAGATGATGCATGCCAATATAAAAACATAAAAAATGACACTGAATCAATTGGAGAATTATATCTTCTATGCATACAACACCATTGACACATGAATGAGGAGGTAGGGAGGAGTGTTAAGACCTTCCAGTACTCCCACACATTCTCCTAAGTAAAAGGAGCCAAGGACAAGATATTATGACACTCATTGCGTTTTACATGACTTTACAAGAGGTTTTGAGATGGTACAAAATGATACAACACCCTAGGGATGAACATCTAGAATCATGATGAAATCAGGACACGTCCACAACATTGTCCCAGACTGAACTGAGAAACATTAAGTCCATTTAGAACCTAAGGTAAATATTCCTACATTCATTTATCTTAAACAACATTTGATCATGAAAGCAAATGATAATGAAATGTTGTTTGGGTCCAAGATCGAGTCACATAAACCACAATAAATATAAATATCATTTACATTACATTCCATGTCAAAGGTAGGTCCATGAAATAATATTAAAATTAAGTCATACTAGGACTCAAATATTCTTTCATTACACAAACTACACTTAAAGGGAACTAAGGTACAAAAAAGTAAATACATGAAGAAAAGAATTCATTGAGAAATATCGATCCACCATCCTTTGGTCCCTAATGGTGGTTTTCATGCCACCCAACCATGTGATAGTCGTAGGTTCACCCGACCATGTTAGGAGGTAGTCACAAGGCCCATTCACACACACTAAAGATACATGGGGAGAAGGGAGTATATGTACACAAAACACAAAGATCACATGACATCCAAGTATGCAATACGTGAAAAATAACATAGAAAATAATTACTTTATGCTTTTGGTGCTACTTAATTAGTGTTGGAAATTAGTGTTCAAATTAGTATTTAGATTAGATATAAAGTTGTTGACATACAACTTTGTATTATTATTAGACTATTATATTGTTAGTATGATTTGTTGTTTGAGAGATTATAAGAAAGTGAGTCATTAGAACAACTCATATAATTAAGGAGAGGAACAACTCATATAGTTAAGGAGAGGTTTCCTATAATGTAGGAAATACAAATCCTATACATATACATATGTAAATGTATTTGAATGAAAGGATGAAGAAGCCCATATTATTTGTTGTTGATTATTTTAGATTCATTTATCTCAGCCCATATTGGTATCAGAGAGAGGTTATTCTTTGGGCCTATCATTTAGTAATTAGATAAGTATGAGGGAATATTGGCATTTTGAATGCCTTGAATCTCGTAGTAATCAGGTGCTGTAGAGTGAGGCTTATTCGAGAGTTGAAGAAAAGTTGAGTGTAAAGGTTGTGATCGTGCAGATAAAAAATCACTACCCGTTGTGATGGTAATCAATGTTGTTCCCATCACCACATAGTTCTGACATTGATCTATAACCGAGTTTCCTTGGTCATCATAGGAGGTGAACTGCTCAAGGGGCCCAATTGCACTGCCACAGATGCATTGAGCCCACTCTCAGGTTGCTAGCGGGTCAAGACTATCCCGATGATCTAAGTATCTGCATTCAGATACAACGAAGGGCATTATGAATATCGAGGCATTAGGTCTGTTTATTGCTAGTGTTCTTTGATATTTTGAGCATCTTTATCTTCGCTGCGTACCTGATGCAACCAATGCAATTCAATCACCATTGAAGGCATTTTATTTTGCAGTGAAGGTGGTCGATGTTTTATTTTGCTACCAGTGGATTTGTCTTTGAAACATTTGCAAATGGTAGATCGGTTTTTTCCTAGCCTATGGTGTATGTGTCTATCGATTCATGTGAGTTGCTTTGCGGAAGCATGGTGGATCCTATTGCCAGCGTTGGAAGCGAAGTGGGCCCATTCGCAGGTGTGTTTGAAAGAGTTAATGTGATTTCGCCTTCTGTTAGGACTGGTGCGATGTGGAAGAGCAATACCATTGATTGCATTTAGTGGTAGGTGTTTTTATGCAGTTTGCGGCCCTATCAGGCGCAGTGAAGGAATATAGATAGAATTTATAGTTCTGGATCTGGTTGCTAGTATTCGAGTTGTTCTATAGCTTACAATCTCATGCTCGTGATACAATTACTATTGTGCAAACAATGTCTGCATTACGTATCGAACTCACCAAGGTTTGATGTAGATCTTCATATATTTGATTCATTGGGCTCATTTTTTAATTTGGAGAATGACTGCGAATAGCACAAGAGAGTTGTCAATCCTTCACACATTGTGGTCTTGATAGAGTCATAGCAGAAATGTCTAGAATTGGTCTATTGGAGTAATGGTTTACCAACAAACTAAGTTGCTTCATCATCACATAGGTGTCAAATTTTCTTTCTAAAGTCTTCTCTAATATCCAGTGTAATGATAATAGAAGTCAAAGTGTTATTATCAAATTTATAATAGTGTTTTTTCAATCAAGTCAAAATTCAAAAGTGACAAAGAATTATATAATTGTTTCAATTGTAAATGGATGTATTATTGCTCGTATGCGACATCCACATTGAGGGGGGACATTTTAAAATGATCCTCAAAGTCAAATTTGCTAACTAAGTAGCAAAACATTGGAGGATGGAGGTATCAGAGGCTGGAGGACAATCATTTTCATCTCGTTAATCACCAATGATGGGGTCGCCTATCAGATTTGGTGGCATTTCCTTTTCTATTCTTTTCAATAGGGTGTGTGAATGATGAAACATGATTATATTGGAAAGCAGATGATTGCAGAGGTCCTTTGACTATGGTGATCATGTGCAACAAGATCTAGATAGCAAGATCCAGACAATAGTATGGAGCCTGATATGATTTGCTTTTAGTGTTCTTGGTTGTGTGAATAAGTGGAAATTTCATATTGTGGGGGGGAATAATAACCAATGTTCCATTCCCATTTCATGCCAAAATGACTAAAGTCAAGGGAAGCTTCCAGTGGCAGTGGTGGTTGTCTATGTTGTTTGAGATTGAGTGACATCGATTGATAATAGTGACTACAATTAAGAACGTTGTGTTCTTATGAAATGTAATGTGAAAGGTTTTCTAGTATGGGTTTTTCAGATTTGTAATATATATATGTTGCTTTCTATATAACTTCCCCGTTGTACAAGCATAGTGGTGAAAAAAAGCACCAAAGTAAGTCAGTTCATGGATCTTGAAAGGGTTTATGGGAGGATCCAGAAAAACACACAAGGTGGATAGTTGATGGGTTCCTGTTCTTGTCCAGGTTTGTGGTAAGCCTGTGTGAAAACCATGAAAGGTTGATGGGAGATGCCTTTTGTTTTGAATCAAGATCATGACCCACAAGAGTTGGGATTACTATAGATGAAGGGTGTGAGCTTTTACCATGTTCAGACTAGGGGGGGATGAATATTGGAAATTAGTGTTTACATTAGCATTTAGATTAGATATAAAGTTGTTGACAAACAACATTATATTATTATTAGACTATTATATTGCTATTATGGTTTGTTGTACGAGAGATTATAGGGAAGTGAGTTGTTAGAACAACTCATATAGTTAGGGAGAGGTTTCCTATAATGTAGGAAATAAAAATCATAAATATATATATATATATATATATATATATATATATATATATATATATATATATATATGCGTGTGTACGCGCACGCGCGTGCGTGTGTGTGTATTGAATGAAAGGATGAAGAAGCCCGTATTATTTGTTGTTGATTATTTTAGCTTCATTTATCTCTGCCCATATTTTTAATAATTACACTAGGACTAGATGTTAGAGAGAAAGTCAGGTAATGTCATCATAGATCTCACCAATATGGCATCATGTGGAATCAAGCACTCCTCTCATATAGACGAGGGTACTTGACCTTAGAAGTTTGGTGCTCAAAAGTGATCATTGCTAGGGTTTAAGAAGACTAGAGTAATAAAGAGTATTTAATATAATATAAAATAAAATGAAAAAAATAACAATTCACAATGACATATAGATTTAACATGGTTCACCCAATGTAGGCTACATTCACATACAAACAACTATCCATTTTCTTTTATTATCTAGCAAAGAACAAATTACAATTTGCTAATTTTTAACATTTCACAAACACTCATTTATCAACCCCTTTTTGGTGGTTTACAAAGGCCAATTTAGATACCAAAATAATAGAAGACTCTCTTATTAAATTATGGTCAATTCCCCTAGGTCCTGTAGGAGGGGCTTTTACCCCTCACACTCCCTTGTTAATTGATTTGGGAAGGAAAAATGGTTGGAAAAGTCACAAAATTGAAACCTAGCAATGTGATCAACTGTCACATACTAACAAACACGTCTTCCACAAACACCCTTGGTCTAGACGAGCATTTAAGACATGAGAATGGGCATCCATTATCTTAATTAAATACCCATATCTCTGTTGGCAAGAGACACTGCATAGATGAACCAATGATTGTCATTGATGATAACTAATGCTAATGCGCCCACCCACATAGCTCAGTTTGCTCATACCGGAAGAGTGATTGATTTTGGTTAAGTCCGATAGACTGGAAAACATAATATTTGTCAGGGAATAGGTTGATCATTCTGTACTTCAATATAGGTTTATATCTTGTGTTGTGGATCTCAAGGAAGCATTATGGATGTGTTATCTAACATAATCCAGGTTTGTGGCATCCAGTGTTGACTCATGGTTGAGTTAGATGATCCTATGTGTTGGTTTTCAATTTGAAAGAGCAGTTTACCAGTATTACGTAAATAATCATTGTGCGGATTATGTGGATTGATTTTGGTACTCAGTTATGTGATCGTGGCATGTTGTTAGACAATTTTGGTAGCATGTGGACAATTATTTTTGGTCCTCATATACATTGGAGTTCAAATTGAGCTGACTTGGCATGCACGTTTCATTATTTATAGTGTTCTTGAAGCCGACATGTAGAAGACATAATTTCATGTTGCGGATATATAAGACCGATGGATACGATCATTTTGGATATTGGTGTGTGTGTGGGAAGTACTTGTGAGCAATTGTGCGCAGTTTCATGTGAGAAAGTGAAGGATTTGTGCTTTGGAATGAAGCAAAACAACATAACAGAGCAGTGTGAGATCAAGAGTTTTGCACTTAACCGAAACTGTACCTTTGCATTTGTAGATGCTATTTTTCAATTTAGACATTCCAATTATCTTTTGTAAAAGATTTTGTAAAGGTAGTGAGCCTTTCAGGGTTGTTTCCCTTCTTTCTTTTGAGCAATGAGCTCTAGGCAGTGTGCCTGAATGCATGTGCATTCCCCATTGTAATATTTCATATACTTATAATAGGGTATTATCATATTGTGGGTAGGTTCCCACCGTGGTTTTTCCCTTAATCAAGTTTTCACGTAAAAAAACTTGGTGTTATGGTATTGTTGCTGATTGCTTTGTGTTTCTACATTTTCCTTTTGTTCATTTACATTAAGTGGTTGAAAGAACAAGTTAATAAAATTAAAAATTGCGGAACATTGATTCACCTCCCCCTCTCAATCTTCCTTGATTCCAACAATTGGTATCAGAGCCTATTTCCTCAAAAGAATCCTAACAACTTGAGGTGGATTCGGGAAGGTGATTCAATGAATTCCTGTAGTCTTCAACAACAACTTATTGTGGCACTTGAGGATCTTGATCAAGCCCAAGCGGAGGTCCAACAGATGAAAGTGAATCTTAGGGATGCTGAGAACTTCATCTAGTCATTGAAAGATTGGTTGATCAAGTCAAGAGAGAAGATAAAGGAACTTGTTGATAAGCTAAAGGAGAAAGAAAGCCAAAGCGTTGATGACCAAGCCTTGAAAGAGAAGACAAAATAATTTGAGAAACTTGCCAGAGATAATGCAGTTTAGAAGAATGAGATGGAATCTATTGTGATGAAATTGACAAAGGAGATTGAGGAAAGGAAGAAGAATGAGGAGAATCTTGCTCAGTTATTGAGAGACAAATCTGATGAATGCTGCTGACTTGATTATGAAAATGACTAACTGAATCTTGACGTACAATAATCTAGACAACATGAGGAAGGTCTTGGAAAGCAGATCCTTCTTTTTAGATATGATCTTGAAGCTGCAAATGAGTACAAGGAGAAATTCAAGATTAGCTCAACTAAGCTTGATGAGCTGCTGCAAAGTCAGAAGAGTGAAGATAACAAGCGAGGACTTGGATTTGAGAAAGGTGAAAGCTTTGGATCTGGTTAAGGCAACCCTAAGTCTCAACATTAGAAGAACAAAGCTAAAAGGCCTCCGGTAAGGCAACCTAATTCTCATAAGTTCAATGGTAACTATTTTGTTTGGAATAAATTTGGTCATATGGCTAGTCAATGTAGAAATAGGATGAATCAAAATGGTTCATCTTTCTCCGGTCAATGTTTTAAATGCAACAAGTATGGACATAAGGCAAATGAATGTAGAAGTATGATGAATAACTTTCCAAATAGAAGGAATATCAAATGTTATGCATGTGGTACATTTGGACATGTTGCTAACCAATGCAGATCAAGAGGGAATCAAAGAAATTTCAGGCCTAGACAAGGAAATGTGGTGTACTACAATTGTAACAAATCTAATCACATTGCAAGATTCTGCAGGAGCAGAAATGTGAATAGGAACGGTCTGGTAGAAAAGAAAAAGAATGTGAAGGTAGATGATAAGGGCAAAGCGAAAGTTGAAGAGACCAGAGATCAAATGAAGAAGACATGGGTGGAGAAGATCAATAATGATGCAGGGAGTGGATACGCACTTGATTTTGGTGTTGGAACTTCATTTGATAACTAAGCTAAGGCATCCGACCTTTGGGGAGTTTTCATGAAAATATTATAAACCCCCTATTTGAGATATGTGCTTGATTCTGGCAGGTTACAAAAGTTGTATTTGATGATTATTGACCTATTGAAAGGATTTCCAAAAGCGCTTAAGAAATGTTGAAGGTCCGTAGAATATTTTTGTGGTGCAAGTCTATGATACAGGGTA
Organism: Cryptomeria japonica; assembly: GCF_030272615.1. Classification (NCBI taxonomy): domain Eukaryota; kingdom Viridiplantae; phylum Streptophyta; class Pinopsida; order Cupressales; family Cupressaceae; genus Cryptomeria; species Cryptomeria japonica. Next base: position 533,099,546 of record NC_081415.1, read on the forward strand.
TCCGAAGAACCTTATAAGGACATGTGCATTAATTACACTAAAAAGTTAGGTTTGCAAATGATATAAGGTGATTCTATTCAGTCATTTGTCACTTTGCATTCGAAGAGACAATGTTAGAGCGAGCTCTGAGACAAGATTTCAATGAGTTCAAAGCGAGAAGGCGATTCAACAAGGAACCCTAGTCCGGTGAACAAGGTATTTATCTGAGAAGCTTGAAACACTAAAATTTGTTAACAATGGCTACACCTTTGGTTGTGGCTATTACAGAGACACCCCACCCAAATTTCAAGAGACACCCTTTTAAATCAGTAGAAACAGACCCCCTTGGTGCTTTTTCATCTGTTTCGTACAATGTATTGCATGTAGAGGACCTAAGAGCATACATTCACTCAAACATTGACAAAATCGGTGGATCACAGATCCTAAATCTATATAACACCCAATTGCCTGACGAGAATTTCAAATTGAAACTTGAATTCATAGTGCTGAAGGAGAAGAAGCTCATTTAGGTGGTTAGGTTTCCAATATTTGATGAGAATGATTGGGTTCAGTAAGTGGTAAGTAGAATCCAATGATGTAGTTAAGGAGGCAAAGGTCAAAACAACTAAGGCCACTAAAGTTGCTAAGGAGAAGCCATCCGGTGAAATCAAGCCAAGCAAGAAACCAAAAGCCTTCAGAATAGATAGAGTAATTACGCAAGTAAGATTTATAATTAAACCTCCCATGCCATTAGATGAAATTGTAGATGAGGTTGTTAAGAATGAAAATTTGAAGCCAATGTCTAAATGGTATGACAATTTTGATGACAATGGAAAAGGACTTTAGAAGAAGCCACTATCAAGTATTTGAATGTGTACAGTAGGGATCTAATAGAAATAATGTCAGAAATTCCTAAAAGTTTTTATGACATTTTAGAAATGAGAAGACAAACTGCAAATAAGGAAGATGAAAGGATAAGAGAGTATGTAATTGTGAGTTTATGTCTGGTAATAGTAGTTGTAGAAATGAACATAATACTTCAAGAAGCTAAGCCACTCTTTAGAAGCAAAGCTAGAGTCAATATGCTTATGATAGGTCTAACTGATGTAATGAACGATACATAGACAATCCTTAAACTAATTTCGTAGAAAAATCAGTATGATGTTGTGTCATTTGAAGTGCAAAAAGATCAAGCACAATATGCACAGGCTGATGTAATTGATTCCTTTGTTCAGGAATTGAATGGTTTAGATAAATGGATGCATGATGAGAAGGATAAGAAAGAAATGAGGCAGTTAAGGAAAACAAAGTTGAGGATACATAAAATCCTCCTGAAAAGCCTCTAGTGACCAACATTCTAGCTAAGGATGATGATGCTAAAGAAACTAAAGTCACCAAGGCAGGAGACACTGTTGGTGTAGTAAAGGAGTTATTAGAGAAGGATAAAGAGATGTTGGATGATCCCGAACTCTCAAAGGGTCTAGTAAATTTGGTCTCTCTCTCTTCGATCCAAAAGTTGAAGTTTGCATCTTTTGCACAAGCTAAGGTGAGAGAGGAGCTTTTGAAATCTCACGTTGAGGACAGAGAGCTATTGAGACAGGCATCCATAATTTTGGAGAAACTAGTTCCCTCCTTTGTAAAGGATCCATCTGAGTCCGCATCTGGCCAATTGAAATCCATGATTAGCGCTGTAAATAGACATTTTGAAACACTTGAAAAATCATTAGGAGCTTTAGTTCGAAAGGAGTTTGACATCAAAAGGTTTGATATGTTGAAAAAAATAATTGAGTGATAGAAAGTTGTTGATTACATGCATTAAGACTATTGAGGAAATTTTGACTAAAGCTGGAAATGTATATAAGTCATGTTTGTCATTATCTAAGTTTGTTGGCAATTTTGATAAGGAGATCAAGGACAATGAAGACAAATTGGCAGCCATATCGCAGTCCTTTGAACCTCTGTCAACAGCATCAGTGGGTACTCAGGAGAGTCAAGTGATTCCAATACTTGACAAAATCAAGAATCTGATGCATGAGAAGGATAAGAGGATTAGTAGAGTAAGTAAACTTAAGTGTCTTATTGCACCTAAAATGGAGTCAATGATGAGTGCCTTGAGTGAAGCTAATGATGTAGCAGTCACATCTGATCCGACAAATTTGCAAACAACTGAGGTACATGCTTTGTTATTCAGTGGTCATATATCCATTTTGGAAGACATGGAGAAGAATTGGGACAGTGATTATGCATTGTTGAAGAATCTTTTTGCTGATTTGTTTAAGTTCATATAAATTTTCATAGTCTGTGTGTATATCCAAGATTGTACATAAATTTTTGATGAGACCTTTAGTTTTCGGAACCCCATCTTTGCCATTGATGTCAAGGGGGAGTGTAGGATAGTGAAAAATGTTGATCCTAGGGGGAGTTTTTGACTTTTGGAGTTTGGTTGTTGGATTTTTGGTTGCAGTGTATAGTGTTTTGGTTTTGATTCTGACACTTAGTCATTTTTCACTAAGTGTTGCCATCAATGCCAAAGGGGGAGATTGTTGGCAAGATAAATTGCATAGATGAACCAATGATTTTCATTGATGACAAATAATCCTAATGCACCCATCCACATAGCTCATTTTTTTCATACCAGAAGAGTGATTGATTTTGGTTAAGTTCAATAGACTGGAAAACATAGTATTTGTAAAAAAACAGGTTGATTGATCCGTACTTCAATACAGGTTTATATCTTGTGTTTAGGATCTTAGGGAAGCGTTATGGATGCGTTATCTACCATAATGTAGGTTTGTGGCATCCGATGTTGACTCATCAGGTTGAGTTAGATGATCTAGTGTGTTGGTTCTCAATTTGAAAGAGTAGTTTAGCAGTATTATGTAAATAATCATTGTGCAGATTATGTGGATTGATTTTGGTGCTTAGTTATGTGATCATGGAATGTTGTTAGACAATTTTGGTAGTGTGTGGACAATTCGTTTTGGTCCGCATATGCATTGGAGTTCGAATTGAGCTGACTTCGTATGCACATTTCATTATTTATAAAGTGCTCTTGAAGATGACATGTAGAAGACATAATTTCATGTTGTGGATATATAAGACTGATGGATACGATGATTTTGGATATTGGTGTGCTTGTGGTAAGTACGTGTGTGCAGTTTCACATGCACAAGTGAATGATTTGTGCTTTGGAATGAAGCAAAACAACAGAACAAAGCAGTGTAGCAGTACAGTGTGAGATCAAGAGTTTCGTGCTTAACTGGAGCTGTACTTTTGCATTTGTAGGTACTATTTTTCAATTCAGACATTCCAATTATCTTTTGTAAAATATCTTGTAAGGTAGTGAGCCTTTCGGGGTTGTTTCCCTTCTTTCTTTTTAACAATGAGCTCTAGGCAGTGTGCCTGAATGCAAGTGCATTCCCCATTGTAATATTTCATATACTTCTGACAGGGTATCATCATATTGTGGGTAGGTTCCCAATGTGGTTTTTCCCTTAATCAGGTTTCCACGTAAAAAATCTTGGTGTTATGGTATTGTTGTCGATGGGTGAACTCACAAAGCTGGTTCCCACTTTTTGGTACATCCTGATTTTTGCTGAAATTATACATTTTTTGGAAAATATAATTATTTAAGCTTTAAGAGGTCCCATTTGAAGTAATTAATTGAAGAGAGTTAGATCAAAGGCTCTTAGATCAAAATTTCTTGGATAGAACCTCTCTACTTTTAAATCATACTTGCAATGGAGTCTCCTTTGCATCTATCAAATGCTGATAAAAAACCAATTTTACATTGGCTTTTGAGGGGTCAAACGAATTCATTTAGAAGTTTTGTTTTCTTGAGGATTTAGTCTTTATTATAAGATTTCCAAATAGTATAATTTTTAATATATTTAAGTTTATTAATATATTTTTATTTTATTTTTTATGAATGTAGGTTTTTCACCGAACATGAACTTCTTTGTTCAATGCATTGGGAAAAATAGCAAACTAATTAAAAAAAATTCTGAAAAATATCTATGCCCTAGGTATTGATGTCTTCTTTCTAACAAAAAAAATAAAAATTAATTTTGATATATATAGAGCAAGTTATGTGTTCAAACGTACACCTCTATCTAAATTATAATTAGTCGGACTTCAAAACTTAATAAAATAAAAAATATTCAACATATCACTATCAAACCAACTGCATGCCCTGGGTATTGATGTTACAAACCAAAATTTAAAAGAGATAAGTTTTTATAATTTATAGAAAAAAATTTATACGTTTCGGGATGCACATCACTCTTAAAAAATGTTGTTTCCTATAAAAAAACTACTTTTGAGGGAGATGGAAAATTAAATAAAATTTTATTCAAAAAAATTTGAAAAAAATATATTTAGAATCTAAAAAAAGGATGTTACAAATCACTAGTTTACATCATCTTCAAATTCTTAACGATTTAAAAGTTATAGGTGTCAGAAAGTGAAGGTTTTTTGCAAAATGTTCATCTAAGTGTCAAAGTTGGTCAAAAAGTGGGAACCAGTATTGTGAGTTCACCCCGATTGTTTTGTGTTTTTGCAGTTTCCTTTTGTTCATTTGCATTAAGTGGTTGGAAGAACAAGATAATAAAATTAAAAATTACAGAACAATGATTCACCCCCCTCTCAGTGTTCCTTGATTCCAACAGTCTCATTATATTTCACTTAATTAGTAGACTCCCCATCCTTGATTTCCAGTGTACTAGTTTGGGTTGGGGAAACATTGCGATCCACTCTTATAACCCTTTCTAATACCGACATCCTAAGCTCATCACATTCTCCAACGAATGTGGCACATAAAATAACACAAATATATTTTGGAACCAAAATTTCCAACTTGAATTTCATGGAGTTGATTTAAAAATTTCATGAAGGATTCCCACATTCTAAATCATCAATATTTATACAAAACATTCAAATTTTTCATTTTTCCCATGAACCAAAAACCAACAATTTTCCCATAGCCACCATTAAAATAACTTCAAATTTTATTAAGTTAAGGTGCCATAAGTTCTCAATACCCATCCTACACTCTCAAAAATGATTTTCACTCATTTCTAAAAAAATGGGCACGATAACCACATTTTGCAAAAAATACAAAAAATTCTCAAGACAAATTACACACTAAAATTTAAAATGTAAAAATAATTGGGAGCCTTTTCAACTCCCATAAATATATTCCAAACATTTGAAATGAAAAAATGATTAAATGACAAAGATTCGAAGATTTACCTTAATTTTTACCAAATTTTCAAGCATAAAACACCTCTCTTTGACACACACAACGAATGAGATAATCCAATCACAAGAAAAATCCCTTACCAATTCCATTTTTATTGCTTTGAATACAACATTTACTCCCCTAATCAACAAAATATTTTTTTTCTTCCAAAAATAGGGTTTCACAATTTTCTTGGACTAACACAAAAATTATGAAAAAGAATGCCCATTTTGCCTGTTTACCCATTTTCAGAATTCTATTTTAAAATAATATAATTTATTTTCATTTTAATTCAATTAAATTTTACACTAATTTCATCCAAACCTAATAACACATTCAAATACATCATAGATTAGAATTCAACATTTAAAATATAAGCATATTTTCAATTTTAATTTATGAAAAACATGAATTTAATCAAAATATTAAATCACACATTCAATGAGCGTTCACATAGGGTACGATTTATAGAATTATATTGATAATAGTATTTATGTCTACATTGGGTAATTAAATAGGGAATTACATGTGAATTGAGTATGACACGTAAGGCAGAATAGATACGACCAATGTAACATCTCCATATATCACAATTGGGGAATAACTTAGGTTTATGGAGCTAGGTGGTGGAATACTCTATACTTGTAACCATTCCACAAATGTCAAGTTTACCCATTCAATGTATATGTAGCCAAAACACAACATAATCACCCAATGAGGTATGCTAGCATAAGTCATAAACTGAGCATCCACAAAACCTTAAATGTATGATTACTAAAATTAAATCTCAGATATAACATATAACTCAATGCATCCAAACATCATACATTTCTCACCATATTTTATGCATATTTAAATATTATATGACATATCAATGAATTGAAGCATTAAATACACCATGCATCTGAACTTGCGACACCAAATAGTTGGCATGTAGAGGAACCTCATCTTGAACATGCTGATGATCTAAACACATAAGAAAAATAAGAACACCGACCACAATTAAAATAGTGAAACAAAATTTTTGAGTAATCATCCAAAAGAAATAAGCACAACCGCCACCTATGAATCCCTTGATACATAGTCGAAACAATATTGAGATGTAGACATATCAGTGCTACAAATGTGAAGGGCATTACATTCTTAACCAGCATGCTTACAATTATATAACACTAAATATAGATTAGAGCAAGAAAATATTTAAAGTAGTTTTAAAATAGTCTTATAATAGTTGAGTTGATGTGAGGAACAAAGCTTATACGATCTCCAAGATTGTAATATGTCAATAAAATAAAATAAATATAAAAAAGCTTTGTTGAATTTTCTATGTGACAATTTATTACTTGTCCATATTTGTTTATGAATGCATTATTAGAGTTTTATTAATAGTACAAATATTTTTTTTGAGGATACAAGAACTCTTTCATGCCTTGAGTGACTAATATTCTCACTGTATGTCGATGCACAAGAGTAATTAAATGCTTATCCATTAGGTTATTTGGTTGATGACTTGATTATGTTGCTAAGACCTTCTCACGAGTTATGTTTTATTTATTAATTACACCTTGGTAGGTCACACACATGAACACCTATTTGTGGCTTACACGTATGGTTGAGGAGTTTGTGTGCAAGAGAGATTGTGCTACAATACGATATTTCCATTGGCATGAGAAAGAGCTGTTTGAACCATTGTATGAAGTGTTTTAGGTATAACTATAATACCATCTACTTGATTAGTTTGTAATTTGAGTCAGAGTATCATAATAAATTGGAGTGAATTCCTACGACACTAGGGCAATCGCACCACTTAAATATAGTGTGGATGCACACTATTGACACTTTTTAGAAATGTTGTATCAATAGTTATATCATAGAGTTTGTAGTACATATACCTACTATTTAGTTGAAGAAGTGTTCAACAAGTTACTTTCTCTATAGTGATGTATCTATTGAAGTATATATCACTTTGGTTAAAGATGCTCCTTGTTGAAAAGTATGCCAAAACCATTTGTATAGAGTAGTTCCTTATCCTACATAATGTTTGTGGTGGATGAAGTAGTAGGTTCATCAAAAGAATCATTTCATGTAGAGATATGAAGGCTTGTAGTACCAAATATATTTAATTAGAGGAGTGGAATCAAAGCCACGAAGTTGTGATTATTGTGTAGAATTAAACAATCTCAATTATAAGTGACATAATTGAGGTAGTCATGATGCAATGCATCCTATGATCTTGAAGTCAAGTGAGGAGGGATGTACACTAAAATAAGAGAGGAAAAACATATCAAACAAACATGGAAGGGAGAGCCATCAATATATCTGTTCTTGGTTGTTGAAAATGCAAAATATGTGTAATTAGATGGTGAGGATACCAACTATATATTGAAGTAAATATCCCATGTGGATTTGATTATCAATAGTTTCCTTAAGTAAAAATAAAGAGGAAGTTAGGTTTGTGGGATGTCAATAAGACAATAAACTAAGGAGGAAATATTTGAGTAGAAGGTACAAGATACTTTTGTTAGAGTAATACATGAGTTTGGAGACTTTAAATATTAGAAATTTTTGTAGTAGAGTATTTTAATTGTAGAGCTAGACATAACGTTTAAGAAATATGAAGAAATGTCACACATGGGTCAATATAATCTAGTCATCATCTATGAGCCAATGCTGATGTTGGTTAAGAGCTATACTAGAGAAAATAATGCATCACATTACTAGGTGTGTGAAATTGTATGGAACAATAAGAATGCTATAAACACTTTACATCATATTCATTCTTTTGTGACAACACTTGGTGCTCATTAATAAGAATAGTATGCACTCCACAAATTTGATGGGATGAAATAAAATCTCATGATTGAAAAAAATAAATTATTGGTTGAGTTTGGCTATCTTGAGTTGGCTCATACAAATATTGTCATTTTTGAAGGATATTAATTAGTTATTTGGAGAATCAATTAATTAATATAATCAATGCTTCAAATAATTAATCTCTAATATCAAACATACAATTGATGGATTGGTGATTCATTCACATCTAATAACTCACACAACTAGAATTAGTGCAATAAACATTAGCTAGCTAAGACACACTAGATGTTGTGTTTTGTTTGGAGGCCTTGAAAGAACCATTAAGTTGTTGTAATACACACCTCAAAGAAAATATTGGGCATATGACATCATGCATTGGGTATTTTGTGTATACAATAGAGTTCAAAAGGGTTTAATATTACACGTGTTGTGGCAAATGACACATTAGTATTGATAGTTTGGCAAACAAAGCACGTCATTAGTGAATCACATTTCTCTTTTCCGCTTTGAATTATTGACTACATTATTTGTTATGAATTTAATAAGTCAAATTGTTCACTAGTATAAAAAAATTAGGGCATCTTAGTCAATTATTGGTGTGAGGTATGCAACAATGCTAGTCATGGTACAAATCTCTATTTATTGGTACAATAAATGCACACATAGAAGAGAAATCAAGTGATGGATATGATTGTATAGCTAGAAAAAAAATTCCAAATATTTCACCATGCTTTTAAGGTCTTTGTGGAGATGACATAGATTTTAATTTCAAAAGGTATAGAAACCCAAGAAACAATTCTTGTAAATTTTTGAAATTTCTTGTTGATATTGCAATGGAGATCATAAGAGAAAGGAGAGCCTTGAATTGATACGAAAATAGGAGTCATGAAAGAAAATTGTGAGATGATTATTAATTTCTTATTGCAAGGTGCTCCATCTACCAAGCTCATACATGTTTTGACTAGAAGTGACAATATGAATCAACATAATAGTTAGGCATGCCCATGACATGATAGTCAAACAAAAAAGAGTACAAAACCATGTCATAACTTGAGGATAAGGCTGTAAAATAACAAACCATATTTATGAATGGATCCTACACAATGACTATCAAGATTATGCAAGGTTTAAGCACAATGGTGCATATCACTCTTAGGACATTTTCTAATTTAGTAATCTATGCATAATAGTGCATCTCTCTCTCTTAAGCTACAAGACAAGAATGAATTGGTTCCATAGTAGGTGATTTATTGATGTATACAAACGCGTCCCTTAAATAATGCATTTGACATCATTTTCAATCAAAGCCACATGCATAAATTTTATTCATTGAAATTTCCTACTTTGAAAACCATCATTTTTTTTATGGAATCTAAGGTGCGATAAATGTTTCCTAACACTAATCTAGTGGGAGAAATAATGCAATTTTTTTGACAAATCTTAAACTGTTACTAAATAAGGAACACATATAGAAGGAGACGTACAATATGTAAATAGATAAACACAATAAGCACAAGATAAATCATGGGGAAAAACCTTTCGAGAGAAAAAATCCACACTCCAAAAGATCAATACTTTGTATTACTTAAACAATGTTTATGATACAATAGTAGTGTATTTCTTCTTCATCAAGCAATTCACCAACACTCTGAATCAATTTCGGTAGCATAACACTTCACCTACAAAACATAACATGACTAATACTCTCCAAATCCACCTTATATAGATAAATGCAACAAAGAAGGAAGTTTCAAGATGAAGCAAGAAGATGGGGTCATGCAAAACACTTGGCACAATATTCCAGCCACCTAAAAGCATGCAAATGACACATGCAAATCTCCAAATGACTCCCCATTCAAACCTCCTAAGTTGGGCACCCAAAATTTACTATCTTGATGTATGATAGATGCTTTTACACATATTAAAACTATTATAAGAATCTATCATAAATATTGTCATAACTTACACCACTTACATTTGTAAGAGAATCTACAATAACTGACCATGTATAGAACATTCTTTTATAGCTTGTCATATCCCAACTTGGGCTCCTACCTTCTCCATGCAAAGGTATCTCCTGCCAGTTGTCTATTTAGTCATATAATCTATCATAGGCTGTCATACGTATGCCATAATAACCATCATAGATTTTTTCATAAATCTATCATAACATGACACTTGTCACCTATTGTAACCTTCAAATTTTGGTAAATTTTGAAGTGCCTCTGATGTGCATTTTGGTTGCAACACCCAGAAACACCCTTGTAAAATCTACCTAAGTGGCCCACTTTGGAAGGCCATAATTTGAAATTGGTTGATCGTCATGTCAAATAGATTGATATTCATGCTCATGTGTCATATGTAAGCACATTTGCCTAGTTACATAACTCTAGGGTCATATTTGATAAGTTTTTGATGCACGCAGTTAGTGGGTTTCGAGATGATTTTGTAGTTTGCATATTGCTCAATATGCCTAACTTGCCTACCTTGAGTGCTAATATATTGCAACCTATTTATAATCATGAGGTACCCCTTCGTAGTCATATTATATTTATATACACGAGTGCACATGTTTAGATCCATGAACCCAAGACTTGATTTGATGGTTTTTTGAAGTTCAAAGCAATTAGGGTTTGGACCTGTTTGATGTTTGCATTTGGTCAAATCAGCCTCAAAACCCACTTTTGACTTTTAAATTTTTATAACCCAAGAGGAACGATAAAGAAACATTCAATAATACCGGTTTTCATGACATATGTTGGTGTGTTGGTTCAGGCTTGGGGTCTCATGATTAGGTTTGATGAGTTTCTCAAGGCAATTCTAGATGCAACTTGGTTAGTTTTGAGGTCTAAAAATGGTTGTCAAAAATCAAAATTTGAAACCAGCCTAGTTCATCTTTTGGCTTTGAAGGAGTGTAATGTCATTTTGATGATGATCTTAAGGTCCATTTCTTTAAAAATGATTTTTTTTAGTTGGACCCACAAGGGGACCCAACATGCATCTTGACATTGTTAGTCAAGTTTGGCCATATTTAAAATTTGGTGATTATTTAAATAATTTAATAGTTTAAATAATAATATGGCGAGTCATTTAAGAAACAAAGGTATATGTTCAAAATAATGTTTGATGCATGAAGTTTTAGGAAAAAGGTTATTTAATTGTTTGGGAAAATGATCTAAATATATGAATTGTGTGTCAATAAAAAATTTGTAATTTAAATTAAAATGCATTTGTGATCAGATGAGATCTCGACAGTGCTAGGCAGAACTAGTTGCGTCTTTTATTTTTGAATTTTGTGTATAACATGAAAGTTAGTCAGCTGTTTTGGAGCCAGATTAGCGGAGTCTGTAATAGAGGGGAGCATGCGCTAATTTGCTCCGGGCTTGCAAGGAGCCTTATGTTCACCTTCAGGAGGACATGTTAAGCTATGGCCAGTTTTTGAGGGCAAACACTATGCTGCTCAAATTCATGGCGACATGGTTTTTCACCTACATGAGTTTTTCTTCAAAGTCTTATCGGCCCAAATTGTTGAGATACATGTGTCTCAACCTTGCAATTTTCAGTAAATAGTTCCAAATATAGTTTGGAGGTTTCCCAAGTGTCGGTGCCTTGGAAAAAGGTATATGAGTTGTCAAAAGATGCCTTGTCCATAGTATAATATAGGAGGGCCATTTTTAGAGATTATATGACACATTTCATGTTAGTTATGAGGGTCAAAAATAAGGGATAAGAGTTTGGACGTGAGTAACTATTTTTAACCTGGTTTTCTTATCTTGGAAAAACAAATGTCAAGGGTGGGCAACACGTGTCATGGAGGTTTTGCCCATGGTATTGTAAAACCACAAATGGTTTCCAGGTTGTAAAATTCCTATATAATGAGGGCTTGGGGAGGAGTTTGTATGATGGAGTTTGGTTTGCAAGGCTGGGTGCTAGAAGGATGCTAGTGAAGTCTCTCCGTGCTTGAGTTGAGGTGATGCTCTTGTAAGAACTTGCATTGCAAGTGTATTGTAATCTCTTGTTGATTTGTTAATATACTATGCAGGTTTTAGAGTGTGGGGTTTTTCACCCGTATGAGTTTTCCCCACGATAATCACTGTGTTATGTATTTATTGTTTTATTTCTACTCTATCTGCTTCTTGTGATCTCTGTAATATTTAAGTTGAAATTTGCATAATTGTCCTCTCAAGATTAGTGTAGGAAGCGTTTCCGCACACCTTTGTTTCCTTACAAGTGGTATCAGAGCCTGGCCAGTTTTGGTTCTATTTGTTGGGTATAGTGTTTTTTGAGCTAATAAAGGTTTGAGTGGGACCTTGTGCAAAGTATTTCAATTCTGTATTGCAGGATCGTAAAGATGACAAGCATATCAAGGAGGATTGAAGTAGAGAAGTTTTCTGACACAAACTTTGAAATGTGGAAGCTGAAGATGGAAGATCTGTTGATTGATCGAGATCTATGGGATGCGGTCGATGAGAATAAGTCGAGGCCTGCAGATCCGACTTTAGATGCACAATATGATGTAATGGATAGAAAAGCTAAAGGTCTCATAAGATTGTGCCTTTCAGACTCAATTCTGATTAATGTCTATGAAGAATCTACTACGAAGAAGCTTTGGAAGAAGCTAAGTGAGATCTACCAAGCAAAATCACTTGTGAATAAAATTTTTTTGAGGAAGAAGTTGCATTCCTTGAGAATGGAAGAAGGTGGATGAATTTCTGAGTATTTGGAAAGTTTTAATATGTTGGTGACTTAGTTGACCTCAGTTGGGGTACCAATGGATGAAGAAGAAAGGTGCCAAATCTTGCTATGTTCGTTGCCAGACTCATGGGACAACCTTTTGATGGCCATAGGGAGCACTGCAGTTGTCTTGAAGATGGAGGATGTTGTTGGTTCTCTAGTTTTTGAGGAGATGAGAAGGAAGGTTTCTCTAAATGCCAAAGAGGCTTTGAGTGTTCGAGGAAGACCAAAAGAAAGAGGCAAGAATGAAAAGCAGAATGGCTGTTCTAAGTCCAAGAATAAGGGGAGATCGAAATCTCCTGGTAAGTCCAAGGCAATTTGTTGGAATTGTGGAAAGCCCGAACATTTCCGAAAGGACTGTAAAGAAGAAAAGAAGAAAAATAAGAAGAAGCAAGATTCTGATTCTGAGTCTGAGAAGGAAGATGGAGATGCTTTTATTGCAGCCTTGGCCACTCGTGCAGGTGACAATGCATGGTTGATAGAATTAGGTGCATCTTTCTAGATGACTCCTATTAGAAACTAGTTTAGTAAGTATGAAAAGTTTGATGGTGGTAAGGTGTATTTGGGTGATAACTCCTTTCTTGACATTGTTGGTCGTGGAAGTGTTCATGTTAAATTTTTTGATGGTAGAACTAGAAGAGTTAATGGTGTCTTGCATATCTTGGGACCAACAAGAAATTTGTTATCTATTAGCAAACTAATAGATGCGGGTGTGCATGTATAGTTTTCTGAAGCAGGTGTGAAAATGGTGAGAGGTGCTATGGTAATAGAAAGAGGAAGCAGAATGGGTACATTGTACAATCTTGATGCATGCACAGTTGAGTGCAATAGCACTTCTGATAAGACTGTGGTAAAGACTATGTTGGAAAAGGAGAGGGTGTCTCTTTTAGCAGATGGTCATGGTTTTTGGGTACCCAAGGGTGCTCTGTCTATCGAATCAAAGCTGCCTGCATAGAAGACCATGTTGTGGCACCAGAGACTCGGTCACATAGGTGAGAAGGGTCTACGAACTTTGAAAAATAAGAACCTTGTTAATGGGTTGAATGATTGCAATCTTGAATTTGATTTTTGTGAGCATTGTATTTATGGAAAACAAAACCGCATTTAGTTTTACTCCAGTTCTTATAAGTCTTCAAGTGTTTTGGATCTAATCCATTCGGATGTATTTGGTCCAGTTGATGTTTCTTCTATTGGTAAATCAATTTATTATGTTTCTTTCATTGATGATTTCAGTAGAAGATCATGGGTTTATTTTCTTAAGAGTAAAGCTGAAGTTTTCAGTCATTTCAAAGAATTTAAAGCAATGGTTGAGTTGCAGACAGGAAAGAAGATAAAATGTTTAAGGACAGATAATGACAGTGAATATTGCTCCAATGATTTTGACACATTTTGTAAAGATTGTGGTATTAAGAGACATAAGACAACTCCGTATTCTCCACAACAAAATGGAGTTACAAAAAGAATGAACATGACCTTGATGGAGAAGGCTAGGAGTATGCTAAGTGGTGCTGGTCTAGAGAAAAAGTTTTGGGCTGAAGCTATAGCCACTGCCTGCTACCTGATAAACAAGTCTCCTACATCAGCTCTTGTTGATAAAATGCCAATGGAAGCGTGGTCAGGCCACAAGCCTTCACTTAGTCATCTGAGAGTTTTTGGTTGTGAGGCATATGCTCATGTGCCAAAGGAGAAGCATACAAAATTGGATAACAAAGCTGTTAAATGTATATTCATTGGATACAATTATAGTGTGAAAAGATACAAGCTTTGGGATCCTGTTGCACAAAAGGTATTTTATTCCAGAAGTGTTATTTTTAGAGAAACTAAGCCTTCTTCTGTTACAGTGCAGCCATAACAAAAGGAAGAAAAGAAAGATGTGATTCAACTACCTGCTACACCTGAAAAAGTTGAATCGAGGCCCTTAGAAAGACAAGAAGTTGATGAGAGCTCTACGAGTTCTGAATCATCATAGGAAGAAGAAGAACCTAAACCTGAACTTGTTTGAAGGTCTACTAGACAAAGAAAACCACCTGAAAGGTATGGATATTCTCCTGATGATTGGAGATGCATATTTTCTTTGAATGCTAATATTGATGAACCGAAATCTGTAGAAGAGGCTCTTGGTATGAATGATTCAGAGTCCTGGAAAATTTCCATGGATGAAGAGATGACAACTCTTAAGAAGAATGACACATGGGACCTTGTACCATTGCTTGAAGGACAAAAGCCTGTTGGTTGCAAATGGGTGTTCAAAAAGAAGATAGGTTCAGATGGAAGAATTGAGAAGTACAAAGCACGTTTGGTTGCAAAAGGTTACTCCCAGGTTGAGGGAGTAGATTTTGGTGAGATTTTTTCTCCTGTAGCCAAAATGACATCCATTTGTTTCTTGCTTTCTATTGCAGCAACTTATGATCTAGAGGTTGAGCAAATGGATGCAAAAACTGCTTTCCTTCATGGAGATTTGGAGGAAGAAATTTATATGACACAACTAGAGCACTATGTGGTAAAAGGTAAAAGTAATTTGGTCTGTAAGTTGAAGAAATCCTTGTATGGTTTAAAACAAAGTCCTAGGATGTGGTAGCAGAAGTTTGATACATATGTATTGAGTTTGGGGTTTGTGCGGTCTAAATTTGTTCACTGTATATATTTCAAATCTGATGGTGATCGTTACCTGGTTATTGCCTTGTATGTTGATGACATGTTGTTTATTGGGAAAGGAAAAGGTTTGATTGCAGAATTAAAATCTCAACTCTCGGCAAAATTTGAATGAAAGATCTTGGTGTAGCAAGACACATTCTAGGAATGGAAATTGTAAGGGATAGACAAAACAAAAAGATTTGGCTAGGCCAGAGTAAGTATGTTGGTATTATTCTGAGAAGATTTAATATGCAAGATTCTAGACCATTGAGTGTTCCTATTACAATGGGAACAAAGCTTTCTAGTTCACAATGTCCTACATCCCCATTGGAGATGGAAGAGATGAGTCGAGTACCATACCAGAGTGTTGTTGGAAGTTTGATGTATGCTATGGTTTGTACAAGACCAGACATTGCCCAAGTAGCGAGAGTTCTTTCCTGTTACATGTCTAATCCAGGAAGAGCACATTGGGATGCAGTAAAGAGAGTTTTCAGATACTTATGAGGTACCTCAGAGTACTCTATATGTTTTCATGGAACAGGAAATGAGCATTCCTCGGATATTAGAGGCTTTGTGGATTTAGACTGGGCTGGTGATGTTGATAGATCCACTAGTGCATATGTGTTTACATTACTTGGTGGTGCAATTAGTTGGATGAGCAAGTGATAGGCTGTGGTCGCTTTGTCCACGCCAGAGGCAGAGTATATGGCAACAACTCATCCCTGCAAAGAAGCCATTTGGCTTAAGAGATTGTGTTCAGATATAGAGTTTAAACAAGCTACAGTGACAATTTATAGTGACAGTCAGAGTGCAATCTGCCTAGCGAAGAACCCGACTTTTCATGCCAGAACCAAACACATTGATGTACAATATCATTTTGTGAGAGATATGGTTGAGGATGACAGGGTGAAGCTGGAGAAGGTAGAAACTTTGGTGAATGTTGCTAATTCATTAACTAAGCCCGTGAGCACAGAGAAGTTCAGATGGTGTTCAAAGTCTATGGGCCTCTTGGCCCCTGACTGTTGAGTCCATGGTAATATGGATCCCCTGACTTTTGCAAGGTATTCGACAAGTGGGAGAAAGTTGAGATACATGTGTCTCAACCTTGCAATTTTTAGTAAATAGTTCCAAATATAGTTTGGAGGTTTCCCATGTGTCGGTGCCTTGGAAAAAGGTATATGAGTTGTCAAAAGATGCCTTGTCCATAGTATAATATAGGAGGGCCATTTTTAGAGATTATATGACACATTTCATGTTAGTTATGAGGGTCAAAAATAGGGGATAAGAGTTTGGACGTGAGTAACTATTTTTAACCTGGTTTTCTTATCTTGGAAAAACAAATGTCAAGGGTGGGCAACACGTGTCATGGAGGTTTTGCCCATGGTATTGTAAACCACAAATGGTTTCTAGATTGTAAAATTCCTATATAATGAGGGCTTGGGGAGGAGCTTGTATCATGGAGTTTGGTTTGCAAGGTTGGGTGCTAGAAGGATGCTAGTGAAGTCTCTTCGAGCTTGAGTTGAGGTGATGCTCTTGTAAGAACTTGCATTGCAAGTGTATTGTAATCTCTTGTTGATTTGTCAATATACTATGCAGGTTTTAGAGTGTGGGGTTTTTCACCCGTATGAGTTTTCCCCACGATAATCACTGTGTTATGTGTTTATTGTTTTATTTCTACTCTATGTGCTTCTTGTGATCTCTGTAATAGTTAAGTTGAAATTTGCATAATCGTCCTCTCAAGATTAGCGTAGGAAGTGTTTCCGCACACCTTTGCTTCCTTACATGAATCAAGAACAACTGAAGTACAAGAGGGCACCATGTTTGAATGATAACAATACATATTGAATTGATTAGATGCTGAAGAAGGGATGCGATGTGAAGTTTTTATCCATGCTCAAATACAATGCAGTTTATAGATTGCAATAGATTTAACCTTAACCATATTTGTATGCAATAGCCTCTGCAACTCTTGGTTAATCTCTGCAGTGCAAATTGTGTGAAAGTTGATTGCTTGAAGGTGATGAGTACAAGCCAAGTTTGCTTCAGGAATGAGCTTATAAGGAGGTTTGCATAATTGAATACATGGTGGAGAAGATAGTGCCTTCGATCCACACACAACCATGCATGGAGATGCCCAACAAGGCGATTAAGATTTGCAAATAATACCAAAACTTGTGCAAGTCATTTAGGCGCAGGCTATTCTGATTGTGGAGCAACTCCCATGTTACAAATTGGAGTGAAATTTTGTTATTCATGGGATCTTAACATTAAGTATTATAAAGATAAGTTTCAGGTTGCTCTTTTTTGTATGAGTAGCGACTGCTAATATTACCGTGTTCTTAATGCATAATAGTGTACCAAAGTGGGATCTTTACAAAACGTTTGGGGAAGCCTTGTAGAAGTAATGAAAAATGAAAGTGTGAATTGATAAAATTACAAAGTATAGGAATAAATGGGTGCTTGAGTCTGCAGAAAGGCTGCTTCATGCCTATTATCTTTTGAACAAGTTTAGTCTTGAGGGGCAATACGAATTAGGATGCCATTAATTCAAGATTGGAGGTCACTCTAGTCCAATGGGCCGGTTTTATTTCCTGTTGTAGATGTAATGGAGTATTTGGGTAATGGTGTGATATGGTGGATACTGTTTTAGGGCATGTGAAGCCATAGTTCCAAAATTTGCAGAAAATACCGAAATATGAATGCTATGATAAAGTTGTGGCACCCACGTGATCATTCTGAACATATAATAAAGTGTTGCAGTTTTCTTCGAAGCAGCTTCATATTGTTTCCATATTTACAATTTGGGTAAAACGTAGATGGGAAGAATGCATAGTAAAGCATTTACGAAGTTATAGGTTATGAAGAGGATTTCTACAAATCTATAGAGGAGAACTTTCCTTATTCACAACCTCAAAGATGGGAAAATGTTAGTTGAAATGTCAAAATCAAAATTGTCTTGTAATGAAAATTGTTGATTCTAAAGAAGTGTTTGTGGGTATTTTTGTTAGTTTTTGCAGGTTTGTATGGTAGGCCGGTCATTAAGAACTAATTGGTTTGTTCTAGGTAGAGATTGAATACAATTTATTTCTTTCATAATTATAGCTAATTGAAATAAATGAACAAAGTTTTTGTGAATTCTTTTGGAATGAGTAGATTTGATAGGATGAAGTGTAAGTGGTGACAAGTGGACTCAATCGAAATAGGAAATATTTGCACCAAGAACAAAATGTTTTCACATGAATGTTAGAAAATAGGGTAAAATGCAATAAGTGTTGCACGATAAATGTTTTCACCTGAGGAGTAAACATTATGTGTTAATTTTTTTTAAGCTAAATGAGGATAAAGTGCAAATGAGTAAATACATTCTCGTAATATTTAAGTAAGAAGTAATTTTCATGGGAGAAGTGAAGGCATATTTAAAGGACAAAGTTTGTTATTGCAAGTAAAATGAAGAGTGCAGATTGAGGATAAAGGAGGAGAAGGAAAATGAAAGATTCTAGACTCCAGTTAATGTTGCAAGATGTATACAACAAATGAGTTTTAGGTCTCTGATTTTTTCTATTTCTTGTCTCTCTTTCTCATTGTAAGGGGTTCCCATATTTAGTTTTAGAGGTGTAATTTTTTGTACAGGGTAGCTGTCAGGGCTTGATTTTCTTGTAATTTTTAGTTTCAGAATGTTCTAATCAAACTTTTCATAATGACAAGCAAGCTAGATTGCAATTTAGGAATAAAGCATGCTATAATATCTCCTGAAGTGTATGATACTTCTTTTAGATCAGAAATATCAATGATATCTATGATTTTCATTGCACATTTACTGTAGTGAGTCTTCAATTCATGAACTCCGTTCAAGGAGCATATTTAATTTGTTTTTAGATGAATGCTAAAGAGTTTTGTGTTGCAATTTAGGATTAAGAAGAAGGTTATTAATATGTTCAAAATAGATCTCATTATTGTAATGAAATAATGGTTTAAGGATCACTACTGTGTTTATGCTATCATAAAAAAATGGTTATTTCATTTTGACTCTGTTCAATGGACAAGGTACATGTCTAATAGGTTTTCTTGTGCAAGCCCTCAAAGGATCCAAAATAAATTTAAATATGAAAATGATTTCTATTTCCTATTTGTAGTTTAGGTTTTAGTTTTGTGTTTCACTTCATGCTAGTGTTAAATGGAGAACAAAGGGATAAACAGTCAAATGATGTGGATAAAAGTAGACCCACCTAGGTTTTGTAGAGCCTAAAGTTTAGGGGATCTCAACCTTTGGTTGAATCTTGTTTGTTGGCTAGATCCAGTGGTAAAATTGAGCATAAGAATTGGCATATCTTTAGGTTTTAGCAATTTGTTGATTTGGGAAGTGACATCACCTACATTTATTAAATACAATATCTTCAAAGTGGGACACCTACTTCCACTTGTGTAGCATATATTTCATACAATCATTGCTAAGTAAGATGCCACAAAATTTGTGGGTCCCAGTATACGACTAGACATTTATAAATATAAATTAAATAAAATAACAAGTAAACATATTAAATATTATAATAATCAATGCTAGGATTTGCAAAGGTTGAGCCACCTTAATCCCAACATTCTCCCACTTGTCAAAGACCTTGCAAATAGCCCATAGATCAACCACCAGGGGCTGAGAGGCCCATAGAACTAGAATGCCATCTGAACTTCTCTGTGCTTAAAGTTTTTTCAATGTATCTACAAAATTCATCAAACTGTCAACCTTCTCCCATTTTATTTTCCCATCCTCTACCATATCTATAACAAAATCAAACTAAACATCAATGTGCTTTTCTCTAGCATGGAAAGTAGGATTCTTTGCT
This sequence comes from Cryptomeria japonica, assembly GCF_030272615.1. NCBI lineage: Eukaryota > Viridiplantae > Streptophyta > Pinopsida > Cupressales > Cupressaceae > Cryptomeria > Cryptomeria japonica. The sequence goes on from NC_081415.1 coordinate 533,119,784, forward strand.
AAGAAAATGACACTCTAACTATCACAATAGATAGTAATCAATCCTACATCAGACCCAATATTTGAAACAATCATCTAGAAGCCAAATGAATTCCTTACAAGTATCCATAGCTGCCATATGCTCTTCTTCTATCATGGACAAAGTGACTACAACTTTCCTCTTACTCATCCAAATAATAACACCACCATACATATCAAAGATATAACTATTGGTGGATATTTTGCCATCAATATCACTTGCTCAATATGAATCAACATGTCCATAGATACTCACATAATATTGAGGTCTAGTAGGATAACCATGATAACACAAGGAATACTCAAAAGTACCACTCAAATATCTCAATCCTCTCTTGACTACATCCCAATACACCCATCCAAGATTAGCCATATAGCAAGTCAAGGATCTTACTGCCTGGGCAATGCCTAGTCTTGAACATACCATAGCATGCATATGACTACCAACAATACTCGCGTATGGTACACTGGCCATGTCCTCCATCTCAATAGGATATTTTGGACAATCCTCCATAGATAAATTTTTTCCTAGTCTAGTTCATGTACTATCATAGATCTACAAGATATCATGCCAAATCTATTTAAAACTGAAATCACATAGTTACTTTGACATAACCAAAGCTTTCTTTTAGCCTCATCTTTTGATCTCCATTCCCAAAATGTACCTAGTTGCACCTAAATATTTCATCTCAAACTGTGCACACAATTGAGACTTGAAGTTAGAAATCAAATATCCATTCCCAAATAGAAACATATCACACACATATAATGCAATAATGAGAATGTGACTGTTATTAGTGTTAAAGTAAACACAATAATTACATTTAGACATCTAAAAGTGAAAATTCAGCACATAGGTATCAAACTTTTGGTACCACATCTATCTCAGCCCATATAAAGTCCTTTTCAACTTGTATACCACATTTTTTCTGCCTTTCACCATGAAATTCTTTGGCTTTGACATAAATCTCTTCCTCCAAATCACCATGAAGGAACACTGTCTTCACATCTATTTATTCAATTTCTTAATCATAAACTATAGAAAGTGATAACAAGAATCAAATGGATGTTAGCTTTGTAATGATAGATTAAAAATCACCACAATCTATTCCCTCAATGTAGGACTACCCCTTCGCAACCAACTATACTTTATGCTTCTAAACACTTCTAACAAGACCCAACTTTTTTTTAGAACCCATTTGTATCCCAAAGGCTTATGTCCTTAAAGCAAATGTACCATATACCAAGTATTATTCCTCTTCAAATATGCCATCTAATTGTTTATGGATTCTATCAAGGAATCTATATCACTCATTCACATAGCCTCTCTAACAGTCCTAGGCTCATTAGCGTTAGCAATCAAAGTAAAAATCAACTTGAATTTAATGATGAATGACCAAACCAATCTGGTTGTCACCCGATTCTTGTCAACCTCCTCAAAGGCTAAGATTGAGGTTCTTCATCTTTTTCTAAAATTTCAGAGCTACTAGAGATCTCCTCATCATTAGGTCCACCTAGAGCTTATAGTTTTTCTTTATTAGGGGTAGAAGGAATATGTACTACCTCCTTATAGTGGAAGGTTTTGTCTTTATGAAAATGACACTTCTACTCAACAAAACCTTCTCTTTCACTAGATCCCAAAGCTTGTACCCTTTTACACAAGTACCATAGCCATAAAGATACACTTAACAACCTTGTTCTCTAACTTAGATATTTTTTCACTCAAACCATGAGCATAAGCTTCAAAACCAAATACTCTAAGATGTCTAATAGAAGGATTCTTTACTAACCACACAGGTCCATAGGTATCTTGTCAACAAGTTAAAATGTAGTAGATATATTTACTACATAGATGGAAATGGTCACAACTTCAACCCAAAACTTTTGCTCGAGGCCAACACCACTAAGTATACTCCTATCCCTCTCCATCAATGTAATGCTCATCCTCTATGCAACTCCATTCTACTAAGGGGTGTATTGAGTTTTCTTATACCTCTCAATACCATGGTCCTTATAGAACCTATAAAAACATTATGAGAAAAACTCACCACTATTGTCTAATTCTCAACATGATCCCTAAACTCCTTAAACCAACTAAAGACTTCATATTTAAATTTGAGAAAATAGACAAATTCCCTTCTAATATACTCATTGATAAATGATAGGAAATACACATTTTGAAATTGAAGGAACATTAATAGGACCAAAAACATCAAAATGTATCAAGTCCATCAACCTAGAAGATCTATGATAACTATAGCAAAACTGAACAAAATTATGTTTACTATAAAAGCAATGTTTGTAGAAATAAAATTCAAGATTACAATCATCAAGCCACTCAATGAGGCTTTTATTTTTTAGGGTTTTGAGACCCTTCTTATCAATGTGGCCAAGACTTTGGTTCCATAACATTGTCTTCTCTACTAGGAGTTTCATCTCCAAAGCATTGGATTTTGAACACACCAAAATACCAAGAGGATGGGGGTGAATCAATATTTTATTGAACTTAAACAATCTATTTTAAATTAAACATCGAATTAGATTTTCCAAAATGAAGTGTTGAAAGAAAAGCATGCACCACAATAAGGACACCAATACTTTTACATGGAAAACCCAATAAGGGAAAAACCACGGTGAGATCTATCTCATAATATAAATGAATAAGTTTTACAATATTATTTTAAGGTTCACTATCTAAGGAATCTCGTTGCTCCTTGATAGAATTACTGTGTAAGATATAGTGACCTACTCAAAGAGATTCACTATCTTAGAGACGGATATATGAAGATTACAATGAAAAACATGAACTTGAACTGCTATAAACAATGCATCTATCATATCGAGACAATGTAGTCCCTTTTTCACACACGTAATCCATTTTATTGAATTTGATACATTACATATAATGATTTGGTATTCTATATATATCCTCAACAATGTATCAAAATATAAATTATTTTGGGTCCAAGATGACCTTTAGATGAAATGTGTGATACAACATAGGTTGGCTTCAAACACAATTGACATGAAATAAAATTAGTGGATCAACCCAAAGAATAAATAGGCCCAAACAAATTACAACACATACTCCAGAGCAAATATAATAGCTTAGGATAAAACTACAAGTTAAGGAAACAAGATTGTCAACCCACCACTAGTAACTTCACCAAAATTTTTAATTGTACACCTTTGTGCCACAGGGGAGAGACCAAAAATATCATGTGGATGAAGATGTGAGAATATTAGTCTATGAATAGTATCCCTACAACCTTTTTTAAAGTATAAAATCATTAAATATGTTGGCACAGGTAGAGAAACCCATTGAACTGACAAAAATAGAGAATCACAGACTAATTGTAACACTTCAAAACTTGAGATATTGCACTGTGGTACACTAACTCATCTGAAACTTGCATGGATGAAGCCTTATACTTCTCTATTCATATACCTAGGTCAACACAACCATATATATGTTGGATATTGTTGGTCATTGCTGCTGCTAGGATATGTTGTTGTCATTGACGTTAATGTATTTCTGTGATTTGTTCCGGTGATTACAAATTGGGAAGATCTTATGATCCGATTTGTAGTGTTGGTTTGTTGATCACTAGTTTGCAGAGATCGTTATATCCTCCGGTATATTTCGATGTGATCAGATCTTGTGTTGATCTTTTGGGATATTGCTTTGGATGGTCTTGTGTATCTTCATTTCAGATGGATCATGATTTGGTTCTCCGCAAGTTATCTTTCTTCGTGATAGTTACCGATTGGTTCTGTTCTTGAGATTTTAGACATTGACCAATGGAGATTTGAAAAGTGGTGTTGGTGCAGCTATTCTTGATGATTCTAATGTGCTAACTGATGTTTCATAGTCATGTCTTATTTTTTTTGGAGATCCGCATTAATCGTTGTACGGTTTTTTGGTGGTTTCTATCAACCGATGATGTTTTTTGCATTATGCGGTTTGACTAGTGGTGTAGCACGTTGCAGTTGATCTTGGAATGATTTTTGGTGGAGTTGTACATTTGGGAATTTGATTTAGGACCATGTTATGCTATGTAAACCATTATATTGGTCCGATGGTCAATCTTTTTATTATGTGATATAATTTTGTAATTGAGGGTTGAGGGTTTAGCCAACCTTGTTGTCAAGGTTGATGAATTGTATATATAGGTGATATAGTCATGTAATTTAGGTGTCGATGTTGTGTCTGCATTATCAAAAAGAGATTTGTGTGCGAACAAGTGATTTATCCTTCGATGTTGAGTTTGAGGTGAGATTGGTGCTGCAGGGCAAACATCTGTGCTTAACCAGAACTATTATAAGGCATTTGGAGATGCTACTCTTTCAGTTCATTTCTTCTAGATTGTAATCCGAATCTTATTGTAAGTTAGTGAGACTTCTTTGAGGGTTGTAGCCTTCCAGGCCATTATATTTGAGCAGTGAGCTCTAGGCAGTATGCTTGAATGCATATGCATTCTCCATTGTAACATTGTCACATACTACTACAAAGTATCATCTTACCGTGGGTAGTTTCCCATTGTGGTTTTTCCCTTAATAGGGTTTTCCACATCAAAATCTTGGTGTTGTGTGTTATGCTATTAATTTGATTATCTATCTTTGTTGGCATATGCACACTCCAATGAGACATTGTAGGTGATTGAAGGTTTTGTCATTGATGGCAACGTTACAATCCTATGGCACCGACAAGGCATTACACTAGCAAGGCATTACACTACACCGACACTAGCAAGATCAGACTCTACACTAGCACTCAGACCACCGGCACTGGCACAGAGAAAGGAAGCATACCAGCACAGAGGCCGACAGGATTTTTGATATATTATATTTTGTTTATTATTGTAAAAACTTTGTAAGCCGACTTGGCATCATTGTAAAATGACTCTTATATAAGAGAGATCATTGTAGAACATTTGTAAGTAAGATAGAAGATCATATTTAGGCAAAATAAGGTAGACCTATTATGCGAAATATAGGTTAAAGGTTTTATGTAAAGAATAGAGCAGAAATCGGTACTGTATCTAGCATTATAGATGCTATTGTAAAGCAGTACAAGATACTGGATTTGTATAATCCACATTGTGAGTTAGTGAGACTTCCCATTGAGCAGTGAGCTCTAGGAAATTGGCCTTCCTGCATGTGCAGGCCCCTCTTGTAAGTAATATTCTCTTATTGGCTAGTAAGTGAATATTGTGGGTCACAAATCCCACCAAGGTTTTTCCCACACCAGGTTTCCTCATTAAATCCTTTTGTTATGGTGTTCTTTTCACGTGGATTCTTTTAATTCCATTTATTGCATTATTTCTTGCATACCGGTACACTGTTATAATATGTTCTGTATGTTTTAAGTTAAGAAATTCACCTCACTGGATAGATACTGATTCACCCCCCCTCTTAGTATTTGTGGGAATCCTAACAATTGGTATCAGAGCCCGGTCCTCTATTTTCAGAAGCCTAATAGCTTGAGGAAGATCTTGACACCGGTAGATATGGAAAATCTGATGAAGCAACTTGAAGCAGCTCTTTCAGACTATGATATAGAGAAATTGAAAAATATCAAACTAGAAGATGATCTAAAAGCAACTCAGGATATCATTCAAGCACTTCAAGAGAATCTTACTATTGCAAGAAACAAGAGAAGAGAACTTTGTGAAAAGAAGCAAAATGAGAATGATGAAAAGGAATCACTTAATGATATGATAAACAAGCTGAAACAAGAGAACATGACAACAAAGAATGAGATGCAGGATATGACTGAGATTTTATAAAGAAATTGAAATAGAAAGAAGAATGAAGAAGAATTGACTAGAAGACTAAGTGATGCAGCAAATGAGAACACAAGACTTAGCTATGAAAATGATTTGTTGAAGATAGATCTGATGCACACTCAGAATGAATCCAATGAACTGATGAGGCAGAAACAAGTCTTAGAAAGAGAACTAGAAACTGCAAATCAACATAAAGAAAAATTCAAGAAAAGCTCAGAGGAACTTGACAACTTGCTGAAAAATAAAAAACCTAAAGGTGACACTTCTGGAATTGGCTTTGAAGTTGGTGAAAGCTCCGGTACTGCAAACACATAGGATCACAGCAAACCGGTAAGGCAACCTAATGCTTAGAAATTCAATGGAAAATGCTTTAAATATAATAAGTATGGTCATAGAGCAAATGAATGTAGATCTAGAAATTATAAGAATATCAACACACCCACCAGTCAATGTTCAAAATGCAACAAAGTTGGTCACAACTCTGAAAATTGCAGAATGAATGTGAGATGTTATGTTTGTGGAAGATTTGGACACCTATCTAATCAATGTAGAACACAAACCAACATAGGTTATGGGAAAGCTATTCAAAAGAATAATGTGACTTGTTATGCATGTAACAAGATTGGGCATATTGCAAAATTCTATAGAAGTAAAGGATCACCGGTAGACAACAAAAGATCTAGCTTGAAAGGGAAAGAAAAAGTTGAAGAGGTTAAGCAATAATTCTCAAAACAATGGATTAGAAAAGCTGATCTAAATGTTGGGAATACTCCTCCACCGGTAGAACCAATCAATGCATGCTTCACCAACAGGACATAGCAGTGCTCCACTGGTAGGAAGTTCTTCATCAAATTGAAGAAAGATTCCTTGAGGGTTTGGCAATTTAATGACACATGTGCTATTATTCCCTTGGTTAGAGATGAGAAGTTGAAAATTACTTCATTACCAGCAGACAATGTTAAGTGAATACTTAACCGACATGCATTAAATGTGGTAGATGGAAAAATAAACATTATAAATTTGTGGTTTTGGCTCCATTTCACTTCACCGAGATTTCAAACATTCGAAGAGAGCGATATTTGTAGAGCTAAGGGATTTTGAGCAAAGAGGTGAAGCACTTCAAGCAATCAATCCATCCAAAGGCAAAAAAAGGTATTTATCATCATGGCATCCACTTTTTCACTTGAATATATAGAAAACCCTACTATAGTCGAGGTTATAAAATGCCCTAGGCTCGTATTTCAACTAGTTCCCGAGGTAGCAAAGAAAGATGACAATATAGGTGCTTTCTCTCAAATACCAAAAGGAGTTGTTTATGTTGAAGACCCCAGAATTTACATTCACTATAACATAGAGGAATTGGGAGATGAAGAGATCAAAACAATGTATAAATCTGTCATATGTGATAATTTCGAAAATGTAAAACTGAAACATAAAATCATTGAAACCCTAGGATTTGTACTAAAATCCTCTGCATTCTTGAATTTCCCAAGGATGTGATTAGGATAGTATTAAGCAGGGTACATGGTGAATTTTTTTGGTTAGACGCAATTCACAAAATTACCAAGGAAGCTATGAAAGCTGTCACAGGGTTACCTTCCACCGGTAAAAGACCAGACAAGACTAAGAAAGTCTCAAATGACCTAGTAACTAAACTAACTGGTGCAACATCAAACAAAATGTCCTTGAGGGTAAATGATGTAACAGATATAAATGTGATATTTGTTAGCATGATTTTAGGGTATAAAGCTACTCATGCAAATAGACTTAATTCAGTTTCAAGTTTATGCATTAAGAGTGCTTATGATATGGTTACAGACAATGTGAAAATTGACATATGTGAATGGTTAAAAGATGAGTTAATTGAAAACTTAGGCAAGATAAAGAAAGATAAGAAAGGAAATTTTAGGTTTGGTAATCTACTTGTATGCTTGATGCTACACATAACCAAACAGGTTCCCGATATAGGCTATAAAGTACTCGAATTTGATATAACGGTAGGAAAACAGTTGACAAAACCATTGAATAACATGGGTGAAGACAAGGAAAAGAATATCCATGAATACTTTCAAGCACTTAAGGCCAAAATGAAGAAGAAAATCAGATTATCACAGAAGATTGTTGACAAGTACAAGGATGATATATGTTTTGTAATAAAAAAGGATGAGATCTAGATGGAAGCAGTCATCCCAAGAACAATCTGGGTAACAGAGACGGGTTATGAGACAGATGATCATATAATTGAGACTTATGCTAAAGCACTTCTGGAAGCACCAAATGAACCAAAGGAAGAAGTATTTGGTAGTGCTGAAACCATAGAAAGTCAAATACAATCTAAGAAGAGAGTGAAAAAGGTTGAGGTAGTTGTGAGAAGAGGTTCCAGATAGGCAAAGGCTATTAAAGAAGATGTATTAAAGCAAACCGATATCACTGAGGATGAGTTAGGAACTCTACAGCTTGAGACTCACCTATCACCGGTAGGCACTTCTTCAGAGAGTGACATGCCTGCAACTTTCAAAAGAGTTGTAAGGAAAAGAGATCCTTCACCAACAACCACACCTTCACCTAGAAGAACTAGACAGAAACAACAAGCAGTAAGATCTCCGGTTAAAAAGACTACACCAAAGAAGAAACTAACACCCAAGAAGAAGAAGAGAACAAAACAAAACTTGGCCCCTCTTGAAATATTGCTAAATGAAATTACAGAGGAAGGGAAAATCAAAAACATAGGAAAGGTCTATGACACTTTGACAATAGATGAAAAAGAACAAGCGGAAAACAGTGTTATTTTGCACATGGACATGTATAAGAAATTTTTGATGGAAGTGATAAATGAAGTACTAGATGAACTGTTCAAAAGACTGGAAGCAAGAAGACAAGCTATTATAGAGCTTGATAAGAAAATCAAAATTGAAAAGTTACAAGCTATTTATCCAATAAACTCACCTAAGGAGATAGATGACTTAATTGCTGAAGCCAACTGGTCAGTATTCTCTATTGCACACCGACATATTGCTTTAATGGTTGGAAGAGTTAAAGAGGTAACTGAAGAAATAGAAAATGCATGGGACATATTTCTTGTTGAGAAAGAAAAACAAGAAGAATATAGGAACCCCAAACTAATAAAGGTATATCAGAAGGAGAGAGACAAAGGAAAAGGAAAGGTTGGTGGACCTCTGAGCATCAAAGTTAAAGATAACTTATCCCCACCGTCTCAAATTGCATCACCGGTAAAAACTACTAAAGATCAACCAATAGATGCGAGTATGGACATAAAGGATACTAATCCTAATCCTGAGGTACTGTACATAGTTGATGTTGATACAAAAAAGATCAACATTGTGGTAGATAAAGATACAATTGGTATGACAAACATAGCTAGTGAGCCATCGGTAACTGAGCAAACTGATCAAACGCAAGAGAAACCGACATATGATAACACAGGATAACAAACAGAGAAACAAGAAGAGCAAAAGGCTTTGGAACAGGAACATGTATAGGAATAGAGTCATGAGGAAACAGTTCAACCGGCAACAGGAGAAGTACACAAACCATTGCATAAGGAAATGCAAACACAAATAGACCTACCAGAGGTCACAACAAGCTTGGTTACTTCCTCCACTGGCGGAATTCAGAATGTTGGTTCCTCCTCAGTAGGCCACAAATCAACAAATGTAATTGAAGTACTCTTCTATTCAATCAAAAGGATAATAGATTGTAGTTCACAGGATTATAAAGCTATAGATGATACAATCCCAATTTTGAAGGTAATAGCTCCTAACTGTAACATATACAATAAGGATTCTTTAGGACAACTTGATACTTTGTGTAAATACATCACTAAGAACACAGTGACTATTGAGAAAATAAAGGAAGAGACATTGAAGGACAAGGTAGAAATTGAAAAGCAAAAATTATTTGAAAATTAGATAAAGAAGTGTACTAGGGAATTTGACACACTTCTACCGGAACTATGTAACTTATTGAAAGAATACAAAACTCTGTACAAAGACACCTGCAAGACAAAATTTTTGACAATAGACATAGATAAGAAAATGAGCAAGGTACAGGATGAAATCAATAAACTTGCTGATAGTTTTGTTAACTCACCTGATACATTATCAGTTTTTGAGCAAAGGATAACAATTTTTGAGGAAGAGTTACTTAAGTTAGAAAGAGAAAAGGAGAGAATAATAAATAAGGCAAAGAAATTGAGACTAAAACTGAGTCCAAGATTGGACTATCTAGCATCATTGCGGAAGGAAATATCTGAGGCACTTGTACAGGAACAAAAAACACTGGTAGAGCATATGCAGTACCTCACCGATACAGTTAAAAGAACAGAGACAACAATAAGAGACAATAAGAAGTTTATGGAGAGTATAAACTTGATTTTGGCGGATCTTTTTCAAATTGTAACCACCCAGTTACAAGGTTGAGACTACAACTCTACTGACATCTTGACAACCTTTGTCATTGATGCCAAAGGGGGAGTAGTAGTATGAGAAAATAACCGGCAAAAGACTTATCTACTCAGGGGGAGTTCTTATATTTTTGGTAACATATTTTTGGAAAAAAATTTGGATTACAGTTTTGGATACACTTTTGAATTTTCTCATGAGTGTTGCCATCAATGCCAAAGGGGGAGATTGTTGGCATACACACACTCCAATGAGACATTGTAGGTGATTGAAGGTTTTGTCATTGATGGCAACGTTACAATCCTATGGCACCGGCAAGACATTACACCAGCAAGGCATTACACTACACCGGCACTAGCAAGATCAGACTCTACACCAGCACTCAGACCACCGGCACCGGCACAGAGAAAGGAAGCATACCGGCATAGAGGCTGACAAGATTTTTGATATATTATATTTTATTTATTATTGTAAAAACTTTGTAAGCCAACTTGGCATCATTGCAAAATGACTCTTATATAAGAGAGATCATTGTAGAACATTTGTAAGTAAGATAGAAGATCATATTTAGGCGAAATAAGGCAAACCTATTATGCAAAATATAGGTTAAAGGTTTTATGTAAAGAATAGAGCAAAAACTGGTACTGGATCTGGCATTATAGATGCTATTGTAAAGCAGTACAAGATACTGGATTTGTATAATCCATATTGTAAGTCAGTGAGACTTCCCATTGAGCAGTGAGCTCTAGGCAATTGGCCTTCCTACATGTGCAGACCCCTCTTGTAAGTAATATTCTCTTATTGGCCATTAAGTGAATATTGTGGGTCACAAATCCCACCGAGGTTTTTCCCACATCGGGTTTCCTCGTTAAATCCTTGTGTTATGGTATGCTTTTCATGTGGATGCTTTTAATTCTGTTTATTGCATTATTTCTTGCATACCGGTACACTGTTATAATATGTTCTGTATGTTTTAAGTTAAGAAATTCACCTCACCGGATAGATACTGATTCACCCTCCCCTCTCAGTATCTGTGGGAATCTTAATAGTCTTATTATTGCAGTTTATCAGATCTATATTTTGTTTGTTATTTCGGTGAAGACAGATTCACCCCCTCTCTCAGTCTTCCTTCTTGGCTGCTACTAACAATGTATCACTTTGGAGTAATGCAGAGCATTCTAGTAAGCATCTAAGACACTTTAGTATATTATAGTACAATCTATAGAACACAAAATCTTTTTATTGTGTAAGATGTTATGATATGAAAATATGGATATAAACTCCTTGGTATTAAACAAAATTAATTCCAAAATTGGCAGACCAAATATTGTGATGTAGTGGAATACAAACCAAAATATAGAGACTAGTCATAAGGATATGTACTATTTATGTCGTAGACAAATTTCCCCAAATACAAGTATGAATAAAGACTTAATTAATATTCATATAACTCCTTAAAACATGTGTAAACCTATCAATGTGATTTCAATCCTCATCCAATGCATAAACAATGTACAACTGGCTTAACAATACCATACTTCCAAATTGTCTTACTATAATCTTATAATGTCATAAATACATCTATTGGTCTTTTGGACTATCTTGCTTCTTAATCATGTTGGCCATGTCTCTATCTATGTCAAGCCATCTCTCTCAAATATGTCATTCTCAAGCCATTTCTCTGCTTCTCCAACTACATTAATCCTTCTCTATACAAGTATCATAGTTTAACATCAATGTCAAGTTGATATCAATGACAACATATTACACATATTGCCAACAATCTTCCCATTTGTCATTGATGTCAACACACATTTATATACAAGTCATATCTATAAGTCTTCTCTCCCCTTTTGTTATCATGGGAAAGGGCATAAAGTCTCCTACTTTTGAAAACTAAAATTATGCATGAATTCCCCTCAATGGTATGATATCTACCAAAACACCATTGTTGAGATGCAACACTAATTTTCTTAAGGAAAAACTTGATCCTCTCATTTACCTATTGACCAAAAGCACATAAAAAATCTATTGAATCCACAATCATCCACGACATATATACATAATCACAAAAGTATCCTATCAACAATTATTTACAACTCACTTAGAGGGTAAGATGTTTTGGTAGATTACCTTAAGCTGAGCTAAAATTATATCCCAATGTGCTTTTTCTAATGATAGGATGTGGTTCTGATATTCAAATTGAATGTATAAGTCTTGAACCTCATCCACTCTACTAGGAGCCTTCATCTTCTAATCAATCTTCTCTACTTTAGCTAGCAAGCCAGATAATGATGCCAATATCAGCGTTGATGTGATTTTTAGCACCTCAAACATAGAATAGAATACAAAGTATCCTACCCTCTCTTGAACAAGGAAATATTGAATGCTAGCCAGTGTGATCAATCAAGAATAGCCCAATGTTTACAATACAAATAATCAAATTTGGATTCTAGATAGGCTCAAGTTATAAATGTGAAACTAAATCAATCTTTGCTTCACCATTAGGAAAGAATACACAAATTAATGCAATATTCTAAGTAGATATGAAGTATTTTTAAATTTCCCACACACATTAACACCAAAGATAATGCGAGTCAATGATAGTAAAGGAATTGAACTTAAGCACAAATGAAGTTTAGTCTAACCATTGGTGCAGGGCACCTACCACTCCATTCAAAATTTTGGTTTGTTTTAAGTCTTCTATGTTGTAATAAGTGGACCAACAATTTGGGACTTAATGAAGTCATGGTTGAGTTGTCCAAGCTTTTGTTGTGTTCAGGATGTTGATATCCTAGAAAGTTGTAATGTTGATATTGTTCATAGGTGCACTACTCTAGAATAGGGTCATTATGTAATAGGGTGAAATGTATTGTTTTTAGGTCTCCTAGAGTGCATAGAGGGCCTTTGAATCCTTTTAGTACACTTGAGTGCAAAGTTGCATTCTTAGGATGAAAAAGATGTAAAGTTGCTAAGCAACATTTGCAATTTTGTAAAAAGTTGCATTTTTGTTGATTGGTAGTGAAGAAGTTGGTTCTAACCAACTGAATCATGTTGTTTAAAGACAAAAAAAACATCATTGTATGAGTTGGAGGATCTTGGAATGAAAGAAAGTTTTGTTTGTAAGGAAAATCTTGTTTGACACCGTTTTTGACTATTTTCTTTGTTTTTGCTGTGTTGTACGGTTCAGTAGGGATTTGTCAGAAGAATCTAGTTGCAGGTCATGAGAGATTGGTGAGTCTACTTTCCAAAAAGGTAGATAAGAAAGTTTGATTGTGTTTGGTTGTAGAATTTCAATCCATTCTCTGTGACTAGGTGTAAAACGCTTGAAAGCTAGGGTTTAAGCAAGAAATGGCTCTAGCTTGAGCATCTACTGATGGCACTGGTTGAATTCTTGTGGAATGATAGGTTAGGGTCTATAAATAGGTTTAGTGTAGGTGTTTTGGTTTTGCAGACCTTTGTGGTGATTTTAAAATGATAACCTAGGCTCACAACTAGGAGTTGGTGAGACTAGGACAACAGGAGATGTGCGTTTTCAAAGCACACATGGATTGGTAGAGCCAAAGTTGGAACATGATTGGAGACTTGATTGAGTTCCCTTTGAGATTTAGTGGTTGGTTTTTGCAGATGTTTTGATTGGTGAAGCCTTCTAAGACCAAGTGTGTTATTCACCCGGGGAGGCCTAAAACCCTTGAAAATAGGACAATTTTGGATACCCCATGTGTACGGAGAACCCAGATGCCATTTTGTAGTATTGTCTATAACTAGGAAAATGGTATTCAAATATGTAATTTATTTGTGACCTTGTGTGGGAAGATTTGAAACCAAGCCTTGAAAACTGTAATAGGAGGGCTAATTGTATTAGGCCTGTTTGGAGCCGGTATAGTCAAAGTGACCTTGGGAAGGATTGATGGAGGGTTTAAAGGTGATAAAGCCATTAGAAGACACCAAAGACACTATGTCAACTCATTTTATCCTCATGGAATAGGTCTGAGAACAAAGTGTTGGCATTTCAGTAGAAAGAAAGATTGTTGATAGTCAATAAGGATATTGAGAAGGTTGTTGAAGATTATTGATATAACTGAAGAAGGATGATAACTATCTTTATAACATTATTTTGTCATTGATGTCAAGAAATTGATTATCTGATTCAATATGATGTTGCCATATCTTGAGAAGATTGATTTTAAGAGAATTAAGATGTAAGTAAAAGAGACAGAAAGAATGCGATGAATAAGAGGAGGAATAAGTTATTCAATGGGAAACTATTACCGAGTTAGACAATTATGAGATCATGATGTTTAGATTGTTTTGATATCCTACATATGTTGTTTATTGTAAGGTTAATACTATACTATGTCACCGAGCAAAGAACCTAGTTGGTAAACCCTAAGGTTATCGATATCGGTTAATGAAGGCGGAATGTCTACCAAGTAAAGTTTAGTATTTACCGAGTTGCAACCAAGTTATGACAGTGCGCATTGGATGGATAAAAGCATTATTTAATGAAGGACAATGATTAGATGGAGATGTATAAATGATTGGTATGCCGTGCATGAAGTTTGTTAAGGATGTATGGCAAAGGAAAATCGGCAGGAAGATCTACAACACAGATTGAACCGCAATAACCTTGTGCAAGTTCCAAGAAAGGAATGCAAGTCCCTAGGCAAGGTAAAATGTTTTCAGATTAAAAGGATACATTGAACCTGGTCAAGTTTGAAGATTTGATGGCTAAGATTGATCATGGGAAATGTGATCAAGGAGATTTAGCGGATAGCAATTGTTTATAAATAAGGAATTGTTAATAAATAATGTATGCGAGCAAGTGTAAGCACAAGGATGCTACATAGTATTTACCGAGCACAAAAGCTTGAAGACCTGTTTGAATAATAGAGTAGGGAGCCCAATAGAAGACTAGATAAGTCCTATGATTAGATTGTTTTGAGCAAATAAGAATCTGCTTTAGCATTTTAGATGTGAAGTTGCAGATATATTTTTATTAATGTTATTTTGTAAGTGACAAGAAATCTCTTAATCGAGTAGACTTAACAGTCTTATTTGTAAACCCTCTAGCAAGGTAACATTCTACATGAGTGTTTGAAATCCTTTGAAAAGGTCACTTCTAACAAAGTGAAGATCCTAACAGATCTGAGGGAAATCCCTTAACTGGGTCACATCTAGCAATGTGTTTCTAATCTTTAACAGGATTTTCTTTTAACCGAGCATACTCTAGAAGAGTATATTTCTTAGTGGGTCCAAAATCCCACAGTGGTTTTTCCGTATTTTGGTTTTCCATGTTAAATCTGGTGTTATGAGTGTTGTGATGATTATGTGTTTATGAGTTAACATGTTTAGCAGTTTTGGGTTATATTGTTGAAGTATAAGTTACCGAGCTTGAATCTGTTGATTTTATGGAAGTTTAAGTTTGTTTGATTCACCCCCCCTCTCATCTTGTTAGCCATTGGCATTTGTACTTTACTTTTAGTATCAGATTTATCAATTGGTATTAGAGCTTTGGACTTCGGAAGAAAAGTTTAAAGGTACTTGAGGCAAAGATTCGAAGATGTATAAAAGGGATGCACTGAAGCTGAACAAGTCAAGTTTCTCCACATGGCAGAAAAGGATGAAGCTGCATTTATCAGGAATTGGAGAATATGCAACATATTATCTAGAGAATGATTACATTGCACTGAGCACCAACCCTATGACCTTGGAAGAGATAAAGGAAAAGCAAGAACATACTCAAGCTATGATTGAAATAACATCAACATTGACCGACTCAGAGTTTAATGATCTAGAAGGCTGTAATGATGCAAAAGCAATGTGGACTAAGCTCATATCTGTGTATGGAGGTGATGAACATGTTCAAAGAGAAAAAGTAGATAGTCTAAGAGGACAACTTGAATCCATGAGAATGAATGAAGGTGAGAACATAACCCAATACAGTACAAGACTAAAGGAGATTGTCAATTAAATTAAAGGAGCAGGTGGAACTATTGAAGTAAAGGTTATAAGAAGTAAGTTGTTGAGAACCCTTCTACTAGCTTATGTTATTTAAGTCTTTGCAATCAATGAATTGAGGTCTGTACCTAACATGCTAGTTTCTTTGGATGCTACTATTGGTAAGCTACATGCATTTGAGTTAAGTAATTTTGATAACAGTGGGTCTTCGGTAAATAAAGTAGAATCTGCATTCAGTTCTTTTCATATTGGTAAATCTAATGATTACAATGATAGAATGAGTAAGTACTCTGAAGGGGATCACAATGGAGCAAGTGAAAGATTTCGTAAGAACATGGAAGAAGTGCATAAACTGTATGAAGAAATAAAGAAGCAAGAAGAGTTTGAAGCATTATTAGCCAGAAGGTTTCCGAGAGGCAAATGTAAGTATAAAGGGAAGCTACCTTTGAAATGTTTCAATTGTGATAAAATAGGACATATGGCTTCTAACTGCCCTGACAAAGAGTCTAGTGAAAAGAGAGAGTACTGAGATAACATGCAGAAACACAACCAATACAGAGGACATCGAGACTTCAGAAGGAGAGATAGAAAGACATGTCTAGTAGCTGAAGAGGAATCCAACGATGACAAATCTAATGAAACTGATACTGAGGAATTTTTTTATGTGGATATTAAAGATGGATCTGATGAAGAAAGGTATGAAGAAAAAGCCCTAATATCTCACATAAATAATAATGACCCTTGGATCATAGACAGTGGATGCTCACATCATATGATAGGTGATAAACACAAGTTTGTTAAATTAGAAGACTATGATGGAGGCTATGTAAGATTTGGTAATGATGCACCATGTCCGGTGAAAGGTAAAGGAATTATAACACTTCTTGACAATGCTAAATGTGATGATGTATACTGGGTTGAAGGATTGAAATACAATTTGTTGAGAGTAGCACAGCTAAACAATACATGATACCAAATAGAATTTCAGAAAGGAATTGTCAAAGTTCATGACAAGCACGGAAAGTTAGCTGCTACCGGGACACAAACAAAAGGTAATACATTTCATCTTGACTCAACTCAGAATAAGTGTCTTTATGCAAAAATAGATGATACCTGGTTATGGCATAAAAGGTTTTGTCATGTAAATTTTGATAATCTGATCAAAATAAGTAAGAAGCACCAAGTAAGAGGTCTACCGAGTCTGGAAAAACCTGAGAATGCTATGTGCGGAGGATGCCAGCTGGGTAAGATGACAAGATCAAGATTTACAAGTCCTACACTTCTAAAGGAATTTTAGATCTAGTACACACTGATCTGTGTGGCCCTATGAAAGTTCAAAGTTATTATGGTGATAAATATCTCATATTATTTGTGGATGATTACTCAAGGATGATGTCAGTCATGTTTTTAAAAGAAAAAGCATAAGCTTTTCAAATGTTTAAATGGTACAGGCAAGAGTTGAAAATGAAATAGGAAGACAACTGAAATGTCTGAGATCTGATAGAGGAGGAGAGTTCACTTCTGATGAATTTAACTTATTCTGCAATGATCATGGTATAAAGAGGCAAGTATCTGCATCGAGAACACCTGAGCAAAATGGGATAGCCAAGAGAAGAAATAGATCAATTATGGATTGTGCAAGAACACTAATGATAGAAAAGAGGGTACCTCAAACATTTTGGAGAGAAGCAATCAGCATTGCAATTTACACCCTGAACCAAGTTCAACTAAATAAAGGAACTATGAGACACCTTATGAGATCTGGTATGACAAGAAACCTAATGTAAGTTACTTTAAAATCTTTGGAAGTAGATGCTATGTTCACAAAGATGACACAAATGGAAAGTTTGATCAGAAAAGTAAAGAAGGAACATTTCTTGGTTATTCTTCTAGAAGTAAAGCATTTAAATGTCTGATCAAATCATCTAACAAAATAGTGGAAAGTGCAAATGTGTAAATTGATGAATTTGCAGAAAGAAATGATGAAGGAAATTCCAAAGAACTAGAAGATTATGAAGAATTTGTTTATGTTCAACTGAGAAGTCCTACCGAGAAAGCTACTGAAGAAAATGAAAATAATGTCCAGTTACCGAGTGATGAAGAAGATCATATAGAACCTACCGAGCCTATATTAGCCAAATATGTCAGAAGACATCATGCATCAAGTCAGATTATAGGAGATAAGGATGATCCAGTGATGACAAGGAACACATTGAGACAAAACACATGTCTGATATCTGAATTTGAACCGAGAATAGTAAAAGAGGCATTTAACAGTGAAGATTGGGTAAATGCTATGACAAAAGAGATTGATCAAATCAAGAAGAAAGACACATGGACACTGATCCCAAGACCAAAGGACAACAATGTAATTTGTACAAAGTGGATTTTCAGAAACAAGCTAAATGAAAAAGGTGAGGTTATTCACAACAAAGCAAGACTAGTTTGCAAAGGTTATGCTCAAGAAGAAGGAATAAATTATGGGGAGACTTTTGCACCTGTGGCTAGACTTGAGGGAGTAAGAACATTGTTGGCATATGCTGCTTTCAAAAATTTCAAGGTATATCAAATGGATGTTAAATTTGCATTTTTGAATGGTATACTATAAGAAGAAGTTTATATAGAACAACCTGAAGGATTTGTTGAAGACAAGAGTAAAGATCAGGTATGTAAACTGAACAAAGCTTTATATGGTCTGAAACAAGCACCTATAGCATGGTATGAGAGATTGCACTCTTATTTGATCAAGATTGGTTTTATAAGGACAAGTGAAAACAACAATATGTACATGAATAATGATGAGGACAATGGAATACTGATCTCAGCCATATTTGTTGATGACATTATATTTTGTGGAAATGACTCCTTATGCAAAAAAATGGGAAATGAAATGTGCAAAGAATTTGAGACGTCACTAATCGGTGAGATAAAGTATTTTATAGGTTTACAGATATTGAAAATGAAAGATGAGATTTTCATTACTCAATCCAAGTACATAAAAGAAATCTTGAAGAAATTTGGAATGGAGGATTCTAAACCAGTAAGTACTCCTATGACTACTAACTGTAAACTATCAAAGAATGATGAATCTACATCTGTTGATGAGACACTTTACCGATCTATGATTGGAAAGTTGCAATATGTTGTGCATAGTAGACCAGATATAGCACATGCAGTAGGTATTGTAGCAAGATTCTCTGCAGATCCCAAGGAAACCCATATGATAGCAATCAAGAGAATTTTCAGATACCTGAGAGGCACTGAAGATTATGGCTTAGTATATGAAAAGAGGAATAATTTTGATTTAAAATTTTATATTGATGCTGATTGGGCAGGCAACATAGATGACAGGAAAAGCACAAGTGGTGGAGCTTTCTTTTTGGGAGAAAGACTAGTAAGTTGGCTACTTAATAAACATGGATGTATTTCACAGTCAACAACAGAAGTTGAATATGTTGCTGCAGCATTGAATTGTACCAATATAGCATGGATCAAACAACTGTTGGAAGGTATAAATGAGAAAGTTACCTAGCCAATAACTATATTCTATGATAATACTAGTGCCATTAACATTTCAAAGAATCCAGTAATGCACTCTAAGACAAAGCATATATCTATAAAGTATCATTATCTCTGAGAAGAAGTTCAAGAGAAGAAAGTTGTGCTGGAATATATCAGTTCAAAGGAGAAATTAGTGGACATCTTCACAAAGCCATTGCCAAGGGATACTTTCGAGTATCTTAGAAGCAAGTTAGGGGTCCTACCCCTATCTTCTACTCATTGACCAAGTTCGGTGAAAGCATCAATTCGATGAATCTACAAAGTATTATGTGTGGATTGATGCTGATTTACGCACTTTAGAAGGTTTTCTAAAGTTGTGCAGGAAATAGTGAATAGAGACAAGTTGCTTTGACCGAGACTGAGATGATACATAGCAAGACAAATCACTTCACAGAGGAAGCAATTATGATTTACTTTTTTTTACTTTTTGGCATTGTTGTCAAAGGGGGAGAAGACTAAATGGTCGGAAGGCTAAATGGTTGACTGAATGATAAAGCCCTGAATGACGAAAATAATAGAAGACTAATGACAGGGGGAGATTACTACAACAAGGAGAAGACTAAATGCAAGACAACATCTCAAAAGCCTAACAACAAAGGGAGAAGACTTCAGAAGATTTTAACAGCTCAAGGATAACAGGAGAAGTCTAACAACAATCTGAATCTGAATCAATTTGAATATCTTGTTGGTATTACCATTTAATTGTTGGTTTTGCCATCAATGCCAAAGGGGGAGATTGTTGGCATTTCAGTAGAAAGAAAGATTGTTGATATTCAATAAGGATATTGAGAAGGTTGTTGAAGATTATTGATATAACTGAAGAAGGATTATAACTATCTTTATAACATTATTCTGTCATTGATGTCAAGAAATTGATTATCTGATTTAGTATGATGTTGCCATATCTTGAGAAGATTGATTTGAAGAGAATTAAGATGTCGGTAAAAGACACAGAAAGAATGTGATGAATAAGAGGAGGAATAAGTTATTCAATGGGCAACTATTACCGAGTTAGACAATGATGAGATCATGATGTTTAGATTTTTTTGATATCCTACATATGTTGTTGATTGTAAGGTTAATACTATACTATGTCACTGAGCAAAGAACCTAGTCGGTAAACCCTAAGGTTATCGATATCAGTTAAAATGGGCGGAATGTCTACTGAGTAAAGTTTAGTATTTACCGAGTTGCAACCGAGTTATGACAGTGTGCATTGGATGGATAAAAGCATTATTTAATGAAGGACAATGATTAGCTGGAGATGTATAAATGATTGGTATGCCGTGCATGAAGTTTGTTAAGGATCTATGGCAAAGGAAAATCGGCAAGAAGATCTACAACACAGATTGAACTGCAATAACCTTGTGCAAGTTCCAAGAAAGGACTGCAAGTCCCTAGGCAAGGTAAAACATTTTCAGATCGAAAGGATACATTGAACCTGGTCAAGTTTGAAGATCTAATGGCTAAGATTGATCATGGGAAATGTGATCAAGGAGATTTAGCGGTTAGCAATTGTTTATAAATAAGGAATTGTTAATAAACAATGTATGCGGGCAAGTGTAAGCATAGGGATGCTACATAGTAATTACTGAGCACAAAAGCTTGAATACCTGTTTGAATAACAGAGTAGGGAGCCCAACAAAAGACTAGATAATTCCTATGATTAGATTGCTTTGAGCAAATAAGAATCTGCTTTAGCATTTTAGATGTGAAGTTGCAGATATATTTTTATTACTGTTATTTTTTAAGTGACAAGAAATCTCTTAACCGAGTAGAATTAACAGTCTTATTTGTAAACCCTCTAGCAAGGTAACATTCTACATGAGTGTTTGAAATCCTTTGACAAGTTCACTTCTAACAAAGTGAAGATCCTAACAGATCTGAGGGAAATCCCTTAACCGGGTCATATCTAGCAATGTGTTTGTAATCTTTAACAGGATTTGCTTTTAACCGAGCATACTCTAGAAGAGTATATTTCTTAGTGGGTCCAAAATCCCACAGTGGTTTTTCCCTATTTGGGTTTCCACGTTAAATATGGTGTTATGAGTGTTGTGATGATTATGTGTTTATGAGTTAACATGTTTAGTAGTTTTGGGTTATATTGTTGAAGTATAAGTTACCGAGGTTGAATATGTTGATTTTATGGATGTTTAAGTTTGTTTGATTCACCCCCCCTCTCATCTTGTTAGCTATTGGCATCTGTACTTTAGTTTTAGTATCAGAACTATCATTAAGATCCTTGCAAGGGTTGGTGAAGCACTTGGAAGTGGTGTTAGGGATTGAGGTGGAATCCTCAATAGGAAGTGTTGATTGTTAAATATTAGTGGCTATACCTTAGAGGCAAGGCAAAGTGAAATAGGCCTTGAAGGTCTAAATAGAAGAACCCTTACCAAGTACCATTGGATGGGCTTGAGGAGTGAGAGGGTTGGTGAGAGCAACAAAGACAACTAGGTGATTTGGATCTACTCCAAGAATCTCTGCATCAACCATGAATTGTGACTTGCAATCAACAAACCACAAAAGGAATGAACAAGTAGGTTTCACCAAAAATCATCAACAATATCTTCCATTAAAGTAATTACTGTTAGTAGCAACCAAGAAGGAAGACTGAGAGGGGGGGTGAATCAGTCTTCACTAGAATATAAAACTTAATCACAAAATATAGATCTGATAAATTGCATTGACAATAAAGATAAGAAAATTGAGAGCACAACACACAATACCAAGATTTTGATGTGGAAAAACCAGTTAAGGGAAAAACCATAGTGGGAACCTACCCACAGTAAGATGATACTTTGCAGTAGTATGTGAAAATAATACAATGGGGAATTCACATGCATTCAGGCACACTGCCTAGAGCTCACTACTCAAAT
Organism: Cryptomeria japonica; assembly: GCF_030272615.1. Taxonomy (NCBI): domain Eukaryota; kingdom Viridiplantae; phylum Streptophyta; class Pinopsida; order Cupressales; family Cupressaceae; genus Cryptomeria; species Cryptomeria japonica. The sequence continues at coordinate 533,142,409 of NC_081415.1, forward strand.
ATAATGGCCTAGAAGGCTACAACCCTTAGGGAAGTCTCACTTACTTACAATAAGATTCAGAATACAATCCAGAAGAAATGAACTGAAGGAATAACATCTTCAAATGCTTGATTACAATTCTGGTTAAGCACAAATGTCTGCCCTGCAACACCAATCTCTCCTCAATCTCAACACCAAAGGATAAATCTCTTGTTCACACATAAACCTATTTCTAATAACATCGACACCAAAATTACATGAACATGTCACCTATATATACAAATCATCAACCTTGATAACAAGGCCGGCTAAAACCTCAACCCTCAATTACAAAATTACATCACACGATACAAAGATCAACCATCAAACCAATATAATGGTTAACATAGCATAACATGGACCTAAATCAAATTCCAAAATGATCAAATCTACCAGAAATCACGCCAAGATCAACCACAACATGCTACACCACCAAAAATACCGCATAACATGAAAATCATCACCGGTTTATGAAAACCATAAATAACTCACACAACAATCAATGTGGATCACCAAAACAAATAGGACATGACTAGGAAACACCAACAAGCACATTAGAAATATCAGGAACAACTGCACCAACACCACTAATCACATCTTCATCGGTCAATGTCTGAAATCTCAAGAACACAACCAATCAACAATTGCCATGATGAAAGATAACTTGCAGAGCACCAAATCGTGATCCATGTGAAATGAAGATACAGAAGACCATCCCAAGAAATATCTCAAAATATCAACACAAGATTTGATCACACTGGAATATACCAGAGGATTTACCAAGCTCTACAAAACAATGATCAACAAAACAACACCACAAATCGTATCATAAGATCTTCCCAATAAGAAATCACCAGAGCAATACATAGGAATGTGTTGACATCAATGACAACAACATATCCTAGCAGCAACAATGACCAACAATATCCAACAATCTCCCCCTAAGATGGAAACATATGAATGTGAAAAATAGTCAATGCAAAGAAAGAAGATATCTTGAACAAACTCCCCCTAAGATCAGGATAAATAAAGTAGTTTTTCACATGATCTCTCTCCCGCTTTGACATCAATGCCAAAGATCTCAAAATAGAAAACCAAACTCTCTCCCCAAAATGGAAACATGAATCTCTCTACCCATAATAGAACTATGAATCTCTCTCCCCGTAGGACACACAACCAAGTCAACAAACTACTGTAGTAGAGGAGCATCATCAACTCATCAATCCAGATAAAAAGATAAAGCTCTGAAATTCACTGGATTGATGTAACTCAATGCATCTACTTCTCATCAGGAGGGGTGGATACCCCTAACTTGTCTCTCAAGTAGACAAATGTATCTGCAGGTAAAGATTTAGTGAAAATATCAACTATTTGTTCCTTTGTAGATACATATTCATGCTTCAACTTGTCTTCACTGACTTGCTCTCTCAAGTAGTGATATTGATTGACACATGTTTAGTCTTTCAATGCTACACCAAATTCTTTGACATTTTAATAACACTGGAATTATCACAGTAAATGATAGTAGGCTCATCATAAATAACTCTGATATCTTTCAACATTTGCTTCATCCAAACTACTTGAGTACAATTACTAGCAACAACAATGTACTCAGCTTCAACAGTAGATAATGACACTGAATCTTGTTTCTTTCTAGCCCATGAAACAAATTTATTACCCCAAAATAATGCTGCATCAGTAGTGCTCTTCCGGTCGTCAACATCACCAGCCCGATCAGTATCAGTGTAAGCAGATAGCATGAAATCATCATTCCTCGAAAACCACAGTCCATAATATATAGTTCCCTTTAGGTATCTGAATATCCTCTTAATAGTAGTGACATGAATCTCTTTCGGATCAACTTGATATCTAGCAACCATACACACATTATGCATAATTTCTGACATAGTCTGAGTAAGATATCATAATCCACTAGCCATATATCTATACAAACTCTAAATAGCTTTCAGAGATTCATCATTCTTAGAAAATTTACAACCAGTCACTTTAGGATTTCCAACTAGTTTGGAGTCATCTAACCCAAACTTATTGAACAATTCCTTCACATACTTAGTTTGAGATATGAATATACCTTTTCCAGTCTGTGAAATTTGCAAACCTAAGAAAAATTTCATCTCAGCAATCATAGACATCTCAAATTATTTTTGCATATCACCGACAAATTTCATACTCAAGTCATCATCACCTCCAAAGATAATATCATCAACAAAGACTTCAACAATTAGGATGTTATCATTCTCAATCTTGAAATATAGATTACTATCAGCAACACCTTTATTAAATACCAAATTTAACAAATATTTATCTAGTCTATCATACCAGGCTCTAGGGGCTTGTTTCAATCCATAAAGAGTATTCTTCAATTTACATACCATGTCTTCATCATCTGAAAATGAAAATCCATTAGGTTGTTCAATGTAGACTTCTTCCTCTAGGTCACCATTCAAAAAGGTAGATTTGACATCCATCAGATATACCTTGAAATCTTTATAAGCAGCATAAGCAAGCAATAGTCTAACAACTTCAATTCTAGCAACTAGAGAAAAAGTCTTCTCATAATCAATTCCTTCTTGCTTTGAATATCCTTTGCAAATTAGTGTAGCTTTATTTCTGACTTCATTGGCTTCATTCAATTTGTTTTTGAATACCCATTTAGTACCAATAACCTTCTTATCCTTAGGTCTAGGCACAAGTTCTCAAGTGATATTCTTTTCAACTTGATCTTGTTCTTCTTCCATAGCTCTCATCCAATTTTCATCTTTGCAAGCTTCAACAACATCTTTATGTTCAACTTTAGAAATCAAACATACTTCTTCAACAACTAACCTTCTTCTAGTCACCACACCCTTATTCTTATCACCAATAATCTGATTTTCAGATTGATTTAGTCTTACATACCTCAGAGTCTTTTGATTATTTTGATTCTCAGGTTCTTACACTCCTTCACTGACAACAACAACATCCGAGTTAACAATTTTTATCGGATCATTCTGCTTAGGCTCTTTTGTCTGAATAGGAGCTAAAAGAACACGCTCTCCATCATTATAACCACATGCTTTGATCTCTTTCCCAAAGTTCTCATCCATCTTCACATTTACACTCTCCACTATCTTTCTTAGTCTCTTATTGTAGAACTGATAGGCTTTTCTCTTTGTAGGATATCCCAAAAAATTTCCTTCATCACTTCTAGCATCAAACTTTCCTTTGTCCTCATCTCTCTTGATATAACATTTGCTACCAAATACTCTAAAATATCTCATAGTAGGAACATGACCAAACCAAAGCTCATAGGGGGTCTTACCGGTATCACCTTTGATGTGAACTTTTTTGAATATATAAACAACAATGCTAATGGCTTCTTTCTAGTATATCTTCAGAACATTTCCCTCAATCAACATAGTCCTTGTAGCATCCAAAATAGTTCTATTCTTCCTCTCAACAACTCCATTCTACCGAGGGGTTATAGGAGCAGATAATTATCTTCTGATCCCATGCATCTCATAGAATGTATTGAACTCACTGGAAGAGAATTCTCCACCTCTATCAGATCTCAGATACTTCACCTTCAACCCAAACTCAGTCTAAACCTTAGCTTTAAATATCTTAAATTTGTCCAATGCTTCTGATTTCTCTTTCAAAAAGACAACCCACATCATCCTATAATAATCATCAATTAGTAGCATAAAGTATCTATCACTCTACACACTTCTAATATTTGGAGGTCCACATAGGTCAGTATGTACAAGATCTAAAAATCCATTAGATGTATACTATTTTCTCTTGAAAGAAATCCTTGTTTGCTTACCCGATTGACATTCCTTACATACCGGATTAGTAGGCTTAACAATCTTCTAGGCAGATCTCTAACAACATGTGTAGAACAAATCTTAATCATTGAATCAAATTCACATGACACATTATCCTATGCCACAGCCAACTCTCATCAATATGAGAAATCAAACAACTTTTCTCATCATCATTCAAATGAAAAATATTACCTTCAGTCTTAGTTCTAGATGCAATTTTTATATTGGAGGCATTTAAGATCTTGCATTTTCCATCCTTATTGTAGATCATAACCTTTATCAACAATCTACCCAACACTCAAAAGATTATGCTTTAAACCTTCAACATACGAGACATCATCAGTGTTATGCTTACCATCAAAAGAAATAGAACCTCTCTCACAGATTACATAGGCTTTGTCATCTCCAAATATAAATATTATACCATCATATCTTTCCATGCTCACAAATTTTCTTTTATCACTGGTCATATGATTTGAACAATCGTTGTCAATTACCCATTCATCATTCTCTTTAACCTTAGTAGCTAAATATTTCTCCTCAATAGTGCAGCAAGTGGAATCAATAGGTACATGTCTATCTTCTTTAATGTCAATAAACACAACTTCATCTCCTTCTGATTCTTCATATGTAACACCTTCATCAACGAAAAAAAGAAGGTTCTTTTGATTCCTAAACTTTCAATTAGACTTGTAAGGCTTATCATACTTCTCATGCTTTTCATATCTATCATCTCTATCATGCTTATCATGCCTATCATACTTAGCCATTCTCTCAAGGCATCTAGAAGCAAAATGTCCTATCTTATTACAAGAGAAACATTTCAAAGGCAACTTTCCATCATACTTACTGGCTCCTTTAGGCAATCTCGAGGCAATCAATGCTTCAAGCTCACCTAGCTCTCTTTCTTGCTCTTCCATCTCTCTTCTCTCTCTTTCATAGTTGGATATTCTGCATTCATCAAGATCATACTTCTTCTTACTGGATATAGATGCAGATACTGTAATTGTTATCTCAGACTTTCCATGCGATTCTCCAAATTTTCTCAGCTCAAATGCAACAAGCTTTCCAACCAACACATCTCTTGTTAATGTAGTCACACTTCAAATCTCATCAATAGCAACAATCTTATGTTTATAAGCAGGAGGCAAGGATTTCAACACCTTAGAAACAATTTCATCTTCCTCAATGGTTCCACCAGTACATCTGATACCTAAGACAAGGTCATTCACCGTAGCCATAAAAGAGTGTATGTTCTCATCATCTCCCATCTTCAATGTCTCATATTTTCCTTTCAAGCTCTATAACTTAGCAACTTTCACTTGTTTATCACCTTCATACATGATCTCAAGCTTCTCTGAGATCTCATGTGCGATATGAATTCCCATTACATGTGTCATCTCAAAATCACTCAAGGCACTAATCAATGTTTCCTTCGCTCTAATATTATGTTCAACTTACTTGATCTCATCAGGAGTAGTCGGTCCATTCTGAGGAATAGTGTAGGCATTCTTTTTAATCTTCCAGTAATCTTCTCCAAGACATTTCAAGTACACTTCTATTTGGTTCTTCCATATAGCATAGTTGCTTCCATCAAACCTTAGACTGTCCTTCTTAAAGATAACACCTTGAGATGCCATCCCAGACCTCCTCAAGCGATTAAGATTCTATCAGAGGATCTGGCTCTGATACCAATTGTTAGCAACAACCAAGAAGGAAGATTGTGAGGGGGGGGGGGTGAATTAGTCTTCACCTGAATATAAAGCTTAATCACAAAACATATATTTGATAAACAGCAATAACAACAAAGATAAGAAACTTGAGAGCATAATTCACAACACCAAGATTTTGACGTGGAAAACCCGATTAAGGGAAAAACCATGGTGGGAACCTACCCATAGTAAGATGATACTCTGCAGTAGTATGTGAAAATATTACAATGGTAAATGCACATGCAGTCAAGCACACTACTTAGAGATCACTTCTCAAATATAATGGCACAAAAGTCTACAACCCTCAGGGAAGTCTCACTGACTTACAATAAGATTCAGACTACAATCCAGAAGAAATGAATTGAAGGAATAACATCTTCAAATGCTTGATTATAGTTCCGGTTAAGCACAAATGTCTTCCCTGCAACACCAATCTCTCCTCAATCTCAACATCAAAGGATACATCTCTTGTTCACACATAAACATTTCTCTGATAACATTGCCACCTAAATTACATGAACATGTCACCTATATATACAAATCATCAACCTTGATAACAAGGTCGGCTAAACCCTCAACCCTCAATTACAAAATTACATCACATGATACAAAGATCGACCACTAGACAAATATAATGATTTTAATAGGATAACATGGACCTAAATCAAATTCCCAAAAGGTCAACTCCACTGGAAATCGCACCAAGATCAACCACAACACGCTACGCCACCAAATATACTGCATAACATGAAAATAATCACCGCTTGATGAAAACCATCAATAACTGACACAATGATCAATGTAGATCACCAAAATAAATAAGACATGACTAGGAAACACCAACAAGCACATTAGAAACATTAGGAACTGTTGCACCAACACCACTTATCAAATCTTCATCAGTCAATGTCTGTAAGCTCAAGAACACAACCAATTAGCAACTGTCATGAAGAAAGATAACTTGTGGAGCACCAAATCACGATCCATGTGAAATGAAGATACACAAGACCATCCCAAGCAATATATCAAAATCTCAGCACAAGATCTGATCACACCCGAATATACTGGAGAATATACTGAGCTTTGCAAGACAGTGATTGGCAAAGCAACACCACAAACCAAATCATAAGATCTTCCCAATCTGCAATCATTGGAGCAAAACATAGGAATATGTTGACATCAATGACAACAACATATCCTAGCAGCAGAAATGACCAACAATATCCAACAATTACTTGATGCAAAATAAACCTTAATCTAAATTTGAGAGGTCGGAAACCATGCTAACATCCAAAATAACACATAGGCTCACCAAGCTTCAATGATTTTTGTATTAACTTTGGCAAGTATCTCGACAACAATTTCACATATGTCTCTCATTACAAATAAAATAAGAAAGTCTTATGTAGAGCTCTTATTACAAAACAAGGGCCCAGATTGATTTCAAATCAATGACCAAAATTAGTACAACTAAGCCCTAATTAGGGTTAGTTACAACTACTAACTAACTGACCAAAGTTTTTTAAATACTAGCCAATAGAAAATAAACACCTTCCTTGGAAAAAAATGTGAGCACATAGAACAAATGGCAAAATTCCATGCTACCTAATCCTTCAACAAACTTTCTTTTAGAATGATGTGTCCCATATCCCTTTGTCTAATAGAAAATTCAATGAACCTGATCAAGCTCTGCCATTGGTACACATGGTATGATATCCAGCTTGTATTCAATGACATCCAATTCATCAACACATGTGGCAAATATCTTCTCCCATTCCAATTATTTTCCTCGAAACCTATCCACAAGAACATGAATGAAGAAGTATTGTTCAAGTGATTTTTCATAGTAGGATTCGGAACTTTGAAAAAGTTATTCTAGACTTTATCTTTCAAACCTTCTACATTCATATAATCTTCACTAATCATTTCTTGTCAAAGAATTTCCACCACTATGACAAAGATCTTATTTTGAATTCCTTATATCACTCCTTCCAACCGAACACAATCATCAACTATCTTCTCAAAGATTTTCATTTTTGCTATTAATGATTAATATGAATAGCCAAAATCATATATGTCCTTCACTTCTATCACAGTTCCATCTATCAAAAATTTCTTGGGAATTTATTTCAACACACATAAACATGCAATTGTGTTATCTTGCACAACTAGGAAATATTCCCACAATTCTACCATATTTTGAATTCTACACATGAATGTAAAAACTTTGTCATATGCCTGTGCCAATTTCTCATCCTCTTATAGACCTGGATTCATCAAATGCCACATATACTCTTTTAACCTCCTATTCTCAACTTCAAGATTATCTTTCTTTTACTCTTCTTTCCTTAATCTTTTCTTAATAATATTTGTAGAATCATCAAATTCATGAATATCTTGCTCCTTTTTTGTTGGTTCCTAGATCAATTTTTTTTACGTCATACTCTTCGGGAGTGATGTATTCTTTTCTTTTATCAAATTTCAGAACCACAACTTTCAATGTGTGAGACCTTGCACCATCTCTTGTGATTTTAGAGAATTTCTTTTCTCTCTCTTCTCCGTAGGTTTAACTATCTGTGCTAGAAATTCATCTAGATTGTCCACTGGTTGCACGTCTACTATTGGCTTGTTTTTCGTTATCTTTCAAGCATTCATGGTGCAGGAGCACCTTGAAAACATGGATAATGGAAGGCTCAAAGGGTCTCATGATGGTTCATGAGTTATCCTCAATGTAATAAGGTCCATAGGACCATTTTGTGTTGATTAGGATTGCTTTGGACCCATTTGTAAGACCATTGACCTTGATTGGCATGTATAAGCCGTGTGTGTGAAAAAGTGGAATAAGTCTGATAGCTGCAGGCACAACACTTCAATTAAGTCATTACATGTATGGTTAGATAGATATAAGCATGAATAATAAAACCATAATAAATTGACCAATTGCCTTCTAACAAATGCGAGTATAAGATTGCTCTCAGATTTTTATAAGCAATACTAGTGACTAGACTAAACCAAGACGAAGGATTTAATCTATATGAGCATGATATTAAGATATATGGATGCAAGATGGATGAATAATTCAAGCAATATGGATTCAAGCAATAATGAAATAAACTAAATATGTAATAATCTAAAAAAAGCAAGCACAAGATCTTCAATGACTCCACAACAAAAATCAGCATAATAATAATAATCTCCAAGGTGTTTCTCAAATATCTCTGGGGTGATTTGAATGAGAGTTGAAGGTTGAATTTATAGAGAATTCACAAGAGAGATCAAGAAAAAACACAATTTAGAATTAACTGAAATAATTGAGAAATCGGGTTCATTTAACCTTGAGACAGATTCCAATTATAGTTTAATTGAAATGCATTCAGATAAGAAGTTCAAGTTGCATTAGAAATAAGAATTAATTAATTACATGCACTTGTGATAAAAATAGATAATTCTTTGATTTATTCAAGAAAAGAGTCTTTTCAATGCAACTGAACTTCTTTTTCTCAAAAGCTGGGAGTTCCAATTTTAGAGAATGATTAATAATTCAATTAATTGCTTTTCTGATTTTAAGTTCTCAATTTAGAAAAAGAAATAATATCTCAAGTTTGATTTCTCTTTCAATTCTTTTATTCTATTTTCAATTTAATTCTTGCTTTGTGATTAATTCCTCTTTTGTAATAAACTAATTCCCTTTTTTGCATGATTAAATGGCAAATTAATTAATTAATTAAATATGCTAGGATATTTAATAAATTAAATAGGATAATTGATAAAAAATGATATTCTTGGAATGATTCAATTAATTAAATAAATATTTAATTAATATTGAGTAATTGACTTGCCATACAATATTTGATGATTAAAGAATTAATTAATATGCTCAAGATTGATTTAATTGCCTTTGGTTAGGACCTTGGTGATGTTGTCAAGATTAGGGGCCCATGGTTTTGATGACCAGTTTTAGGGTATTACATTTGCCCCTCTTTGAATTAATGTGTGAGCAACGTGTTGGTTCAAAGAATAGTTGATGTCTAGGAGATGCTAGTTCTGAATTTGATTGATCACGAACCAGATGAAGAGAGAGGTGTTTAGCTTGATTTAAAGTGATGAAGCTGAACAAAGTTGATTAAAGAGAAACCGATCCCGAACTTGATTGAACTAGGAATGATAGAGAGCAAGGATACCGAACTTGAACTTGATTGATCAAGAAGTGGATCTTATTGATCTAGAACTTGATTGAACTAGACTCAGCAAGCGAAGATAAAATCGATCTTGAACTTGATGGATAAAGACACGATGAGCGAAGATAAACTGTCCAACTTGATTTGATGCGATGAAACTGAACACCTGCTTAGATTGAGCGTGTGATCGAAGATACTCTTTAAACTCTTGATTGAGTTTAAATGAATAATCAACTTGATGTAAAGCGATGAAACTGATTAACGTTAAGAGATTGATTCAGATGAGAGATAAATATCAGCTTGATTTGAAGCGATGAAACTGATATGCCCGTAGCGGTAAGAATTTGATTTTCTTTAGTTGAAAATATATATTTTTTTGACTTTCATGAAGATTTGAAAATTTTCTTGACTTTGAAGATGTGAGGTCATGAGGTCATCAATATGCCCCCTCGGGAGCGAAATTGAAAGATAGCGAGGGTACATTATTATAGGCAATTTTTGGAGATGACAATAATTTGAGCACAAATTGATTCAGAGAAATTTTTGAAAGTTCAGCATTGATTGATGAGAAATTGAGCGCAAAGCTAATATGTAGAATTAAAATTGAGATTCAGAGTTAATTCATGAGAAATTGATCGCAATTTGAAGAAAGAATGAGATTTTGATGAAAAGCGCTAAGTGGTCAAAATTTTGGAAATTGACTAGCAGAATGATCTCAAATTTTGATTTCGATCCCAAAAATGGAATCAAAATGGGCAAATTAGCTAAGGGTACAATTTTCATGTCCATCAGAGAAAGTTGAAAAATTAGGGTTTTGACTATATATGGGGTAAAAGTGTCATTTTCAATTCATTTTAACCATCCAAGTTTGAAAATTCGAAAAGCCTTCTGTGAAGAAAAATGGTGGTTCCCACTCATATGCATCGATTCAAGCAGCAGAGATGAAATAATCGACTTTGGAACAATGAGCCAGTGGTAAGTGATCTATCTTAAGCCTGCTATTCATTTCAATTTTGAATTTTTTTGTTGAATTTTTTAATTTTTGGCATGTTTAAGTTGGGATTTCTCGTTTTGTTGTGCGAGACAGGATCCTGTCTTGTACGACAAACTGATTAAGTCTCTTTTTTCATTTTAGTCCATTAGTTTTGTCTTTCTAGGCCTACCCTTATATTGTATGAGAACATTCAAAAGAGCCCCTTTTGTCGTACTAGGTCTATTTTTGACTCGTATGGTTTTTTGCCCCTGTGATGTTTTGTTGTTTGAAAATCAGTGAGCATTTTTGAAGGTGCAAACTTGAAATTTTGATCATGCAATTGACGTAGTTGAATTTGCATGATGTTTTGCTTCTCTTATAGGGTAATTTGAAATGTTTTCTGATACTTCGTTGTTTGATTTTTGTACGTTCAATTGCCTCATGTTCTTTTCAGATGTGTCTATCCACCGATGATGACCTTAGTGCGTCAATTGTTAGATATTGACCAAACTCGTATTGATTTGTGCAGATTGACCCACCTTCTTGATTTACCTGATATTCGTGTGAATCACAAAATGCTAACTGCACTTGTAGAGAGATTCCATTTTGAGCATAACACATTCCACTTTCCAGTTGGGGAGATGACCATCACTAGTGAGGACGTATACAAGATTCTCCGTATCCCTTTTGCTAGGGGTAAGGTTGATTATGATGTAGCGCAGCTTCTTGGGTTAGTTGTTGTTAGATATGTTTTCAAAGATCCTGATATTCTGACACGTTCTATTAGTTGGGACATTATGATGAGAAGGTACAATGAGGACTTTCCACTTGCTTGCGTCTTGGCAGGTTTTATCAACTACTTTCTGATGCCGGATAGGGGACAATAGGGGTTTTTGTGTGGATGGGGCAGGATGTTAGAGCGGCTTATTGAGACCCCTCAGAGATTAGGTTGGGGCTCTTGTATATTACCACATATGTATTGCGAGATGCATGAGATTGTATTTAGGGAGGGGAAGAGTATAGCTGCACGAGTTTTGATATTACAGGTATGGGCCTAGAAGCACCTCCCAGTTTGCAGATCAATTGTAAATAATGACAAAGATCCTGGTTAGCCCATTGTATATAGATATTCAGGATATGTTACTTAGCCCCATCTGGGCAAGACATATTTTTGGAGATGACAACTGGATGACTTGATAGCCGTGACATGGAGACCGTATAGGGGTCTAGAGCCATGGGATGATTGGAGAGTTGTACGTAGGGATTTTTTTGTGACTCGCCTACTCATTGTTAGATCACAGATAGTAGTTGAGCGATTCATTGTTTCTCGAGAGATGAGGCAGTATGGTAGAACTTAAGGGATCTTGTAGGAGTACACTACATACGCGTGTTATGTAGATGAGGAGAGGTAGGGATGGGCACCAAGATTATCTTATGCCTTGAGTATAGAAGCTAACTGGATTACGTCTCAGATGGGACTATATGGATGATGTTGCAGATGCAGGGGTCTTGCCCCAGTAAAGGGATTGGTTCCAGCAACATCCATTCTTGAGATTTACGGATCCAGCTGAGCAGGTACCTCACATAGAGGATGATGCCCCGCGCAGGGATAAGGACAAAGAGCTGAGGCTCTGAGGTGGGTAGGTGGTGATCTTGGTGCTAGCAGCAGCGGGGTACCAGTTGGTGGTAGACAATAGAGAGGAGAGGGCGGAACCCTAGGTAAGGTTGGAGTGAGACTTGGTGGAGTGAGAGTGCCGGAGGGTGGAGGAGAGGAGGAGAGAGAAGCACTAAGACAGATCTGATAGAGGAGAGAGGAGCAGGGGGATCCAAAGGCAGAGATGGAGGCAGAGAGCCTGCGAGGGATGAGGGGACCGACACAACGTGATCGATGAGAGTACGCTTAGCAAGGTTTCAGTCACAGTTGATAGTGTCACAGAATCAGCTGGCGGAGTGAGGTCATCAGTTAGCAGAGACAAGAGAAGAGAAAGACTCTTTGCGATAGGAGGTTCTTTATCAGATGAGTCGGGCAGCCTATTATGTTGCGGCTTACAACATAGTTGTTCCAATAATGCAACAGGTTGTACCATATTCACAGTATATGGCTCGATCTGAGGGAGCTTGGGCACCTCATTAGGATCCCGATCAGTAGGCTCCACCTCCTCCACCAGGCAATGAGGGAGAGGCCGAGAGATAGATTTTTTTTTTGTAGCTCAAAGATTTTTTGTAGACACACCCATTTTTGGTAGCCGTTATGATTCTTGCTCCAATGGCAGTTTGTATATGTTAGTTGACATTATTTTGTACCCTAAGACTTGATGATTATATATATACGAGATCTGATTGGACTTCATAGTACTTGTGTCAATCAATTATGAGATGTCTTCTATATGCTTTATTCTACATGTATGCATATTTATTTAGCATGGATGTATGTAATGCAAATGAATATGAATGTATGTTTTTGTTTCTTTTCATATGCAAATAAATGATGAAAATGAGTAATGAGTAATGCAATTTTTTTTATATGTTTCCTTTTTTCCTATGCAATAAGATGAATGCGAATGAGTGATAATGAAATGTATGAATCTATATAAGATGCTTATGTATGTAGCTAACATCTTAATACACAAGTACTCGATCGGAGAAATGATGAAAAAGAGATCACTTAGCTAAGAAATTATGATGCATCCAACTCTCATTTAGAAGATAAAGAGGTTATTACCATACCGAAATCACTCTAAATTCACAAAATACAGAATGAAATGCAAAATGAGATGCAAAATGAAATGCCACCTAAACCTAGTCACTGGATTTAAAATGCTTAAGTTTCATCACTGAGCATAACAAACATAACATGCAGATTAGAGTTCCTTTCTTTTCATGTGCAATATTAATTATCTTGTCCGCAATGACCCTTTTTTCATTCATATCCTTGGACAGATTTCTTTGGGACCCGGAATGCGTGATAAAGAAATTCCCTCAGAATAAACAAAGAAATGATTTGAACCTCCCTATAGCATACAAATAAGCGAAGACGAGGTATGTGTGGCGATTTCACCTTGATGTGAAGGCTCTTATCATAGACACCCAACTTATTAGATGTTTCCAAATCATGAGAATCATTCCTACAAGCAAAAAACAAAGAAAATATTATGCCCCCAATCCTTGCTTCTCTTAGTCAAGATAGACTTCCTCAAGTTACTCAGAGGGATAATAATCAAAAATCATTATAAAAGACAACATACAAAGAAATTTTTTCATGAATAGCTCAAACTGTTTAATGATTGTTTTCTGTTATGTTGTTTTGCTTGTGTACTGAGTGATAAAAGTCTCCAGTAGTTAGGAGACAAGTGACTGACTCAGAGTGGATGACTAGGTTTCACTGACAGAAAGATGACTTGGTTGATACTACTTAGGACATGTAAATTGCTCTGTCAATTAACCTAAGACTAGGACATTAATTAGTTTCAAGCCATGGGGGTTCCAATGAACTAGGATGTCACAAAACTGATTGAAATATATGTACAGATGACAACAAAGATGCATGAAAGTGGGAAATGCCAATGTTGCATTGATAGATGGAGCATTGAGTACAAGAGGTGCCTATTTGCCAGGTTTTCACCTACTTGGTAGAGATTCGTTTTTTTTTTTACCAAGGTGCCTGTTTACCAAGTTATCCCCAGGGCATTTTTTTCTCTTTCTCTTTTTTTTTTTTCTTTTTTTAAAGACTTTTTCAGCTGTACAGGTTGCTTGGAGCAGAGATTGCTAAGTGAAGAATTTATTCAAATGGATGGTGTTAATCGGTTCATAGAGCTGTTCTCCTTCAGATGTTGAGAGCTGATAGGAACTAGAGCCAAATACTACAGTAACGATGTAGGGACCCAACCAGTTGGGTTCAAACTTCCCTTTGTTGTCTTGAAACTATTGATTTTTATGATTTTCTCTCAGAACTAGGTCACCAAACCGAAATTCTCTTTGTCGAACCTTCTTGTTATATCCTCTAGACATTCTCTTTTGGTACAATCTGAGATGATCAAATGCCACTTGCTGATGTTCATCCAACAATTTGACTTCTTACAATCTAGATATCGTATAGTCTTCATCAATAACAAGACCTTGGAAAGAAACTCTTAGAGATGGTATTTCTACTTCAATAGGTAATACTGCTTTAGACCCATACACCAAAGAAAAAGGTGTAGTCCCAGTAGGTGTTCTGATACTTGTTTTGTAAGCCCATAATGTAGGATTGAGCTGCAGATGCCAATCCTTCCCAGATTCGTTTACTATTTTGTGTAAGATAGTCAACAAGTTTTTGTTAGATGCCTCAACTTGTCCATTACCTTGAGGGTAATATACAGATGACCAGTATTGTCTAAGTTTGAATTTCTCACAAAGCTCATCCAGATCTTTACTCTTGAATTGTCCTCCATTGTTAGTCATGATGGACGAAGGTATCACATACCTACAAAGGATATGGTTTAGAATGAACATAGCTACTTGTTTACCGGTTGCTTTGATGAGCAAAACCGCTTCTACCCACTTAGTGAAGTACTCAGTGGCAGTTATGATAAACTTGTGTCCGTTGGATGATGCAGTATAGATCTGACCAATGAGATCAAAGGCCCATTGTTGGAAAGGCCAATGTGTGATGAAGGGTATGAGATCCCTTGCTGAAGCATGTATGAGATTTCCATGTAGCTGACATTTTTCACAAGTTTTAGAAAACTTTATAGCGTCCTTCTCCATGTTTGGCTAGTAGTAGCAATCCCTTAGTAGTTTCCAAGCTAAAGTAAGACCATTCAAATGAGATCCACAAATACCTTCATGGACTTTCGATAATGCACGTTTAGACTCTTCAGTTTCTAGACACCTAAGCAATGTACCATTGAAACTTCATCTAAACAAATCGCTAGCAATGATGAAATACCGTGAAGCATTTTGGGTTAAGTTCCTTTTCTCATTACAGGTAAATTTTTTTGAAATAATTTGGTCATGCAGATAAGAGTAAATGTGGTTATATCGAGGTGAGTCATGTCCAATAATAGAACAAACTATCTGGGACTCAGGAGAATCATAGGTAGGGTAATGCAACTCTTCCACCAGGAATTCAAAGGGAAAATTAGATTCCTGTAACTCAGGTATAGACGCCAAGGTGGCCATAGCATCTCCTACTCTATTTGCTGATCTGGGAATCTGCTGGAATGATACAAAAGTAAAATACTTCTTGATATGTGGTTATATCGAGGTGAGTCATGTCCAATAATAGAACAAACTATCTGGGACTCAGGAGAAACATAGGCAGGGTAATGTAACTCTTCCACCAGGAATTCAAAGGGAAAATTAGATTCCTATAACTCAGGTATAGATGCCAAGGTGGCCATAGCATCTCCTGCTCTGTTTGCTGATCTGGGAATCTGCTGGAATGATACAAAAGTAAAATACTTCTTGATATCATGAACCATTCTCTTATAAGGCATTGGTTTCTCATCTCGAGTTTGATATGTATCATTGATTTGATTGATAATTAGTTGAGAATCTCCATAGATATGTAGCTCTAGAACCTTGCATTCAATAGCTAGCTTGATCCCGTTTACCAAAGCTTCATACTCTACAATGTTGTTTGTGCAAGGGAAAAGAATCTTGTAAGCCTTCAGGATTGAATATTTTTGAGGAGTAATAAATAGTATTCCAACACCGAAACCATTTTGGGTGAAAGATCCATCAAAGAACATCTTCCATGATTGTTGAGTAAGGTACATTATTGATTCATCTGGAAATTCTATATGCAGCAGTTGAGTGTCTTCAAGTGGAGCTTTGGCGAGTTGATCTGCAATTACCTATCCTTTGATGGCTTTGCATTCCACATATTCAATATTAGACTCTATAAGTACCATGACCCATTTTGCCAATCTTCCGGTGAGTGTTGCTTTGTTGAGAAGATACTTGAGCGGATCAATCTTAGCTACTAGCTTGATGGAATATGCCAACATGTAGTGTCTCAATTTTTGTGATGCAAAGACTAATGCCAAGCATGATTTTTCTATTATAGTGTAGTTCATTAAATAAGACATGAATGTTTTGCTGATGTAATATATAACTCTCTCTTTTTTATTTTCATCCTGTTGTGCCATAAGTGCCCCCAATGATGAATAAGTGGCTGATATGTATAAGATCAATGGTTTTCCCTGAATTGGTGGCATCAGTATTGGTGGATTGGATAGGTACTCTTTGATCTCCTGAAGGTGTTGCTCACATTCTCGATCCCAGTTGTATATTACTCCTTTCATCAATACTTTTGTGAAAGGTTGAGCTTTGTCTTCCAGCTGAGAAATGAAGCATCTGATTGATTGGAGACGTCCCTGTAAACTTCTCATTTGATTGATGTTATTCAGAGGTGACATTTCCATTATAGCTTGGACCTTCTCAGGATCAACCTCGATTCCCTTCTTTGAAATAATGTAGCCAAGTAGTTTACCAGATGTCACTCTGAATTCACACTTTTTTGGATTTAGCCGGAGTTTGAAATTTTCCGTTTTATCTAGGATAGGGCCTAGCTCTTGAATATGCATGGATCTCTTCATAGTCTTTACTAAAGTTTCATCAACACAGTCTTCCATATTCTTATGCATCATATCATTAAATATAGTAGTTACCGCTCTTTGGTAAGTTGCTCCTGTGTTCTTCAGCCTGAATGCCTTGACATTCTAGCAAAAGGTTCCCCATGCATAGGTGAAAGCTATATTTTCTTGATCTCTAGGAGCTATTTTGATCTGATTATAACCAGAGAATCCATCCATTAGTGAGTACATTTCATACCTAGCAGTCATATCAACTATCATATCAATGTTTGGAAATGGAAAGTCATCCTTCAGACAAGCTTTGTTGAGATCTCTGAAGTTTGTGCAAACCCTATTAGATTTGTCTGCCTTTGACATAGGTACCATGTTTGAAATCCATTCCACATAGTCTATAGCTCTAATAAATCCAACCTTTAGCAGTTTTTCTAGCTCAACTTTGACTAGTAGTGCCACGTGAGGGTGCATCTTACGAAGTTTTTTCTTGACTAGTTTAACTCCTGGTGTGATAGAAAGATGATGTTTGACTAGTAGTGCCACGTGAGGGTGCATCTTACAAAGTTTTTTCTTGACTAGTTTAACTCCTGGTGTGATAGAAAGATGATGCATGATAAGATAAGGATCCAGGCCTTGCATATCAGATTATGTCCATGCAAAATTGATCTTCTTTTTTGAAAAGAATTGAGTGAAATCTATCATTTCTTCCGCTAATAATGATTGATCTACTTGAATGATGTGTGGTGTCTGTTGACTCCCAATGTTCACTAGATGAGTTGGCTCAATCAATATAGAAGACCTCTCCTAGAAGTGACTTGGTAGTATATCAAGCATCTCACCTTTAGGCACCTCAGAGAGGTTTTCACCCTTAGGTACGTTCTTTATTTTCTCTTTTTAGATTCTGACACCGCCACAATGTGGTTTTCACAATCGGATCTTTTATTTTTATTTTTCTGATTTTTACGACTAAGATACTTGATATCTGTTTCAAACATGTTTTCACTCTGTTCGCTGGTGGAAGAGTACATGGGTTCAACTACATTTAACTGATAAGCTAGTGTGTATTTATTGGCAAAAGTAGGTACATTCATGGGTTGGTCTTGTAGACTACAGTCAATTAATTCAAGATGTACCAAGGATAGAGTGTGGATAGGTTTGAGGGAGTTCACAGTATTGTCATCACAACTGTGGATCGAAAAGTCAAGTTCTAGAAGGATACCTTGCGTAAATGTCTCGAGACCAGGAAAAGTCAGAACATGATTATTAAAGTGCACGTTAATATTTAGTTGACCTAATCCAATAGACCTAGTTATAGCATCATTCTCTGCCAGGATGAACTTCATATTGAGGTTTGACAGTAACAAGATCAGTAGACAGATTCATGCCATTTATATCAAAGGATTCAAAGTTTGATGCTGAGTAGATATTGTCATAAACAAGACTATTGTTAGAGTCCTCAGAGTCATTGGATGAAGTTTCTGAGTCTTCTTCAAGTGGTTGAATGAATGTATGTATGGTATCAACACCAACATATTTAATGCTGCAAGTTCCTTTAAGATTTTGCTCATTTAGCATTTGTATCTGACACACCTGTTGACATGATCTTGATGGTTCAGTGACCCCCTATTGTCTACTCCATTCAGCTTCATCTGGACTGATGACTGGTTCTGCTTCTGTAGCTTCCAATTCTTCTTGTGTAATCCCATACCTGATTTTCTCTGTCTTATTATAGGGGTATATAATGGATGTAAATTTTTTTAGTATTCTTCCTTCCTTCAGCCCTTGTTCATAGTCTGCTTGTCTTTTTAGTCAGATTTCTTGTATCTCCTTTTCTAGCTTTAAGCGCATCAACTCTTGAGTATCATTTGTGATACCACTAGACTCTTCTAGAGTTTCTATACTGGATGTATCTGAGAGGTCGTATGGACCCCATTCATACTCGTTTGAGTCAATCTCTGAATCATCTACTTGCTACCTACTAGTGTATGTGACTGGAACTTTTAGTGGTGCAAAAAATTCTGTGATTCTTTCTACTTCGTCTCTTATATCCTCTAGGACTTCAACTCCTTGTATTGTTGTAGCAAACACCATTGGAGCTTGAGTGCTGACTGTTTCTTCTTTCTTGAATTCTGGTTCCTCTTTTTCTTTTACACACTCTGCTTGAGTTTGTTGAGTGTTTGTTTCCTGTAATGTTGAAGGCAATATCTTTTTTTGCTGCTTGTTTTTAGAAGCATATTTTTGGTCTGATGTCTTTTTTGGATTGTACCCTAGTCCAGCCTTTTCATTTGTTGATTTTATTTGCAGCTGAATTGGTTCAATAATACCCTCTTGATGTTTGCACAAGGGACCAGTACCTAAATATCCCATGTGTTGAATCGATTTGTAGCCTAGACCTTATTGTGTTGAGGAAATCTCACAATGTCGTACTTCTTTATTTTCACTATCTTCCTTAAAAAGCCATTTTAGAATAACACCCTCTTCTATTTCATTTGCCAGGGAAGTAGAAGATTGTATAAAAAGACCATCATATATGATATTCAAAGTTGAAGTCTTTGTTTTCATAGCCTCTAATGGTTTGCCCAACTGTTTTGGCGATGGAGGAAGAGAGACTACTGAATGTACTGGTTCTATTTTGTATCCATCCATGCTAGTATTGGTAATTTTCAATTTCTTTTAAGTCTTTCATCAGGGCTTTTGAACTTTCATTTATAGAGGCTTCTTTATTACGAGGCACAAAGGTATCAACACCTTTTGTCAATGCATTACAGGGGACATTTGTATCAGCAGGAATACTGATCTCAACTCTGTTGTAAGGAAATTTTAAGCATTGATGGTATGTAGATGGAACTGCCTTCATTTCATGAATCCATGACCTGCCCAGTAAGATATTGTATGACAGAGGAAGATCAAGTACCTCGAAAATGACATCTCTTTCTTTTGTTCCCACCTTGATTGGTAATGATACCAGACCTTTAGAGGTCCTTTCCTCTTCATCATAGGCTTTAATTGTTATTTTCTTGACCGGATCAATGACTTTTTCAAAAAATCCTAGTTGTGTAACCAGACTATAAGTACAGATATTCAAACCCATGCCTCCATCTATCAAAACACATTTGATTCTGTGTTTATGGATCATGGCTTCAATGTGCAATGGATGGTTATGTGGATGATTTAGCGAGTTGTCATCTTCTTCAGAGAAGGTCAGATAGTGAGGTGAAGTCAGATGACCCACCATGAATTGAAACCAATAAATGTCTAAATCTTTTGGAACATTAGTGGTGAGCAAGGAATTTTCCAAGATCTCTTTGTGAGAAGAAGAGATTTTTAGTAATTCAAAGATAGAAATTTGAGTGTTTGTGTTTTTCAACTATTCAACAATGCTATATCTAGAGGATGATGATGAAGTTAGCCTTTTAAATTTATCAAATGTTGATTCTTTTTGTTTGTTTGACGAGGCTGGTAGGTTTGACGTTGTTTGAGAAGAAGTTGAAGAACTAGCTCCTTGGAGAGTGACTTTCTTTTGAGAACAGGTGATAGCCTTTGCATAACGTGATTCATTTTGTTTATCTTGGATTATAATCACATTACAATATTCAGATTGGGAAGGCTCAATCATGTTGATGACATTGTCATTGCTGGTATAAGTATAATTTAATTTGGCAACTCCTTTGGTCTTTGAAGAATCACCTTGTTTGTAAACAGGTAATGGATCCTTCAAAGCTTTATGATCAACATTTATCGGGCGATTCCCGACAATAATTTTACCACTGTCTACGAGATCTTGAATCTCATGCTTGAGCTTCATGCAGTTATTTGTGTTATGACCTTTATTCCAATGGTAGTCGTAGTATTCATTTTCTCTCCACCATTTTTCTTTGACTTTCGGATCATATGGCCTAGAATTATCTAGTAATGTTATCAGGTTGTTTGCCAATAAAGTTTTGAAATTGGATTCGTATTATTCTTCAAGAGGAGTGAATTTGCATCTAGGTTTCAAAAGCCAAGGTTTCTCTTTGAAACACTCTTTTGCTTTCTTTAGATGATTTTCTGCTGCAGTTTCAGCTACTTTGAGTGCTTGTGTGCCACTAGCCAAGTTGAATATCATGGGCTTTGAGTTGGTTTTAACAATGTCTACTAATTTGTCATTAACAATGTTCTTATTGTTGTCTTTTCCATACTTCCAATACTTGTTCTTCTCTTTAGAGCTAGATCCTGGTTGTGTTTCTTTCCAAGGCATGATATCTCCTTTCTTTATAAGCACATCTTCCATTCGGATAGCATTATCTACCATTTTGTTAAATGATGAGTGTACTTGCATTTGGATACTATATTTCAATTCAGGTACCCGATTATTGACAAATATATCCATTTTCTCAGCATCTAGGATAGGTCATGATTACCTAGAGAACATCTTTCTCCAACATTGGAGGAAAGTAAGAAAATGCTCCCTCGTTTTCTGTTTGGTATTGCAAAGTTCGATCATAGTAATAGGATGTCGAATGTTGTAGGAGTATTGTTGTAAAAATAGTTGGATTAGTTCTTCAAAACTTTTTATCCCCTTAGGTGGACTTGAGAACCATTCCATAGCTTGTCCTCCCAAACTCCTAAAAAAAAAGGCACATGAGATATGTTTGATCGTGCATGAACTTCATGCAGGCAGCAAAAAATTCTCTAACATGATCTTGAGGATCTGAGGTACCATCATATTTATCAAATTTTGGAATCTCAACTCGTGAAGGGAATGGAGGCATGTATAGGTTTTTGTCAAATGGAAATGGGCATATTGTCTCCAAAGAATATTGTTTTGGGGATTTATCCTTGTTTTTCAGTTCTGTGATCTCAGTCCGTAAAGCTAGTAATTGTCTCTGGACCATTATTATAGGTGATTCTTCCTTTTTAGGGATGAGAGTTTGAGCATCATATCCAGTAGGAATTTTGGCGCCTTGTTTTGCTAGTTCTAGAAAATAGTCTTCTTTTTCCCTAGCCATGATAGCCTTCGTCATTTTTTGGAAATCTTTATCCTTTTGACATTTATGAATATCTTTTTCTAGAGGTTTAGAATCTTCAGCTTCACTTGATGAGGAATCATTATCGGTTTCATGAATACTAAGGTTGTCTTCAACATTTTGTTCTGTTCTAGGTATAGTGGGAGATACAGGCTCATCATAAACTGGTATCTCTGATGATGAAGGTTTGTCAGTTAGGGGATCCTCTTCAAAAAATGGATTATCTTTATATGAAAAGGGTTGCCCTTTGCCTTTGGCATATTTCTTACGAGAACTCTTGGTTTGAATAGGCATTTTTATTGATTGGTGTGACCTAAAGCTATTAGTGATGCAGAAGTCAAGATCAAATTTAGAGCTAGTTGTTCAGTTAACGTATTGTTTGAGAGAAGCAACTAAGATTTAGTCTGGTTTCAGGAATGATCTATCTTGTATAAGACATTTATCTAAGTTGATCTGAGAGAAGTGACTAAGACTCGGTCTGGTTTTAGGAAAGATCTATCCTGTATAAGACGTTTATCTAAGTGAATTAGGTTTGATATGTAATTGATTAAACTAGCTAAAAGATGACCGAAAAAATCATGCAACACAAATGGTAGAGGTACAATGTTTTGATCTGTTTATGCTCAAGATGATAATAACCAGTTTTATGCTCGCTATAGACTGTTTTAGGCAATTTTGACTATTCTGGACTGACAAAATTAGAGATTCGTATGATAGGTTTCTCAGGACCAAATGACAATTCAAAAGCTTCAGGATGACAACAACAATGTTTCGTATGAGTTGCTGCCTTGTACCGTACGATAGATGGGTATGTCTAGAAGGACAGACTGATCAATGCAATGTTTTATCATACGACACAGGATGTAAGGTGAAAAGACAACTCTCAGAACCAGATGAATGACAATTAGGATTCATACAACACATGATTGAAGATGAAATGACAGACTATTAGAACTGATGGAATCTTGTACAACACATGATATGAAACCAGACGATAAATCAGAGGAATCGTACGACTGTTTGCTAGACAGAGGAAAATTTATGAGTTTTCAACGACTAAGTATAACCAGATTTGAGATGGACTGTGTTTTGATCACTGACTGACGATAAGCAGTTTAGAGGTGGACTGAGTTTTTGATAGCTAAGGTATACTAGTTTGTGACACAGACAAAGTTTTGACTAGTTTTGGACAGAGTTTCAACCGGGATAGACTAGTTTTGGACAAAGTTTGAACTTGGATAGACTAGTTTTGGACAGAGTCTCGACTGGGATATTATAGTTTTGGACATAGTCTTGACTGGCATACACTAGTTTTGGACACAAACAAAGTTTTCGATCACTTAGTTGTTTCTTGTTTTCTCTAGTTTTGGTATTTCAGTTTTAGTTTCATGAATGAAAACATAGAAAAAACGTAATATGAATAATAACTCCAATCACAACATGCAAACCCTACAGAAATTGGTGAGAGAAGAAAACCTTTTCTTGTAGACTCAGGTACACACCCAATAGCTAATCAGAATATGGCTGCTGAGTCTCACGTAGTGGATTCTCAACGTCGTATTAGCCAACTCCAAATGCTAATGGGGGCACACAATGAAAATTGGGAGAGTTACTATCTCTCTTGCACAAAGATTATCCCCCCTTTCGGAGGTGAATCGGGTAGCTTCAAATTTGAATTGGAACTAGTAAGGGGTCTGTTTGCCGCGTCGAGGTATAAACTCAATTAAGAGGTTTCCCAACCTTGAAAACCAAGGTTTAATATACCCGAGGGTACATAGGAGAGCTATTCCCGAGCACTGTCGTTGACTTGATTTTCATCAAACCACGTTTATTTTATAGTGGGTTGGATTACTTGGCGTTTAACTATTCCCCCTTGGGTCGTTCCCCTCACACTGGCCGTAAAGGCTTTAAGAGTTATTAGCTCCTCAGGAGGGCATGCCCGCTAAAGATGTACAAATCTCAAACTTAAAGAAAATGCCTCAAGGGTCTAGATTTTTGATTGTCTATGCAGACAAGAGTATACTCTCCTACCTCTCAAAATTTACTTGAAATACAAAATACACATTTATTCTTTAACCAGATAGAAAGTTAGGTTCCTAGAAATGAATTTAAAGAATACATGATGTTTGGTCGCTTCTTCTCACGCAACCTGCAAAGACAACAAATCAGTAGTCATATTATCTTGTGTGACAAGCATATTGTTCGACAAGCCTTCTGCAAAAAAATTGATTAGTCTAGGAAAAATTCTCAGATAGACAGATAAATAGCTAGGATCAGTCGCCAGTATAATCAAAACTGAATGAGAAAATTGAAGAATGAAATTTGCTTTTTAACCAGAAAAATACAGAATCGTATGACAATTCTTACCAGATCGTACGACAATTCTTACCAGATCGTACGACACCTGCAGTTTGTCATTTAGGCATATGAGAAGTGTCGTATGACAAATCACAGAAACTATACGGACGGAAATCCGAAAAGTCAAAAAATCCAAAAAAAAAAAAAAGCAGTCAGTCTTGGAGGCTGAAAAATGTAGTCTTTTGCTCCACGGTGGGCACCAAAAATGTGTGCGTGAAAATGTGGAATAAGTTTGATAGCTACAGGCACAACACTTCAATTAAGCCATTACATGTATGGTTAGATAGATATAAGCATGAATAATAAAACTATAACAAATCGACCAATTGCCTTCTAAAAGATGCGAGTATAAGATTGCTCTCAGATTTTTATAAGCAATACCAGTGACTAGACTACACCAAGATGAAGGATTGAATCTATATGAGCATGATATTAAGCTATATGGATGCAAGATGGATGAATAATTCAAGCAATAGTGAATTCAAGCAATATGGATTCAAGCAATAATGAAATAAACTAAATATGTAATAATCTCAAAAAAGCAAGCACAAGATCTTCAATGACTCCAGAGCAAAAATCAGCATAATAAAAATCTCCAAGGTGTTTCTCAAATATTTCTGGGGTGATTTGAATGAGAGTTGAAAGTTGAATTTATCGAAAATTCACAAGAGAGATC
Organism: Cryptomeria japonica; assembly: GCF_030272615.1. NCBI lineage: Eukaryota > Viridiplantae > Streptophyta > Pinopsida > Cupressales > Cupressaceae > Cryptomeria > Cryptomeria japonica. The sequence continues at coordinate 533,167,729 of NC_081415.1, forward strand.
AAGAAAAAACACAATTTAGAATTAATTGAAATAATTGAGAAACCAGGTTCAGTTAACCTTGAGATAGATTCCAATTATAATTTAATTGAATTGCATTCAGATAATAAGTTCAAGTTGCATTAGAAATAAGAATTAATTAATTCCATGCACTTGTGATAAAAATAGATAATTCTTTGATTTATTCAAGAAAAGAGTCTTTTCAATGCAACTGGACTTCTTTTTCTCAAAAGATGGGAGTTCCAATTTTAGAGAATGATTAATAATTCAATTAATTGCTTTTTTGATTTCAAGTTCTCAATTTAGAAAAAGAAATAATATCTCAAGTTTGATTTCTCTTTCAATTCTTTTATTCTATTTTCAATTTAACTCTTGCTTTGTGATTAATTCTTCTTTTGTAATAAATTAATTCCGTTTTATGCATGATTAAATGACAAATTTATTAATTAATTAAATATGCTAGGATATTTAATAAATTAAATAGGATGCAAAATGAGATGCTAAATTAAATGCCACCTAAACCTAGTCACTGGATTTAAAATGCTTAAGTTTCATCACTGAGCATAACAAACATAACATGCAGATTAGAGTTCCTTTCTTTTCATGTGCAATATTAATTATCTTGTCCACAATGACCTTTTTTTCGTGCATATCCTTGGACAGATTTCTTTGGGACCCAGATTGCATGATAAAGAAATTCCCTCAAAACAGACAAAGAAATGATTTGAACCTCCCTGTAGCATACAAATAAGCGGAGTCGAGGTATGTGTGGCGATTTCACCTTGATGTGAAGGCTCTTATCATAGACACCCAACTTATTAGATGTTTCTGGATCATCAAAATCATTCCTACAAGCAGAAAATAAAGAAAATATTATGCCCCCAATCCTTGCTTCTCTTAGTCAAGATGGACTTCCTCGAGTTACTCAGAAGGATAATAATCGAAAATCAATATAAAAGACAACATACAAAGAAATTTTTTCATGAATAGCTCAAACTATTTAATGATCGTTTTCCGTTATGTTGTTTTGCTTGTGTACTAAGTGATAAAAGTCTTCGGTAGTTAGGAGACAGGTGACTGACTCAAAGTGGATGACTAGGTTTCACTGACAGAAAGATGACTTGGTTGATACTACTTAGGACATGTAAATTGCTTTGTCGATTAACCTAAGACTAGGACATTAATCAATTTCAAGCCATGGGGGTTCTAACGAACCAAGATGTCACAAAAGTGACTGAAATATTTGTACAAGCAATAATAAAGATGCATGAAAGTAGGAAATGCCAACATTGCGTTGATAGATGGAGCGTTGAGTACAAGAGGCGCCTATTTGCCAGGTTTTCACCTACTTGGCAGAGATTCATTTTTTTTTACCAAGGTGCCTGTTTACCAGGTTCTCACTAGGGCATTTTTTTCTTTTTCTCTTTTTTTTTCTTTCTTTTTTTCAGCTGTATAGGTTGCTCGGAGTAGAGAATGCTAAGTGAAGAATTTATTCAAATGGATTGTGTTAATCGGTTCACGGAGCTGTTCTCCTTCCGAAGTTGAGAGCTGATAGGAACCAGAGCCAAATACTACAGTAATGATGTAGGGACCCAGCCAGTTGGGTTCAAACTTCCCTTTGTTGTCTCGAAACTGTTGATTTTTATGATTTTCTCTCAGAACTAGGTCACCAACCCGAAATTCTCTTTGTCAAACCTTCTTGTTATATCCTCTAGACATTCTCTTTTGATACACTCTAAGATGATCAAACATCACTTGCCGACAGTCATCCAGCAATTCGAGTTCTTACAATCTAGATATCCTATAGTCTTCATCAGTAACACGACCTTGCAAAGAAACTCTTAGAGATGGTATTTCTACTTCAGTAGGTAATACTTCTTCAGACCCATACACCAAAGAAAAAGGTGTAGCCCCAGTAGGTGTTCTGATAATTGTCTTGTAAGCCCATAATGCAGGATTGAGCTGCAGATGCCAATCCTTCCCATATTTGTTTATTGTTCTATGTAAGATAGTCAACAATTTTTTGTTAGATGCCTCAACTTGTCCATTACCTTGAGGGTAATATAAAGATGACCAGTGTTGTCTAATTTTGAATTTCTCACAAAGCTCGTCCAGATCTTTATTCTTGAATTGTCCTCCATTGTTAGTCACGATGGATGAAGGTATCCCATACCTACAAATGATATGATTTAGAATGAACAGAGCTGCTTGTTTACTGGTTGCTTTGATGAGAAAAATTGCTTCTACCCACTTAGTGAAGTACCCAGTGGCAGTTATGATAAACTTGTGTTTGTTGGATGATGCAGGATAGATCTGACCAATAAGATCAAAGGTCCATGGCTGGAAAGGCCAATGTGTGATGAAGGGTATGAGATCCCTTGCTGGAGCATGTATGAGATTTCCATGTAGCTGACAATTTTCACAACTTTTAGAAAAATTTATAGCGTCCTTAGCCAGCCCTTAGTAGTTTTCGAGCTAAAGTAAAACCATTCAAATGAGATCCACAAATACCTTCATGGACTTCCAATAATGCACGTTTAGACTCTTCAGTTTCTAGACACCTAAGCAATGTACCGTCCAAATTTAGTCTAAAAAAATTGCTAGCAATGATGACATACCGTGAAGCATTTTGGGTTAAGTTCCTTTTCTCATTACGGGTAAGATTTTTTGGAATAATTTGGTCATGCAGATAAGAGTAAATGTGGTTATATCGAGATGAGTCATGTCCAATAATAGAACAGACTATCTGGGACTTAGGAGAGTCATAGGTAGGGTAATGTAACTCTTCCACTAGGAATTCAAAGAGAAAATTAGATTACTGTAACTCAGGTATAGATGCCAAGATGGCCATAGCATCTGCTGCTCTGTTTGCTGATCTGGGAATCTGCCGGAATGATACAAAAGTAAAATCCTTCTTCAGATCATCAACCATTCTCTTATAAGGCATCAGTTTCTCATCTCGAGTCTGATATGTATCATTGATTTTCTTTATAATTAGTTGAGAATCTCCATAGATATGTAGCTCTAGAACCTTGCATTCAATAGCTAGCTTGATCTCATTTACCAAAGCTTCATACTCTGCAATGTTGTTTGTGCAAGGGAAAAGAATCTTGTAAGCCTTCGGGATTGAATATTTTTGAGGAGTAATAAATAGTATTCCAACACCGAAACCATTTTGGGTGAAAGATCCATCAAAGAACATCTTCCATGATTGTTGAGTAAGGTGCATTATTGATTCATCTGGAAATTCTATATGCAGCAGTTGAGTGACTTCAAGTGGAGCTTCGGCGATTTGATCTGCAATTACTTGTCCTTTGATGACTTTGCGTTCCACATATTCAATATCAAACTCTATAAATACCGTGACCCATTTTGCCAATTTTCTGGTGAGTGTTTCTTTATTGAGAAGATAGTTGAGCAGATCAATCTTAGCTACTAGCTTGATGGAATGTGCCAACATGTAGTGTCTCAATTTTTGTGATGCAAAGACTAATGCCAAGCATGCTTTTTCTATTATAGTGTAGTTCATTTCATAAGACACCAATGTTTTGCTGATGTAATATATAGCTCTCTCTTTTTTATTTTCATCCCGTTGTGCCATAAGTGCCCCCAATGATGAATTAGTACCTGATATGTATAAGATCAATGGTTTGCCCTGAATTGGTGGCATCAGTATTGGTGGAGGTGACATGTACTCTTTGATCTCCTAAAGGTGTTGTTCACATTCTCAATCCTAGTTGTATATTACTCCTCTCCTCAATACTTTTGTGAAAGGTTGAGCTTTGTCTACCAGCTGAGAAATGAAGCATCTGATTGATTGGAGATGTCCTTGTAAACTTCTCATTTGACTGATGTTCTTCAGAGGCGGCATTTCCATTATAGCTTGGACCTTCTCAGGATCAACTTGGATTCCCTTCTTTGAAATAATGTAGCCAAGTAGTTTACCAGATGTCACTCCGAATGCACACTTATTTGGATTTAGTCAGAGTTTGAATTTTTCCATTTTATCTAGTATAGGGCCTAGCTCTTGAATATGCGTGGATCTCTTCATAGTCTTTACTAAAGTTTCATCAACATAGTCTTCCATATTCTTATGCATCCTATCATTAAATATAGTAGTTACCTCTCTTTGGTAAGTTTCTCCTGTGTTCTTCAGCCCAAATGGCATGACATTCTAGAAAAAGGTTCCCCATGCATAGGTGAAAGTTTTATTTTCTTGATCTCCAGGAGCTATTTTGATCTGATTATAACTAGAGAATCCCTCCATTAGTGAGTACCTTTCATACCTAGCAGTCATATCGACTATCATATCAATGTTTGGTAATGGAAAGTCATCCTTCAGACAAGCTTTGTTGAGATCTCTGAAGTTTGTGCAAACCCTAATAGATTTGTTTGCCTTTGACACAGGTACTATGTTTGAAATCCATTCTGCATAGTCTATAGCTCTGATAAATACATCCTTTAACAATTTTTCTAGCTCAACTTTGACTAGTAGTGCCACGTGAGGGTGCATCTTACGAAGTTTTTTCTTGACTAGTTTAACTTCTGGTGTGATAGAAAGATGATGCATGACAAGATCAAGATCTAGGCCTTGCATATCAGATTATGTCCATGCGAAATTGATCTTCTTTTCTGAAAAGAGTTGAGTGAAATCTTTCAATTCTTTCGCTGATAATGATTGAGTTACATGAATGATGTGTGGTGTCTCTTGACTCCCAATGTTCATTGGCTGAGTTGGCTCGATCAATATAGAAGACCTCTCCTAGAAGTGACTTGGTAGTATATCAAGTATCTTACCTTTAGGCACCTCAGAGAGGTTTTCACCCTTAGGTACGTCCTTTATTTTCTCTTTTTTAGATTCTGACACCGCCACAATGTGGTTTTCACAATCAGATCTTTTATTTTTATTTTTCTGATATTTGCGACTAAGATACTTGATATCTATTTCAGTCATGTTTTCACTCTATTCGCTGGTGGAAGAGTACATCGGTTCAACTGCGTTTAGGTAATAAGCTAGTGTGTAGTGATTGGCAAAAGTAGGTACATTCATGGGTTGGTCTTGTAGACTACAGTCAATAATTCAATATGTACCAAGGATAGAGTGTGGACGGGTTGGAGGGAGTTCACAATATTATCATCACAACTGCGGATCAAAAAGTTGAGTTCCAGAAGGATACCTTGTGTAAATGTCTCGAGACCAAGAAAAGTCAGAACATGATTATTAAAGTGCACATTAATATTTAGTTGACCTAATCCAATAGACCTAGTTGTAGCATCATTCTCTATGCCAGGATGACCTTCATATCGAGGTTTGACAATAACAATATCAGTAGACAAATTCTTGCCATTTATATCAGAGGATTCAGAGTTTGATGCTGAGTAGATATTGTCATAAACAGGACTATTTTCAGAGTCCTCAGAGTCATTGGATGAAGTTTTTGAGTCTTCTTCAAGTGGTTGAATGAATGTATGTATGGTATCAACACCAAAATCTTTAATGCTGCAAGTTCCTTTAATATTTTTCTCATTTAGCATTTGTATCTGACACACCTGTTGACATGATCTTGATGGTTCTATGACCCCCTGTCGTCTACTCCATTCAGCTTCCTTTGGACTGAAGACTAGTTCTGCTTCTGTAGCTTCCAATTCTTCTTGTGTAATCCCATACCTGATTTTCTCTATCTTTTAGAGGGGTATATAATGGATGAAAAATTTTCTGGTATTCTTCTTTCCTTCAGCCCTTGTTCATAGTCTGCTTGTCTTTTTAGTCTGATTTCATGTATCTCCTTTTCTAGCTTTAAGCGCATCAACTCTTGAGTATCATTTGTGATACTGCTAGACTCTTCTGCAGTTTCTATACTAGATGTATCTGAGAGGTGGTATGGACCCCATTCATACTCATTTAAGTCAGTCTCTGAATTGTCTACTTGCTACCTACCAGTGTATGTGACTGGAACTTTTAGTGGTACAAAAAATTCTCCGATTCTTTCTACTTCGTCTCTTATATCTTCTGGGACTTCAACTCCTTGTATTGTTGTAGCCGACACCATTGGAGCTTGAGTGCTGACTGTTTCTTCTTTCTTGATTGCTGGGAGTATATCAAGTATCTCACCTTTAGGCACCTCAGAGAGGTTTTCACCCTTAGGTACGTCCTTTATTTTCTCTTTTTTAGATTTTGACACCGCCACAATGTGGTTTTTCGCAATTAGATCTTTTATTTTTATTTTTCTGATTTTTGCGACTAAGATACTTGATATCTATTTCAGTCATGTTTTCACTCTGTTCACTGGTGGAAGAGTACATGGGTTGAACTGCGTTTATGTAATAAGCTAGTGTGTAGTTATTGGCAAAAGTAGGTACATTCATGGGTTGGTCTTGTAGACTACAGTCAATTAATTGAAGATGTACCAAGGATAGAGTGTGGACAGGTTCAAGGGAGTTCACAGTATTGTCATCACAACTACAGATTGAAAAGTCAAGTTCCAGAAGGATACCTTGCATAAATGTCTTGAGACCAGGAAAAGTCAAAACATGATTATTAAAGTGCACGTTAATATTTAGTTGATCTAATCCAATAGACCTAGTTGACCTAATCCAATAGACCTAGTTGAGCAGAAGTTGAAGAACTAGCTCCTTGGAGAGTGATTTTCTTTTGAGAACGGGTGATAGCCTTTGCATATCGTGATTCATTTTGTTTATCTTGGATTATAATCACATTGTAATATTCAGATTGGGAAGGCTCAATCATGTTGATGACATTTTCATTGCTGGTATAAGTATAATTTACTTTGGCACCTCCTTTGGTCTTTGAAGAATCACCTTGTTTGTAAATAGGTAAGGGATCCTTAAAAGCTTTATGATCAACATTTGTCGGGTGATTTCTAACAACAATTTTACCAGCGTATACGAGATCCTGAACCTCATACTTGAGCTTCATGTAGTTATTTGTGTTATGACCTTTATTCGAATGGTAGTTGCAGTATTCATTTTCTCTCCACAATTTTTCTTTGACTTCCGGATCATATGGCCGAGAATTATCTGGTAATGTTATCAGGTTGTTTGCTTGAAAGTGGATTCGTATGATTCTTCCAGAGGAGTGAATTTGCAATTTGCGTCTAGGGTTCGAAAGCCAAGGTTTCTCTTTGAACCACTCTTTTGGTTTCTTTAGAGGATTTTCTGCTGCGGTTTCGGCTGCTTTGATTGCTTGTGTGCCACTAGCCAAGTTGAATATCATGGGCTTTGAGTTGGTTTTAATAGTGTCTACTACTCTATCATTAACAACATTCTTATTGTTGTCTTTGCCATACTTCCAATACTTGTTCTTCTCTTTAGAGCTAGATCTTGGTTGTGTTTCTTTCCAAGGCATGATATCTCCTTTCTTTATAAGCACATCTTCCATTCGAATAGCATTATCTACCATTTTGTTAAATGATGAGTGTACTTGCATTTGGATACTATATTTCAATTCAGGGACCAGATTATTGACGAATATATCCATTTTCTCAGCATCTGGGATAGGCTGTGAATACCTAGAGAACATCTTTCTCCTACATTGGAGGAAAGTGAGAAAAGGCTCCCTTGTTTTCTATTTGGTATTACAAAGTTTGATCATAGTAATAGGATGTCGAATGCTATAGGAGTATTGTTGTAAAAATAGTTGGATTAGTTCTTCAAAAGTTTTTATCCCCTTAGGTGGACTTGAGAACCATTCCATAGGTTGTCCTCCCATACACCTCAGAAAAAAGGTGCATGAGATACGTTTGATCGTGCATGAACTCTGTGCAGGCAACAAAAAATTCTCTGACATGATCTTGAGGATTTGAGGTACCATCATATTTATCAAATTTTGGAATCTCAACTCGTGAACGGAATGGAGGCATGTATAGGTTTTTGTCAAATGGAAATGGGCATATTGTCTCCAAAGAATATTGTTTTGGGGATTTATCCTTGTTTTTCAGTTCTGTGATCTCAGTCCGTAAAGCTAGTAATTGTCTCTGGACCATTATTATAGGTGATTCTTCCTTTTTAGGGACAAGAGTTTGAGCATCATATCCAGTAGGAAGTTTGGCGCCTTGTTTTGCTAGTTCTAGAAAATAGTCTTCTTTTTCCCTAGCCATGATAGCCTTCGTCATTTTTTGGAAATCTTTATCCTTTTGACATTTATGAATATCTTTTTCTAGAGGTTTAGAATCTTCAGCTTCACTTGATGAGGAATCATTATCGGTTTCATGAATGCTAAGGTTGTCTTCAACATTTTGTTCTGTTCTAGGTATAGGGGGAGATACAGGCTCATCATAAACTAGTATCTCTGATGATGAAGGTTTGTCAGTTAGGGGATCCTCTTCGAAAAATGGATTATCTTTATATGAAAAGGGTTTCCCTTTGCCTTTGGCATATTTCTTATGAGAACTCTTGGTTTGAATAGGCATTTTTATTGATTGGTGTGACCTAAAGCTATTAGTGATGCAGAAGTCAAGATCAAATTTAGAGCTAGTTGTTTAGTTAACGTATTGTTTGAGAGAAGAAACTAAGATTTAGTCTGGTTTCAGGAACGATCTATCCTGTATAAGACGTTTATCTAAGTTGATCTGAGAGAAGTGATTAAGACTCAGTCTGGTTTCAGGAAAGATCTATCCTGTATAAGATGTTTATCTAAGTGACTTATGTTTGATATGTAATTGATTGAACTAGCTGAAAGATGATCGACAAAATCGTGCAACATAAATGGCAGAGGTACACTGTTTTGATCTATTTATTGTCAAGATGATGATAACTAGTTTTATGCTTGTTGTAGACTATTTTAGGTAAGTTTGACCGTTCTAGAATGACAAAATTAGAGATTCGTACGACAAGTTTCTCAGGATCGGACGACAATTCAAAAGCTTCAGGATGACAACAACAATGTTTCGTATGAGTTGCTGCCTTGTACTGTACGACAGATGGGTATGTCTAGAATGACAGACTGATCAATGCAATGTTTTATCATATGACACAAGATGTCAGGTGAAATGACAACTCTCAGAACTGAACGATTAACAATTAAGATTCATACAACATAGGATTGAAGATGGAACGACAGACTATTAGAACTGATGGAATCTCGTACAACACAAGATATGAAACCAAATGATAAATCAGAGAATCGTACGACTGTTTGCTGGACATAGGCAAATTTCTGAGTTTTCAATGATTGAGTATAACCAGATTTGAGATGGACTGGGTTTTGATCGCTGACTGACGATAAGCAGTTTAGAGGTGGACTGAGTTCTTGATAGCTAAGGTATACTAGTTTGTGACACAGACCAAGTTTTGACTAGTTTTGGACAGAGTTTCAACTAGGATAGACTAGTTTTGGACATAGTTTGAACTGGGATAGACTAGTTTTGGATAGAGTCTCGACTGGGATAGACTAGTTTTGGACATAGTCTCAACTGGGATAGACTAGTTTTGGACACAAACAAAGTTTTCTATCACTGAGTTGTTTCTTGTTTTCTCTAGTTTTGGTATTTCAGTTTCAGTTTCAGGGATGAAAACACAAACAAGTAATATGAATAATAACTTTAATCACAACATGCAAACCCTACAGAAATTGGTGAGAGAAGAAAACCTTTGGTTGTAGACTCAGGTACACATCCAATAGCTAATAAGAATATGACCACTGAGTCTCATGCAATGGATTCTCAACGTCGTATTAGCCGACTCCAAATGCTAATGGGGGCACAAAATGACAAGTATCTTGGGAGAGTTACTATCTCTCTTGCATAAAGATTATCCCCCCTTTTGGAGGTGAACCAGGTAGCTTCTAATTTGAATTGGAACTAGTAAGGGGTCTGTTCGGTGCGTTGAGGTATAAAATAAATTAAGAGGTGTCCCAACCTTGAAAACCAAGGTTTAATATACCCGAGGGTACATAGGAGAGCTATTCCCGAGCACTATTGTTGACTTGAGTTTCATCAAACCACTTTTATTTTATAGTGGGTTGGATTACTTGGCATTTATCCATTCCCACTTGGGTCGTTCCCCTCACACCGACCGTAAAGGCTTTAAGAGTTATTAGCTCCTCGAGAGGGCAGGCCCGCTAAAGATGTACAAATCTCAAACTTAAAGAAAATGCCTCAAGGGTCTGGATTTCTGATTGTCTATGTAGACAAGAGCATACTCTCCTACCTCTGAAAATTTACTTAAAATACAAAATACAGATTTGTTCTTTAACTAGATAGCAAGTTAGGTTCCTAGAAATGAATTTAAAGCATACACGATGTTTGGTCGATTCTTCTCAGGCAACCTGCAAAGACAACGAATCAGTAGTCATATTGTCTTTGTGCGACAAGCATATTCTTCGACAAGCATTCTACAAAAAAATTGATTAGGCTATGAAAAATTCTCAGATAGACAGATAAACTGTCAGGGTCAGTTGTCAGTATAATCAAAATTGAATGAGAAAATTGAAAAATGAAATTTGCTTTTTAACTAGAAAAATACAGAATCGTACGACAATTATTACCAGATCGTACGACACCTACAATTTGTCATTTGGGCATATGGGAAGTGTCGTATGACAAATCACGGAAACTGTACAGACGAAAATCCAAAAAGTCAGAAAATCCGAAAAAAATAAAAATAAGCATTTAGTTTTGGAGGCCAAAAAATATAGTCTTTTGCCCCATGGTGGGTGCCAAAAATGTGTGTGTGAAAAAGTGGAATAAGTTTGATAGCTGCAGGCACAACACTTCAATTAAGTCATTACATGTATGGTTAGATAGATATAAGCATGAATAATAAAACCATCACAAATCGACCAATTGCCTTCTAAAAGATGCGAGTATAAGATTGCTCTCAGATTTTTATAAGCAATACTAGTAATTAAACTACACCAAGACGAAGGATTGAATCTATATGAGCATGATATTAAGGTATATGGATGCAAGATGGATGAATAATCCAAGCAATAGTGAATTCAAGCAATATGGATTCAAGCAATAATGAAATAAACTAAATATGTAATAATCTCAAAAAAGCAAGCACAAGATCTTCAATGACTCCAGAGCAAAAATCAACATAATAATAATCTCCAAGGTGTTTCTCAATGTAATGCCCCGCCAGGAAACCCCTAAGGGTTTAAGTTAAAAACACTCAATTAGAGTGTAAATTTTTTATTTTTTTAAAAATAATTATTAAGAGCGTTAATGAAAAGTTACATCATTAAGATAGTTTGAAGTTAACTCAGTTCATAATTAGACACGACATTGAAATACATTGGAGTTATCTGTCAACTTAGACATCACAGCGGAAGGCTCAAACAATCCTAAGGAGTTTCCTAACGCGATTACATAACCTTACACCTAACTCAACTTGCGTCATTAGATCCATTAATTCTGGATATCTTAATTACGAGATATTGCATAGATCTTGATTTTATATGTGTCCAATGGTTTGACATCTTATAATTTTAGGAACCGTTCAATTGCTTTGGTTGATGAGGAGACCATCGAGAGGTTAATTACTCAAAGCACTTTAATTCATAATTTCATTAGGAGGTCTCCAAATGGGTTCAAGCATTTTAAATGTAACCAAGTTCATTCATTAGAGTTTTGAAATAACCATCTACACTTGACATCATCCTTTAATGCTATAAGTATGCCTAACGAGATTCATTCTTTTAGGGTTAAGCTACGATTAGTTAAACGAGGATTCCTTCATTTGATTTTAAAATATTCACCCTCGTTTGATATCCTTCTTAAATATTAAAAGCATGGTTGATAAGAGAAATTCATTCCTTAAAGATTAACTACAGTTAATAGAATGAGATTCCCTTCATTAGATTTCGTGCATAGCCAACTGATGAGTTGAAGTTCTATTATGAAAGGTATAATGTGAGTAGCCATGGGAATTCATTTGAAGTTTTAAAATAATACTACTAGATGGCTAGAACCATTACGTTGAAAATGTAATTGGGCCACAAGAGTTCATCCCTTAACTTCAAGATATAGTTAGCAAGATAATATTTAACATTTCAAGATTGGAGTATAAGTTCCAAGAGATGTTCCATTAGGATTGAATTACATTTATCTTGTTGCATATCATTTTTTTTTTGTTAAATGAAATTAATAGGAGAGAGATACTTTTACTAAGATTTAATGTATAAACAACTAATCAATTATTTCCCATTCTAGTTCAATTTTAGCAAACATGAGGGATTCCTTTTATAAGGATTAAAATATGGATATCTAATTGAGCTCACCCAATTATAAAATGAATCTGGTGAGGATTATTGGTTATAATTACAACATGAATTATTAAGTATATTCATCCAATTATACAACATGGATACCCAGTTGAGTCCACACGATTATCAAATTAATCTAGTGAGGATTATTGTTAAGAGTAAAACGTGAAATAACTTAACAAATTCATCCTATGTAATGAAACATAATTGACATGGCGTGTTTTTCATTCACTAAGGTAAAAAGATAGATGTTTATATGATGTTCAACCTTTTAATCTCAATCTGGGAATTGTGACATAAGTTTTAACTTTGTTTTCCCTTTTACATTTGTAGACACTCAAAATTGTCATGTCTAATTAAATAAATATTTTATTTATTTAATTATCTAAGCCTAATTCTTCTATTAATTAAATAAATCTTTATTTATTTAATTAATTCATTTATCCTCTTCTAGCCTTATTTCTCATTTAAATAAATACATTTATTTATTTAAATTATCCCTTTCCTAAATTAAATAAATATTTTATTTATTTAATTATCCTATTTCTTCTATTAATTAAATAAATCTTTATTTATTTAATTAATTCATTATCTTTTTCTACACATGACACATGTCATTCATCTCTTATTTCCTACACTACCTACCTCTTTCATTATTTTGGTATTTCTTATACCTACCCTCTAATCCTAGCCGACCTCTCTTTTTACACCTCTCAATCTAAACCCTCCATTTCTTATTGTGTCTTCTATTTAAGGAGATGCTTTCTTCATTATCAAACCCTAACTACTTGATCAATTGACTACACTACAATTCTACTTGCAACCACATTCCGTTCTTTGTTGAGCTCTTGTGCATACAAAAAATCTGAGAGCAAGCATATCAAACAAGATCAATGGAGATAGGAAGAATGGAGATCAAAACCCTAGTGGACATGTGATGGTATAATCTTTGTGATTTTTTGAGTTATTTTGCATTGTCTTAGGTTATCTTCATATGTTATGGTGGATCTTTGTTCATTGTTAGGCTAGGGTTTGGTGGTTGAATCCATTTTAGTCTTTCAATATTGTTGTTTATTGCTATCCATTTTCACCATACACAACATTCAATCCATTTACATACTTATTAACAAATTAATCCAGTAAAGTAATCTAGCGAGGTTCTTTCCATTATTACTACGTTTAACATTATCAAATTACTTTTTCCACAACTTTAATTACAATATTTAAATATTTTGCCATATTCATAATTTACAACGTTTTATGAACTTAAATAACTACATTTATCCATATGAATAATGTTATGCACTTAATTTTGAATTCATTAAATTTTCACCATACACTTATGCAAGAATACAATCATTCATGATAATTTAAAACATAAAACAAAGCACGCTATAAACATCGCATGACACAGGTATGATCTCGGAGTTCACCCCGGATGGGCTACATCTCCGGGTCTGCTCAACTGCAAGACCCCTCTGGCATTTAATATAGTTAAGATTACAAATTTACATGTCTTTTACAATCTTGCCCTTAGGTGAACACATACACTATTCAACGTCTACCTCGATTGATTATTACATAGTGATCCCTTTTAAAAGCGGGTCAAATTGATTTGTAACCAAAAGAAAACAACATACCTAGAGTCTATTGCTTGACGGTAGCCTAACTAGGGGCTTGACCGACTTATAACCAACCACTATCATGACAAGTCTTGCCATTACATAACCAAATTCTATTATAGAAATTTAAACCTACATAGGCAGAATCCGATAGAGGTATTCGTTTTATCATATTGCCCTGGCTAATAATATCGATACTTCGGTTTACTAGCTAAATTAACTTTTATTTAAAACACTTATTAACCACCATCACTATTTATTCCATATTAATAATGAGTATCAACTCGAGTATAATGTAATCAACATGAAATTAAAAACTGGTGTTAGCGTAAGGATTTACTAAATGTTGCTTCTCGAACTCCAAATATATTATTTACTAATTTGAAATTAAATAAGATAAGATACTGAATTTAAAATTACTTAATATCAAGGCAAACTAGATTCAAATCCCTTAAACTAATTTTTAATTCACTAAATAATCTGAATTCTTTTTTTTATATGTGACATGCATATATCTTTTTTTTTTCTTTTAAAACATATTATATAAAATAATAAACAAATAATAATTAAAAAAAATCAATTAAACTAAACTTTTTTTTTAAGTTTCAAAAAAAAGGGAGGGAGGGAACCCACGTGGCCCCCCCCCCCCCAATGGCAGCCTACGCTACATTTGGTAGCGCTGCTACCAAATGGTAGCAGAGCGCTACCACTGGTAGCGTTGCTACCAGCTGGTAGCAGCTACCAAGGCCCAAACAAAAACAGTTTTTTTTTTTTAAATATTCTTTTTTTTTTAAATATTCTTTTTTTTTAAAATTTATTTTGTTAAAGCCATTAAAATACAGTCTAAAAAAAATAAAAGAAATAACAAGATTCTCAGTGCACTCACACAGCCTGAGACAGAAAGAAAAGAGCATTCTCCAGCAATTTTTATATGTATTTTTTTGAATATCATGAACAAAACACCCCAAATGAAAATGTAAAAAAATAAATCCCCATTTTTACGGTCCTAAAATAGATTTCCAGATTTCTCATAGCAAACAACCAACTGGGGAAGCTGTATTTTTTGAACTCATGAACCAAACAACCAAAACAATGTAAAAACCCTCATTCTCCCATTTTGCATTTACTATTATTATTTTTCTTTCCTTCATTTCTTATTCACAGCCCCATTCTTTTATCAGATTTTTCCAAATAAAATAAACTTCATTATGAGAAAACTATATTTCCTCATCAGGCTGAAACACAAAATCAAACTTCATTCTAAATCAACCAAGCTTAAAAGGAACAACTGCAACTATTCTTCAAAGAAAACACATTCATGAGTAATATTCTCTCTCTTTTTTTTAACAAGAAGTAGAAAGGTAGATTCAAATCCTACCTCATAGTGCAATTCCGGGCATGAATCTTGATGAAGAGTTTCCCCAATCTGCTGCTCCATTCCAAATCCCCCATTTTTCTTCCAAAAAAAAACTCCCAAGCCAAGAACCCCCAAAATGTCTCCAAAACTAGGTTAAAAAGAAAAAGCCCTAATTTTGCCCTAATTTTTAATTTCGAAATTAGGCATTTGTTTTTAAAATAAAAATGAATGAAAATCCCAAATGGAAGTCATTCATTACCATTATTTATTAATCTTATATGTTTTCCCTTATTAAAATTAAAATGCTTCTTTTTCTTATTGAGTTTTAAATTTTTAATTCCTAAGTATTAATTTTAGAGCTACTTTTATATTTCGGAACTATTGACCCGGGGTAAGGCATTTGATTAATTTAATTTTCTAAAAGTCAAACTTTTATACTTTATCGACTTTACAAGTAAAAAGAAAATAATCTCGTTTAATAATAATAATTTACCCCTTTCTCTTCCAAAATGCGAAAATGAGTAATTTATTTCTATTTCTCAATTGACTTTTAAAATTTTTCCTTTCTAAAACGCATAACTCAATAAAATCGTAGTTATTAAAATTAACTATTAAATTAACTCGCTACAACATAATAAAGCGTCATTTTTAAATAAATGACTAATCTAATGCAAGAGTCTTGTTTCTTCTAATTTCTCGACTATAAATGCATAAATGTTACAAATGCATAAATGAGCACACTAACCCCAGTTAAATACCATAAGCTTGCTACAATAACAATTTAAAACAATCTCTTTAAATTAATGATTAATCATATAAAGAAACTATCTATTTAAATTTCCATATCTCTAATGTGTACGTTTAATCATAATTTTAAATTTAATACTTAGGATAACAAACCTCACTTACCTCGCACAAGGCATGCAAATCGAGGAAGTCCTCCAAATCTCTCGACACGCATCTCAATGAAAGGCAAGTCCCACGAATCCACACACGATGCTCACCTAACCATGGCTAAGGCAAGACGAGAGTTATATGACCACTAAATCCGAATTCAAAAGATGAAGGAGCATACTCAACCTTGCAAATTCCAAAGGAGATGAACCTTGCCCTAAGCGGTGTTGTACCTACAATCCCCTGCACCCATGAATTCATACAAGCATGCATATACATATACATATTCAATGAAGGCGTTAGCTCAAGATTTATCTCAAGGGTTAGGAATCAATTACATTTACACGAAAATCGATGCAAAAGCACAATAATAAGTATGCACAATTTATTTATATTATCTAAACTACACATTGCATATCGGTTAATCTACCATTCAAGAATGCCACATAGGAAGTCAATCAAGGTTAAACGGGTTTTAAAAGTCCGACTAGGGTATGGGCATTACACTCAAATATTTCTAGGGTGATTTGAATGAGAGCTGAAGGTTGAATTTATAAAAAAATCACAAGAGAGATCAAGAAAAAACACAATTTAGAATTAATTGAAATAATTGAGAAACCAGGTTCAGTTAACCTTGAGATAGATTCCAATTATAATTTAATTGAATTGCATTCAGATAAGAAGTTCAAGTTGTATTAGAAATAAGAATTAATTAATTCCATGCACTTGTGATAAAAATAGATAATTCTTTGATTTATTCAAGAAAAGAGTCTTTTCAATGCAACTGAACTTCTTTTTCTCAAAAGACGGGAGTTCCAATTTTAGAAAATGATTAATAATTCAATTAATTGCTTTTCTGATTTCAAGTTCTCAATTTAGAAAAAGAAATAATATCTCAAGTTTGATTTCTCTTTCAATTCTTTTATTCTAATTTCAATTTAACTCTTGCTTTGTGATTAATTCCTCTTTTACAATAAATTAATTCCCTTTTTTGCATGATTAAATGACAAATTTATTAATTAATTAAATATGCTAGGATATTTAATAAATTAAATAGGATAATTGATCAAAAATGATATTCTTGGAATGATTCAATTAATTAAATAAATATTTAATTAATATTGAGTAATTGACTTGCCATGCAATATTTGATGATTAAAGAATTAATTAATGTGCTCAAAATTGATTTAGTTGCCTTTGGTTAGGACCTTGGTGATGTTGTCGAGATTAGGGGCCCATGGTTTAGATGACCAATTTTAGGGTATTACATAAGCCATCATGGTCAAATCTAGTCAAAGGGTCAGTAGGATGTTTAGGATGGATTGGGTAGGTCCTTTAGGATGATTTTACATGTAATTCATCATTGGAAGGCATCCATGTATCAGTTTGGTGTCCAAATGTAAAAGTTGCTAATGTTGTCAAAGTTGTCATTAGGGTGACAACATGTAATTGGGCAAACAACTCACCTCCAATGGTCACTTGGTTTGAATTTCGGTTGGATGGAAGTTTTGAATGACCATATATGTCATTGATGGTCGAGGATGAGGGGTTGATGTTGGTTAGTGGTATTGTGGTGAAGTTTGGAATGTGAATGAATGCAAATAAACCATATTTCTTGTCATTTTCACTGTTCTGACCCTCATAACCTGATTGTACGGATTGATCAAGGAGTGTAATGCATTTGTGTGAGTAGAATAGTGAGTTAGCTTCCATTTTCTTTTGGTTTGGTTCAATGTGGTGATAAATTTTGTGGCATCCATCCGATTTTGTAGAAGTAGGTCAAAAACCCTCGCCTACCTAGGGTTTTGGCTTCACATGGTTTTATCCTGACTTTCCATCCATGGAACCTCATGAAATTTGATGGGAAGTCAGGTAAATGTGTGTATCATAGGATACTAGAGGATTTTAGCAAGGAAAGTACTGGAGGAAGGGCCATTAAAGAACCAGGCATCCTCATGTGATTGGTTCCGGGTGAATGGAAAACAAGTTGGAAGGAAGGGTATGTGGATGGACTAGGCCAAGAAATGGTGGATTTCATGTGTGAAGACCCAAAACAACCATTGGATCAGGAGTATCAATCCAATTTAGTGCAGTTGCTTTGTAAAGTGATCTAATTGCCACATTAGGCCTAATAGGACAATCAATGCTGTTGACCCTTGTTTGTAGGAAAAAGACCCAATTTTTACATATGTTATGTAAGCCCCAAAAGGGTACTCAAAATTGCAATTTTTTCCTTAGGTTGTTTGGGAAGATTGGGAGTTAAGGGAGGAAATAAGAAACCTAGGGCTAGTAGCCAAATTAGGTCCTAATTGGGTAAATCACCCTTGGGAGTGTGTCTGTAACAAATTAGTGTCAGAATTGAGTTGGTTTGGGTTATTAGGATCATAGGATGGTGGAAAAGGGTCCCTACTCCATCCCAAGTGTGTTTGGAAGGTTGGAGTCTAATAGATCAAGGATTGTGATCAATGGGAAGAAGTTAAGTTGGACATTTGAGAAGTTGCAATAAGGAGTTTGGATGGTGTTGAATGATCACCTTGGTAGGGTTGTTGGGTTAGGAAAGGATTGTTGGAAAGGATTGTGGGTTGTGGGATAGGCAAACCACTAGTTCCCTGTGAACTCTACACCAATTCAGGTAGGGTGGAATTTTCGATCCCTTCAACCAATTGTTCACTTTCTTGAATTCCCTAGTTTAGTTATTAAATTATTCCTTTGTTAGAATCTTCATCCAGAATGGGAATTTATGGATCTCCTAAATCCTCAACCGGTATTGTTTCTAGTTCAATGAGACAATCCACAATCTAGGAATGTCCATATCTTGTGAAGACTCACGTTCTTGATTTTCTTGCTAAATAGATTCTAAAGATACATACTCATTTTTCTCTTTATGAATTGGAGATCCTAACTCAACTTCCTTTTGTGATTCATTTTTAGCAATTGATGTTATACTTTTATCTATTGATGAGCCAATTTCTCTTAATGATGAGGTACTAGTGGAAGAACGAGTAATACTCATCCTTTATCTCTTATGTCTCTATTCTTCACTTGCATCCTTCTTTAATTTTTCTCTTCTAACTTATAAACTTTTCGCTACATCTTTCCTTTTTCTTGATTTTTTCCCCTCTTGTCTACTGTAATCTCTTGCAGTGCTTTCAATTATTTCCACATCATTGGATGAATGACTCCAAATCACCTATCAATTCATAAGTCAAGGAAGTATTTATTTCTTTCAATTTGTTGACTTGTTGATAAATCCACCATCTTGTATACTTTATAATTGGTCTCATTAATGTAGATAAGTCTAATATTTCAAGATTAGCCTAATTAACTGGAAGAAGTGCCTTACTCGTTTCCTCTTCATAATGGACTTGGGCACAATTTCCATCATCTTCAAGTTGATTGGGCATGAGGAAAAGATTACATACTCTAATCAAACTCACTGATAATCTAGACCACATCTTCTTGATCTTGAACTAGTATATTATTTAGCCAATTAATCTTAAAGATCAACACCATGCTTATACTTTCTTTGATTTATCTTTTTAATGCGATGGCAAGGATCAAAATTATACCTTGACCTATAAAGAGAAAGAGGATACAATTGTATTTCTTCATTAGATTTGTTACTTGTTTGCATTGAAGGACATGACTCAATCATCTTCCCAACAATGAGAGGAAAAGTTACTTCGGCTCTGTATGCTTGATCCTTTGAATTTTTTCATATGTAGACAAATGCCTTGTGACCTCAAGATATATCATCTTATCAGTGGGATACCTTGGGATCTTGTAATGACATCTTACGAATCCTTGAACTTGGATATATGTAAATTTGGGAAATTGAATGTACCATGAACCAAAATTCTTCACTGAGTCCTTAGCTTCTTGTGTTAATCTTTGATGAGTGTCTCCTTGTATAGTTCTGACAATACATCTAAAAGGCCTCATTTACTCTTTTAAAATAAGATTTCTCATGTAGATGCAACTACAGGTAGCAATCGTATACTTTGATTGGATCTTTCTTATTTCCAATTAACCCTTTAAATATTAATATTTTGTACTTGTAACTTCTTTCTAGCATATAGAAAACATATGAACTCATGTAGAAAGACCGAGTGTGCTCCAAAATTTTCAACTACTCATCCAAATTATCATCATGTTGATTATTTTAGCCTAGTTTATCATCTTTACACTAGATGTGATTTCTTCAATGTAATAGAGCGCCTATGACTAAAAAATAGAAGCTTGAGGAGTTCCCATGACTTAGTTCAACAAAAGGACAAGATCTCCATACTCTTCCTTGAAATCAATGTGAAAGAGTTTCTTTGGTATTCTTGAGTAATGATTTCTTGACTTTTCCAAGCATTGGCCATTAATTATCTTTGCACAAGATTCAGTCTTCACATCATAAATCTTCATTGCATCCTCTTTTGATTTGTTAACTATAGAATTATGATCAAGGATTCAAAATGCTTTCTTGATTTCTATTTCTCCAAGACATGCTAATACTCTTCCATCGGGATCCTCTATTTGCCTTTCTTGAGGGTTGTAATGTTTGGCGCATTCCACCATCAACTCATTACATTGGATTGCAAGGGGAAAATCAGTTGCTTGTACAATTCCATTGCACATCATCTTCCCTACTATCATTGATGGTAAGAATCCATCAATTCCATATATCACCTTCTTGAAGTCTCCAATATGTACATGTCCAAGGTTGGTGTCTCCAACCTTCTTCCATTTTGAACTAATCTTGGACTTGGGCAAAACTTCCTTGTAGTCATACTTGATTTGAGCATTACACGAGATACCTCCCAAAGCTGACCTCTATCCTTATGTTGGATACAAATTGAATCAGGTAGTTTTAGGACCTAATCCCACTTTCATTCAAATATTGGAATACAAAAGAATGTAAACGAGTGATCCTCTTTGACTAAATATTGTGTAAGAGAGTCAAGGGATAATTTTAGGGTTTCTATTCATTCGCTGCTATGAAAGGTAGTGTGCTAAATGTGGGAGAATATAAGACTATGCTAATAGGATGAATAAAAGTGACTAGAATAGTAGTAATAACAGATTGAGAAAGTAACAAAATCGAACTAGTAAGTACAAATATGAGAATAAGGATTTGATGTGTACCTAAAACTAAGTATTGAGATTGTTTTGACAAGACCAGGATGTTGTATGCCCTGGTCTGAGAAACAATGTGGATCTACAATCGGGGATTCTGAGCTCTGAGACTGTCTAAGAGATGCTTGTGACATATGGAGCCAAACAAGGAGGACTAGGGTGTGGGGTGCCTTTTTCTTGGAGGACCAAGGCATGGGACACCCTGGTCCTTGAAATCTAGGTTCAATTTTTGATAGAGAGCCTACACATGTTAGCTGATATCTCCTAAAAATTTCTTGCTATGATGAAAACCTATAATATACCTACAAGTTGAAAATAGTGTGCTTCTGGCTTTATAGGGTTTTTCCTTAGTCAAAACCCTTGTTTTGGTGATTTCCACCTCCACAAATAGCCAATGTTGTAATTGAAAATTTGTGTGTGCTCTTGAATCTGATGTGTCTATAAGATTGCTATGAGCTAAATGCAAACTAGAGTTCTACCCTATGTTTTGAGAAAAACACAAAATGAGTGTAATGAGAATGCTTTGAATCATAAATGTAATGCAAATCTAACCAATAGTGAAAATCTAAAAAATTAATATTATGTAGATTTGTAGCTCAATATGAAGACATAGAAACAACATGAAATCATACCAAATCCTAAGGAAGAGGTACACGCTAATCAATAGTTGGTGATTCCATTATTGTTCTTCACTGACTCCTAAAGCTTCCATGGTTGATGAATATGTTGATGAAGAATTGATGAATGAATGAACTATAGATCCGAGACTTCATAAACAACAACACTTTCACCTCACAAGGATCTCCTTTCAAATTGCTAGATTAGGGATCCTCAAATGAGGAAAATAAAACAACAACACTCGCTAGATCAAGGGTCCTACCAAATTTAGCAATTTGAAAGGAGATCCTATTGTCCTAGGAGTGGTCATTTTTGATGAAACATGTATGGATGTTTCTTGTATGAAAAATGATAAAATGTAATACAATGAATGCACACATGTGAATATAAATATGAAATCGAGAAGAAAAAATAAAAACATATGCCGCTTGCCTCTCTTCTTCCAATTCATCATTAGGTGCATTCATCAATGCTATAAATGATCCTAGTTTTCATTATATGTAGAAGACAAAAAATATAAGACTATATCAATCTAGATGTATGCATATAAAAACATAAATCTAAATCATGCCAGAATAACTCATATCATCTCTTGAAACTATTATATCTTGATTAAAATTGTGTTCAATTACCCTTTCTCGATTAGGTGTCCTCGAGAATGACCTTGGAAACTGAGGTAAATTAGCCACGCATGACGTACCCTAAAAGAGTAACATAATATAAATTAACACATAATAATGTTAACATATAATTTAATTCATCACAATTCAAATGATATGCATATTCAATAAAAAATGTAAACAAGAGGTGTGCAAAAAAGAATATCGTATAGCATTCTAGGCCAAATGAAATGATCGTAAGGGTGACATTATTTAAATGAATTCGAGGTATTATTCTATTTTGAAATTCTACAAAATGTTTACCTTTGATGAAGATGCAGGTGCACTAGTTGTGGCAAGAATGGTCATTGACATACAAAAAATTGCTACTAAACCCTGAAATGCATAATGTTCAAGCATCAATTTAATTCAATCTATAATTAAAAATCTATTTACGTTTACACATTTATAGTATTTAATATTTAATATATTCTAAATTCAATTCAACATACCTATGTCTGAGTGGTGAAGGCCTGCTCCATCAAGTCATTTATGAGCATGATGCAGACAAGGTAGGGACATCCAATGAATGAAATCCCCGCCTTGCAACCTATAACACAAACACCATGAAAGATATCAGTAATTGGTTCACACAACACAAGATATAATCGGTAAAACAGAAAGAGAAATCCTTATAATAGTTTAATGAATACATATGCCCTCAGGATTTACACATGTTGGACCACAGCCTAGGATTACAAAATAATTCTTACAACTCAAAACTATGATTCGTAGATCATCTGCTTAGCAATTCGGCCTTTGGTAACAGTCTGGACTGATCCAAACCTCAGTCCCTCTGAACTTCAATCCCCCCGAACCAGAATCTCTTTGAAAACTACATTTTCTCTCGATCTCTTCTTCCTCAGACCTCTAATCTGTAAAATGAATCTCCAAACTTCGTCCTTATACCATCCGCAAGCAACATCAACTCGAGCAAGTCAGCCAAAGATCAACCGGTTCATGATGAAACATGCAAACAATAAGATGTCGGCCCAAATAACAAATAACACTTCTGATAATGCATAGAACTTCACAATGTTGGCATTTGGCATAACCAATGCAGATATGCTCATGCAGTTGAAGTTGGATGACTGCACCGGTAAAGGATAGAAGTCTATTTGTGATTAAGAGATTGAGATTCTATGAATGGATGACATGATTAGTTATTTGTGTTGTCATCGTTGGCAACTGATGTTCCTAATGTTTTTGTTTTGTCATTAAGTGATTTGGTTTACCAGAAGATAGGGTTTACCGACAGTGAGCTAAAGTCTGTGAATCAGGACTTTAACTGGTAAGGCATAATTTTTTTGATTGGATCGATCGATTGGCAATGATTGGTGATTTGCGGTTTGGATGATGAACTTGTATCATGGAAATATGTATGTGTCTGGAACTGGAACTTGTGATGATTACCAGAAGGCGTGTTTCAATTTCTGATGAAGTTTTGTTAAGGTTTTAGTAGGGTTTAAGGACCAGTGAAGAAATCATCAAACCAGTAATGATTTATGTTATCACAATGATTGACAACAAGTCTACTTAAAGTTGGTAACATGACACAACCTGCGTGAAAAATTTAATAGCCGTTTTAACGCGATTCAAGGAAGATTTTCTTGGAAATGAGAAAAATGCTTTGGAGATTATTTTGAGGATACAGATCAAATTTTCGTGATGAGTTATGATCAACCAACGATTGATATTCCATTGTAATTTGTTGTTATGATCTGGATAGTGATCTACGATGATCTTTTGTGATCTTAATCTAAATTCATGATGTAATTAGGTTTTGTGGCTGACCTAGTTGAGATGGCTATTAATGTTGACACAATTGATGTTTATTGTGTCGGAGGTATTAGAGAATGTGTTAAGCCATCCAAGTGAAGTGTGTAATCTTCTTGAGAGTTGCAGAGTGTTGTGTATAACTGGATCTGATCAAGCAAGCAGAGAAGTACAAGAAAATAGATCATTTTCTTACTGTTGTTCCCTAATAGTTGCAATAGGTTAAATCCCTTGACCGGGTAGGTTCTAACAAGCCTTAATCATTTAAGGTTATGTAGCGTCGTAAAATTGCGACACTTACAATTTCGACTACATTTGGGTCTTCACGATGGTGGCGCAACACTAAACCTGAATGGAGACCCCGAAACCTATTTACGACATCAAAAACTGCATCTTTTTGCACCTTGGCCTGATCCTCCTTGCACCCTGCTGTCCCGGGAGGTGGGACCATGGTGCCCAGTGCCCTGGTCCCTGGCCCTATTTTGGGCCCGGTCTCTTCTTAGGCATTGGGTCTTCAAGTTTGCAATTTGGAAAATAATGTTCCTAGGTCGGCCTAAGGTCGAAAAAATCAGTCTCCTAACCCTAATTGACAAGTATATAAACTACATTTCCCCTTACGAAAAAAAAGAGGAAAAAACATATGTGTGCAAGAGGCGGAAGCGATAGGCAAACATTCAAACATTCAAGCATTCCTTCAAGCAATTGAGCATTCTAAGTCTCCATTCAAGGCTAGGTGTTGCATTCAAGACAAGGATTCAACCATTGAAGAGGAGATCACTTACAACTTACAACATACAACATACAACATCATTACACCTTCGCATGTAAGAATACAAACATTCTTACAACAAGGTATCAGTACTTGATTACATTACAATCATTTACATTTACAGCATTCTCATTTCTTGGTTAATTCCAAAACCGGGGTGTGACCTGAAGGCAAACCCCTAATCCCTAACCCCCCAATCGTCCTCTCTTTTTTGTGTGTAGGTTGCAGGTACGCGGCTGTAATTGAAGATCTGGAATCCTTGTGCAGAGACGAACAGATCCCCCTTCGTTTCGCCGATTTTTCGGAGGACCGTGTGCACTCCGGGCGCCATCGTCCCATCAACTTTCGCTCAAACTTGCAGGACAACATCATCTCGACATTTTACTGCTAATTTCAAGTCTGTAGCTTCATCCCGTGTCTCTATCTCCGTCTACAAGAGAATCTTTCCTACTTTTACCTACACTCCTAATTCAATCCTTCTATCTACATTCTTTACAAAAGAGGGTATCCTTGCTATCTCAACCCTTGAAACTCATTTAGAATTCAATCTTGCATTGTGTGGGATTGGATCTTGTGAGTTTCAACCCCTCTTTTGAATGTAAAGTCTCTCCTAAGTGAAAACCGTCAATCCTAGTGACCTCCTTTCTCTCTCCTTGGAGTGGGGGGAACACCTAGGGTTCGATTTTCCACTTTATAGGTTAGTCTTCAAAGGGTATGCTCAAGAGGAAGGTGAGGACTATGGTGAAACATTTGCACCTGTTGCTAGATTGGAAGGTGTAAGAATGCTAATGGCATTTGCTACATATAAAGGATTTAAAGTCTACCAAATGGATGTCAAGTCAACCTTTCTAAATGGGATTCTAGAAGAAGAAGTATACATTGAACAACCTGATGGATTTTCTTTGACCGATGATAAAGACATGGTGTGTAAATTGCACAAAGATTTGTATGGTCTTAAGCACTCACCAAGAGCATGGTATGAGAGATTACATGCACATTTGATCAAGATTGGATTCCAATGTACCAGTGAGGACATCAAAATTTATTTCAAGACTGATGGAGACAAGATGCTGATAGCAGAAGTGTTTGTTGATGATATAATTTTTGGTGGCAATCATGATATGTGTATGGACTTTGCTGATATAATGAAAAAGGAATTTGAAATGTCTCTAATCGGTGAAATTAAGTTCTTTATTGGCTTACAGGTCCAACAACTAGATGGTGGTATATTTATTTGTCAGACCAAGTATATCAAAGAGGTGTTGAAGACTTTTGGCATGGAAGACTGTAAACCGGTAGGTACATCGATGGTGACTGGTTGCAAGTTATTAAATGAAGATGATTCCCCTCTTGTTAGTGAAAAAGAGTACAGATCTATGATTGGCAAGATACATTATGTTGTTCATAGAAGACCAAACATTTCTCATGCTGTTGGATTAGTTGCAAGATTTCCAAAAGAGACTAAAGAGAGTCACATGGTGGCTATGAAGAGAATTTTTTTGGTATCTCAAAGGCACAATAGACTATGGTTTATGGTATCTCTATAAAGGTGATTTTACTTTGAATGTCTTTGCTGATGCTGATTGGGCAGGTAATGTTGATGAGCGGAAAAGCACAACTGGTGGATATTTTCTACTTGGAGGAAGATTAGTGGCATGGACGAGCAAGAAACAAACTTGTGTTTCTCAATCTACAACTGAAGCTGAGTATGTTGTTGCATCCATGAATTCCACACAAGCAATATGTATGAGACGTGCTAGAAGGATTCAAGATATATATGTCAAAACCAATGACTATCTATTGTGATAATACAAGTGCAATCAACATTTCTAAAAATCCCGTGTTACATGCTAGAACCAAGCACATTGAATTGAAGTATCATTTCATTAGGGAAAGAGTTCAAGATAAGGAGGTGAAGATGGAATATGTGAAGAGTAAAGATCAGTTGGCTGATATCTTTACTAAGCCCTTACTGAAGACTACTTTTGAGTTTCTTAGAGGTAAACTAGGGGTTAGACCCCTACACCGGAAGAACTAGAATGATGGAGATCCATAAATTTGGTGGATTTCATGTTTATTTTACACTAAGGATTGATGAAGGTACATGCTACTCCTTTGGGGAGCAAGTCTGATGTAAAACTCTGATTTAATGCTCTGTTATAATTTTTTGATTTATGTAGCAGACATGATGAAAGAGGCAAAAACAAAATTAAAGACAAGTGATGCATTTACATCTTTGGCATTGTTGTCAAAGGGGGAGGAGAAAGGAATAGAAATAAGATTTAGCAGACATGTGAGAAGTTGAAGATCAGATTGAGTGAAGCATTGGTTTAGGGGGAGATGTCAAAAGGAGAACCAACAGAGATGTGATATCGGCAAGCAAGTTGGTGATGATGATGGTATTCTGATTGTGTATCTGATTAGTGTTGCCATCAATGCCAAAGGGGGAGATTGTTGGCATTTGGCATAACTGATGCAAATTAGGTCATGCAGTTGAAGTTGGATGACTACACCGGTAAAGGATAAAAGTCTATTTATGATGAAGAGATTGAGATTCTATGAATAGATGACATGATCAGTTATTTGTGTTGTCATTGCTGGCAACTAATGTTTTTGTTTTGTCATTAAGTGATTTGGTTTACCAGAAGATAGGGTTTACCGACAGTGAACTAAAGTCTATGAATTAGGACTTTAAACGGTAAGGCATAATTATTTTGATTGGATCAGTCGATTGGCAATGATTGGTGATTTGCAGTTTGGATGGTGAACTTGTATCATGGAAAGATGTATGTGACCGAAACCAGAACTTGTGATGATTACCAAAAGGCGTGTTTCAAATTCTGATGAAGTTTTGTTAGGGTTTTAGTAGGGTTTAAGGAGCGGTCAAGAAATCATCAAACCGGTAATGATTTATGTTATAATGGTGATCGACAACAAGTCTACTTAAAGCTGGTAACATGACACAACTCGTGTGAAAGATTTAATAGCTGTTTTAATGCAACTCAAGGAAGATTTTCTTGGAAATCAACAAAATGCTTTGGAGAGTGTTTTGAGGATACAGATTGGATTTTCGTGATGAGTTATGATTAACCAACAATTGATATTGCATTGTAATTTTTTGTTATGATGTGGATAGCGATCTAAGATGATCTTTTGTGATCTTGTTGTAAATTCATGATGTAATTAGGTTTTGTGGCTGACCTAGTTGAGATGGCTATTTATGTTGACACAATTGATGTTTATTGTGTTGGTGGTCTTAGAGAATGTGTGAAGTCATCCAAGTGAAGTGTGTAATCTGCCCGAGAGTTGCAGAGTGTTGTGTATAACTAGATCTGATCAAGCAAGCAAAGAAGTGCAAGAAAATACATCATTTTCTTACTGTTGTTCCCTAACAGTTGCAGCAGGTTAAATCCCTTGACCTGTTAGGGTGTTTCTCAAAAGAGTGTTAAATCCTCTCACGAGGTTGATCCTAATAGATCATCAAGCTCCTAATCGAGTTGCAAGGAAAATCCCCTAATCGGGTGACTCCTGATAGGGTCTTCTCTTAACCGGGCGTATTGCAAGCTTCTAACAAGGCTAAGCTCCTAACAGGGCGTACTTATGAAGAGTACAAATATTTGTGGGTGCCAACTCCCACCGTGGTTTTTTCCCTATTTGGGTTTCCATGTCAAAAACTTATGGTGTTCACGTGTGGAATATTTGTCATGTGATGTTCTTGTTTATATTTCATTTCATGCATTATTTCTGAGAAACTGGTTATGATGTTTTATCAGAAGTTTATCAGAGGTTACCGGTATTGA
The DNA here is from genome assembly GCF_030272615.1 of Cryptomeria japonica. NCBI lineage: Eukaryota > Viridiplantae > Streptophyta > Pinopsida > Cupressales > Cupressaceae > Cryptomeria > Cryptomeria japonica. The sequence continues at coordinate 533,196,571 of NC_081415.1, forward strand.
TAAGAAGTAGTTTGAGAAATTGTTTTATTGATATGGTTAATGAGTTGGTAATTGATCAAGTTTATATGATTATTTTGGTGGTGAAAGTATTGGTAAATGATTTGATTAAAGTGTTAAGCAAATCTGATAAAGAGGTTATTAGATCTGATTACAGAAGTTGAGATATTTGTTATATAGTTTCAGATTTGAGATAAGCTGAAATAACTTTGATTTTGAGTTTAAGTTTGAATTGGTCTTAATACTGATTCACCCCCCCCTCTTAGTTTAAGACAACGATCTCAAATGTGATAAATCCAAATCCACAACTCAGAATAAAAAAAATGAAGAAATGCAATGATCTTTAAGCAACTCCACTGTTAACTGCTCCAACCAGATGAACTGCTGCAATGCTCCTGCATCAACCAAATGAACTACTCCGGTGCTCTTGCATCAACCAGATGAACTACTCAGGTGCTCCTGCATCAGAGCACCACATCATCAAGTGTACCAACTTGACAACTAGTCCCACAATGTGTACACTCATGGGAGATCGAACCATCTCCATGTGTAATTGTATCTACCCAAAAACATACATGGTAATAGGTGGGGTACAGGTGAGAGCTAGGCACACTAGAGGTAGATGGTCTAGTTGCTACACAATTGTCTGGACCAAGAGGCTGGGATAGCTGTGTCCCATGTTGGGTGATGGTGTCAGTTAGTGCAGTAGCTACCAGAAGAGTCTCCATTTCCATAGACTCCTTGAAGCCTACATGGATTGTGACGTGAATAATAGGTTTCATAGCTAGTGGTATATGATTTGGGTGGTTTTATACCCACCAAGCTGCTAGTCTATCCTAGGCAAAGCTTCCACCTCTACTCTAGAACTCCCTCATATCAAAATAATTAGGCATATGATCAAGGATGAACACACTATATAGTTTTCTCAAAAAATATAAAGGCACCTCATAATTATTGCTAGGAGGTTGGTTGAAGGCCATCCACCACCTATCCCAAAAATTAGTTTTCATGGGCATGTGATTACACCAATTTATAGGAAACCTCTTTGAATTAAGATGTAGAGTCTCATTGGTTTGAGGATCAATGAAAAGAGCACATATTTGTTCTTTTCTTATTTCTTTAATTTTTACTTCATCATACGTTAGACCATGTGCATAATAGTCGAGATATGAATCCCAATATGTTTTCTAATCAGTTACATGTTTGTAGATTTTATTTACACTTGTTATAAATGTTTCTAAGGTCGTGGGAATGGATGCATGGTGTTGGTGTTTTGAGGCCTTCAACCTAGACACTAATTGAGAAATGGTCACTCTATTTTGTGCCAGACAACCTAATAATTCCTCCTACGTGTTTTAAGAAGGGTTTATTGAAGGATTCAGAGGATTGCCCATTTGAGGGATATCATTGGGGTTTCCTTTAGGGTTATCAAGAGGCAAATTTTTTTCAAGGGCATTGTTTTGAGCATTTGATAACAATTTTAAAAAATGAAACAAAATTAATAAAAAACAATGAAGTACAATGAAATTTTAAATAAAAAACAACTAAAAATACAAAAAATAATGTTGACTTACCTCTGTGACGTTGTGGCGTGATGAATTGGTTAATAACAACAAAAAAATGTATGGGTTTTGATGCCCTTTTTGAAGGGTTTTGAGCAAATTCTTTGCATTCGTAGGTTAGAATGACCTAATCGGGATTTAAAAAAAAAATTATAATAAAAAACACGATTAGGTTACTTTGGTTTTGAAAATATGATTGTAGTTTTATTATAAGTTTAATACATTTGGGGTTTTAATTTTAAAACCCGGTAAACATTGAGGCTTGGATTTTTCGAACTGTAATGTGTTAGGGTTATTTGAAAAATCAAATAAATTGAACGCATTACCTACGTTTTTGGGTTTTTTTTGGTTAGTGGCCACTTTTTTGTTCACCATCTTGGTGCACATATCCATTGACTTGTGAGTGGTAAGACATAGTTTATGTGAAAATATTGGTTTGATGTAAGTAAGACTTGGTATTATACTAGTCACCCAAGTTATTCTCATGTTCCTGATTAGATTTGACTTGAAATTTGTATTACTACAATTAGATCCTTCCTATGAACATTATAAGTTTAGGAGGCATAAGGAGAGATAATGTAACCTTATACTTATGCTTTATTGTGTAGATATATACATGTATTCACTGTGACCATATATTTAATAAGGACAAGAAAAAAATGCAATTTTAATAATAAAAAACACATTGGATTATGATAGCCCACACGGCCCTTATCTACTATCCTAACCACATAATATTCGTAATTTTTTTTTGGTATTAAAGTTTATTCCTCTACCTTGTTTTTGTTTGTGTAACATTATGGTTGTTGTTTGTCCTAAGGGCATTCATATCAGGACTAATACACACATCTTATTTATTTCTTTCTCATAGTGATGTATTTATGAAATACCAAAAGTACCTTGTAATTAAGAAACTAAGGGAAATCAATCAAATATCTAGTTAGTGGAATCTAGTTACAAACATATTTTATAAGCACAAGATTTTTTGTCAAGTAATATTAGCCACTAAATTTTTATTTCATTTTAGTTTTTATATCAGTGGCACTAAGGCTTCTAATATTACATTTGCAACTTCATTTCTAGTCAATGATATTATCTTAAAAAAGATTCAACTTTGCCTCATCAAGGTCCCTACTTACAATGCGTAGTGAAAATGAGTCATTTCAATAGAGGACCTAAATAGGGAAGGAAAACTATTCCCAAAATTCTACTTGCATATCATATACTTGAAAATAAAGAATATGAAGTATTTGAGAAGAATGATTACATTTATGAAGTCTAGAAATAAATTATACATAATTTTAATTTACTTAAACAAATTTATTATGTGTGTTAGTGATGGTAACCCATCAAGCTTAGATCACTACTTGGGAAGCTCAATCAAGGTTAGAAAATACCACAAACTATGTGGATTGGTTCTTATATGATAATTAGAGAATACTGTCTAAACACCAAAATTCTTTGTGTAATTTTCCCTCTTTAGCTTTTCGTAATCAAGAGGGCGCTTGGACTTTAGACTCGTTCATTGATTTTATTTAAATCAAATGTTCCCATCAAATACAATTTGGTGGACACATAAATATATGCATATTCTTACAAAGATTGAGGTATCGTGAGCGATTTTATAGAGCCATAAGTTGACAACATAGGTCAAAACAAATGATTTAAATATAGAGATTATAGTGGAGAAGAAGTTTATTGGAGTTCATTAACAATGGGAATGGAAGAGGGCAAATAATAATATGAAAAATAGAACATACATCTTAAGCCTGACAATTTGGGTAAAATATTATCTATACCTGATATTAATGGTTGTTCCCTAGCTTCTAGTTGCCCTTTCTCACTTGCTAGACTCTAGTCAACTCCTTATCCACACTTTCTTCTTCTTCCTCTCTAATTCTATGCCCAAAATGTGTTTTTTTTTTTAGGTCATGAGGTTTTGGGTCTACTCTATGCTTTGATTTTATCTCACGACCTACATATTTTGATGGTGAATGGAGGGCCAATATGCCTCCTTAATAGTTGGTTGAGACAAATATATGGAAGGATATATAGAAGTTCGTGTTCTTGGACAAATATATTTTAGTTTTTGTTTTTTGCACCTTAATTGTTGGTTGAGACAATGGAGTTCATCACCAACCCATAGTTATCGACACTTAGTGAATAAGGATAGAGAATTCATCGTTCATTGATGATAACTCTTATATAATGTTTAGGCTGAAGATGAGAGGTTTAATTGACTATAGGGTAACTAGCTAAGAATTAAAACACAACTTGCATCAAACAGAAAAATTAAATAATCCATATAATTCCGCATGATCTAATGAATATGAAGGCAACGTTAAAAGACTTTATAGCTAGTCTCAAGATAGGTTGCTAGATTGTTGCACTTGTTGCACCCTTGGCACATGCAAAAACCACTCCAATTTCACACACATAGATCATTGATACTTGATTGTCCACATTATAACTTGAATACATATAAAGATAACCATATCGTAGACTTTAAAAATACCAATATAATATTCAACTACTTGACAATTGTAATAATTAACAATTAAATATTAAGTCTATAAAATAGATCATTAAATCCAGATCCGTTCAAAATGTCAAATATGATTATAGTTTCAATGTGAGAGTTCCTGCCTTAATCTAAATTACATTGGAATGCCAAGTGATTAACAGAAACGAAAATATGGAGTTTGCGATTTCATTGATAAACGCTTTCAACATAATTTTGATTATAAATATACCTCGACCCTAAGCCAGGGTTCAATTACTAAGTAATCTGTAAAAACAATTACAGTATTATTCCTCAACTTCATTGGTAGTTATCTTCTGCAAAGTTAGCATCTGGGTGTAAAGTCCTCCCTTGGACACCATGTCTGAATGACTACCCATCTCCATAACTTGCCCTTTCTCCATTACTGCAATGACATCTGAATTCACAACTGTAGATAGCCTATGAGCAACAACTACTCTGGTGCACTTGCATGAATTGTAAAGTTTATCTAATGCCGCCACAATCAGAACTTCTGATTCAACATCCAAAGCACTTGTAGCTTCATCAAGTAACAGAATAGAAGGCCTTTTGAGAATTATCCTAGCTATCGCAATCCTCTGTTTCTGTCCGCCAGACAGCTGAGAACCCTTATCTCCCACCAGTGTATTGTATCCATTTGGAAGACTGCTCACAAATGTATGAACATTTGCTTCTTCTGCGGCTGCCATGATCTCATACTCTGAAGCACCTTCATTCCCGTATAGAATGTTTTCTTTAATTGAAGTGGAGAATAGCAAGGGCTCTTGTTGTACTAATCCAATGTACTTCCGGAGCCATTTTAAGTTGTACATTTTTGTGTCTCTTCCATCTATGAGAATTTCACCATGTTGAGGATCATAAAATCTTTCTATGAGGGCTATGATAGATGACTTGCCTGCTCCACTTGCACCCACCAAGGCCAATGTAGTGCCTGACTTTACAGAAATACTGAAGTTTCTGAGAATAGGAACTTCTGGTCTGGATGGGTAACAGAAACTCACATTTTTGAACTCAATATGGCCTTTTATGGATTCAAATTGCATGTCACCATCTATTTGGCGGTTTGTTCTTAGTACATTCATTATTGGACTGAGGACTTTCATGGCCCTGAAAACTGCAGGAATAGTTGTCCATAGCTCAGTTATGGAGGGCACGGTTAATGAGAAAAGTTGGTATGCTCTGACACTATTTTTAAAGGTGGCCTGATGTTTTTCAAGCAAAATTGTAGTGTACAAAAGTGCAACTGCATGGGCAACATTCCACAAGAGGACTGCTATGCCTTGTATGAGTCCATATTTCAGGCTTTCTCGTCTGCTTTTCTTCAAGGGCCTCCTTAAACAGTTTTTGACAGATTCAATTATTTGATCCTCATAGACAAACGAGGCTACTGTTCTAATGTTTATAACTGCTTCGCTCCCCAACCGGCTTATCTCTGCATGGGCTGTGGCTGAATCAGTTGCAAATCCTTTTGATGACCAAGCCTGTCATGAATTAAACACAGCTTAAAAAGTCAGGAAACAAGCAGAAATTGGATAAAATTTTCAGGATTTACTTCATAGAGCATTTACTCCAATAGTTCCTGCAAGTGATTGAATTTAACGCTTATCTCAATGAGTTCAAAGGGTCTGCCACCACATCGGATGATGTTCAGATCGGTGAAGAGGTGGGATTGAAACTATGCCACTGATATGAACAACTACATTACATAAATAGCCATTGCTATGGTTCATTTGGCTGTTTTCAATTCCATCTCTTCACTCTCACCACAGCAGAGGAGAAAGGGAAAGGCAAATGAACCATACAATAGAGTCAATGCTCACTACCAGGCTCTTTTTTAAAGTTTTGATCCCACCTCTACACCCTGACAAATGGTGATGAATTATTGAATGAAACTATAAATATATCTCTAGTCAGTTAGCTCATTCAAAAATATCTTATGCTGAACTCCATATGCACAAATTATTAAAGTGTCCTTATTAAGGAGTATATTTGATAAGATTAACATGCCTGAATGAGTCCCCCAACGAGATGGCAAGGCATTACAGCCCATGCCACCAAAGCCATTCTCCAATTCACGATCATACTGACTACGGTGGCAATCAAAATGGATGATATGCACTGCACTATCACAGACATACGATCGGCTATGATTGACTTCACTAATACTGTGTCATTCATGATGCGTCCACTGACCAAACTTGAACTATTTTCTGCCTTATCAAACCAGGAAATTTCCTTCCCTAGTATTCCTGCAATCCCAGATTGTTTGTTACACTCCTATCTATTTCTTGGGCAAAAACTAAAAAAAAGAGCAAATCAGAGAGTTCATTAACTTACCAGAGAACAATGTCTCACGCATGGTTTTCATGGCCCTCTCCCCAACTTCTCCAAAGAAAAAATGTTGTACTGTATGAGCAACGATAACTAAAGCTCCAATGCCAACAAAAATTTCTGAATATGTTTCCACTTTCTCCAAGGCATGTGGCTTATAATAGGTAACCCCAATAGTCATGATGGAGAAACCAAAGAGAGGTTTAGATATTCCAGTTGTGGCTGCTGCGACACTGCCTGCAACAATCTTTCCTACTTCCCATGCGTTCATTTTAAATAAAAATCTCAAGATTGATAGCTGTCCTAAGTTTTCTGGCCCTTTAACCTTGTCAGCAAAAGTGATTGTAGAATCTGTAAGACTTGCAGAGTTTTCCATATTGGGATTCATGGGAGATTTGATAACATGATCATTTTCTTTTGTAAGATTACTTTGGGTACCTTTTTCAAGCCTGCTTAAAATGAAAAATCAGTTGCTTAGTAAACGACAGACAATTTTTGTAAACTATGTAGAATGGTATGACCTAAATGATAAAAGCCAATGGGCTTTCATGGCAGATTCCTCGGATCAACAGAGGACTTTTCCCTGAAGTAGATTAATACCAACCTGTTTTCGTCATTGGCTGCTGCTTTTCCAGACGTGAGATTCTGCAAGCTTATCATCTCTGAATACAATTTGCTTTTTTTCAATAGTTGGGTGTGATTTCCAAGCTCTGTGACTTTGCCCTGTTCAATGACTGCAATAAGATCTGCATTGACAATTGTGGAGAGGCGGTGAGCAATCACCAATGTAGTTCTGTTGGACATGATGTTGTCCAGAGCTTCTTGAACATTCCTTTCAGATTGAGAATCAAGAGCGCTTGTTGCTTCGTCCAACAAAAGAATGCAAGGATTTTTCAGTATAGCTCTAGCTATAGCTATTCTTTGCTTCTGCCCACCTGACAATTGCATTCCTCTGTCTCCAACCTAGGTATTGTAAAAAGCAGATAAACAATCAGAATTTATTTTCATAAATAGGATAGAATCCAAACTCTCCAAACTGGCTAATGTATTTCAATAGAATAGAAATCAAATTTAAAACACTTAAATAGTAATTTTATAATTTTAATGTTTAAATATAGTAGTAAGATTGAGAGATCAGATGAGTCGTAATTTCTCATCAACTTGTCAATTACCTGGGTTTCATATTTGTCAGGAAGTCCAGAGATGAAAGAGTGAGCATTCGCCTGATCTGCTGCCCGTTCGATCATGTCAATGCTTGCGTCCCATTTGCCCATTCTGATATTATCTCTAATACTAGTTGCAAACAGACAAGGTTCTTGCGCAACCAGACCCACATTTCTTCTCAGAAATCTCAAGTCCAACTCCTTGATATCAATCCCATCTATCAGTACTTTACCTGATCAATGCCAATCAGATTTATCTCATTACTAATGCTACCAAATTTTACTCAACTGCTACACAAACAGGAAAAAAGAAAGCCCACAGAATCTACATACCTTTCAATGGGTCATAAAATCTTTGCAGGAGAGAAATTACAGTGCTTTTACCACACCCACTATTGCCCACCAAGGCCACAGTCTTCCCTGCTGGTACGGACAAAGAGAAACTCCTCAGTATAATCTTTTGTGGCCTAGAAGGATATGAAAAGCGCACATTATGAATATCTATGCATCCTTCCAGCTTTTCCAGTGTCTTTCCCCCTTGTTCATAACTTATCTTGGACTTCCTTTCCATAATTTCAAAAACCTCATAACCTGCTGCCTTCCCCTGGCTGAAGGCTTGCAGATCTGGAGCAGCGAATGTAAGTGATCTGTGACACAAATAGTAATAAGTAAACATGGAAGATTCATCTATTTTAATCAATATTAAAGATCTAGGCTTATATGAGTTAATCAATCTTACAATCCTCCAAAGAGTATACACATGACAGCAGTGATGACTCTGGCTCCATTCGAATAACCATGAGTCACCACCAGTGCTCCAATCCAAATCATGAGAGCCCAAGAGAGGTTTGTTGTGGCATTCAGTACACCTATTCCAAGGCCCTTGGCTAGAGCCCCAATTTTGCTCAGTTTCATCTGTTTCTCTAAAACCTTGGTGAATGACTCATAAGCTGTTTTCTCTCCTATGAATGCAAATACTGTTCTTATTTGAGATATAGTCTGCACCATTGCCATCATACACATCAGTGTTTGTTACTATTGATTCTATTCTAAATCAAATTAGATGTCATGGATTCAAAGATTGAAGCTAAGAAATAGTGTATGGTTACATTAAACACTAATGGGTGTGGCTTACATTCCGACTTACCTCTTGGATGATGCTTGTGGCCTCGGAGGAATTAAGTTGTGTTCTTTGAAAGTTAGATACCATGGTTTTGCTGTAAGTAGCACCAATAATGGCTATAAGAGGCACTACTAGTATGGTTACCAGAGCAACTTGCCAACACATGGCAAAGGCAATAATAGCCCCGATTACAAAAGTAGAGACACTGAATATGAAATGTCCTACCTGCACAATTTTCAGTCAGAAATTACAATGGCATATTCATAAAACTTCACCAATCTCAACTTCTACGAAGAAAATTTTAAGTGTTAATCAAAAGCGTTTATTCATTTAGTAGCTTTTGGTTTTGATTGTGTGTCTATTTTTTTAGCATCAATGTTTCAAATCACACTCTGTGATATATCATCAGGACGTGATAGAGTGATTGTGTGTCTATTTTTTTTAGCATCAACGTTTCGGATCACACTCTGTGATCTATCATCAGGACGTGAGAGAGTGCACGAGAACTTGCAATTTTACATCTCCTGCACTCCATCACATCTTGATGATGGATCACAAAGTGTGATCCGAAATATTGATACTATGAAAAATAGACACACAATCAAAACTAAAAACTACTAAATGATCACATTGGTGGGAGGATGACAACAATAATCACGGTTTAGGTTACTGAGAGTAAATTATCACTTCTTAGTAGTGGAATTTTGTTTTCACATTCCGCTACAATGCGACTGCACAAGTTTACGGTCTCAACGGCTTTCTTTTCAAATTCAAATCTTTTCCAGCAGCTTTTTGCTAAGCGAGTTTGCCATGTCACCTATGATCTCATATTGAGTTGGCCTTTCTAAAAGCAACAACATTTCCCTCATCCATCTCGAAAAGACAACCTGCAGATCGCCGTCATTGCAAGTACAAGGCACGCATTGTCCGTTGGGATGAGCTCATATTTTCCAGCCTCAAGATTTGGCACGATGAAAGACAGACATTCCTTGTCACCTTTGCAGGCGCTTTTAATGCAAGGAATTTTGCATTAAATACACTTTGAAGCCAGTGCTTAATCGCTTTTATTTGGCTTTCTTCTTAAGATTATCAATCTGCTTTCTTTCTACAACCCTCATCACAGAAGCCTAAGCTAGCTTACAGAATCTAAGCAATGTCTGAGAAGGAGCCTTTCGGGTTTATTATGAGTGTTTTCCCCAGACCAATTTCATGCTTTGGAGCCGATAGCCCCATCTCACTCTTTGCCTCAACCCGCCAAGTTTCTTTCAGACAAATCACGGACCTGAGATTGAAGAGGCTCCTCTTAGTTCCAGAGCCAACGGTTATCCCGACCTTTAAGCTCATTCTAGGGAGCGGGCATATCAGCAGAGATGAATACCCTCAAGACAATACTAATATTTCATCTCGGTTTGTTGCCTCCTTGATGGATCTCAATCTCGAAAAACAGAGAGTCTGGAACCTTACCAGACAACTCTTCCCAGGAGACATCTTGCTTGAATTGCAAAAAATTCTAAACAAAGCTCAATATGATTCTGGTGCTCTGCGTCCGAGTGAGATAATTCTATTCAATGTCTTGGGAGAGTTGATAAAATTTTATCCTTTTCTACTAGACCTAACGGGAAAGGACCTTCAAAAACACAGATCCTTTGCCGCCATGGCCCTAAGGTTTCTGAAATGGAGGTTTCTGGGTGACAATCCGGAGGACACGGGCAAAGAAAAAGAATTCTTGAGTTTTGCTAGACTCAACGGTGTTCTACCATCCAAAACAGAAGCAGAGGATTCCCATGTGGCGTAGAGGAGGCAAGGTTGTGGACGAGGGACCGGTCATGCTACTAGAAGAGGAAGGGGTCGACCTCCACGAAGGGGACATGGATGGGGTCGTGCTAGAAGCCAATCCGCTTCTCCAATGCCTCCTTTCATGCCTCGAGGAGAGGATTAAACAAATAGGTTTTAACAGGTCTCTTTGTTTTTGAAGCCTGTTACAGAACACATAGTTGGCTATATTTTTTACTTGAGAAGGATAAGTGTTTTGTAATCAGCAGTTAAACCTGCTCCGAGTTTAGATAAACTCAAGGCTATGAATGTGGTTTTCATCGATATATTATCCTGGCTCTGCCTATTATCGACCCCCCAAAAAAACTACTAAATGAATTCAAATGAATTATAAGCATTTATCTTAATTTTATCTATTTATCTATTAACCTACAAATTTCTCAAAAAGGTTGAGGTTTTACCAAACAACTCACCTTTTCACCAATAGCATCCTGTATCAAATCTATGTGATCTGTAATATTGGAGATAACCTTGCCAATATTTACATCTGTATCATAATAACTTATTTCTTGATTGAGGATCGCTTTCATGAAATGTAATCTCAGTCGGGCGGATTGCCTCTCGCTAGTGTAAATCCAACAAGCCACTTCTGCAGTCACAAATAGCAGTTGAGATTAAGTGCATATAAACATCAAGTGTTTCTTCAACTCCCAACAGATATAGAGGTGTTTTACACTAGTCTTATGTCATATTAATATAAAATTTTAACTTTTTAATTTGTCAACTATTTACATATTAAAAAATATGAAATGAATAAATCAAAATATTTTTTTAATAAATAATATAAAATATGTTATTCTTATATATAATAACATTAATTATATCTGTATTTATTTCTTATATAATATCTATGAGAATGATATTACTTTTATATCTTTTGAATATATGAATAACAACACTCTTTTTTAAGTAGAGAATATGAGAGGAGATTGACCCACTTGAATTGTAATTTTTCAATGTATTATTTAGGGTTTTCTAAATTCTTATACTAAGGGAACATGTAATTCAATGTGTTATGGGAAATCTAAAGTAAAGTATTATAATTATGGCTAGAGAGATCGCACTCAATTGATGAGCTAAAGATTTTGAGAATGCCATGATCTATGCAAATATAATTAGCAAGTGAGCAAGATTTCACATGTATGAATAGGTTAATTAGCATTAATATTATTCTAATATAATAATTATTTGTATTTTAATTAAAAATAACACAATATATTATATTTTAATATAATATTAAATAATATAATATTCTATATAATATAGAATATAGTTTAGTTAGGATTAATATAAATGTAATACATAGATTATTCATATATTAATAATTATTATTTCTATTAAAAATAATATAATATGAGAAATAGTTTAGTTAGGGTTAAATTGTGCTATTAATTTAATCTAATCTAATATAATAAACAATAATTTTTTAATTAATAATATAAATACAATATAATAAAAAAATAATATTGAATATAGTTTAATTAAAATTAAATTATAATATTAAAATAATTTAATTTAATGTACAATTTGAGTTGGTCTAGTGATAGAGAACTTGTTCTCTTGAAAGAGAGGTCACAAGTTCAAATCCCACAAAGAGGTAGGCTATGTACATCTTATCGACTTTGACCCATTACGAATAAAATAAAATAAAAATTAATTTAATATAATTATTAATATAAATATAACATAATATTAAAAATACAATTATAATATAATATTATTATTTAATAAAATTAATTTAATAAAATTATTAATATAAATATAACATAATATTAAAAATACAATTTTAATATAAAATAATATTATTATTTAATATCTATAATGATTATTTTAATAAAATATTATCCGAATTATATTATAAGAAAGGACAACTACATTCTCCTAAAAATATGGGAACGGTTTTCATTGCAATTTATGCCTTTGCATTTTGTGAGATTTCAAATATGACCAATAAAAAAATTAAATAATTTATATTTTTAATAGTCATATAATTTAGAAACTAACATAGATATTTACACCTATGAAAATATGAAATAAATAGTTTATTAAAAGTGCAAATAAAAATGATCTTAAACACATCTATGTAAAATCACCATCTCTCCAAATAATATATTTGATTTTCTTCATTGGATAAACATTTTTGTCAAAAACTATGAAGTGAAATAGATTTTTAATAAAACTCCAAAATCTTGAATATCTTTTTCAAATTTTTTATTTTCACAAATAAAATAAAATATATTTATCCAAAATAAATATCCGATTTAAAAATCTTTAAAGTTAATTTATTAAAAAAAACATTAATTTGTAATCAATCTATTTATTTAAAAATGGTTATATTGACAATATTTATATATAATTTTTTAATAATTTCACATTTCTTTTATTCAAAATAAAAGAAACACATATATATACATTGTAAAACTCCTTAATATCATTATAAAATACCTAGGGACATCAATATCAGTTTATAAAATTACACTGACCTAAGAAACCAGCAGGTAGCATGCAGGCAGCCAGGTACCAAACATAAGGAAGAATCTGCAAATAAAATATTTTAGTAAGTAAAAAAATAATATTAAACCATGAAATTTGCTAAGCTCACAGAATCGCATCTGCAAAAATACTTAAAAATCAACTCTAAACGTCATTAAATCTGGTACAGTAAATCAAGGAGGAGAACGAACTGTACTTATAAAGAGAACCAAAAATAAAAAATAAAAAATTATATAATGGTTATTTTTATACAAAATAGCGATTGATCAAAAACACAAATTTGTATAACAAAATTGTTTTTAAGAATTTTTTTTTGCTGTACAACAGCATTGAAAAAGTAGATTAAGAAGATCGAATCAATAGAAATCGCGCGAAGATAAACAGTAAACAGTAAGCAGTACCTTGTAGAGAGCCTTGACCGTAGCATGAGTGTCATTTTGGTGGGTACCAAAGGCATGAAGAGCCATTCCTAGGAAAAGATAACCCCCTGGATGAGCCAAGCCATGGCCTAAGCCTCCAATGGTCCCCAGGACCATTAGAACAACATCTATTGAATCTGCATATGACAGAAGGCGAAAGAATGAAACTGATCTGATACTATTAGCTTTACTCTTTTTGCTGCCATTTTTTAATTTTACATTATCTCCTTCATTTCTAAAGCCATCTTCACTGACAAAAGAAATATCATCCATTTTAGTAAAGGTTCATGTATCACCCTGATAATTAATATCAAGTAATAATAATGTGATGAATTTATAGTTAGGATTAGTAATTCTTATATTATATTATTTGAGATGCGTCCAACCAGTTGGGCTGATTTATCATTGAATTGCACACCCACATAGTTAATGGAAACACCGAAACAGAATATGCTAGCATATACTGCAAATGGCTTTAAAAGTCGATCACTCTATGCATATATTATCAAAATCGCTTTTGAAGTCGATCACTTCAAAGCAGATATTGTGGACTTAATGTCTGGTAATACAACACAAAACATGGTGAACAAGTTTTTCTCGAATCTTTGAGGTATATTGAGTATGGCCTGTTGTATGAAGGCGGCATATTTTCTTACCGTCCGGGAAAGAGACTTTTTCGACTTTTTTTCTGTTTTTAATTTTAGCGAGTTTAGGGTTTAACTTTATTATATTTTAGCAGTGAGGATATGTATCCAAAATATGATTTATTGATGTTTATGTATAAATTATGATGTATGAAGATAATTTTATTTTCATTAGTGCATCTTAAAGACTGGATAACCATTTCTACGAAATTATGACTACTTTTTTTTCATTGTTGCATCCTAAGGACTGGATAGCTATTTCCACGAAACTATGACTACTCTTAGATTTTACGGCAAAAAAATTTCTTCTAAGCCCTTTTCTCTTGGCAATGCTTATTTAGGGATCAAAATGCACCACCCGTTTACAACATTTATTTAGGAATCAAAATGCACCACCCTTTTTATTCGATAACATCTATTTAGGGAAAAATGCACTGCCCTTTTTATTCCACAACATCTATTTAGGGATCAAAATGTATGTTTTTTGTATTCATTAATTGAATTGAAAATCAGCTGTTTTGTAATTTTCAATTTATTTAATAAATAAAGAAGCAGTGCAATTTGATTTCTCCAATCATATTAAGTTAAAATAAAATACACTCATTTAGGTTTATATTTTTAAATTTTTTTTTTAAAGTCTTATGTGGATTATGTATTGTGTTTTTAGATTTAATTTAAAATTATACTATTGGTGGTTGTGTTTTTTAACACATTTGAAGATGTGTTCTTTTATTTTCATCTTTTTAAGAATAATCTAATATTAACATAGATATCTAAATTACATCTATCTAAAATATGTCAATAGATATTAATCTTGAGGTGATCATATCGAAATTGTTATGAGAATAGATAGCACCTCAAAATTGATATCTCTTGATATCTTTTAGATAGATATATTATCATTCTTTTCTTGTGTTTGTATAAACTATTATTATCCTTTATAGATAAGGAAGTCTATAATACTAATTGAAATTTATAATATAAATCACATTTTTTCAACATTTTTTAATCATTTCATATTATTCCAAATATGCAATATACATCAAGTAACATAATCTTGATTTTATATTTTATTGCAAAATTTGTCTAATAAAAGTCATTTCATAAATCAATATATATTCTATATTATGTTCTTAATTTTTAGATGACTTCATCATCATAATTAGTTGGTTCTATTATTATTGACACTATTGCATGAAAATCAAACTAAAACATGTTTTCTACATTCAAAGTAAAGAAAATTATTAATTTCAATTGGACGTAAGAGGTAGTTAATTCAACTCAACATTTTGCCTAATAAGACCTTGTAACCCTTAGTGTAGTACCAAAATATACCAAATTGTTAGCTAGATGTGAGTGAGGATGTTTTCTATATGCTCATGTAACTTATTGATAGTGGTTGGCATGTCTCTTTTTGACAAATATAATTGATGAATTATGTGTATATGTCTTATAATTTAGCATTCATCATTTTATATCTAAATTATGAATATTGTCAAAAATAATGATCTTTGTATCAATTTTTTTTAAAAATAATGTAGATGAACTCTCCTTAATCATAATTCTAATTGTGAGCTCCAAATTGTAGAATCAATCTGCAAGAGGAGAAAACAACAAACAAGCACACACATGAAATGTTATGTTAGAGTTAGAAATCCCAAATAGAAACTAAACTAAGTTAGCTTCAAAATTAGAAACCCCAAGCGCGTCTCATGTTCCTCTATCTCCAAGGATCCTTCAAATCAAGGTGGCTCTCAGCTTGGAAGAGCACTTGATCTCTAGGATGACTACCTAAAGAACGAGAGATATGTATGATTCTAAGATCTAAATGGAATGCAACTAAGATCTTAGTGATATGCTAAATGGATATGAAACTAGATATGCTTCTAAAATGAGAAGATTAGTATGAGATTAAGCTAGCATGATATACTAAAACATGATGAAATCTATGCTATAATGCAACTAAGATGATCTAAAAATGCTAAGAGAAGACAATGGAGCTCCTTAGTAACCTACACAAAATAATTTAGCTATAGATTAGATGCAAAATAAAGATTGATATTGGATATGAGACAAGGTATCATCTTATAGAGTTGACGACTTAGGAATGGATGGCCAAGATTGATTACCAATCAAGGGTCAAGATTGAAGGAGAAATGTGGTCCCAAGTTGAAAGGCTTAGCCTTATGACAAATGTCACAAGAGGGAGAGGGTGAGGATCAATGTGGTCCCAGATTTGCAAGCTTAGCCTTGTGTCACAAGGGGGAGAAGGTGAAAAGTCAATGTGGTCCCACCTTGGTAGAAGGGGGATATGTGCTCACACATATGTGATTTTTGCTTCAAGTCTCTTCAACTCTCATATATGTCCTACATTCAACATCTCTTCTTATATTATATACATCAAATATTTAAGATACCCTTGAAAGATATGTATTATGCAATTTAAATAATAGATATCTTAAATTATCTATACATCTAACATACATACATACATACATGTACGTTATGAATATATTATTCTTTTCTATACACATATATAAACATATGAAAAATAAATATAATATTTATTTAGATACATATCATATATCTATTCTTCATATATTCATATATCATATTTATAATATGAAGCATATCCCAATATCCTTAAAAATTTGGAGCATATCATAATATTCTTGAAAGCATAGGATATATTTGAAATTATTCAACTCTAAAAAATTTTATATTTTACAAAAATATATTTTAAAAGAGATAAAAATGAAGAAAACATTTATAATAATAAAATTTTACCTTTATTTTCTAGAATTACATTCAATTGACAATAAGGAAAAATGTGAAGAGACGATTATTTCCTTGCTACTTTAAACTTATTTAATCATTTTAAACATTTGTTATCAAATATTAATACTATATATTATTAAGTTTGTATTTGTTAGTTATATTTTTTTATTACTTTATGATTATTATTTTACTATGTTGGCTATTTATTTGTTTTTAATTTATGTTAACACATTCATGTCATTACACCTAATCTTTTAGTTAATTTAAAAGTATAATATTTGTGGGTATACCTTCTTACTACCAACTTTAAAAAATATATTTTTCTTTTATTTTTATAGTTAATTTAAAAATTGAATATACTTATTTATCTAAAAGTATAGTATTTTCACAATTTAAAATTTTCTTATGAAGCTATCTCTTTTTCTTTTCTTTTTTATTTTATTTTATTTTATATTTTCAGTTTATTTTAATTAGTTTTTTTATAAATATAATAAATAATTTTATATTTTAATTTGATTTATATAAATTTGTATCTTACTTTTTCCATTACCCATCTAGAATTGTTTTTTATCTTTTTTTTAAATAAATTTTTTATGTCATTTTTATCATATTTATTAGTGTAGCTTTGACCTGTCACTTGCATAATTGCAATCTAAAGATTAAGTTTTTAAATTTAAATTTCATAAAAGGGTCAAATGTTTTTCTCCTTTACTAATCATGTGAACCAACCTAGAACACATTTTTATTAACTCGAGTGCTAGTTGTTGGATTAAACTGTCATTGCTGTCAAAGGATTTTAGCTTTATATATATATATATATATATATAGTAGGATCATAAATTACAACCTTGCATAATGTACATCACCTTTTGTGCTTCTAATTTACTGTGTCCCATCTTAGCTCTGCCCCAAGTTCATTTTCGGCCTTTTCACCTCTAATCTTATATCATCTATCTGCACGGAGAATTAAACCTATGTCTCGGGCTATGCACTTTGCTTTCTCACTTGTTTGCCTTGTTTTTGATGGCCCATAGCGCCTAGGGCATCTTGGTCCTTATTAAACAAGACCTAATTTAAATATGTTGCTGCGCTTCTCCTCCTCAGTGATTTTGGTTCTTGGTGTTTCAATTTGACCATTGGAGGTTGGTCTAATTGGTAAATTACCTTGGGAACCTTATAGAAGAGAATTCTTCCTATTCATTTTCATATTTGGTAATCCACCTATGCCCATCATTCGTGCATCACATCTAACGTTTTCAAGCATCATGGAGCAACAAATATACATCAATCTTCATGCAAACATGTATGTTTGATTAGTTTATTCATGTTCATGTTAATGTCAAGTCATGTTATTGCATCAACACTTATGATTACATTTAAAGAGCATTGTGTCATTATCTATTATCAATTACAACAAATTTGAAGTATATCATTGAACATTTACTCTAGTATTTCATGTTCAATTTCAATTCAATTCGAGGGTCAATTTTAAACCCGGGGTTTGACCTAGACAAACCCCTCTCAAAAAAACCATTTTCCTTCTTTCTGTGTGCAGGCGACAGATTCAAGAGCTATGGATGAAGATTCTAGTAGAGAATTCAACAACAATCAAATCTGAGTTTTGCAGGAGCAAAATTAGGAGGACCAGGTCGATTTTTACTTCTGGTTCCACGAATTTCTGATGAGATTTAGGGAATACATTTTGAGTCACATTCTAATTCTGAAAGCTTTTTGTTTGTCGTGTTTAATAGCTGGAGACCACGTCGATATTTTCCTTATGGTCTTGCACTTTCGAATCAAATTCTACAATTACGAAGAGTCCTATATAATTGCAAGCCATCTATAAACCCAAAAACAGATTGCCTGATTAATTAATTAATCTTCAATGTGCTACAAGGTTCATGTCGTTTAGAATGGCCCAACTTCTTCATCGCACAGGCTTAG
The DNA here is from genome assembly GCF_030272615.1 of Cryptomeria japonica. Lineage (NCBI taxonomy): Eukaryota > Viridiplantae > Streptophyta > Pinopsida > Cupressales > Cupressaceae > Cryptomeria > Cryptomeria japonica. The sequence continues at coordinate 533,215,400 of NC_081415.1, forward strand.
TTAGATTTGTCTGTCCTTCGTGTTATATAATAATATTCATCTTTGATTTTAGCGTGATTCTTTATATGGAAAATGATGAAAACTGCTGAGTTGGTTTTACCGTGCTTTTAATGTTTTGAAAAACAATAGAGCTGAAGCTTTTTTTCTGAACAACTAATGGAAGAAGTTTTATAAAAGGAAACAAACTATTCATGTTTTTTGTGAAGTGCCAGTACAGTAAAGAGCTGAAGCTCTGTAACAAGTTTGTTTTAATTTCAATATATACAGCAGCAATTTCTCCATTTTTCTCTGTGCCTCCTTTAAGCCTGCCAATGTCACTGTAAAACGTGTTCAACACAATTTTGTTATAAATAAACCTCGGTACTAATTGCCAAGGTTAAATTACTAATTAATCAATATGAATATTACAATATTATTCCTCAACCGTATTGGTATTTATCTTCTGCAATGTTAACATCTGGGTGTAGAGTCCTCCCTCAGACATCATTAGATTTGAATGACTACCCATCTCCATAATTTGCCCTTTCTCCATTACTGCAATGACATCTGAATTGACAACTGTGGATAGCCTATGAGCAACAACAACTCTGGTGCACTTGTATGAATTGTAAAGTCTGTCTAATGCCTCCACAATCAGAACTTCGGATTCAACATCCAGAGCACTTGTAGCTTCATCAAGTAACAAAATAGAAGGCCTTTTAAGAATTATCCTGGCTATTGCAATCCTCTGTTTCTGTCCGCCAGATAGCTGAGAACCCTTTTCTCCTACCAGTGTATTGTATCCCTTTGGAAGACTGCTCACAAATGTATGAACATTTGCTACTTCTGCAGCTGCCATGATCTCAGATTCTGAAGCACCTTCATTTCCGTATAGAATGTTTTCTTTTATTGATGTGGAGAATAGTAAGGGCTCCTGTTGTACTAATCCAATATATTTTCGGAGCCATTTTAAGTTGTAGAGTTTTATGTCTCTTCCATCTATGAGAATTTCACCATGTTGAGGGTCATAGAATCTTTCTATCAGGGTTATGACAGATGACTTGCCTGCTCCACTTGCACCAACCAAGGCCAACGTGGTGCCTGCGTTTACAGAAATACTGAAGTTTCTGAGAACAGGAGCTTCTGATCTAGATGGGTAATAGAAACTCACATCTTTGAACTCAATATGCCCTTCTATGAATTCAAATTGCATGCCACCATCTGTTTGGGGATTTGTTCTCAATATATTCATTACTGGAGTGAGGACTTTTATGGCTCTGAAAACTGCAGGAATAGTTGTCCACAGCTCAGTTATGGAGGGTACTGTTAATGAGAAAAGTTGGTATGATCTTACACTATTTTTAAAGCTGGCCTGATGTTTATCCACCAGAATTGTAGTGTACAAAAGTGCAACTGCATGGGCAACGTTCCACAAGCACACTGCTATACCTTGTATGGTTCCATATTTCAGGCTTTCTAGTCTGCTTTTCTTCAAAGGGGTGCTTAAACAATTTTTGACAGATTCAATTATTTGATCCTCATAAACAAAAGAGGCTACTGTTCTAATGTTTGATACTGCTTCGCTTCCCAATCGGCTTATCTCTGCATGTGATTTGGCTGAATCAGTTGCAAATCCTTTTGATGACCAAGCCTGTCATGAGTTAAGCACAGCTCAAAAAAGTCAGGACACGATTAGAGAATAGATAGATAGATAAGATTTTCAGGATTAACTACATAGAGAATTTACTCTAACAATCCCTGCAATGAACACATTTCTTATCACAACTGATTAACTTAACACCCATCTCCATGAGTTCAGGTAGGTGAAGAGGTAGGATTCAAACTATGCCACTGAGATTAACCATCACAAAGCATGACTAGTCATTGTTGTGATTCACTTGGCTGGTCTCAATTCCATCTCTTCCACTCACAAGAGCAGAGGAGAAAAGAAAGAGGCAAATGAACCATACCATAGGGTCAATGCTCATTTTTCTAGTTTTGATCCTACCTCTATACCCTGAACAGAGATGATGAGTTTTACAGTGAAACTACCAATATATGTCTAGTTAGTTAATTCCCACAAAATATCTTATATTCAACTCCATATATACAAATTTATTCAAGAGTCCTTATTAAGTAAGTACTAAATTTGATAAGATTAACATGCCTGAATGAGTCCTCCTATGAGATGACAAGGCATTACAGCCCATGCCACCAAAGCCATTCTCCAATTCACGATCATACTAACTACGGTGGCAATCAAAATAGACGATATGCACTGCACTATCACAGACATACGATCGGCAATGATTGACTTCACTAATGATGTATCATTCATGATGCGTCCACTAACCAAACTTGAACTGTTTTCTGCCTTATCAAACCAGGAAATTTCGTTCCCTAGAATTGCTGCAATCCCAGGTTTTTTGTTACAATCCTACCCATTTCTTGGGCAAACAAATTAAGACAAAGCAATTGAGAGGGTTTATTAACATACCAGAGAACGAAGTCTCACGCAGGGTTTTCATGACTCTCTCTCCAACCTCTCCAAAGAAAAAATGTTGTATTGTATGAGCAACGAACACCAACGCTGCAATTCCAACAAAAAATTCTGAATATCTTTCCACTTTGTCCTTTGCATTTGGACTATAATAGGCAACCCCAATAGTCATGATGAAGTAGCCAAAGAGAGGCTTGGATATTCCAGTTGTGGCTGCTGCAACACTGCCTGTAACGATCTTTCCTATTTCCAATGCGTTCATCTGAAATAAAATTCTCAGGATTGATAACTGCTCTAAATTTTCTGGCCCTTTACCCTTGTCAGGAAGAAAAGTGACTGTAGAATTTGCAGGACTCTCAAAGTTATCCATACCGGGATATATCGGAGAGTTAAGAAGACGATCACTTTCATTTGTAAGCTTAGTTTGGGTATCATTTTCAGACCTGTTTACAAAGAAAACCAGTGGGTTAATAACGCCAGATAATTTTCCTATACCTAAGAAATTATACGAATGTTAATGAATAATCATAATGACCCAATCTACTGTGTAGAATGGTATGATATAACTGGTAAACTAAATGGGCTTTCATGGCAGATTGCAGGGCTCAAACAGAGTAGGGGAATCTGCAAATTTATTAAGAAGAATAGAGGGTTTTTCCCTGAAGTATATTAATACTAACCTGTCTTCCTCATTAGCTGCTGCTTTTCCAGAGGTGAGACTTTGCATGCTTATCATGTCTGAATACAATTTGCTATTTTTCAGTAGTTGGATGTGGGTTCCAAGCTCTGTGACTTTGCCCCGTTCAATGACTGCAATGAGATCTGCATTGACAATTGTGGAGAGGCGGTGAGCAATCACCAATGTTGTTCTGTTGGACATGATGTTGTCCAGGGCTTCTTGAACATTCCTTTCAGATTGAGAATCAAGAGCACTTGTTGCTTCGTCCAACAAAAGAATGCAAGGATTTTTCAGTATAGCTCTTGCTATAGCTATTCTTTGCTTCTGCCCACCTGACAATTGCATTCCTCTGTCTCCAACCTAGGTGTTGTAAAAAGCAGATAAACAATCAGAATTTATTTCCATAAATTGGATAGCATCCAAACTCTCCAAACTGGCTAATCTATTCTAATCGAATAGAAATCAAATTTTAAACAATTGATTTGTAATTTTATAATTTTAAAGTGAAATTTACAAATTTGGAAAAGAGGAGATAAATGATATAATGCAGGCTTTTATCCTTCATGTATGATGGGTGTTTTTTAACGACAATTTACTCTTCTTCTTCTATTGTAGGTTCAATGAGCACTTTCAATGAGCACTGAAGGGAAAGAACCAGTAAGAAAACCCTTCAGTATTGCTCCAAAATTACAAAGCCAGCTACCCATTACAAAGAGGCCACCTGGACACAATCCAAAATATCCCTCCCCATATTACATAATCTTTCCATTAGATACAAAAGAAACTGCCATAAAAGACTTACAATTATTATTATAAATATAATAATTGTAATTTTAAAAAAATAATTGTAAAAATAATTTTAATATATATTAAATTGTTTAGTTTCTACTCACTCTTCATATAATCATATTTATACATTAATTTATAAGAATTATATATTATATATTTATTTAACAATAATTATATTAAATAATATTTATAAAAATAAATTGATTTTAAAGTATAATTTTATTTTAATTAGTATATATTTAACTATTAGTTCTATTTCTGTAATTAATTTTAGTTAATTTAATAATCTATTAACAACCTTCAATAAAAATTATATGTTATTTTTTTTCATTTTGTTTTTAGTTTTGTCTATCTACTATTGTTGTCATGTTAAAATCATATTTATGATCTTGTTTTCTAATATTTTGTTATCCTATCATTCTTATAGCATAGTAGTCTATTTCTTTAATTTTTTGGTTGTGTCTTTATTAAGCTTACTCAATTTTATAATAATGTTTCTTCAAAATGAAATAAAAAATTGGATCACTCAGTGGAAACTGACAAGGCTATGTAATGTCCTTTTCTGTGGGCGTGTGGCCCTTCTTGCTTTGTATCTCTTTCTCTAATTGAATAAATTTTTACCCCTCTTTTAGTTAAATAAAAAACTGAATGGAGAGGAGTTCAACATTTGATTTTACTCTAAATTCATCTATAAATGCATTATGATATGCTAAGAATTGCATTTTCTTTCTTCTTAATATATTTCGTGTTTTAGATGATTTGCAATTGAAATTTCTTTCCTAATTAATGGAAACTATTAGAAAAAATATAAATTGTATTTCATCAAACTCCAAAACATTTGTCATGGAGAGTCATGTTTTATGAAAGAGACATACCTATCCATACATTTTTCATATTAAAGGATCTTTGGATTCATCTATTGGTACAAATAGAAAAAATTGGGCTCTCCAATTTTAACAATTGATATTAGAGCTGCTATGATCTGAGGCCTAATGAAATAGAGATGATCTCTATTTCACTTCATAGGTTTTTATTTATCATATACTAGAAAAAGAAGATTATAAAACTATTGAAATGTTGATGTCACTAGTCATTTAACCAACTAAACTAGTTGTAGCTAAATAGAACCTTCCACAAAATACCATAGTAATGCCAAACCCCTTTAACAAACACACTTTTTAACTATACAACACCCCAATGTAATACAAAACATCTTGAAAAGTCAATGTTGAAAAGATCATTGTTTGAATTTATTGTAGAGATCATTGCTAAATATATGAAGGTTTTGATCGCAAAGATCATTGTTGAAATTGAACATAAAATTGTTGGTCAATCTGTGAAAGTTTTGATTGCAAAGATTGTTATTAAAATTAATTACAAAGTTCGTTGCTAAATATGTGAAAGTTTTGATCACAAATATTATTAGAAATGCTTCATCATCTTTATTAATGTGACTATGAAGAATGTTTTGTTTTAGATAATGACAACAAAAGAAATCAAGATTATTCAAAACAAAATAAGTTTTTATACTTTTGAAAAGACATTAATATTAAATATTCTTTATTCATAAATAGATAGCTAATAAAACTGTTTTGTCATCACACTCCAATATACATTTATCATAAAGAGTCACGTCTCATGCAAGAAATGTACCTATCCATATATCTTTCCTATTAAAGAATCTTTGGATTCATCTTAGGAAAAATTTATGATCTCCACTTCTAACAAAAACATTATCATATTCCATCGGTTTTAGTATTTTAAACAAACTTGTCACTTACTTGGGTTTCATATTTGTCCGGCAGTCCAGAGATGAAAGAATGAGCATTTCCCTGAGTTGCTGCCTGTTCGATCATGTCGATGCTTGCATCCCATTTGCCTACTCTGATATTATCTCCAATACTAGTTGCAAACAGACAAGGTTCTTGTGCAACCAGACCCACATTTCTTCTCAGAAATCTCAACTCCAACTCCTTGATATCGATCCCATCTATCAGTACTTTACCTAATGAATGCCCAATTAGATTTATGTCATTACTAATTCGACCGAAATTTAGTCAAATTATAGAAAAAAAAGGAAAAATAAGAGGCTACACGATCTACAAACCTTTGAATGGATCATAAAATCTTTGTAGGAGAGAAATCACTGTACTTTTACCACACCCACTATTACCCACCAAGGCCACAGTCTTCCCTGCTGGTATCCGTACGGACAAAGAGAAACCGTCTAGTATGAGCTTTTCTGGCCTAGAAGGATATGAAAACTGCACATCATGAATATCTATGCATCCTTCTATCTTTTCCAGTGTCTTTTTCCCTTGTTCATAACTTATCTTGGATTTCCTTCCCATAATTTCAAAAACTTCATAACCTGCTGCCTTCCCCTGGCTGAAGGCTTGCAGATCTGGAGCAGCGAATGTAAGGGATCTGTGACACAAATAGTAATAAGAAATCATAGAAGATTCATGTATTTTAATTTATATTAAAGATCTAGGCTTATATGATTTAATCAATCTTACAATCCTCCAAAGAGTATGCACATGACAGCAGTGATGACTCTGCCTCCATTCGAATAACCGTTAGTCACCACAAGTGCTCCAATCCAAATCATGAGAGCCCAAGAGAGGTTTGTTGTGGCATTTAGCACACCTATTCCGAGGCCCTTAACTAGAGCCCCACTTTTGCTCACTTTCATCTGTTTCTCTAACACCTTGGTGAATGATTCATAAGCTATTTTCTCTCCCACGAAAGCAAATACTGTTCTGACTTGAGATACAGTCTGCACCATTGCCATCATACACATCAATGTTGGTTACTATTCATTCTGTTCGAAATCAAATTACATGTCATGGATTAAAAGCTAAAAGCTAACAGACAGTCTATTGTAGGACAAAACCCTAATGGGTGCAGGGTTATATTCTAATTTACCTCTTGTATGATGCTTGTGGCCTCAGAGGAATAGGTCTGTGTTTTTTGAAAGTTGGAAACCATAGCTTTACTGTAAGTAGCACCAATAATTGATATAAGAGGCACCACTACTACGGTTACCAGAGCAACTTGCCAACACATGGCGAAGGCAATTCTAACTCCGATTATAAAAGTAGAGACACTGAATATGAAATGTCCTACCTGAAAATTTTCAGTCAGAGATTGTCATGACATGTTCACAAAACCTCTAAAATCTCAACCTCTATAAGGAAAAATCCTAAGAAAAATATATCAGGTGTGTTGTTTGAGAGGTTAAAAATTTGTACAGTCAAGGCTTTTCTAAATAACAACACACACAAGCTAGTGAAACTTTTCTCCATTCTATCATCTAAGGAGGAAAAAGAATTTCTCACCAATACAAGTATCATGTAAATTCATGTTTATCTATTAGTCCACAAAATTCAGAAAAAGGTTCAGGCTTTATCAAACTCACCTTTTCACCAATAGCATCCTGTATCAAATCTATGTGATCTGTAATATTGGAGATGATCTTGCCAACATTTACATCTGTGTCAAAATAGCTTATTTCTTGATTGAGGATGGCTTTCATATAATGCAATCTCAATCTGGAGGATTGCCTCTCACTAGTGTAAATCCAACAAGCTACTTCTGCAGTCACAAATAGTACTTGAAATTAAGTGCATATAAGCATGACAGCTTCTTTTACCCTCCAACATATACATAATACCATAAAAATTGAGGAATGCAAACTGACCTAAGAAACCAGCAGGCAGCATAGCGACAGCCAGATACCAAACATAAGGAAGAACCTGTAAATACAAGATTTTAATATTGGACAAATCAGTGAAAGCCATGAAACAGGGTAAGTTTACGCCAACTATGTGGAAAAACACATGTTCAAAATTTAACTATAAATGGCATTGAATCTACCACAATGGTACAATAATGTAAGAGAACATTCATATATATTTATTTCTTATTTTTGCTTCGATTCAGTTTGTGTGTATTTTTTGCATCAACGATTCAGATCACATTCTATGATCTATTATCAAGATATTAGAAACATACAATTGTATCTAAGAACAACAAGAAGAAAGATTATGAATTATGAAAAATTGATATCCTTAAAATATACAGTATGATTCATCATCAAGATATTACAAACACACAATTGTATTCAGAAACAATAACAAGAATTACTTTATAAATTGTGAAAAATTGATATACTTAAAATATATATACTGTAAAAAAAACTAAAAAAAATTAAAGTCAGTACCAAAATTCAAACTCAAGTCACTTATTATAAAACTCTGTAGTATTTTAATACTTCTATCAGAACATATATGTATAGTAAATCAAGCTCATCTCATCGTGCTGGAAAACAACAGCAAGTTGTAAGAACAGAGTGCCTGTAAGTTCCATGTAAAAGTACAGAGTAACAACTAGGATTAAAAATATCAATTGGGCACAACACCATGAACAACATACACAATACAAGATTTGTCCTAGAACTGAAAAATACGATCTTGAATGAAATTTAGTTGAAAGGAACCAACTTTTGAACAATATGGCAAACATGGTATATTCAATTGTATCTCTGTTCTGGATACAATGAATGCCAAAAAAAGTTTCATTTCTTGACTGTAGTCTAGATGCCTGCCATTAAGATTGAAATGTAATAACTTTATAAAAAACAGTACCTTGTACAGAGCCTTGACCATAGCATCAGTGTCATTTTGGTGGGTACCAAAGGCCTGAAGAGCCATTCCTAGGAAAAGATAACCCCCTGGATGAGCCAAGCCATGGCCTAAGCCTCCAATGGTCCCCAGGACCATTAGAACAACATCTATTGAATCTGCATATGACAGAAGACGAAAGAATGAAACTGATCTGACATTGGCCTCAGTCTTTTTGCAAACATCTTTCAGTAGATTATCTCCACCACTTCGATGTTCATCTTCACTGACAGCAGAAATGTCTTCCATTTTAAGTAAAATTTCATCTACCACCTCTCAGTTATTATGAACTATGAGGTTATAATGCGATGAGTTTATAGTGGCGCTTAAATTATCCCTTAACCGTTGGAATTCAAGTTATTCCAAATGCATCCAACATTCCTAGCTAATATTTAAATTCAAAACCATGTCTACATTGTTAATGGAGAAGCCGGAGTAGGATATCCTCGTGTCGCTTCAGGAAAAAGGACTAGGACTTATGCCAATTTTTAATTGAAGTGAGTTTAATGATTAGGCAGTATACGTGATTCAGCAGCATAAGTATATCTTAATTACATCGAAATACTAATTTAAAATTATTTTATGTTTTAGTTATGTGTCAAGGGACGTAGGTAATCTGGTTTCAAAACTGCGATGTCATATGATGTAAAACTTTTGTGTTATACAGACACAAAAATTGCATAATAGGTTCAGAATGGCTGTGGGGCTTGACATAAGCGCCGGGGCAGCTATATCCCCCTATGTATAACACGAAGGTTATTTTCGATGTACGACAATGTAGTTAGAACCTTTGTGGAGCTAAAATAGCCACTACCTATGTCAGTGTGAGCTGATGTATGATTGGTGACCTTTGGTATAGTGGGTTGGGGAGATTGGACCTCGTGACCTCGTGCTTTACATAAAGTTTTAGTCAATAGAGACCTTATTTAAGATTTATTTTATTTTATTTTAAAATTATTTAATAATTATTTTTTATGTCTAATTTTTTTTAAAGTGGTTGTAAACAATGGAGTAATGGTAAAACTCTTATTTTTTATCATTTATATGTCAAAGAATTATAATTTAATGATAAATATAATATTAATATTTAATAACTTCAATGATAACAAGTGGGTTAATTTGGCTGAAATTAATGATGATGTGCAACCCTTTCAAATGGCACTAAAATCTTATATGCTCAATTGGAACGAGGAAGATCAGGTTTGGAAGTGCTCCCCTCAGGAGAATTTTCAGTTGCTTCAACCTTGGCTTTCCAATTTGAGAATCATCATCCCCCCCCACCTTGGGCTGGTGTTTGGTCTAAAGCTCTCATTCCAAATAACATATTTTTTTGGATTCTGTTGCAGAATAAATTTCTCACTATTGATAATCTATGTAAAAGAGGTTTCTACCTCACTAACAGATGCTTCTTGTGTATGAGGGAGGCTGAGTCTATCTCTCACTCGTTCATTCATTGTGATGATGCTTTTGAAGTTTGGGGGTCCCTAATGTAGTTATGGAATGTGGATTGGGCTATTCCTTCTTCTCTTGTGGAGTCCTTTGACCAATGGAGAGTGCTGACTGCTAATCTTTCCCTGAAGTTGCTTTGGTCCTTGTCTTTTCCCCATTTGCCTTGGGCTCTTTGGAAAGAAAGTAACAATAAAATCTTTATAAATGTTGCTTCTCCTCCTACAATTGTCTTTTATAAAATCTGAAGGCCCATCTCTGAGAACTTTCTCTTTGCTCGGGTTAACCAAAAGATCAAGGTGAATAATGTCTCTTCATATGATGCTGAGGTTGCCTCTAGATGGAACATAAATTTGGATTATCTTGGTGATCCCAAACTGGCTAATTCCCCCAGGGATAATGCTCATTGGATCCTTCCTCCGACTGGATGAGTCAAAATTAACTTTGATGGGGCGGCTAAGGGAAACCCAGGGTCGTTTGAGTGAGGGGGAGTGATTAGGGATGAATATGGTAGGCTTTTATTAGCGGTGGCACTCCCCTTGGGATGTCAGACCAACCACCTCATTGAAGCTTTGGTTGCCTACCATGGATTAATGTTGGCTAAAAATATTAACATGCCAATTCAGTTTGGCTTGAGGGGGACTCCAACAACATTATCTAATACTTAGTGGGAAAACAAAAACCTTCTTGGAACATCAAAATTTGGATCGAGAAAGCTAGGGATATATTAAAGTCATTCCAAAATTTTAATATTTCCCATGCCTATTGCGAAGCTAATCGGTTGGCTGACCACTTTGCAAATTTCGCTGTTAGGAGTAATGATGAAAAAGTATGGGGGCTTCATGATAGTTTACCGACTGAAGTTAAGGCCTTGATGTTATATGATTTAGCGAAGGTGAGACAAGCCATATCAATAAATACTTATGTCACACCCTAATATGATGGCTCAGATTCTTATGATTAAGAGTGTCATTCTTGTGTTATTTCTATTTACTTCACACACTTTTTGGGTATTTTGTGATCCATTCTGGAATTTTCACGCCTTGCACACTATTGCCATTGTTGAGGCCATGGGAGGAGAAAGGAAAAGGGTTGAACCCTTAAATTGTGATGAACTCAGGAAGAATAAAACGATATGGCTAATTTTGGATCGTGGCAAGATAACCCCATTCATAGAAAGATTTCAGAGTAGATGCTAATGTCATGAAGAAATTTGCCAAGGGTTTGAAGGATGGGGAAACCCAAATTGAGGGCAGGAAGGTGGAGATTGATGAGATGGAGGTCATTGGTTTGTTAATGGAAGGCACAAAATTTTATAGAGGGGGGAAAATGGCTGACGTTTTCGTCAAAAGATTTCCTCGAAATGAGGAGGAGAGGACAAAGCTGGCCAAAGTGGATAAAATCAGCCACGACATGGGTAAAATTAAATCTATTTGGTGCTCTGTTCTTGTTGTTTTAATGAAATATGTTACCTTTGATGGCAAATACACTAGGGCCTTCAGGCATCATTTTGTTTTGTTAAACCACTTTAGGCACAAAGTGCAAATAGACTTCCCCTTCTTTTTGTTGACGTCTATCAATACCAATATTAAGGACCATAGAAAGTACAAAAAAAATCATGTTCTTCATGGGGATTTTCTTTTCTTGATCCATGAACGTATTAAAACCCTGCCCTCTCCTTCGACTAGGGTTCTTGAAGGTTCTACTGAATATGAGGAAGATGATCATGTTAGCCTTTCCTCTAATGAGGAATATTGGAATTCTAATATGGAAGAAATTGATTTTGGGTCGGAGTCCTCCTTGAAAATTGGCCACAAAGTAAGGAGAGGCAAAGCTTCCCCTATTTCTACTTTCAATTAGAATTCTCAGCCCTCCCACAACTCTATCCTAGATAAGTCTGTTCCGGCCCCTTCTAAGAGTAATAGACTCCCCTTCCCGAAGGACCTCAATGCCAATTCCCCTTTTCTCATCCTAGATAGGGAGAACCCATATGATATCCTCACAATTGCCTGTGATGCTGTTGTGGATAACTTCAGGATGTTTAAATGGGCTTTCCATGAGATCAAGGACATCAATATCAAACTTCAGGCAATTAATAGCAAACAATAAAATCAAGTTGCAGAATAGTAGATGGCGGACTAGAGAAAATCAATTGTGGAATCCATGCAGAAAATGATGGGTATGATAAGTGATTTGAAGAAAGACTATGATTGTAGAATCTCCTATCTAGGAAGATAAACTTAAGAAAGAGTTTGAGGGCAGATTGAGTTAGATGGAAAACAAATTCTAGAAAGTTAATGAGAATCTGATATCTTTGGTCACTTATAATCATAAAGTGGTGAAGAATTTTGCTGAGAGTATAAACACCATGGTTGGAAATCTTGAAACTCTCCATCGGGAAGGAATTGTTGTGGATGTGGAGGCCTTGGATTAAAAAATAGGAGGAAATGGTTGGGCCTTGTAAAAGAACTAGAGCCAATTTGAAGAAGAAATCTACCAACCAAGAAATTCAGGAGCTCAAGAAAATTTCTCTAAACACGACTCAGTTGGAAATAGAGGCTATTGAGGTCTTTAAAAAATTGTACTAGTTTCTTCCTTTTTGTTGTCTCTTTGCTAGGTTTTGGCTTTTTGCTGGTCTTTTGTTGACTTTGGGCTGCTTTTTTAATGGTTATATCTTTATGCAACTTTTTGATGTAGAATGTTGTTAAAGGGTTTCGGGTCCCTTCAAAACTTGTTTGTTCTATAATAAAAAACATTTAATAACTAATGCTCATAAACATAAAAGAAATCAAATCTAATTTGGAAATTTAACAATCTCATTGTAAACCTCAAAAAAGTGTTAATTTGCTTGTTTGGATGTGGATGCAACTCAACAACATAACACATTATTTGATTGATGATTCATTTCAACAAAGTGGATTTGCATAAAATGTGAGCAATGAAAATGATGAGGATATTATTGTATTTGCAGAATTTCTAAAAAAATCAATCTAGAGATGGGATGAGACCAAGTACTTGTGTTAATTGAACTATTAAATTAAAAATTGTCAAGAGGACAATAATGAATTGTTTAATTTAATTATTCAATAATTGTGAGAAATAAATTTCTCTTGAAAGATGAAGTTGATTGATGGATGAAAACTGAGATTCTAATTAAAGAATGAGTTAACTGAAGAGTGAAGATTAAAATTCTAAAATGAGATGGAGTTAACTAGTCGAATAAGAAGAAGTTGATTGACGAGATACAAATGGATAATTAGATCTCATTTAGTTAAATATTAAAATATCATTTAATTAAATGAATAAATAGAAAATGGATTAAAATTAATAAATGGTAAATGATATGAATGGTGATGGTTAAAGATTGAGAATTAATGATAAATAATGATAATAATTATTTGATGATTAGACAAATTAGTGTCTATATTTTTTCACTCTAAGAAGCAATGTTTAAAGTGATTTTATTCAAAGGAAAGAAAAGGAGATGAGAACAATGATGATATGCCCTACTCAAGTAAGAAATGAAAAATTAGAAAAATGAAATGATTGATGACCCTTTGAGAGATTATACATGCAAAAACAACATGGATGAACTCTTGAAAGAAGAGACGATGAAGAAAGAAATGATAGATGATGAAAAATGTAAAAGATATGAAAAAAACATGATGATGGAAGAAAAAAATAGAAGGATGGATGCAAGAAACATGAATATAGATGAAATGATGAAATGTTATGTTGATTTTGAGTTTAACAACTTTTATTTGATATAGCAATGGATATTATGCACCAAGGTCTATTAGACCTAGATGATAATGCACATCTAATGCATGGACTAACTCTGAAGAAAATAATAGACTATGAAGATGTCTGAGCACTCATAATATGTCTGATGTTATTGGTGGGTTCATGATGAGACCTTGCACCAATATATATCATTTAGAGAACACCATGCTATGAAATGATCATGGTGACCTTGAGGAGGGGTAATACAGATCAAAATTGATAAATCAAAATAATGATCAAAAGATTGAAAAGATAAACTAAAAAGAAAAATGAACTAGAGCATATAAGACAAACATTTGATTAAGGGAAGGAAACATCTCATTTAAGATGAGTGATTGGTGATAGTAAAATGTTCATGATGAAAAAGGATTGCAATGATTATATCTTATTGAGTTTTATGTGGATCTATAAGGTTTCACATTAAAATCATATGTTTCAACTGTAATTTTGAAGGTTTGAAAGCACGTGTTGATGATTAGTGTTTGTGTTTTTTCTTATTGGTGGAGTGGTAACATCAAAGATGGTATATAATGTAAATACCATCATAAATATAGATTGATGAAATATACAGACAAACAAGAAAGCATACATGCACAATAATACAAAGATAAACATGATCTTGCCCCTAGTTAAGCTAGAAACTAGTTGATTTATTGATGATGATGATGATGATGTTGTTGTTGTTGATATGGTAAGGTCAAATCTTGAAAGCAATGTGAGAATTGAGAAGGACATATCCTAGTGATGCTAATGTGACTAAAATAAATCAAGGTTTGCAAGAAGGCTAAGAACAAAATCGATGGGTATTTTGAATGATGTACTAGTTGCACATAAAGATTACATGTATTATGATTGTTGCATTTAGATACAATAGTTTTTGTATTGATTGGATTGAGGTGGGATTTTTTTGGTTAAGTGTATTAGAATTTTGAAACCAATGACAATGGAGAACCAGGTATTATGATAAGTATTATAGGATTATTATGTAAAATATAAGAGCCATTAAGATTATTTAAAGGAGGATTTAGGATGTGGTCTCCAAGAGATATCACATAGAAATAATATGCTCTCTCTATGCTATGGGCTGGGTAGTTCTATCTAGGGATTGACATGATTTTTGATGGTGCATGCATAAAATGATAGAAATCTCACTAGTTATCCAAAGGATTCTTTAAGTTTATGCCCCAATCCTTATCACGATCAATGTGGGTAGGGAAGAAGAGATGACAATTTATACAGATTAGATGGATGAAAATAAAATTTAATGAGAAAATGTATGGAAGATGAGACAACTTGGCTCTAAGTGTAATGACCTACATAGAGATAATTGATCTTACATGAAACAAACTCATACAAATTCTTTCTATTCAACACCACAATTTTTTTAAAAGATAATATATGAATAATTATAATTGTACAATTTCGTAATTCCGTGACAATATATAAAATAACTAAATTTATAAATGCATTGATCATATATCTTATCAAGTACACAAGATCATGAACAATCTTAAACAATTATAAAAGTAAAATTTACATTTTTTTAATCATTATCATAGCACACAATCATTTTTACAATTGGCATTCTTATTTGGACGATTATTGCATTTTAATTAATACAATAACATGATAAATAATGTAAAATATCTTTGATAATCCAAGTCTTTGGCAATCAATTTCAAGAGGGAGAGAATCACTTGAGTACTTTTTCTCTTACCATAGATTAATAGTCCCCCACACACCTTCCTACTAGAAGTGGCCCTACCCTTTAGGAGGATAGTAGATCTAGATATTTTTTAGGTCATCAAACCATTCAAGAACTACTTTATTGTACTAATGCATTTAATATATCAAGAAAATTTTAGATACTCTCTAGATATGCATGATACATCTAATTCAAATGTAGCTTTAGACATAATGAATCGATAATGAAAGAAATAATTTTGCATTACTTTAGCCAAAAATTTAATATTCTATACATATAAACTTATGTGGTTATACGTTCACATACACTTGTATCTTAAAATAGATATCAACATTAATTCCATAAATACACTTCCATTCACTTAAAAAATTTGTAGACTTAATTAGAGATTATGAAATAATATATAATTATTCACATTTATAGTACTAATCTACATTGATATTTAGGTCTGAATGTACTTGCATAATTATACTCTACTATCATTTATTTTTGATACTACAATAATTATTATAAACTATAGATTTATACATATCGCAATGTTTATATAGATTTACACACACATGCATACTTATATACACACATATGCATAACTCTCTCTCTCTCTCTCTGTGTGTATGAATGCATGCATGCATGCATGTATGTATGTATATATGTATGATGCATTCAAAGATGAAGGGTCTGGAATAGACTATCCAACCTTATAGTAGAATCTAGGGTAACTCAAGAAACTAAAATAAATATGACACTTTATTAATCCAAAATAGAAACAATACATTCTTGCAGGCCCTCTCATATGCATATTACAATAGGTCTCGTTGGCCACACTTGTAGGCTCACATGTCACCATAGGCTTACCACCAAGTTACATGAGAAATCAATTCTGGATCTTAATTCCTTGACTCCTAACTCCCTACCTCTCAAGATACCTTCTACTAAATCCAAAGAATGATTAAATACTAGCTCTTAGCCTTAATGGTGATCTATGTCAACCTTGGGTAGGCCCCAAGCCCAAGGTGCAACAAACAATGTATGTTGGACAAAAGTTGATGATAAAGCACCAAGAGTTGAGCACTGAGAGGTGCGGATCCATATAGAGGTTGTCTCAAGTCAAAGCTACTATCTAATGAATTGTGAATACTATGTAAGGTATAGAGGAGTTCTGCATGCTATCCCCCATAGGTCTAGGCTTAGGCTAATTAACTAGGTGGAATTTTGGCAAAGGGATCTTCTAGAAAATAAGTCCACAACTATTGCCACCTGGATATGATATAAGGACATCTTCAAATTGTCCATGTTCCAATCCATAGGATAAGGTCAAGTGTTGCAATAAAATGTAGGATAAATGCAAAAAGATGTGACACAAAAAGAGGGTTTGAAGGTGCCACTTTTTTTTTCCTAAAGTAAACAAAGTGTAAACTTTGATGAGAAATTGGAGATAGTTATGCTAAAAATTTGAAGATGAAACAAGCACAAGAGTTGTAATGCTCCAACTCTACTTTCTAAACTACATTTTTTTAATTGTTGGAGATTAAGGGCTTCAAAAAGGGGTGTCACAAAAATGGATCCTATTTTTATAAAAAAATACAACATAGCTTCTATTTTGGCTCCACTAAATTATCATTTCAAAAATTACGTTGGTGAGAAATTGACTAACACCATGTAGTTTATGCTCAATTTTTTTGCTAATTTTTAAACGAATATATGATTTCTTACTAATTTTTGAAGTGGATATAGCTTGAAAAATAAAAATTTGAGTGTGCTCCTCCCTAAATTTTTTGAAAAATAAAAATAAAATATTTTTCATAATATATGTAGAATGGAGTCTAGTTTCTAAAAATGCAGTTTCTTTCAAATTTTGATGAATGAGTAAAAAACTATAGCCAAAATATGACATGTGGGTTTTTGACAAAAAATGGACACACTAACAAATGAAATTAAAGACGACAATCTTAACATAATCAAAATGTGAAAAACTATATGACTATATAGCTAATAAAGTTCTTAACATCACTATGATATTTTTGATATCTACATTAAAACATGTGCAAACCTGATGGATGGTATGACCAAAAATGTATGAAATGGTCATCCAACCCTTTGGGTTGGATACCTAGGTTGGAATTTTCTAGTGTAGTTAATTTGGTACTCGTTGAATTTAGCTAGCACCAAATTTAAATGCATTTTTATTTTCTACAAAAGGCGAAACATGCATTTACATTTGGTTTTCATCAAATTTGGCATTAGCCAAATATAAATGCACTTTAGAATGCTGGAGCCAAATTCTCTACATTCGATCAATCCTCTTTCTCTGGCCCTCTCTCCCTAGCTATAATGCCCACCAAAATATCCTAGAGAGAACTAACCAACTAGCTAAGAAACTAGGGATTATTTTCTTTTTATTTTTTTTTAAAAGAACAATTACAACACATACATAACTACACATGACCATAGAAGCATAAATGCACAAGAAAAATTAACTTACATCACATAGAATAGCATCAATTAGATTACATTCCCTAGGGTATCTTAATGTCATTACTTAATTTAACATCAAGATATAAACAATATCTATTCACTCTACCTCATAATTCCTTCATTATTTCTATCATTCATTTCAACTGAGACACATAAGAAGATAATCATAAAACTGGATTATTACACATACATGAATCTCCACTATTAACATATCCAATTTTCACATTATCATTTAAGCATGAATCTAAATCATACCAATTCTAGGATTATATTAATGCACCAAATCCAAATGTTCCTAATCATTATTTTTAACAACTAGATAACACTATCAATTTTAAAAATAAATAATTCCCTTCTTAAAAAAGACATATACATAATCATCTAACTTATTACATAATCTCATATCTCAAATATTTCAAATAAGATCATTAGAAGAATCCAACATTATACCAACAAGGTATCATAATATCCAACTACAAGAACAACTATCCTAATTACATATTACATCCTTCACAAGGGAATCACCAATTATAAAACTTCTAATCCAATAATGAATCATAGTTCCTAATACAAGATAGATATTTAAGATGCAAGATATAATGAAGTCTCTCAACCAAGAACATAAAACATATCAGCTCCAAGAATCCAAGCATAATTTGAAGAGATAAAGAACTCATTATGCACATGAACATCCAACGAAGAGAAAATCCCAATGGAAGAAGGCATCAAACCGCTCGGCCATGTGGAACCAAAAAGGTCCACCGTGCTCTAGACAATTTCATAAGGTCCCACACACACTCTAAATCTAAGCTGACACCTAACATCCATGGAACATAACAATTTAGATTAACTCTCAACATGACCAACATCAAGCAATGAGAAAAATACTCAACAAGGATTAACCATATATCGCCAAAAACTCACCAGAGGCAATGATCAAATCAAGGCTAAGGTATTATGACACATATAGGGAAAGAGTGTCATCACATGCTATCAATAAGGGTTTCCCTAGTGGTTAGGCCTTGGTGCCCATCTCAAGGGTTTTCTTGGTAGTCTCTCTTGACCTCAGTGCCCAAGTGATACCCATGCAAAACCATCTCAACCTTTCATGAAGACAAGGGAGCATAGTCTTTCCATTCCAGACCTTCCCAATCTAATCCTATGTCTATAGTAGCATGCTAGGCCATGAGTGGGGCATCACAAATTATTTTGTTAATGTGTGTAAAACCCAACCCAAAATTTAATATTAATGTTATCATTTGATTAACAAAAATTCCAATGAGATTCCGTGGTAGCCACTTGTGGGCCCCAACACCCACTTGGAATCCACTCCCCCCAACATGTTCCTAAACCTAGGGTAAAAGACCAATGCAATAAATACACATGGAATCTCAAGAATCTCATAAAACAACCTTCCAAAGGTTCCAACGTCCAAATCGATATATAACCACAATGAATCCATATGCCAATACCAACATCATAGAATAATTCTATATCATGAAACCAATAGTCTCAACAATGTAATTTATCTAAAGTTAGATTTCAATAATCAAATATCAAGGCATAGCCAAAGATGATTCCCAACAAATCATTATGCACAACATAGCCATTATAAGGATTCCAATAATCACTACAAATATATATCAACCTCTCCTAGAACCACATAATTCACTCAAACAATCAACATGTCAACATCATAAGAATTGAAAGATGGGGGAACAACACAGGGAATCACTGAAACAATTGAATACTATCCTTTGGTGAAAGTAAAAATTCAAAATTCAACATAGAAAATTAACTGAGATAATAAAACATCATAACAACACATTTGTAGAATACATTAGCGCATCTACATAGAAAAATGGTGCTTATACAACATTTTGTCGTACATTTACCTAATACTTTGGTGCCTTTGCCAAATGGTATAGTGCATATAACACCCAGAATGAAGCATTTGACATACACAATGGTGCATATAACGCAAACATTGGTGCATATAACACGAACTCTAGCACATATAATATAAACTCTGGCACAAATAAGACACAAAATGGCGCAAACACAAGACACACTGGTGCATATCACCAATCGAGTAGCACATATAATTACCAAATTAGCGTATTTAACTCAGAGACAGAAAATGACCCAGATGCAAGATAAAATTTTATGATTAAATCCAAAAAACACTATGAACAAAACTCCAACTTGACATAGTGAAAATTAAAGCGTTAAAGTCATAGCAACAACACAAGATAAGAAAACCAAAGTCCAAAGATTACTATCCTGTGACTCAAGACATGTATTCAACCCAGACTCCACATATTGAAAACCATCACAAAGATAAACACATACGGGGATCACAATACAAAAACAATTCTTTCTTGGGTAAATCAGCATAGCCTTCATTCTACAATAAAATAAGGTAAAAAGAATACAAAATCATGTTTCCTCTATCACAAACCTAAAAGCCTTTAATAGAAAATGCAACCTAAGGGCCAAATTTCCATCAACCAAAACAATGGAACTTTAAATATAATTTTAATGATATACAAAAATATACATTCATGCACACACAATAAACAATCTTTTCCTTTCAAAATAAATTACATAAATCAATCGGATTAAAACCACCGACCTGAAGAAGACTCTGAAGATTCCAACCAAACCCAAATCCAACAACAAAGAAAATTTGAAAGCCAAGCTTCAATCCTCTAATGTACGCAAAAAATCCATCCAAGAATAAATTCAGAAATCCAATAATTTCTCTAGCCAAAAGAACACACAGACATAAGAAAAAAATCCATATTTTAAAATTAATCTCCCAAAACCTTACATCATCATAGACAACCAAAAATAATAAAATTAATAATAAACTTTACCAACCATCTAAAAATTGAGGCAAAATATGATAAAATAATATTAATCTTCTAATTACAACTCCCAAAGCCAATAATAAAATGGAGTAAGTAAAATAAACAAATAAGTGAATAAATAATTAAATAATATTATCTTACGAACAAAACTTTCCAAAAGGGCCAATCATAACAAGGGGTAAGTAAATAAATAATTAATAACCAAATAAATAATAAAGCAATCAATTAAATAATCAAAACAGTAAACAGTTAAATAAACAATAAATAAATAAACCAACAATCAATCAATCAATCAATCAATCAATAATAAATAAAATAATATATAAATAAATAGATAAACAATAAATAAATAAATAAATAAATAAGCATAAATACTTAACCAATATAATTCCACCAAATAATCATTAATTAATTTCAAGCTTCCAAAATAAATCTACATTTATATTTATTTGTACCTACCTTCATTTGATAATTTACACCAATGAGCTATATATAATATTGATTAATTAATTAATTAATTTCCACAACTCCAAATAACTAATAAATAAATAATCAAATTCTTACACAATCATAAATGCTCCAATAATATAATTAAACTTAATACCATTAATATCTCACATATTGTATAAAATGTGTTTCGCGGAAGATAGGCACTCGTTGCTTTGTTGGGGCAAGCTTCAAATTCAAAACCGAGAGAATGACCCCCACGACGGTAAGGAGCTAAAAGATCCACTACTTTAATACATGTTTCAAAGATTGAAAATCTGGTATCCAATTGTGTAAAGGCGGGAGCAGATCTATGAATAGGAGATCTTGTGAGAGCATCTATAGGACCTAAGTCATCAACAGGTTCCCCAAGAACATTAAAAATTCTTCCAAGAGCAGTTTCACCAACTGGAACACTAAGTGTACCTCCTGTATCAATTACTTTCATTCCTCTCATCAAACCGTCTGTAGCACTCATAGCTGTAAAATACTATAATCCACAAAATAATACTATTACAATATAATATAATACTTGTTGTCTTCCCACACAAATAATTAATTACACAAACACAACACTATGCATACCAATATATTCTAATTGCCTCAAACATCAATCAACCATTAACTAAGATGACACCAAACCCAAGAAGACGACAAGACTGAAACACTAAAACTAACAAGTCACCAAGTAAACCTAGAGTGTGATAAGACATTATGCCTTCTCCAATCAACTTTCCATTGGGATTAGAAACACGCTTAGACCTGTGAAGCCAGGTGGAGTCGATGTTTAGTACCTACATCTTGCGAAACACCACACATCTATACAACAACATAGACACTTGTATACATCACAGATAATCAAATAGGTGAAAGAGAGTTGTGACATCACACCTTGCTCATATTTGAGTGGTATAACATCGTCCCTTTCATGTCCGTAGTAGTAATACAATCATGGTAACTATAACATCGTTAATAACCTCAACATAACCAATATGAACGGGTTAGCATATAAGATGATATCTCATCCACATAAAATCATAATATATTAACTGTCAAAATGCAATGTCTAGCATAAGATAAATCATTATAAGAATTAAACATGAACCACATGACCTAAAAAGAAAAATAATCACGAAGATAATCATAAACCTAACTTCAATAATTAAACTAGAACATAAAGTCAACATCGTCATAGTAATCATAATGAATCCACTAATGTCAAAGAGAATATCGATATAAAGAATGAAACAAGAGGCATCAAGAACATGAACAAATCTATAAGTATCCATCACATCCTATCATAATGGATGAATTAGGGAGGGGCACTACACCCACCTTGATTAAGGTTTAGATTTAGAGTTTATGATTGATGATTGATAGTTGAGGTTAAATCTTTCATTCCCTCTCTGTCTCCTTCCATCTCTACTAATAATTCTCTCTCTCTCTCTCTCTCTCTCTCTCTCTCTCTCTCTCTCTCTCTCTCTCTCTCTCTCTACCTTCGTCCCTCTTTACCTCTCTACCTCTCCCTCCTTATCTCACTACCCACCTCTCTCCCTCATCTATCTCTTTCACCTTTATCTCACCCCCTATGTCTCACTCCTCTTTGCCAAGGCTCTAGTTCTCTCACCTCTATATCCCTCTATGTGTCTCACCCCTCTCTCCCAAGGATCTAGATATCTCACCTTTATATCTCTTCCCTCTCTAGTTCTTTCTTACCCTCTCCACCTCTCTCTAGGCCTCTCCCTCCCTTTCTTCTCCTCTCTCTCTATCTCCCCCTCTCTCTAGGTTTCTCCCTCCTTTCCTCTTCACCTCTATACCTCTCCTTCCATGTTTTATACCCACATCTCTATATCCCACTCTATCTATCTCACCCTCTCTCTCCCCAACTAGGTCTCCCACCTCTTTCTCCCCCTCTAGGTATCTCATCTCTTTATTTTCCCCCTCTCTAGTTTTCTCCCTCCTTGTACACCTCTCTCTCCCTCCTCCTTACCCCTCCTCTTATCTCTCTCCCCTCACCTCTCTATATCCTCCTCCCCTAGAGGTCTCTTACAACCTTCATGTCTACCTCTCCTCCATCCCTTCTTACTCCTCTCTCTCTTTATTATTTTGTCTTTCCTCTTCTCCCTCCCTCTTTAGGATGTCCTTTCCCTTTCTTTCTCTCCCCATCTCTATCTCCCCCTCCTTCCTTAAACCCCCATTAAAAATCCCTCTCTCAACATAGGTCTCTCACCTCTCTTCCCCTATATCTCCTCTTTCCCCGAGTCTCTCATCCCCTCCATGTCTGCCTCTCCCTCGATCTCTTCTTACTCCTCTATCTCTGATCTTATCCCTCCCTTTTCTCTCTAGCTCTCTTTCTCCCTTTATTCCTCTACCCCTCTCTATCTCCCCCTCCCTCCTTATCCCCATCTCCCTCCCCCTTCCCCACTTTTTTTTTTATCTCTCTTTATTGTCTAGGTTGTCACCTCTCCCTCCCACCCTTTGTCTCTATCTAGGTTTCTTCCTCCCCCTCTCCACCTCTCTACCGCTCTATCAATGTATCATTAGCTACCTCTCTCTATCCCCTTCTATCTATCTCACCCTCTCTCTCCCCATTTAGGTCTCCTACCTCTCTCCCCCCTTTAGGTATCTCACCTCTCTATCTACCCCCTCTATAGTTCTTTCCCTCCCTCTCCACCTCTCTCGGCCTCTTCCCTTATCCCTCTTCCTTTATGAACTCTCTACTCCTCTTCTCTCTATCCCCTTTCATCTCTATCTCCCACTCCCCTTTATTTCTGTCACTCCCTCCATGTATACCTCTCTCTCCATTTCTTCCTACTCCTCTCTCTCTTTGTTCTTAGAGCCTCCCTTCCCTCTCTAGGATGTCCCTTTCCTTTCTTCCTCTCCCCCTCTCTATCTCTCCCTCACTCCTTAAACTCCCATCTCACCTCTCTCTTCTCCTCTAGGTTTCTCACCTCTCTTACCCTTTATATCCTCTTTGTCTCCCATCTTCTCCCTCCATCCCCTCTCTAGTTCACTTCCTCTATTTCTTCCTGTCTCCCTCTCTATCTTTCCCTCTCTCCTTACCCCCATCTCTCTTATTCTCTCTCTATCTCCATTATCTAGGTCATCACCTCTCCCCCCCCCCCCTCTCTCTCTCCCTCTCTACCTATCTATCAATGTGTCATTATCCACCCCTCTCCACTCCCCTTTGTCTATCTTACCCTCTTCCCCCCATATACTTCTCCCAAATCTCTCGCTCTCTCTCTCTCTCTCTCTCTCTCTCTCTCTCTCTCTCTCTCTCTCTCTCTCTCTCTCTCTCTCTCTCTAGGTATCTCACATCTCTATCTACCCCCTTTATAGTTCTTAAAAGGAAGCTAAGGTGCAAAAATGGCTTCCTAACACCAATTTGGTGGGGGATATAACACAGATTTTCTTACAAAGCTTAAATTATTATAAAAATAAGAAACATTTACAAGAGATATACAACATGAAAATAGACTAACAATAAACACAAGATATATCTTGGGGGAAACCCTTTTGGGAGAAAAATACCATTGTCCATAAGCTGCCCAATATATTAATTAGAATTCAACAAAATATAATATACTTGTAGAGAAAGCTTCTTACAAGAGTATCACCAACTAGAGATCTGGAGGTAACTCAATAGCTATAAGACTTGTACACAAAAACTCCATCTTACATACCTAATATATAGGAGATACAATACATGAAACCATTGAATGATATTATAAAACCATGAGCTACAACCACCTGAAAAGTGGTGCCCAACTTATCTCCAATCCAAGATGCACTATTATGTGTCAAAAATCACACCAACATGTATAACCCCCTTTTAAAACTCATTTATGGTTCCAACATGTTCAAGATATATTTCCTATTCGAGAGACCCAAGTTCTAGAGGCCATAACTTTTAGACTGAGCATCTAGTTGAGAAATTGTTTGAGATTCAAGAAAGCTTGTGAAACGTTCTATCAAGGCATTATTGCTACACCGTTTATGGACACTTTCAAGCCATTTTGGGGCCTCTCTTACCTTCAAAATTGACTTAGAAACTTTCATTCATAAATTTCAAAAGCATAAAATTTAATATCTTCAAATCTAGACATGATCTTGCAACAAAAATTTACTAGCTCATGCTTATTTAGCTAATCCATAGCTTTGGTGAAAATTTTAAACCAATTTGTGCTCAAATGTAAATGTAATATAAATAGTAGCCTTATGTAAATGCAAGGTTGAGACACCATTTTCCTAACATTTTCTACTTTTTGAATACCTTGCAAGGCCAATGGAGTATCTACACCATAATTGAATTTCTATGGGCCATGAGAATCATAGACTTTGAACACCATGTGAACTTCTTTGTGCATTTGCAACATTTGCATCATAAACTTTGAACACCATCTGAACTAGTTTTGTCAATGCATTTGCAACATTCGTCAAAGTGTCAAACTTCTCCAATTTTACCTTCCCATCCTCAACCATATGTTGAACAAAATGAAACTACACACCAATTTGCTTTATTATAGCATAGAAAGTCATATCCTTTGCTAAGAAAATGACACTTTGACTGTCACAATGTATAGTAGCCAATCCTTCATCAAACACAATATTTGAAAACAACTATCTAAGCCAAATGGATTTCTTAGAAGAATGAGTAGTTTTTATACTCTACCTCTATTGTGAACAAAGAAACTACAACTTGACGCTTATTCATCCAACTAATAACACCACCATACATAGTAAAGACATAACCACCAGTGGATCTTCTACTATCAATGCCACCTGCCCAATTTGAATCCACATGTATCCATAGATACTCGCAAAAATGTCGAGGTTCAATAGGATAACCATGATAACACAAGGAATATTGAAAAGTATTCAAATATTTGAGCACCCTCTTAATTACATCCCAATGCACCAATCTAGGATTAGCAACATATTGAATTAGGACTCCCACTACTTGGGAAATGTATGGTCTTGTGTAGACCATAACATACACAAGACTACCAACAACGGTTGCGTATGGTATATTGGTCATGTCCTCCAACTTAGTAGGAGATTTTGGATAATCCTTTATAGATAACTTTGTTCCCAATGCAACAGGAACTATCATAGATCTACAAGTTGTCATGTTGAATCTCTCCAAAAATAAATTCACATACTTACTATGGCTTAACCAAATATTTGTATTAGCTCTATCTCTTTTAAAATCCATTCCCAAAATGTACCTAGCTTCAACTAGATCTTTCATTTCAAGTTGTGGTAACAACTAATACTTCAAATCAGAAATAAAATATCCATCCCCAAATAGTAACATATCTTCCACGTGTAATGCGATAGTGAGAATGTAACCATTATCATTTTTGAGGTAAACACAATGATCAGATTTAGAACTTTGAAATTCAAAACTCAACGTATAGGCATAAAACTTTCGATACCACATCCTAGGATACTGTTTCAAACTATACAATTTTTTTTTCAACTTGCAAACTAGTTTTTCTTCATCTTTCACCATAAAATTCTTTGGATGTGACATATAAATCTCTTCCTCCAAATCACCAGAAAGGAATGTTTTCTTTACATCTATTTTCTCAATTTCCCATCATGAAATATAGAAAGTGATAATGAGAACCAAATAAATTTCATCTTTGTAATAGGGGAAAAAACCTCACCATAATTTATTTCTTCAACCTAGAAATACCCCTTCATGACCAACTATGCCTTATGCCTCTCAACAATGCCATCGGGACCTAAATTTTTCTTGAACACTCATTTGTATTCCATAGGCTTATGTCCTTTAGGCAAAGGTACTAGATCCCAAGCATTATTCTTATTAAAAAGACCATCTCATCATTAATGGCTTCTATCTCAGAATTTGCGTCACTTATACCCATAGCCTCTTTAACAGTCTTGGGCTCATTAGTGTTATAAATCAAGGCAAAAATACAATTAGAGTCTAATAATGAATAAAAAAACCTATTCAGTTGCCACCTGATTCTTGTAGACCCCCTCAAAGGTTGAGGTTGAGGTTTTTCATCTTCTTTTGAGCTTTCAAATCTTCTAGAGATCTCCTCGTCATCAAGTCCACTAGGAGCTCATAGTTCTTTCTCAGGGGTAGAAAGAATCTAAACTACCTCCTTATTTTGTTTCTCCTCTTTCTCCTACTATAGCCTAATAGTGGAAGATTTCATCTCTCTAAAAATGACACTTCTACTATAGAGAACCTTCTTTTCCACTAGATACCAAAGTATGTACCCTTTTACATTGACACCATAGCCAATAAAGATACACTTAAGTAATAACCTTGTTCTCCAAGTTACATATTTCTTCAGTTGGAATGTGAGCATAAGATTCACAACCAAATACTTTGAGATGTCTCATAGAAGTATTCTTTCCTGACCACACCTCCATAGGTTTCTTATCAATAGGTGCTAATGTAGGAGATCCTTTTACTAGACAGAAGGCAATGACAACAACTTCAACCTAGAAATTTTGTTTGATGCTAACACTACTAAGCATACTCCTATCCCTCTCCATCAATGTCCTATTCATCCTCTCCACAACTCAATTTTGTAGAGGGGTGTATGGAGTTGTCTTATGCTTATCAATCCCATGGTCCATATAGAACTTATCAAAATATGTTGATCAAAACTCACCACCATTGTCAATCCTCAAACACTTAATCTTTCTACAAGTTTGATTCTCAATAAGAGCCTTAAACTCCTTAAACCAACTAAAAACTTCAAATTTACTTATGAGAAAATAAATAAATGTCCTTCTACTATAGTCATCAATGAGTGAAATAAAATACATGGATTTTGAAATTGAATAAACATTAACAAGACCAAAGAATCAAAATATATCAACTCCAACAACCCAAAATATTTGTGAGAACTAGAGTAAAACTTAACACATTTTTTTATACCATAAACGTGGTGTTCACATAAATTGAACTCTAGATTACAATCATCAAGCCCCTCACTTAATGAGACATACATATTTTAGGGGTTTTAGACCCTCTACACCAATGTGATCAAGCCTTTGAGGCCATAACATTGTCTTCTCTGGTGGGAGTTTCATGTCCAAAGTGTAGACACCTAGAATTAATTAAATTTCCTCATAACATAATTAATCCTACTAATTATTTTTCCCCTTTTTCCTCCAAAATAACCAATTAAATAATCATTTCCCCTTTCACGTAATTTTTTTATTAATTAATTATGTATCCTACTAATTCTTCTAAGGTTTGATTTGTTTTTATAAATTAAATCCCATTATAACTAAATATCTCGATATTCCTCTAATCTAACTACATTTAAAGCTACTGTATTCAGGAAGCAAAATTATTCAATCCGAGAGAAAGTTCAACTAGGGTTTTCAGATATGAAAGAGAAATGGGAGAGATGGAAGAACAAGAAAGAGAATTGGAAGAGCTTGAAGCACTTATTGCCAGAAGATTGCCTAAGGGAGCCGATAAGTATGAAGGGAAGTTACCTTTGAAATGTTTTTCATGCAATAAGATTGGTCATTTTTCTTCTAGGTGTCTTCAAAGAGCGGAAATAGTGTCAAATTATGATAAGCCTTACAAGCCTAATTAAATTCAGAAGATGAATTTGTGTTTATTGCTATCAAGGAACATGATCCAGTACCTGTCGATTCTACAAGCTGCATAGTTGAAGAGAAAGCCTTGGCTGCTAAGATTGAAGAAAATGATGAATGGGTGATTGCAAATGGTTGTTCACATCACATGATAGGTGATAAAGGTAAATTTGTGAATATGGAGAAGTATAATGGTGGTGTAGTAAGATTTGGAGACAACAAAGCTTGTGTAATTTATGGTAGAGGCTCTATTTCTCTTGATGGTAAGCATAATATTGAAGATGTTTTGTATGTTGAAGGTTCGAAGCATAAAATTTTGAGTGTTGGACAGATGGTTGATAAGGAATATGATTTACAACTCAAGAATGAGAAATGTAAGATCTTGAATAGTTCTGGTATAGAAATTGCACCAGGAACTAAAAGTAAAAGTGATATCTTTCATCTGAATGTTGGTAATCTAAAAGTTGCTTGATTGCAAAAAATATTAATGAAGGGTCATGTAGTGTCATCTGAAATGTTGATGCAAAAAATCTATTGGGTAAAAGCACAAAACTGTGTCACGTTTCAGGCTAACTTATTAGCACAAGTAAATTAAGTAATTCTAACTAAAAATTATTTTTTGTCAAGCATATGGTCTATATAGATCCATTAGAGCTAAGTTATATATGGGCCACAACTTTTCCAATTGGAAGTGTCTACTAAATGTATATTTTATACTCCTTTTGGTCTAATTACAAAAAATAATAAAACTTGATGTTTCAACAACTCCTACTCTTATAAATAATTTTTTATTGAAATGTAAAAATACACTTTTATAGATCTATAAGTGAATTTTCCAAAATATATATCTTTTAATATTTTAATTAGTTTTTACGATTTATATTTTATTTTTATTGAAAATAGGTCATCAACACTAAAATATAAGGTTGATTATCATGTCAAGGAAAAATACTAAAATTTATTATAAAAAATTGAAAAAAAAATATGATGCAGTAGAGAAAAGAATCTATGTCTAGATGATATAATTCTTTTATGATTTGGATAAATAATTAAGAAAAAAGGTGGTGGGAATTGGAAACAGTTATATTTCAGCACACACAACTTTTCAAATTTATTGAAAAATATATATTTATAAAAAATAGTAAACAATATATCCATGCACTAAAGTTTCAAGTTATCAATATACAAAAAAAAATTCAAGAAAAAAAAGAAAATTTTACTAAATAAAGTGTGGTGGCTTGTATAACTTCAATTTCAACATTTTTCAGCAACTAAAGTATAGTGTTTACTTTATAAAAAATTATATTCAAATAATTTTTTTATTTTTTTTTTAAATTAAAAACTTAAAATAGACATAAGAATATAAATTTGATTAGTTTATATCATTTCAAAATTCAAAACATATATTTCACTTTCTATTGATTTAATTTAAAAAGTTGAATCAACATTGGCCATTTCCTTTATAAAAGTGTGACTGTGGACTGTGGAAATCTAGTTACGTAGATGAATTTATGTATCATATTTATATATAATAACCACAAATTTATTTTATTCAATTTCAACATTTAATTTGTATTAGTTTACATTCATAGAAATGTTCAATGCTAACACTAATATCTAGGTTAAGTATTGCTTCATTGACTATATTGATTTAATTTTGCAAGACAAAATCCATTAATATACATTATAAAAATTTACATTTTTGTTAAGATTGGTAATCTCTTATACCCCCTAGGATTTGTCCTTACATTTTATTTATTAAATATTAATGCTTTAATAAATTGATTCTTTTATTCCAATGTTTCTTATTAAATTAACCTTGATTATAGTTAATTCCCCTTTCCTCTTTCATGCTTCATAGTTTAATATCTTTTTAGGTTTTCTTTTTCATAATGTAATCTTTCTTTTATTGGCACTGCCTACCCTTGTTCTGATTCATAGGATTTCATATTTTTACATAGTTTTTTAATTTTTTCCTTTAATCTAAGATTTACCTAAATTTAATGAATCACAATTATTTCTTATTATTTATCATATCTTGATTAGGGTTTGAGAAAATTGTATTAATACATGTCTTTAATCCCACCCTAATTGATAATATTGAACCTCTAAGGTTTAATTTTTAAATCTAATATTGATTGTATTTCTATCTATATGATTTGATACCTCACTCATATATCATCTATCCATCTTTTATAAGATTTTTTCCTTTTATAGTTGAGATCAATTAAATCCCTACTTATGATCCTTAGGTTATGGTCCATTGACAAATCATATATCATTTAATCTTATGATTCTCTATTTTTGAATTATCATCATAGATATATGAAGGATTATGAGATGTTCTCATGTTTTGTCAATTTGTATTCTTTAATTCTTGATGATATAACAACACTTTTCTATATTGATGTTATTTTAAGGTTCCACGAATGAGTTGTTTTCATGCATATATGCCCTATCCCTTTTCCTTGACTTAGCCACATTATTTTAATCTATTGTAGCATCCTAAATTGTACTCCCATACAATTTAGTCCACATTTTAGGCCCTCACCTTAGTGTTTGTCCCCCAATACTCAATTAAGACCCGATTATGCTTACATCATGCAAATATGGCCTTATTCTCACTTCATACACCACATGGCCCCTTAGTTCTGACCCCTAAATGGCATAGAACCAAAGCATGGTGTCTTGCTTCTCATTAGGATCATGGTGCCATGCCTTGGTCGTCCCTATTTGGGCCCCCCTTTGAACCCCTTGGGCATTTTCAAATTTGAGCAGAAAACCTAGCCCCGTGTTGGCCTATATCGGAGAATTATCATGTTTTTCGATGTGCAAGTATATAAGGAGGCTTTCCCCTCTCATTTTGATATATGAAGATATAGAGGATGTAAGAATACAAGGTTGAATTTATAATCATCAAGCATTCAAGCATTGAAGTATTCATCATCAAGCACTTTTTGAGGTCTACAAGGCTACATTCTTCATTCATCAATTGTAGAGAAACATTACATCATTCATATGTAAGCATGTGTGTGTGATTAGGGTTTTGTCATGTTCATGCCATTTCATACAAAATTTGTGATTACATTCAAGAAGCAAAATATCATTATTAGTCATTGTAGATCTGAGGTATATCCTTTCATTATTTATTTCAATATTTGCAATATTTCAATCACTAGTTAATTCCTAAACCAGGATTTGAATTAGGCAATCCCCTATTCCCAACCTATTTCCCTTTCTTTCTGTGGGCAGGAAACAGGTATGAAGCCGCAATCTTCATAATCAACATTATTTACAGAGACGAATCAATCCCTCTTTGGTGTGCAAAAAGTTAAGTGGACCAAGGAGAATTTCATCATGGGCCCAACATTTTATGAGCTCTTTTGGGGATCAGGTCCAAGTCTGCTTACATTTCTTAGATTGAGGTGTGTTCCTCAATCCGACAACTATAGCTTGCTTTTTTTTTTAATGTTTTTATCTTTATTTCTTGCATTTTACCCTAATTTTAGCAATTCAACTTACAAAAGAGGGCAAACAAATTCACACCTTGAATCCAATCAATATTTTCAATCCTTATCCTTTCTATTTCATGACTAAGTCTATTGGATTCAACCCTCCTTTGAATGTAATAGGTCCCTAAGCAAAAATTAGTGGTTTTCATCCTTCTTGTGGTTGAAACGCTAAATTTTTTACCCTTCATTTTGGTGAACCCAATATTCTTACACCTTACTTTCTGATTTATGTCCTTATATTTGAGATCTTTATGCATTTCAAATTCAAATGTTCATTTACAGGTTTAATTTCCAATTAAATTTAAAAAATTTAGAGGTCAATTTAACAAAAATCCTAATTTTAAAATTTAAAATTGAGTTTGTGTGTTGCTAAAATTTGGTTTTATTATTTTAGATATGGGTGTTTTCAAATTTCAAATTCAAATTTTCATTCACAAGTTTAATTTCCAAATAAATTTAAAAAATTTAGAAGTTAATCTTAGAAAAAACATATTTTTTAAATTTAAAATTGAGCTTGTGGGTTGTTCTAATTTGGATTAATTATTTTAGACCTGTGTGTTTTTAAATTTCAAATTCAAATTTTAATTCACAATTAAATTTTAAAAATTTAGAGGTTAATTTCATGAAAAACCCTAATTTTTAAATTTAAAATTGAGTTTGTGGGTTGTCAAAATTTGTATCAATAATTTTAAAGATCTGATTTGGGAACAATTTAATGATCAAATTTGCACTTATAGATCTTATTTTAATTAAATTACATAAATTCAGAGGTTTAATTCATAAAAATCCTAATTTATTAATTTGATTTTTGGGTTTCATAATTTTTCCAAATTTATAAATCGAATTATTTCATTAGTTGGTTATTCAATCACTTTCACAAAATTTTGCATTGTTTAATCACAATTTTTGAAATTGAAATACAAAATTTCCCTCCTTTATTCAATTTTCCATGCATTACTTTGTTACATGAGATATGAGTTTCTTGCTTGATCATAAGTGCATATGGAGTTCTTATCTTATTTTTCTAGTTCAATTTCAAGTTACATTAAGGATGGTCATGATGTTCCCTTTCATGCATATGACACTAACCTAGTTCTCCCTTTTATTCATAGTTATGATTTACCCTCTCCTAAAATTGGTCCTACCAATGAGGACACATTGGTGCAAGAAGAGAATATGAACACTTCTTTGAAAGATATCCCTCCTAAAGAGGGAGCTTTGGGGAATGATGTTCATCCTTCTCCTAAAATGTACCTCCCCCATAAGGATTATTTGGTGCAAGAGGATGATATTGTGGCTAATTTTCCTAGCAATACCATACCTTATTTTCATGATCTCCCCCTAGAGATGAAGCATCAATGACATATGATAGTCCCTTTCCTAATGTTTGTCTTAATCATAGAGATACCTTAGAGAAAGATGATGAAACTATTTCCCATCATTATAATTTGAAGAGCCTAACAAAGATCAAATCAATGCCATTCATATTGATGAGAACCCTAAGATTATTCCTAATTATCATGCCATGCCTTACACATATAATAATGAAGTGTTTTCTTTGGAAATTGATGAGAACATGCGAATTGAAGCACAATATTCTTTGTTAGTTCCTACAATCCTCTCTCCAATTCAAACAAATACATCATCTCCTACTAAAGAAATTCCTAAAGAAGAAGTCTTGGAGGATGATTGGGGGTCATTAGATTTCACACCTTCTTTTTGTATAATTTCTAAGATGATTGAATTTGATACTGAAAAATTCTTATCCAAACACATGTCCAGAAATTGATTGTGCCTCTTTAAACTTCAATCCAAATCCACCTAAGAGTGAACCCTCTCTTGATCCTACACATGGATACAATGGACAAGTTCTAGGATGTGTGCAACAAAGTCTTGAAATTCATGAGAAATCATACTTTTCTAGTGAAAAGCTAGGTTTCCAATCTCTTCCTTTGTGAACATACCCTCCTCCATTGTCTAGTAAATCCACATCTTCTCATTGTAATATGGCATTAAAACAAGATAATTTTTTTCCAATCTTCTTCAGGCCAATTTAATCTCTCTTCTTTGGCCTAAAAGAAGAAGAAAACATAGACATCTTGAAAAGTCTTCCTTTTGCAAGTATCATCAAATTAATGGCCATTCTCCTAATGAGTGTCAAGCTTTGAAAACAAAAATACAACATTATATTGATTTAGGGATCATAAAAGTAACATGTAACAATGAATGATATATTTCTCATAATCATTTCAAATAACATTTAAGTTCGTATCATGTTTCTTCTCACTATATGACATTGCTATCTTACCTATTGATGACTCATTGTCATTCATGGTGGTACATTTTCAGGGGCAATCATACTTAGTGAGAAACATAATAGTCTATTTATTCTTGTCTCTATGCTTGGGGGGAAAGAATATTACCTTTCCTCTGTCTAAGGTTTCACTATTTCCTTTATGGATTGCATTCTTCATAACTTGATGTCCTTTCTTGCATGTAATTATCATTCATATGAATACATGTGTGTTCCTTGGTTGAGACCTATTCCTTGTTTGAAATGGTACATCTCTTATTAATAATATCTCCTTAGGGAATGTGTGATCCTTCATCCTAATTTTTCCTTGTCCTCTTTCTTGGGAGGCAAGGATGACATTTTCCTTCCCTCTCCCCTTTTTAAAAAGTATCTCTTATTTTGTGTTTCATTCTTCATAATGTGATGTCCTTTCTTGCATATAATTATCGTTCATGCGAATACATGTGTGTTCCTTGGTTAGGACTTATTCCTTGTTTGAAATGGTACATATCTTATGAATAATCTCTCCTTAGAGGAGTTTGTGATCCTTCGTCTCTCTCTTTCTATTTGAAGATTGCCTCTTCTTTTATGTTGCATTTTTCATAACTTTATGTCCTTTCTTGCACATAATTATTCTTCATGTGAGTACATGTGTGTCCCTTGTTAGGACCTATTCTTTGTTTGAAATGGTACGTCTCTTATGAATAATTTCTCTTTGGAAGTTGTGTAATTCTTCTCATTTTCCTTACACTTGGGGGTAAATGATATCTCTCCTTCCCTTTCTAAGGATACACTTTTCCTTTGTTGAGTGGTGTTTTATTATGATTTGATTTCATTCCTTTTGTGAATTTGTTGTTTGCTCAAGTATTCTCTCTTATGCAAGAGGTGTGTATTCTTGACTACAACCTCTTTTATACTCAACAATGTATATCTATTATAAACTTACTCCTCTCATTAGGTCAAAAGTTTTTCATCCTTCATCAAAAAATCTCTTTCACCTAGGAATAGGAAGAAGGTATGAATTCTTGTTCCCCTTCCTTTCTTTTGGTAGAAGATGTTATGTTTGTTCAAGAAAATCCTCTTGGATGTAGGTCTTTTGAAAAGTTCTCTTCTCCTCCAAGGATCCTCTTTAAACTTGTTGCAAGATATCTCTTTTTCAACTATCTTATCCTTGCTTGAAGAGTATTTCCTCTTTAGCTTGGATTGATGACATTGTATTTCCTCTTATTGCCCCCTTTGTACCATATTGTACCATATCTTTGCATGTCTTAAATGAGGTGTTCATCTTTGGAACCAAAGGAAACAAACTCTTAGAGAGATGCTTCACGCCTGAAACTAGACACAATAGTGGTATATGTCTTAAGAAAGTTTACTCATCACCAAAACCAGGGTAAATAAACTCTTTCACGACATATCCTTGAATCCAGGCATGCATCTATTTCAATGGGGGTTACACATTCTCAGAACTATAGGAAACTCTTAGAGCGAGATGTTCCCAAAGCCACACATTCGCCCCTTGGAATTTATGCATTCGCCACTTGGCATTTGCATTTATATTACATGTCTTAAATAGGTTGATGTACACTCAAAACCAAAGGAAACAAACTCTTATATGGGGTGCTATATACTTGAAACCAGACATCACTTGCACACATGCACACGAATGAATGGAACTGGTGGAACATGGCTAGAGTATTTCTATTCTCCTCCCCAACATGGATCACCTAGAAAAACACATCCAGGGGCAAGTATCCATGTCCTTTCTCATCATTATTCTCATAGATCATCTAGAAAAACACATCTAGCATGTACCCGTGATCTCTCTTTCCTTCTTCTCATGAGCTCATAGCCTAGCTATTTGTAGTTCATGGATGACACATTCTTTTCTCTTTTAAGTGATCACTTGTGTTCTTGAGATGACATTTTTCAAGAATGATATTAGTGATTGAGATATTTTGGTATCGAGGTCTCTTCAGCTAGTTGACTTGAGGTCTTATTTTTGGTCTTTAGATTTTGTTGTGTGTCTTTTTCCTTTGTTTGTCTTTTTGTCTTTGTTTCAATTTTTATTTTTGTCTTTTTTCTGTGTGCACTTGCATATGTTTGAGTGAGTTAAGATCCTAAGATTTGGGTCTTGGTTCCTCGAAATTAGTGATGTCTTATACTCCTTGTGATTTTTCTCCTCATTTCTCCTCTTTTTCATCTCTCTTTCATCTACTTTACCATGAATATTTGCATAGGTTCAAACTCCAGCTAAAGTGGGGTCTAAATGGAGCATCCTAAATTGTACTCCCTTATAATTTAGTCCATATTTTGGGCCCTCACCTTGGTGTTTGTCCCCCAATGCTCAATTAAGACTTGATTATGCTTACACCACACAAATATGACTTTATTCTCACTTCATACACCGCATGGCCCCTTAGTTCTGGCCCGTAAATGGGGTAGGACTAGGGCATGGCACTTTGATCCTTATTGGGACCATGGTGCCACACCTTGGTCCTCCCTATTCGGGCCCCCATTTGAACCCGTTGCACATTTTCAAATTTGAACAAGAAACCTAGCCCCATGTTGGCCGATGTTGGAAAATTAGCATGTTTTTCGATGAACAAGTATATAAGGAGGGTTTCCCCTCTCATTTCATGATATATGAAGATATAGAGGATACAAAGATACAAGAGAGAAATTATAATCATCAAGCATTCAATCATTGATGTATTCATCATCAAGCATTTCTAGAGGTCTTTAAGGCTGTATTCTTCATTAATTAATTGTGGAGCAATATTACATCATTCATATGCAAGCATATGTGTGTGATTAGGGTTTTGTCATGTTCATGCCATTTCATATAACATTTGTGATTACATTCAAGAAGAAAAGCATCATTATCTGTCATTGCAAATCTGAGGTATATCCTTTCATTATTTATTTTAGTATTTGCAATATTTCAATCAAGGTTAATTCCTAAACCAGGGTTTGAATTAGGAAACCCCTATTCCCAACCTATTCCCTTTCTTTCTATGTGCAAGAAATAGGTACGAAGTTGTGATCTTCAAAATCGACATTAGTTATAGAGGTGAATCAATCACCCTTTGGTGTGCGAAAAGTTCGGAGGACCACATAAAATTTTAGCACTCTCCCAACATTTTAGGATCTCTTTTAGGGATCGGGTCTGAGTCTGCTTACATTTCTCAGATCTAGGTGTGTGCCTCAATTCAACAACTACAGATTGCTATTTTTTATGTTTTTATAAATTCATTTCCAACACTTTACCCTAATTTCAGCAATTCAATTTACAAAAGAGGGCAAACAAATTCACACCTTGAGTATGATTAGTATTTCCAGTCCTTATCCTTGCTGGTTTGTGACTAAGTCTATTGGATTCAACCCTCCTTTGAATGTGTCACATTCAATTTAATTAGATTAGTTTGATCATTCAATTAATGTGTATTAATTATCTATAGTGAACAATTAGGCAAGATAATTTGATTTATTTAATTGTCTTTTGAAGAATGATTATGATAGTGATAGATCAGGCAAGATAATTTGATTTAGTTAATTGTCTTTTGAAGAATGATTATGATCGTGATAACTAACTATGCTAGTTTGATAAGAATTAGTGATACTCTAGTAGGCTAGAGAGAGAGTATCATCAAGGAGAAGTTTTTAGCTAATGGAGGCAACTTGTCATGATGGAATCACACACACATAGATTCATTAGCTAAATTGTGTTGTTAACACGTAGATAGATTCTTCTAAGAATGACACCTAGAGAGATTGTATCAGCATTGGGTCATGAGTTGAACCTGGCACAAGAGTGCGCTACTTAATCTTATGTAGTGCTTTTCGACATTTAGCCAGGCCAGATTGCAAACAAAAATGTCAATTGACTTAATAATGAAATAAAGATTAATACGAAATAAATAACATTACATTTGATATTAATATTATAATAATTAATAAATTCAATCAATATTATCATTAATTATTATTATATCTTAATATTGATATGTTAATATTCGTA
This sequence comes from Cryptomeria japonica, assembly GCF_030272615.1. NCBI lineage: Eukaryota > Viridiplantae > Streptophyta > Pinopsida > Cupressales > Cupressaceae > Cryptomeria > Cryptomeria japonica. The sequence continues at coordinate 533,254,222 of NC_081415.1, forward strand.
TTTAATGTTAGGGAAATGCTAAAATGGTTTTGAAGAGGAATAAACTTAAAACAAGTTAATAAACTTATTTGTTTTTATTTCCCTCCCATGTGCTTTATCATGCTTCCATAAATTGCATGAGTTGCTACCGTTGAAGCATGCTGGTTGAAGTTTTTAAAACTTGGCCTCACACTTGCCAACTAGAATGGGCTTAAAACCTTACTTGCTAGGTGGGATAAGGGGGGAATACCCATCTACAGGAATTTGGAATTTGGAATGAAGAAGATGCCAAAAACCTTGGGTTGGTTCTCAATTTTATTTTTAGGTTACGAAATTACTGCTCGAGCAATGGGGAAGGGCAAGGGAGAATGACTAACATCAATAGAAATTGGGTCACTTCTATTTGGAAGACACAACACTATCACATGATATGACTCCTTACTACCAACTTAAAAAAATATATTTTTCTTTTATTTTTATAGTTAATTTAAAAATTGAATATACTTATGTGGGTATTAAAATAAATTACATATTTGGAAAGTACACTCAGAGGGGTATCTTTTATATTACTGACTTTTTCCAAGATTCAATCTTCAAGTGTTTCAAAATTTAAGCTCAAATGAGACAAAATCTGAAAATAATGGAAGACACTTCCACTTTTTGGCCAAAAAGTGGACTCAACTTCTTGCACTAACCCGACACACAACACAAGGGGTTAGTGTAGCTTTGACCTGTCACTTGCCTAATTGCAATCTAAAGATTAAGTTTTTAAATTTAAATTTCATAAAAGGGTCAAATGTTTTTCTTCTTTACTAACCATGTGAACCAACCTAGAACACATTTTTATTAACTTGAGTGCTAGTTGTTGGATTAAACTGTCATTGCTCTCAAAGGATTTTAGCTTGATATATATATATATATATATATATAGTAGGATCATAAATTATAACCTTGCACAATGTACATCACCTTTTGTGCTTCTAATTTACTGTGTCCCATCTTAGCTCTGCCCCAAGTTCATTTCCGACCTTTTCACCTCTAATCTTATATCATCTATCTGCACAGAGAATTAAACCTATGTCTCGGGCTATGCACTTTGCTTTCTCACTTGTTTGCCTTGTTTTTGATGGACCATAGCGCCTAGGGCATCTTGGTCCTTATTAAACAAGACCTAATTTAAATATGTTGCTGCGCTTCTCCTCCTCAGTGATTTTGGTTCTTGGTGTTTCAATTTGACCATTGGAGGTTGGTCTAATTGGTAAATTACCTTGGGAACCTTATAGAAGAGAATTCTTCCTATTCATTTTCATATTTGATAATCCACCTATGCCCATCATTCGTGCATCACATCTAATGTTTTCAAGCATCATGGAGCAACAAATATACATCAATCTTCATGCAAACATGTATGTTTGATTAGTTTATTCATGTTCATGTTAATGTCAAGTCATGTTATTGCATCAACACTTATGATTACATTTAAAGAGCATTGCATCATTATCTATTATCAATTACAACAAATTTGAAGTATATCATTGAACATTTACTCTAATATTTCAAGTTCAATTTCAATTCAATTCAAGGGTCAATTTTAAACCCAGGGTTTGACCTAGACAAACCCCTCTCAAAAAACACATTTTCCTTCTTTCTGTGTGCAGGCGACAGATTCAAGAGCTATGGATGAAGATTCTAGTAGAGAATTCAACAACAATCAAATCTGAGTTTTGCAGGAGCAAAATTAGGAGGACCAGGTCGATTTTTACTTCTGGTTCCACAAATTTCTGATGAGATTTAGGGAATACATTTTGAGCCACATTCTAATTCTGAAAGCTTCTTGTTTGTCGTGTCTAATAGCTGGAGACCACGTCGATATTTTTCTTATGGTCTTGCACTTTCGAATCAAATTCTACAATTACGAAGAATCCTATATAATTGCAAGCCATCTATAGACCCAAAAACAGATTGCCTGATTAATTAATTAATCTTCAATGTGCTGCAAGGTCCATGTCGTTTAGAATGGCCCAACTTCTTCATCGCACGGGCTTAGTTAGATTTGTCTGTCCTTTGTGTTATATAATAATATTCATCTTTGATTTTAGCGTGATTCTTTATATGGAAAATGATGAAAACTGCTCAGTTGGATTTACCGTGCTTTTAATGTTTTGAAGAACAATAGAGCTGAAGCTTTTTTTCTGAACAACTAATGGAAGAAGTTTTATAAAAGGAAACAAACTATTCATGTTTTTTGTGAAGTGCCAGTACAGTAAAGAGGTGAAGCTCTGTAACATGTTTGTTTTAATTTCAATATATACAGCAGCAATTTCTCCATTTTTCTCTGTGCCTCCTTTAAGCCTGCCAATGTCACTGTAAAACGTGTTCAACACAATTTTGTTATAAATAAACCTCGGTACTAATTGCCAAGGTTAAATTACTAATTAATCAATATGAATATTACAATATTATTCCTCAACTGTATTGGTATTTATCTTCTGCAATGTTAACATCTGGGTGTAGAGTCCTCCCTCAGACATCATTAGATTTGAATGACTACCCATCTCCATAATTTGCCCTTTCTCCATTACTGCAATGACATCTGAATTGACAACTGTGGATAGCCTATGAGCAACAACAACTCTGGTGCACTTGTATGAATTGTAAAGTCTGTCTAATGCCTCCACAATCAGAACTTCGGATTCAACATCCAGAGCACTTGTAGCTTCATCAAGTAACAAAATAGAAGGCCTTTTAAGAATTATCCTGGCTATGGCAATCCTCTGTTTCTGTCCGCCAGATAGCTGAGAACCCTTTTCTCCTACCAGTGTATTGTATCCCTTTGGAAGACTGCTCACAAATGTATGAACATTTGCTACTTCTGCAGCTGCCATGATCTCAGATTCTGAAGCACCTTCATTTCCGTATAGAATGTTTTCTTTTATTGATGTGGAGAATAGTAAGGGCTCCTGTTGTACTAATCCAATATATTTTCGGAGCCATTTTAAGTTGTAGAGTTTTATGTCTCTTCCATCTATGAGAATTTCACCATGTTGAGGGTCATAGAATCTTTCTATCAGGGTTATGACAGATGACTTGCCTGCTCCACTTGCACCAACCAAGGCCAACGTGGTGCCTGCGTTTACAGAAATACTGAAGTTTCTGAGAACAGGAACTTCTGATCTAGATGGGTAATAGAAACTCACATCTTTGAACTCAATATGCCCTTCTATGAATTCAAATTGCATGCCACCATCTGTTTGGGGATTTGTTCTCAATATATTCATTACTGGAGTGAGGACTTTTATGGCCCTGAAAACTGCAGGAATAGTTGTCCACAGCTCAGTTATGGAGGGTACTGTTAATGAGAAAAGTTGGTATGATCTTACACTATTTTTAAAGCTGGCCTGATGTTTATCCACCAGAATTGTAGTGTACAAAAGTGCAACTGCATGGGCAACGTTCCACAAGCACACTGCTATACCTTGTATGGTTCCATATTTCAGGCTTTCTAGTCTGCTTTTCTTCAAAGGGGTGCTTAAACAATTTTTGACAGATTCAATTATTTGATCCTCATAAACAAAAGAGGCTACTGTTCTAATGTTTGATACTGCTTCGCTTCCCAACCGGCTTATCTCTGCATGTGCTTTGGCTGAATCAGTTGCAAATCCTTTTGATGACCAAGCCTGTCATGAGTTAAGCACAGCTCAAAAAAGTCAGGACACGATTAGAGAATAGATAGATAGATAAGATTTTCAGGATTAACTACATAGAGAATTTACTCTAACAATCCCTGCAATGAACACATTTCTTATCACAACTGATTAACTTAACACCCATCTCCATGAGTTCAGGTAGGTGAAGAGGTAGGATTCAAACTATGCCACTGAGATTAACCATCACAAAGCATGACTAGTCATTGTTGTGATTCACTTGGCTGGTCTCAATTCCATCTCTTCCACTCACAAGAGCAGAGGAGAAAAGAAAGAGGCAAATGAACCATACCATAGGGTCAATGCTCATTTTTCTAGTTTTGATCCTACCTCTATACCCTGAACAGAGATGATGAGTTTTACAGTGAAACTACCAATATATGTCTAGTTAGTTAATTCCCACAAAATATCTTATATTCAACTCCATATATACAAATTTATTCAAGAGTCCTTATTAAGTAAGTACTAAATTTGATAAGATTAACATGCCTGAATGAGTCCTCCTATGAGATGACAAGGCATTACAGCCCATGCCACCAAAGCCATTCTCCAATTCACGATCATACTAACTACGGTGGCAATCAAAATAGACGATATGCACTGCACTATCACAGACATACGATCGGCAATGATTGACTTCACTAATGATGTATCATTCATGATGCGTCCACTAACCAAACTTGAACTGTTTTCTGCCTTATCAAACCAGGAAATTTCGTTCCCTAGAATTGCTGCAATCCCAGGTTTTTTGTTACAATCCTACCCATTTCTTGGGCAAACAAATTAAGACAAAGCAATTAAGATGGTTTATTAACATACCAGAGAACGAAGTCTCACGCAGGGTTTTCATGACTCTCTCTCCAACCTCTCCAAAGAAAAAATGTTGTATTGTATGAGCAACAAACACCAACGCTGCAATTCCAACAAAAAATTCTGAATATCTTTCCACTTTGTCCTTTGCATTTGGACTATAATAGGCAACCCCAATAGTCATGATGAAGTAGCCAAAGAGAGGCTTGGATATTCCAGTTGTGGCTGCTGCAACACTGCCTGTAACGATCTTTCCTATTTCCAATGCGTTCATCTGAAATAAAATTCTCAGGATTGATAACTGCTCTAAATTTTCTGGCCCTTTACCCTTGTCAGGAAGAAAAGTGACTGTAGAATTTGCAGGACTCTCAAAGTTATCCATACCGGGATATATGGGAGAGTTAAGAAGACGATCACTTTCATTTTTAAGCTTAGTTTGGGTACCATTTTCAGACCTGTTTACAAAGAAAACCAGTGGGTTAATAACGCCAGATAATTTTCCTATACCTAAGAAATTATACGAATGTTAATGAATAATCATAATGACCCAATCTACTGTGTAGAATGCTATGATATAACTGGTAAACTAAATGGGCTTTCATGGCAGATTGCAGGGCTCAAACAGAGTAGGGGAATCTGCAAATTTATTAAGAAGAATAGAGGGTTTTTCCCTGAAGTATATTAATACTAACCTGTCTTCCTCATTAGCTGCTGCTTTTCCAGAGGTGAGACTTTGCATGCTTATCATGTCTGAATACAATTTGCTATTTTTCAGTAGTTGGATGTGGGTTCCAAGCTCTGTGACTTTGCCCCGTTCAATGACTGCAATGAGATCTGCATTGACAATTGTGGAGAGGCGGTGAGCAATCACCAATGTTGTTCTGTTGGACATGATGTTGTCCAGGGCTTCTTGAACATTCCTTTCAGATTGAGAATCAAGAGCACTTGTTGCTTCGTCCAACAAAAGAATGCAAGGATTTTTCAGTATAGCTCTTGCTATAGCTATTCTTTGCTTCTGCCCACCTGACAATTGCATTCCTCTGTCTCCAACCTAGGTGTTGTAAAAAGCAGATAAACAATCAGAATTTATTTCCATAAATTGGATAGCATCCAAACTCTCCAAACTGGCTAATCTATTCTAATCGAATAGAAATCAAATTTTAAACAATTGATTTGTAATTTAATAATTTTAAAGTGAAATTTACAAATTTGGAAAAGAGGAGATAAATGATATAATGCAGGCTTTTATCCTTCATGTATGATGGGTGTTTTTTAACAACAATTTACTCTTCTTCTTCTATTGTAGGTTCAATGAGCACTTTCAATGAGCACTGAAGGGAAAGACCCAGTAAGAAAACCCTTCAGTATTGCTCCAAAATTACAAAGCCAGCTACCCATTACAAAGAGGCCACCTGGACACAATCCAAAATATCCCTCCCCATATTACATAATCTTTCCATTAGATACAAAAGAAACTGCCATAAAAGACTTACAATTATTATTATAAATATAATAATTGTAATTTTAAAAAAATAATTGTAAAAATAATTTTAATATATATTAAATTGTTTAGTTTCTACTCACTCTTCCTATAATCATATTTATACATTAATTTATAAGAATTATATATTATATATTTATTTAACAATAATTATATTAAATAATATTTATAAAAATAAATTGATTTTAAAGTATAATTTTATTTTAATTAGTATATATTTAACTATTAGTTCTATTTCTGTAATTAATTTTAGTTAATTTAATAATCTATTAACAACCTTCAATAAAAATTATATGTTATTTTTTTTCATTTTGTTTTTAGTTTTGTCTATCTACTATTGTTGTCATGTTAAAATCATATTTATGATCTTGTTTTCTAATATTTTGTTATCCTATCATTCTTATAGCATAGTAGTCTATTTCTTTAATTTTTTGGTTGTGTCTTTATTAAGCTTACTCAATTTTATAATAATGTTTCTTCAAAATGAAATAAAAAATTGGATCACTCAGTGGAAACTGACAAGGCTATGTAATGTCCTTTTCTGTGGGCATGTGGCCCTTCTTGCTTTGTATCTCTTTCTCTAATTGAATAAATTTTTACCCCTCTTTTAGTTAAATAAAAAACTGGATGGAGAGGAGTTCAACATTTGATTTTACTCTAAATTCATCTATAAATGCATTATGATATGCTAAGAATTGCATTTTCTTTCTTCTTAATATATTTCGTGTTCTAGATGATTTGCAATTGAAATTTCTTTCCTAATTAATGGAAACTATTAGAAAAAATATAAATTGTATTTCATCAAACTCCAAAACATTTGTCATGGAGAGTCATGTTTTATGGAAGAGACATACCTATCCATACATGTTTCATATTAAAGGATCTTTGGATTCATCTATTGGTACAAATAGAAAAAATTAGGCTCTCCAATTTTAACAATTGATATTAGAGCTGCTATGATCTGAGGCCTAATGAAATAGAGATGATCTCTATTTCACTTCATAGGTTTTTATTTATCATATACTAGAAAAAGAAGATTATAAAACTATTGAAATGTTGATGTCACTAGTCATTTAACCAACTAAACTAGTTGTAGCTAAATAGAACCTTCCACAAAATACCATAGTAATGCCAAACCCCTTGAACAAACACACTTTTTAACTATACAACACCCCAATGGAATACAAAACATCTTGAAAAGTCAATGTTGAAAAGATCATTGTTTGAATTTATTGTAGAGATCATTGCTAAATATATGAAGGTTTTGATCGCAAAGATCATTGTTGAAATTGAACATAAAATTGTTGGTCAATCTGTGAAAGTTTTGATTGCAAAGATCGTTATTAAAATTAATTACAAAGTTCGTTGCTAAATATGTGAAAGTTTTGATCACAAATATTATTAGAAATGCTTCATCATCTTTATTAATGTGACTATGAAGAATGTTTTGTTTTAGATAATGACAACGAAAGAAATCAAGATTATTCAAAACAAAATAAGTTTTTATACTTTTGAAAAGACATTAATATTAAATATTCTTTATTCATAAATAGATAGCTAATAAAACTGTTTTGTCATCACACTCCAATATACATTTATCATAAAGAGTCACGTCTCATGCAAGAAATGTACCTATCCATAGATCTTTCCTATTAAAGAATCTTTGGATTCATCTTAGGAAAAATTTATGCTCTCCACTTCTAACAAAAACATTATCATATTCCATCGGTTTTAGTATTTTACACAAACTTGTCACTTACTTGGGTTTCATATTTGTCCGGTAGTCCAGAGATGAAAGAATGAGCATTTGCCTGAGTTGCTGCCTGTTCGATCATGTCGATGCTTGCATCCCATTTGCCTACTCTGATATTATCTCCAATACTAGTTGCAAACAGACAAGGTTCTTGTGCAACCAGACCCACATTTCTTCTCAGAAATCTCAAGTCCAACTCCTTGATATCGATCCCATCTATCAGTACTTTACCTAATGAATGCCCAATTAGATTTATGTCATTACTAATTCGACCTAAATTTAGTCAAATTATAGGAAAAAAAGGAAAAAAAAGAGGCTACACGATCTACAAACCTTTGAATGGATCATAAAATCTTTGAAGGAGTGAAATCACTGTACTTTTACCACACCCACTATTACCCACCAAGGCCACAGTCTTCCCTGCTGGTACGGACAAAGAGAAACCGTGTAGTATGAGCTTTTCTGGCCTAGAAGGATATGAAAAGTGCACATCATGAATATCTATGCATCCTTCTATCTTTTCCAGTGTCTTTTTCCCTTGTTCATAACTTATCTTGGATTTCCTTCCCATAATTTCAAAAACTTCATAACCTGCTGCCTTCCCCTGGCTGAAGGCTTGCAGATCTGGAGCAGCGAATGTAAGGGATCTGTGACACAAATAGTAATAAGAAATCATAGAAGATTCATGTATTTTAATTTATATTAAAGATCTAGGCTTATATGAGTTAATCAATCTTACAATCCTCCAAAGAGTATGCACATGACAGCAGTGATGACTCTGCCTCCATTCGAATAACCGTTAGTCACCACAAGTGCTCCAATCCAAATCATGAGAGCCCAAGAGAGGTTTGTTGTGGCATTTAGCACACCTATTCCGAGGCCCTTAACTAGAGCCCCACTTTTGCTCAGTTTCATCTGTTTCTCTAACACCTTGGTGAATGATTCATAAGCTATTTTCTCTCCCACGAAAGCAAATACTGTTCTGACTTGAGATACAGTCTGCACCATTGCCATCATACACATCAATGTTGGTTACTACTCATTCTGTTCTAAATCAAATTACATGTCATGGATTCAAAGCTAAAAGCTAACAGACAGTCTATTGTAGGACAAAACCCTAATGGGTGCAGGGTTATATTCTAATTTACCTCTTGGATGATGCTTGTGGCCTCAGAGGAATAGGTCTGTGTTTTTTGAAAGTTGGAAACCATAGCTTTGCTGTAAGTAGCACCAATAATTGATATAAGAGGCACCACTACTACGGTTACCAGAGCAACTTGCCAACACATGGCGAAGGCAATTGTAACTCCGATTATAAAAGTAGAGACACTGAATATGAAATGTCCTACCTGAAAAATTTTCAGTCAGAGATTGTCATGACATGTTCACAAAACCTCTCAAATCTCAACCTCTCTAAGGAAAAATCCTAAGAAAAATATATCAGGTGTGTTGTTTGAGAGGTTAAAAAATCTGTACAGTCAAGGCTTTTCTAAATAACAACACACACAAGCTAGTGAAACTTTTCTCCATTCTATCATCTAAGGAGGAAAAAGAATTGGTGAGAAATAATAGACCAATACAAGTATCATGTAAATTCATGTTTATCTATTAGTCCACAAAATTCAGAAAAAGGTTTAGGCTTTATCAAACTCACCTTTTCACCAATAGCATCCTGTATCAAATCTATGTGATCTGTAATATTGGAGATGATCTTGCCAACATTTACATCTGTGTCAAAATAACTTATTTCTTGATTGAGGATGGCTTTCATATAATGCAATCTCAATCTGGAGGATTGCCTCTCACTAGTGTAAATCCAACAAGCTACTTCTGCAGTCACATATAGTACTTGAAATTAAGTGCATATAAGCATGACAGCTTCTTCCACCCTCCAACATATACATAATACCATAAAAATTGAGGAATACAAACTGACCTAAGAAACCAGCAGGCAGCATACCGACAGCCAGATACCAAACATAAGGAAGAACCTGTAAATACAAGATTTTAATATTGGACAAATCAGTGAAAGCCATGAAACAGGGTAAGTTTACTCCAACTATGTGGAAAAACACATTTTCAAAATTTAACTCTAAATGGCATTGAATCTACCACAATGGTACAAAAATTGATCATTCATATATATTTATTTCTTATTTTTGCTTCGATTCAGTTTGTGTATTTTTTGCATCAACGTTTCAGATCATATTCTATGATCTATTATCAAGATATTAGAAACATACAATCGTATCTAAAAACAACAATAAGAAAGATTATGAATTATGAAAAATTGATATCCTTAAAATATGCAGTATCAAGATATTACAAACACACAATTATATTCAGAAACAATAGTAAGAATTACATTGTGAATTGTGAAAAATTTGTTAAAAAAACTAAAAAAAAGTAAAAGTCAGTACCAAAATTCAAACTCAAGTCACTTATTATAAAACTCTGTAGTATTTTAATACTTCTATCAGAACATATATGTATAGGTAAAGCAAGCTCATCTCATCGTGCAGGAAAACAAGAAGAAGTTGTAAGAACAGAATGCCTGTAAGTTCCATGTAAAAGTACAGAGTAACAACTAGGATTAAAAATATCAATTGGGCACAACACCATGAACAACATACACAATACAAGATTTGTCCTAGAACTGAAAAATATGATCTTGAATGAAATTTAGTTGAAAGGAACCAACTTTTGAACAATATGGAAAACATGGTATATTCAATTGTATCTCTGTTCTGGATACAATGAATGCCAAAAAAAAGTTTCATTTCTTGACTGTAGTCTAGATGACTGCCATTAAGATTGAAATGTAATAACTTTATAAAAAACAGTACCTTGTACAGAGCCTTGACCATAGCATCAGTGTCATTTTGGTGGGTACCAAAGGCCTGAAGAGCCATTCCTAGGAAAAGATAACCCCCTGGATGAGCCAAGCCATGGCCTAAGCCTCCTATGGTCCCCAGGACCATTAGAACAACATCTATTGAATCCGCATATGATAGAAGACGAAAGAATGAAACTGATCTGACATTGGCCTTAGTCTTTTTGCAAACATCTTTCAGTAGATTATCTCCATCACTTAGATGTCCATCTTCACTGACAGCAGAAATGTCTTCCATTTTAAGTAAAATTTCATCTACCACCTCTCAGTCATTATGAACTATGAGGTTATAATGCGATGAGTTTATAGTGGCGCTTAAATTATCCCTTAACCGTTGGAATTCAAGTTATTCCAAATGCATCCACCATTCCTAGCTAATATTTAAATTCAAAACCATGTCTACATTGTTAATGGAGAAGCCGGAGTAGGATATCCTCGATTCGTAAAGCATATACTGCTTATGAAAATTGAGTCGAGTATTCCGATGCAGATATTCAGGACTTCATATGTAATAATTGAAGAAAAACAAAAAAACGCTCACACATCATCCTATAAACCTTTGGAGGTCGCTGAGTACGGCCTCGCGTACACAGTCGGCAGTCGGCACATCCTCGTGTCGCTTCAGGAAAAAGGACCGGGACTTATGCCAATTTTTAATTGAAGTGGGTTTAGTGATTAGGCAGTATACGTGATTCAGGAGCATATCTTAATTACATCGAAATACTAATTTAAAATTATTTTATGTTTTATGTTTTAGTTATGTGTCAAGGGATGTAGGTAATCTGGCTTCAAAACCACGATGTCGTATGATGTAAAATTTTATTGCAGAATAGGTTCAGAATAGCAGTGGGACTCGACATAAGCTGTCACAACCCTCCTTTATCACTTTTGAATTTAAATTACAATTTTATTTTATCTTTGGATAAGCTATTTAAATGATTGAATAAATGTTATAAAAAGAATGAAAAGTAATAACACACACACACACATGGAAAATATACATTATTTTTATTTATTTATTTTCCACATTCAATTATGACACATGTTGTAGGAAGAATAAGAAGCTTCTAGAGGATTCTCCACCATCTTGCATGTAATTCCTCCACTAAGCCTAATCAATTTGCATGAAGTCCAAAATTGGGAAAGAATCTCGTTTTTAATTAAATTTTCTAGATGTGGAATGGAGGGAATTTTCTTATAAAATTATATGCAAGTTTCAAAGAAGGGAGTTGATTATGTTTTGAAGGAAATTTCCCATGTTTTAGAAATAGGTCTTTTTGATAGTCTCATTTTCGTTGCTTTAGGGTAGCTAGTGGATTCAACATCAAGCTCGATAAACCAGGTTCTCTCCTCGTTGTTTGTCTTTACATTTACTTATGAGGAATTCGTATTATCAATAGTTATAGATCTTCCTTTATATAAAGAAATTCTTTTATTTGATTTTAAATCTTTTATTTGAGGATAAATAGTAATGATGATGCTTTCATATAGTGCATGTAAAATATAGATATTTAAATTATTTTATTTCCCTCAAGAAAATATGCACATGATCTTGCTTTTGTTTTTCTTCCAAAAATTTTAGCAAAAGAAAATCATATTCCTTTATTTGTTTAAAATCTCTTTTTCTGAAATCAAAATTCTTCCTATGTGATTTGAATCTTTATTCCTCTCTCTGATTCATTTCTCTGGTCTTTCGAATGGAAATCTGAATCTCATTCTTTAATCTCTCTGTGATTATTTAAATCCCTCTGTGATTTTCTTCAAAATCTCTCTGTGATTATTTTTAAAATCTCTCTATGTGATTTTTAGTTAAATAAATTTCTCTGTGAATATTAGTTAAATGAGTTGAATAAAATTTCTATGTGAATATTAGTTAAATGAGTTGAATAAAAATTTCTCTGTGAATATTAGCTGAATCTCTGTGAATATCAGTCGAACAAACTCTCTCCTTGTGAAATATGAAAATAAATAATCTTCCTGTAAATAACTCTCTATCCCCCTCTTTGGACATTGGTTGAGAAATAGAATATAATTCCTCTGTGTTAGCTTGTATTTCTCAGTTTAAACACCTACCTACTTCTCGATAATCTGTGCATCGCTGGAGCAAATTACTTCTTTGGTTATTTTTATTTCTCTGTTATATTTCGTTCCTAGGATTAATATGATATTCTCTCTTACATTAATATTTTCTTAAGTTTACATACTTGTTTATGTATTCTCCTTTTATACAATTTATTATTCTGGAATGAACTATAGTTAAAAAAGAAAATTAAAAAAATAATATATATATATATAAGGTATTAATAGTTTATGCGAAGTAATTAATAATTATATTGCACGATATAATTCTTGTGCGTACCGGCTCGCAGGTGGAGGATGGAGTTAATACTTCATAGGGAGTGGTGCCGTAACGGTACCCCCCACTAGCCTGTGGTCACTACTGCGGTAGTGCCCGCAGGGTAGTGGAGGGGACCCGTGGGGTCCCACTCCCATTAACCCTTATTAATGTCAATCAAACATAATTCGAAAGGCAATGTTAATTTTTAAAAAGAAATTCTTTTTTTTTCATATATGTTTAAAACTTTAGTTATTTAAATTCCTTCTTTTATGTATATATATAAATTTTAGTTAATAAATTTTTAAACTTAGGTAATTATGAGATTTATAACTAGTTTTAACAAATTTATATTAAATGATACTTAGATTCTCTTAAGATCCACTTAGCAATTAAATGACTTGAAGCTAAATTCTATGTTGGGATTAGTGGTTTTATAAGCGATATTCTCGCATGTAACTTACCCTACCTTCGCTTCATGCAAATGTCTTTACATTGATTTCAATTATTGGTGTTCCCATCTTCATGCAAATTATACGTTTAATTGTTAGTATGCAAGTTACCTAACTGTCATTATTATGCAAGTTATATTCAAGTTTTGAATAATAAATAATTCTAGTTATGGTTTTATTCCATGTCATTTGTCAAGTAGTTATTTCAATTAATTGAGCTTGCAATGTCTAAATATACGCGTTCAATTCATAATTATTTTCCAAGCATGATGTTTATCATAAGTTAGAAAAATTAAATAAAGGAAGTTGGAAAACCAAAACCAAGTAACGTTCGGTATATACAGTGCCTCTGGGTCACGCTTATGGGTAATGTCATCGTGTTGAACTATTGCACTTAACGCCTAATAAAGTTACATCAACGATGTCTGTGGCATTGTCCCTATAAATTATCAGGGAGTAATAAGGGACACTTGGAAGTTAAAATCCAAGGGGCGGGTAATCCCTCTTGGATCGATAATCTAATAAGATAATTTTTGAATGATTTTTTCCGTTGAGATAAACCATAGTAGACCCCCTTTAGGGTTGGATAAGTAAAATGCTTTTATGAAATTGATTTTTTTTTTAAAATCTTGAAGAGATATTGGTGATGGACAATTTGGTCAAGGGTGATGCTCATGATAGGTGTTAGGATGTAGTTGTTAGGCCACAAACAATAGGCCATCTTGAGCCTTTGTTTAAGTGCTACCACCGTGGGTAGCAACCACAGAGAAACTGTCTGGGACATTGACCCTAGAAAGGGTTGCGTACCCACTAATTAGTTTACATCAAACCATAGAGTAGAAAATAGAACTACATACTTTATGCCTTGATCCCGTGCCGAAGCGGGTATGTAGGTAGTGTTGGGATGGAGTTGTCCCTCGTACTCAGGCGTTCGTGGGTGGGGTCTAGGCTTGGTAAAAAAAAGATTGAGTAAAAATCCTAATTTGAAAGATAAGATAATTAAATTTGGAAAAGTAATTCAATGCATACTCGGAAGGAATCCCGTATGGATTCGCTTGACTTCCCGTGGATTTAAGCCAAATTCTGAGGTGGAATTCAAGCTTGTATTATGTTATTTAATTACTCCTAAGGACGGCGACCTCGGTGCACTTCTGTTAGAAGAGTGTAGTACTTAGTGAGTGGCTCAGGACCCGAATGGTCCCAATGAGTCTAAGTCTCTGGCTAGAGAACCTGCTATTCTGATTGGATAGATGCCTACCCCGTATGGGTAGATTGCTATCCCGTATTGGATAGATGAAATCTTATGTCCCGTATGGACAAATGCCTAACCCGTATGGTTAGATGCTCATCCCGGATGGACGAATGCCGAATCCAAATGGATGGATGCCCAGAGTATGCGATTGAATCAAACACAATGAATAAATTAAACTAAAAAAAAATAGAATGGTTAATTTTGTTGAGTTAATTATGGTGGGTTATCACATGTCGTATAAGAGAAAAGGTTCAAATCTAGGCCTTGTGCTCACTTCAATTTATACAACTAAGGGAATGTTTTGCAATGGTAGAAATTAAATTTTAAAATCCCAAATCAAGAACTAACTACATAATTTAACTTTCAGGTAAAAACCTAGAATGGCTAGAGGAAGAGGAAGAGGGAGAGGAAGAGGAAGAGGAAGAGGAAGGGGTAATGGAAGACGTACTAGGAGTCAAAGGGAAGAAAACCATGAGGAAAACCATGAGGGAAACCATGAAGAAAACCATGAGGAAGACCATGAAGAGGATCGACACAACCTAGGAAATAACGAAGATGGGGTCAAAGCTATAATCGACCTTCTAACCGAACAAAGAGATAAAATCAACTTCTTGGAACAAACAATGCAGGACCTTAGGGAAAGGCAAAATGACTTTGAAAATAGGAGTGGTACCAAAAATGGAAACCCTGGTAGCAATCAAGGGAATATGATGGGTAATGGAAAGGAAAATAACATATTGGAACTCTTCAAGGACTTAAAGAAAATCACCCCTCCTAAGTTCGACGGGAGGCAAATTGGTGAAGGAGCTGAGAATTGGTTAAATGAAATGGAAAAGTATTTTGAACTAAGAGATTTTAGCGAAACAACCAAGGCTTTATGGGTTTCCTATCAACTCACAGGGGAGGCAGCTAGTTGGTGGACCAACACCAAGGAACAAAATGGGTATAGCAGGGATATGATCACATGGGATCAATTTATTCACCACTTTCGAGAGAGGTGGCTCCCTCAATTATCCTTTGATGAGAAGGTGACAGAATTCTATAATCTACGTCAAGGGCCCCTATCCATTCAACAATATTGGGATAAGTTCGCCAAGTTGCTTAAATATGTACCTATGTACTAGAAAGATGACGAAGGCCAAGCAAGGAAGTTCATTTTGGGGCTAAATACCAACATAGGGGCAGAGGTTGACATGCATGGACCCAAAAACATAAACGAAGTACTTGAAAAGTCCCTAAGGCAAGAGAGGAAGATTCAAATGCTAGCAGGGCAAAACTATAATGGGAACCACTCATTTAAAAGGAAGCAGGAATTCAATGGGAACACTAATTTCAACAAAGGTCAAAGGAATAATTCTTCCGAAAGAAGGCCACCTCCTGATCAATATCAGAGGAATGGAAATAATAATAATAATAACAGGGGCAATAATAACAGAGGCAACTATAATAGGAATGACCAGTAGAACAGGGTAACTTATCCACCCAGGCCAATGAAACAAGGAATGATCCCCTAGGAATCAAGGTAGGAGGGGTCCTCCAGGCGGATGCTTCATGTGTGGGGGAAACCATTTTGCTAGAGAGTGTCCCAGGATGCAAGGACAGATTAGGGCCAATCAACCCCAACAAGGGCCCCAACAAAGGATTCATGCAGCAGTTAGGAACCGAAGAGGAAGATACCAGAATGTTCCCGTGGAAACTACAGGTACACTATTTGAACAACCAATTTCAATTCTAATTGACACTGGATCATCTGAATGTTTCATCTCACCTGAATTAGTAAGAAAATATGCATTAAAAGTTAATCAAATGGAGTCATCATGGATGGTTCAATATGGGGATAAGGCAACCAGGTAAGTAACTAAGTGTTTGCCGAGAGCAAGGGTACAATTTCCTGAGTTTGAAACAAGGGTAGATCTCTATGTGGCACCCCTAGGATTATATGATGTAATTTTTGGAATGAGTTGGTTAACAGACCATCAAGCTAATGTAGATTGCTATAATAAAGATGTTGAATGTTTAGATGATGGAGGAAGAAGGGTCAAAATCCAAGGAAAGTTTAATCCCATTAATATAGAAACCATATCAGCCATGCAATTAAAGAAGGAAAGAAGAAGAAGAGGCCAAATCTATATGGTTGAAATTGATGAAGGAAAAGAGGAAAATACACCAACCTTTGAAAATACCCCTTTCTTAAAAGAATTCAAGGATGTTTTTCCAGAAGAATTACCTGACTTACCCCTTAAGAGGAAGTTTGATTTTTCTTTCGAAGTGCTACCAGTAGTTGAATCAGTATCAAGGGCACCTTACCAAATGAACACAACTGAATTACAAGAGCTCAAAATGCAATTAGAGGAACTCTTAGCTAAGGGATTAATAAGGCTAAGTGTATCACCATGGGGAGCGCCAGTCTTATTTGTTAAGAAGAAGGATGGAACCTTAAGACTATGCATCAACTATAGGATGTTGAACAAGGTCACAATAAAGAATAGGTATCCCTTACCTTGCATAGAGGATCTTTTTGACCAAATGAAAGGAGAAACAATTTTCTCAAAGATAGACCTCCGGTCAGGGTACCATCAACTCAGAATTAAGGAGGAAGACATTCTGAAAACAACTTTCAGGACTAGATATGGGCATTATGAATTCACAGTAGTTCCTTTTGGTGTAACCAACCCCAACTGCATTCATGAACCTAATGAATAGTGTACTCCATGACTACTTGGATAAATTTGTTTTGGTATTTCTGGATGACATATTGATTTACTCTAGGAATGAGGAGGAACATTTAGTGCACCTACAAATTGTTTTGCAAAGGTTGAGAGAACATAAGTTATATGGGAAATGATCTAAATGTGCCTTCTTCGAGGAAAAGATTCACTACCTTGGGCATATAATATCAAAGGAAGGAATAGCAGTTGATCCAGATAAGATAAAGGCAATAGTAGAATGGCCGATCCCTAAGAACATTTCAGAGGTAAGAAGCTTTATGGGGCTAGCAAGTTACTATAGGAGGTTTGTGGAAGGATTTTCTAAGATAGCAAACCCCATCACCTCTTTACAAAGGAAGGGTAAAAGGTTTGTGTGGACAGAACAAAGTGATAAGGCATTCCAAATTTTGAAAGGGAAACTAACTTCAGCACCCATTCTAAAGGTACCAGATCCGAATGGACACTTCACAGTCATAACAGATGCTTCTATTGAAGGTTTAGGAGGAGTACTTGTCCAAGATGAAGGGGTAGTAGCTTACGAATCCAAAAATCTAAAGACTCATGAAGTCAATTATGCACCCCATGACTTAGAGTTGGCAGCGATTGTGCATGCCCTACAAAAATAGAGACACTTCTTACTAGGGAAGCCCTTTGAGTTAAAGTCAGATAACCAAGGACTAAAGTACATCTTTACCCAACCCCACTTAAATGCCAGACAAAGAAGGTGGTTAGAGTTTCTAAGTGAATATGATTTTGAAATTGAATATATTAAGGGAAAGGAAAATAGGGTGGCAGATGCTTTGAGTAGGAGAAGACACTTGATGACTATAGCTACATTCAAAACTTCTTTCAAAAGGCAAGTGATGGATGAGCAAGGTCACGACCCATGGTATGAGCAAGTCAAATTGACATTAGATCACAATCCAACCGATCCTAAGATTGGAGAGTATACATTAGACAAAGATGGGTTGCTCAGATACAATAATAGAATCTATATTCCTAATTCAGGAGACTTAAGGGAAGTAATCTTGTCAGAGGCTCACAATGCCCCTTATTCAGGGCACCCAGGAGCTAACAAGCTTTATGCAGATTTAAAGAAGTTATACTTTTGGCAAGGGATGAAGAATGACATAGTCAAGTATGTGGCTAAATGTTTGGAGTGTCAAAGAGTAAAGGCAGAACATAGACATCCAGTTGGATTGTTATAGTTACATGATGTACCTCAACACAAGTGGTAAGTTATTAGCATGGATTTTGTGCAAGGGTTGCCCATGTCACCTTTTAGGCATGATACAATAATGGTGGTAATTGACAAACTCACTAAGGTGGCACACTTTATACCAGGGAACCTAACGGATGATGCACCTACCTTGGCTAGGCGCTTTGTTAAGGAAATATTTAGGTTGCATGGAATACCAGAGAAAATCATATCAGATAGAGATGCCAGATTCACTTCAAGGTTTTGGACCACTCTTCAATCATCTCTAGGAACTCAACTAAATTTTAGCACTACATACTATCTTGAAACCGACGGTCAGACAAAAAGGATAAATCAAATTATGGAAGACCTACTTCGCATGTATTGCATGGACCAATAGAAGAAATGAGAAGAGTACCTACCTCTGGTAGAGTTTTCTTACAATAATACATATCAAACATCTTTGGGAATGGCACCTTTCGAAGCTTTGTATGGTAGACCATGTCGAACACCTTTGAGTTGGGATAGTCTTGAAGATAGAGTGATTGTTGGACCAGAGATGTTGAAAGAGATGGAGAAGAAAACTAAGGAGATTAGGAAAAGATTGAAGGAAGTCTCAGATAGGCAGAAAAGTTATGCAGACAAAAACATGACACCAAGGGAGTTTGAGGTGGGAGAGAAAGTCTTCCTAAGGGTTAGGCCACACAAGAGCTCCATAAGATTTGGGAAAAGGACTAAGCTTGCACCTCACTATGTTGGACCCTTTGAAATATTGGGAAGGATTAATCCAGTTGCATACCGGTTAGCCTTACCTCCCCAATTGAGCCGAATCCATGATGTCTTCCATGTATCTCTTCTTAAAAAGTATGTACCTGATGAGAAACACATTTTGAATTGGGATGCTTTATAGGTCCAGGAAATGGGAGGAATAATGATAGAGCCATTCAAAATCTTGGAGAGGTGCTAGTGCCAGTTGCGCAACAAAGAGGTTGATCAGTGCAAGGTTCAATGAGACCAGTATGACGAAAGAATGCCACGTGGAAAGATACTAAGGAAATGTAGCAGTTGTTTCCTTTTTTGTTTTAATCATGAGCTATAGACTCTTTTGGGTGCGTTCAATAAGTGCATCGGGACGATGCACAAATTAAGGGGGGGAGGATGTCACAACCCTCCTTTATCACTTTTGGATTTAAATTACAATTTTATTTTATCTTTGGATAAGCTATTTAAATGATTGAATAAATGTTATAAAAAGAATGAAAAATAATAACACACACACACATGGAAAATATATATTATTTTTATTTATTTATTCTCCACATCCAATTATGGCACATGTTGTAGGAAGAATAAGAAGCTTCTAGAGGATTCTCCACCATCTTGCATGTAACTCCTCCACTAAGCCTAATCAATTTGCATGAAGTCCAAAATTGGGAAAGAATCTCCTTTTTAATTAAATTTTCTAGATAGTGGAATGGAGGGAATTTTCTTATAAAATTATATGCAAGTTTCAAAGAAGGGAGTTGATTATGTTTTGAAGGAAATTTCCCATGTTTTAGAAATAGGTCTTTTTGGTAGTCTCATTTTCGTTGCAGGAATTTTAAGTTGTTGTTTAGGATTTCTCTCAAGTTGCAAGGAAGGATCATAAGGGTAGCTAGTGGACTCAACATCAAGCTCGATAAACCAGGTTCTCTTCTCATTGTTTGTCTTTACATTTACTTATGAGGAATTTGTATTATCAATAGTTATAGATCTTCCTTTATATAAAGAAATTCTTTTATTTGAGGATAAATAGTAATGATGATGCTTTCATATAGTGCATGCAAAATATAGTTATTTAAATTATTTTATTTCCCTCAAGAAAATATGCACATGATCTTGCTTTTGTTTTTCTTCCCAAAATTTTAGCAAAAGAAAATCATATTCCTTTATTTGTTTAAAATCTCTTTTTCTGAAATCAAAATTCTTCCTATGTGATTTGAATCTTTATTCCTTCCTCTGATTCATTTCTCTGGTCCTTCGAATGGAAATCTGAATCTCATTCTTTAATCTCTCTGTGATTATTTAAATCCCTCTGTGATTTTCTTTAAAATCTCTCTCTGATTATTTTTAAAATCTCTCTGTGATTATTTTAAATCTCTCTGTGATTTTTAGTTAAATAAATTTCTGTGTGAATATTAGTTAAATGAGTTGAATAAAATTTCTATGTGAATATTAGTTAAATGAGTTGAATAAAAATTTCTCTGTGAATATTAGCTGAATCTCTGTGAATATCAGTTGAACAAACTCTCTCCCTGTGAAATCTGAAAATAAATAATCTTCCAAAATACCTGTCCACACACACACATAGGACTTCTTGGTGCAAGCTATGGAGTCATAAAGTATAGCTCAGCTTCCCAAGGTGGGTCCCATGGTTCTCTATCTTACAATGTCCCTCAAATCAATGTTTTTTCTCTCAGATCACTGAGCAAAATGGTTTAGGCATGACAAATGCAAGAACGAGGGATGCTTTTTGTTGATTTAATATGAGATGCACCCTAAGCTATGCATGATGCTAGAAATTCAATAAACTAACTATAAGATGACAAGATTAGTATAAATACTATCCTAACATACTATATTAGTTCAATGATTTAAGCTATATGATAAAAAAATTTATTCTAAACAGGCATATTTAGACTAATTCCTAGTTAAAGAGAGGCTAAATGATGAGCATAAAAATGATATATGAAATCTTGAATGTATTTGAGCATAAGTGTGATACTACAAATTTGGAGGATATTCAAAATGGAGGAATGAGAGCTCTATTTATAGCAAAAATAGGGCAATGGATGGTTAGGATTGAAAGAGTTGATCAAGGGTTGAGTTTGAAAGTTGGGGATCCATGTTTGCAATTTGCACCAATGAAATGGTGACAAGTGTCAACATAGGGTTGGGTTAAGAGAAGGGGTTGGAGGCATTAAATGCCTGAGAAGACCTTATGGTTATCTAGAGTTAAGGGCTACACTTAAGTTAGGATTACCCATTGGATTAAGAGTTAATCCAAGGATAAACCTTTGTGCAAATGATTAAGAGATAATCATGGTCAAAGCATTAAAAGCTTGATGAGACCCTTGGGTTGGATAAAGGTTGAGTTAAAAGAAATTCTTTAACCATGTAAGAGGGTTTGAGTTAACCATTAATGGTTATTGAAGACTTTGGGGAATTAAGTGGTTGAAGACTTGAAGCCTTTAATGGTTACCAAAGACTTTGAGGATTTGAGAAGTGACTTCCCTTTGCTTAGGGATGTGACAAAGTTTAGAAGATGGGTTAGGCTAATTAGAAGCGATTAGAAGAGTCTAGAAGGGATTAGAAAGGGGTTTAGGAAGACAATTGGGAGATGTAGGATTTTGCAAGTGGATGGAGGGATAATATGATTTAATTGAAACAAAGAATTTCATTCAATTTGGTTGCAATTTGGGGAAATTAAATAAATTAGATTTATTCAATTTATGATATCTATTTAATTAAATTTGAATTTAATTAAAAGTGGATAGGGGGGATTTAATTGAATAAAATGATTTATTCATTAAATGGGTATGGTGAATTTAATTTAAATAAATTGAGTAATTTACTTAATTAAATAGAGAAATACGGGTAATTTAATTAAATTGGATTTAATTAAATAGAGAAATGAACATAAAATATTCATTTAGGAATATGGTCATTTTTATACGTCTACATTTTGCCCCTCTTTGAAGTGACGTGTGTGCACATGTTATTTCAAAGAAAATGATGCATTATCGTAATTTATGATCAAATGCCATTTATGTGTTGCTCTTTTTGATTTGCAAGTCGTGCCCCGTATTTGATTTGATGTGTGATGCCCCCTCGGGAGATGAATCAATATTTTGAATTTTTTTTATTTAATTTGATGAGTTGTGTGTGTTGTGTAGGATTTCGTCGATGTAAAATGTGTATAAATTGATTCATCTCCCGATAATGTACAACGTGTAGGGTATAGGGAAGACCGCGACCATAGTACATGTCCGTTGGCTAACCGTAACTTCATTTTCCCTCCTATAAAAGGGGAAAAGTGGTTTAATTAGATTCATTTGTTCATTGTTGACTTTGGAGAAAGAGAATTTGGTCTGTAGAGAAAATGCCTATACCGTATTCCAGACACCGTTTCGAGCACGTTCGGAGGTACCGGAGACCTACAGAGTATGGACCACCAGTAAGTCAACATTTTTGACCCTCTTTTGATTTCTAATTTGGTCGTTTTTAGTCATTTTTTGATTTTTAAAAGTCGGTTTTAGTGTTTTAGCGCGTCAAAGTCATAGATTAGCGCATACGAAGTTTTAAGTAGCGCATCAAGTCGATTATTAGGGGCGCGTCCGAATAAAATATGGTAGTGCATAGAAAATATAGG
Source organism: Cryptomeria japonica (assembly GCF_030272615.1). Classification (NCBI taxonomy): domain Eukaryota; kingdom Viridiplantae; phylum Streptophyta; class Pinopsida; order Cupressales; family Cupressaceae; genus Cryptomeria; species Cryptomeria japonica. Next base: position 533,277,218 of record NC_081415.1, read on the forward strand.
TTAGCGCATAGACGCATAATAGCACATGGCGATAGTCGGGTAGCGCGGCAGGTCAGCAGGTTAGCGCGTAGGGTAGACCTAGTGCATAGGGGCCATAGGGGTTCGCATGGGTAAGGGGGTTTAGCGCGTAGGGTTAACCTAGCGCATAAAGTCAAACAGGTAGCACCCATGAGGTATAGATTAGCGCGTGGGTAGGGTTTAGCACATAGGGTAGTTTAGGTGGTGCATGGGGGAAAAGATTTAGCGCATAGAGTCAGTCTAGCGCATTGGGTGAATAGATTAGCGCGTAGGAAAAATAGCCTAGCACGTGGGAGAATTTTAGCGCAGTGGGAGTCTGTTTTAGCGCATCGAAAAAATTTTTGCAAGATGAAGTGGTTTGTAAATTTATTGTGTCGTGCTGTCATGATTTTATGGATTTGTCCAACATGAGTGTCGATATAACTTGTTTTGATTTGCGATATTGCAAGTTATGTGTAGATATCAATGTGGTGTTTTGATCAAAATATGATTTATTTGCATACCCTATTTCAAGTTCAATGTGTGAAGCCTGATATGTGTTACAAGCTAATATGGGTTGGAAATTTGAGTTGTGTTACAAGCTGATATGGGTGGGAAACTTGAGTTGTTTTACAAGTTTATGTGATTGTGGAGACTTGAGTTGTGTTACAAATTTTGATATGGTTTTGGAGAACTTGAGTTGTTTTACAAGTTGATATGAAATGATAGGATTTTGAACGTGATGTAGATGAGAAAATTGTTTCATGTTGTTGATGTGAGTTTGATTTTGATATCATTATTTTGATGTGGAAACTGATATTGGATTTGTTGTGCTTGTTGATAGGAGCGATTGGGTGTGGTTCAGTCGCGAAAGAGATTTTCAAGACCATGGTCATTGATACCGCGGTTGACCCAGGCTGATCTGGATATCATCGAGAGATGTGGGTTGACCTCCTTATTAGATATGCCTCAGTTCACTGTGAACCGGGGGCTACTGACAGCATTGGCAGAGAGGTGGCATAGCGACACGAACACCTTTCATTTTGCTACTGGAGAGATGACAGTCACACCAGAGGACTATTACAGGATCCTGCAGATTCCTATAGTAGGTGCACTACTACCGTATGAGCAGTCGGAGGAGGGTGGTACAGAGGCACTGCGCTATATCTTCCATGACGAGACAGTCTGTGGTTATGAGATCCCGTGGCAGGAGTTTTTAGACTTGGATTATGCACCACTGCCATCTGTACTAGCAGGATTTATTGGTGGATTCCTTTGTCTTGATCGCAGGTCAATGGGATTCTCTATGGGGTGGGGGCTGGTATTGGAGGAGATGGTCACACAGGGTTGGAGGTTTTCATAGGGATCAGTTATGCTGGCCCATCTGTACAGGGGCTTACATGAGGTGGTATACCTTGGCTACGGCAGTTTGTCAGCTGGTGTGACACTGTTACAGGTATGGTGCTGGGAGCACATTCCAACGGCGAGGCCACTAGCAGACAAAGACAGGCCCATTGGAGCGGCATATGCCTATGGATACAGGGGTCTAGTTGTCTAGTGCAAGTTGGACAAACTAGAGCATTGGAGGAGAGTACTCGATGATATTGATACGGTCACATGGCAACCGTATACAAGATGCGAGGTGTGGGCAGAGGACGGGCTGGAGATGCCCTTTGTTTTTATGACCGGATACCTGATCGAGAGGACCTCGTTTATTATAGAGAGGTTTGTGGTGACTCGAGTTTTGAGACAGTTTGGTCGCCAGCAGGGTATTCCGCAGGGAGCTTGCCTATATGCACGACGGAGGCAGGATGTAGCCGATTGGGGCTCGACCATTGATAGCGCAGTGGCGGTGGAGGAGTTTGTCGGGTTGGCGGGGCAGATATGGGATTATGCCCTAGAGGTTTTGGATGCGGGCATGACTAATGAGTTCGCTAGATTATTTGCTGCGCAGGTGGTGGCCAGGATATCTGATCCGGAGGAGATGCGGCCAGCTTTTGATTCTGATGATGAGGAGGGAGAGGGAGACGATGGAGATGATAGAGATGATGGAGGAGATGGATGAGGTAGAGGAGCTAGAGGGAGGTGGGGAGATAGAGGTAGGAGAGGAGATAGGGGTGTGGAGAGAGCGGTGAGATAGGGGGTGATAGACAGGGGGAGAGGTGGATTGGCTATTGGAGCCGGTGGAGAGGGGAGAGTGGGGGAGGTGCTAGCTGCAGTGGGGGGCACTGATGAGGCAAGGTGACTAGCGCAAAGGAGGAAGATGGATGTGCTCCCACCCCCAGCACCAAGGACAGGCAGAGTGGGAGGGGTTGCCCCTGCACAGGTACCGCTACGAGTTCGGGTCCCCACACATGTTGAGGATGTGTAGATTCGGACCCTTCAAGTGACTGTACAGCAGCTACAGGCATAGGTTTTGACTTATCAGCGGCAGATTGTGCAGTTGACTACTGAGCGAGATACGGAGATAGAGCGGAGAGGGCGAACGGAGGAGTTGGTATCCAGTATGCAGAGAGCAGCGGCGGGTGGCCCGATGAGAGACACCCTAAGAGAGCTAGCATTGAGAGCTCAGGAGGCGGAGTACTATCGGCGACACTATGAGGCGGCGATACCTAGGGATCGTCGAGTACAAAGCTTTGCACAGTCGAGATCTAGTTGATCTCGAGATACTGGGTCGCGGTCTGAGAGATGAGGTGTCACAGGGCCACCGAGACAGGACCCTCCTGGAGATCCAGGGGCGGGGACATCTGGAGCCAGACCATCGCCGTCTGGGGATAGTCATACTTGAGAGACATGGTCTCTGTTGTATTTTTGATCATTTGTATTCTTTGTACTGGACATAGTGTTGATACATTTTGTACATTTTGATCATTTTTGATATATATACATATATATACGACACCATTTTCATTGATCATGTGGTGTGTTTATATGGATGCATGTTATGTGGGTTATTTATTTTATGTGATGATGATGCAATGCTTAAATGTATGATGTAGGATGTATGCTTTTATATGCTATGAGATGTATCTTGAAAATGAGATGTATGATTTGATATACTGTGTATCTTGAAAATGAGATGTATGATTTTGATATGCAACTAAATGTAAAATGATATGCAACTATGTTTAAAATGATATGTAATTAATTGTAAAATGATATGCAACTATTTTAAAAGGAGATGCAATTAATTGTAAAATGATATGCAATTATGTTTGTGGTAGCATCCTCATTCTGTATTTGCCATCCGATATAGCCATATGTTGTTTGCTTTCTTTGGAGGTATCATCATTGAGCATTGATTTGTTTAGGATATGTTGAAAATTTATACAAGCATAATGGTATAATTAAACCATAATGACTTAAGAAAAATTTACATGATATTTGATTTTGCAAGATAGCACAAGCATCAAGGTATGACCTGAGTGCGTATTGCGTAAACATGCAAGATTAAATCATTTGTATGCATGAAGTGGAATCAGGCCTTCAGTGATATTCGATGTATCATGTCTCGAGACAAGTATTCACACAATACAAGTGATCGCCTCCCAGACAGAAGACTAAGAAAATTTTGGAAGTTTCTTATGATCTCTAGCTTTTGAAGCATTTAGTGAGAAAAGGAAGAGAATCCAATAATTCAAAAAGTTCAAAATGCAAAATTAGTCAAGATTTTTATGCGATAATGCAACATTTAGTACTTCAGAAAATCATCCATCCTTGGTATTTTTGTGAATTGTTTTGTTTTGTTTTGCGATGAAGCATAGTTTTTGGTTGTTGGATGTCATGCTTTTGAGTTTTGCAAATAGCTTTGATGTCTGGAATGTTTGCAATATTTAGATGATTTGAATGCCCCTAGCTGAGTGTGCCTCTTGATGTGAATATGTACAGTGATTTCCAAGCCATGGTGGGTTTGTGGTAAGAGGATATATATGGATAAACCAGGATAGTGACTATGCTAAGTATGTCCTGAATGGATATTTGCTAAGTGTCGAGCGATGGCCAATAGTGTTTGTACGGATAAAATGGTATGGAGATAGATAGAGGAGCCATTCTTTCACAAGAGCATTTGTTTACTAGGTTTTCACCATTTGCTTTTATTGTACTTTATGTTTTTGCTTTTTCTGGATTTATTTTTTATTTTTTATTTTTTATTTTTTTGGCTTTTTCCGTGCACTAGGCTTCTTAAGTGTAGTACTTTTTCAGATGAATGCTGTTAGTTGGTTCGTCGAGCACATCTCCTTCTGAAGTTGTTAGCTTATAGGGACTTGATCCATAGACTGATATGATAACATAGGGACCCAACCAGTTAGGTTCAAATTTCCCTTTCTTTTCTCGATCTTGCTGATTTCTTGGATTTTCTTTAAGGACTAGGTCACCAACTTTGAAGTTGCGGGGGATGACCTTGTGATTGTAGCTCCTGCACATGCGTTGTTGATATTCTTTGAGATGAGTATAAGCATACTGACGTCTTTCATCTAATAGTTCAAGTTCTTGTAGTCGGTTAACTCGATACTCTTCATTTGGGATTAAGCCTTTCAAAGAGACTATGAGAGATGGGATTTCTACTTCCAGGGGTAAAATGGCTTCTGATCCATATACCAATGAGTATGGTGTTGCTCTTGTAGGTGTGCGGATGCTGGTTCTGTATGCCCAAAGTGCTGGATTGAGTTGTATGTGCCAATCTTTGCCTGCATCATTCACTATTTTCTTGAGGATTTTCAGTATAGTTTTGTTAGATGCTTCCGCTTGACCATTTCCCTGTGGGTAGTATGGTGTAGAAAGCTTATGTTGGATTTTGAATTTTTCACATAGTTCTTGGACGTCTTGGTTTTTGAAAGGCCATCCATTATCTGTGATGATTGAATTTGGAATACCATATTTGCAGATCAGATAATTTAGGATAAAAGAGGCAATTTGTTTCCTAGTCACTGTGGTCATGGGAACTGCTTCTATCCATTTGGTGAAGTACTCTGTTGCAGTTATAATGAACTTGTGTCCATTTGAAGATGAAGGATGAATTTTGCCAACTAAGTCTAGTCCCCATTGACAAAAGGGCCAGGATGTTGTAAATGGCTGCAGTTCCTGTGCTGGTGCCTATATCAGATTGCCATGGATCTGGTATTTAGGACATTTCTTGGCGAAGTGATATGAGTCTTTCTCCATTGTAGGCCAGTAGTATCCCATCCGTAGAAGCTTTTTAGCAAGAGTAGTACCACTTGAATGTGTGCCACAAATACCTTCGTGAAGATCATGTAAAGCAGAATCAGAATCATTACGATCAAGGCAATGAAGAAGAGTACCATCTAGACCTCGATGATACAAAGTATCTGTGGTAAGGGTGTAATGGGAAGCTTGTCGGATAAAGTTACATTTTTGGTTACGGGATTGGTCAATTGGTAAGATATTGTGCTTGAGGTAGTCATATATTGGTCCATATATTGGAGAATCTGAACTAGTCAAGGCATAGATAACATGGGATTCAGAGTGGTCATAGGCGGGGGAGAACAGTTGCTCTACCAGGAACTCATAACGACTCTGTTGCTCTGGAATTTGTAGTAGTGAAGCGATAGTTTCCATTGCATTAGTTGCTTTGTTGTTCAATCTTGGTATTTGCTCGAAGGTGATGTGCACAAAATACTGTTTGAAGTCATCCACCATTCGCTTGTAGGGTAGTAGCTTGTCATCCTTTGTTTGATAGTTGTTGTTGATTTGATTGACGACTAGTTGTGAGTCTCCATAGACTTTTAACTCTGTGATTTTCCATTCTACGACCATTTTGATGCCTATAACCAATGCCTCATATTCAGCCACATTATTTGTGCAGGGAAACATAAGCCTATATGATCTTGGTATAGTGTGTCCTTCAGGAGTGATGAACAAAATGCCAACACCTGAACCATGTTGTGTATAGGATCCATCAAAGTATAGGGTCCATTGTTTGGTAGAAAGAGAAAGAACGTCCCTATCTGGAAATTCAATCTCCATGGTGTGTTTGCCTGGTAGCAGTGCTTCAGCTAGCTGATCTGCAATTGCTTGTCCTTTGATGGCTCATCTTTCTATGTATTGGATGTTGAATTCACTAAGAATCATGACCCATTTAGCCAATCGGCTTGTAAGAGCCACCTTGCTGAGTAGATATTTGAGAGGATCAATTTTTGCGACTAACTTAATGGTGTGTGCTAACATATAATGTCAGAACTTCTGAGATGTGAAGACCACTGTTAGGCAAGCCTTCTCAATGAATGTATAGTTGAGTTCATAGCCATTCAATGTCCTACTGATGTAATATATGGCTCTTTCCTTTCCTTGTTGATCTTCTTGTGCCAATAGTGCCCCCAGTGATATATCTGTTGTTGAGATATATAGGATAAGTGGCTTTCCTGCGACTGGTGGTACGAGAACTGGTGGATTCATCAGGTACTGTTTGATTTGGTAAAAAGATTCTGCACACTTGGTCTCCCATCTGAATGGTACATTTTTGTGTAGTAAATGGTTAAATGGTAGACTTTTATCTGCTAGTTGAGCGATGAATTGCCTGATTGATTGAAGTCGTCCTTGTAGAGATCTGAGTTGACTGATATTCCATGGTGGTGGCATGTCCATAATGGCTTGTACCTTTGCTGGATCTACTTCGATACCTTTAGCTGAGACTATATAGCCTAGTAACTTGCCTGATGTAACCTCGAAGACACACTTCTTAGGGTTGAGCTTGACTTGGAATTTCTCCAATCGATCAAATATCTTTGTTAGGATGCTGAGATGTTCTGCTCTGGTAAAGGATTTAGCGAGTAAATCATCCACATAGTCTTCCATAAACGTGTGGATCATGTCATAGAATATTGTTGTCATTGCTCTTTAATAAGTGGCCCCTGCATTCTTTAAGCCAAAAGGCATAACATTCCAACAGTACGTTCCCCAAGGACAGGTGAACGCGGTTTTATCTTGATCTTCTGGAGTGATTTTGATTTGATTATAGCCTGAGAAACTATCCATTAGTGAGAGCATTGCATGGCCTGCTGTGAGATCTACAATTATGTCAATAGTGGGCAGAGGAAAGTCATCTTTTGGACAAGCTTTGTTGACATCTCTGAAGTCAGTGCATATTCTGATACTACCATCTGGTTTTGATACTGGAACGATGTTGGAAATCCATTCTGCATAGTCAATGGGTCGGATGAATCCGACATCTAATAGTTTCTTTAGTTCAGTTTTGACCATGAGTACCACTTGTGGATTCATTTTTCATAGCTTTTGCTTGACTGGTTTAACTTCTGAAGAGATGGATAAGTGATGCATGATTAAGTGTGGATCCACTCCAGGCATATCAGCATATGACCAAGCAAAGTTAATTTGCTGTTCTTTAAAGAAAATAATGAATGCGGATCTTTCTTCTTCTGTCAAAGATTTTGCAAGGTGTAGGTTTCTGACTACTTCTATGGTACCAATGTTAATTGATTGAGTGGGCTCAATCAATATGGGTGATCGCTCATGAAAGTGCTCAAGAAGAGTGTCAAGTCTCCCATCGTTAGGTGCCTTAAAAAGGTTTTCACCCTCCGATGCGTCCTTTATTTTTACTTTTTTGTGATCTAGAACTGCCATTGACTGGTTTTCAGCATTAGATCTTTTACTTGGTCCATTTTTTGCGACTAAGAGACTTGGCACTCCCTGGTTTGCAGAAATCGTTACTTTGTTCATTGATAGAGCCTGTTTCCAGATTTACGGTACATAGGTAATGGATAATAGATTCATCATCTGGGAAAATTGGTATATCATGGATTTCAGGTTCATCCCAGTCGATGAGGTCAGGAAAGACAAGTGGTAAGGAATCGTTAGGTGGATCAAGTTTTGCTACTGTAAGTGTTAGGACAGAGTGTTCATCGTGATTGTTCTTGGTTTTAAAGAAGTCCAAGATTTCATCGAGGTCTTCGATGGTATTATCTTCCACATAGACTTGTTCATAATGTTTCTGTTCACTTTCCTTGGCGTCATAGATATTCTGCAGTCCAAATTCAAGAGGTCTATCTCTTGCGTTATGTTCCTTTTGAGAAAGGGATACAGAATCAGTATCATCAGGGATATCTATAGTAGCATTGGAACAGGTACCCCATTCATATTCATTGGAATCAGTCTAAGAGGCATCATCCCAGATTCTATCAGTGCTGTAAACGGGTATGTTGTATGGTGAAAACAAATCTTTGATGATAAATATCATTTTGATAGTTTTTGTTGATTCTGTGTTAGATCCGTCTTCTATTTTCTGTATTTGTTCATAGACTGTGCTTCCTCAAGGAGGAATAATGGTATCCGGAGATGACATTATTTGTTCTTGAGATATTGGTGTTTGAATATGAGCTATTGCTGTAGATATGGCCCTTTTGTGTTTTAGAAGCTTTTCCTGATGTAATTTCTAATCTTGACGTTCCTATGCCTTGCGGATTGTTTCTGCTGATTCAAAGAGTGCTTCCTGCCATGATTCTTCTTTGTACTTCTTCTTTACTTTCCATTGAGGTTTTGTAGTTAGGTGGGGTGGCCTTTTTAATAAGAAAGTGAGCTCACAACCCAATCCTGCTTTGTTTCCATTGGGTTGTGAAGGAAGATCTATAGGTTCAGTGACTCCTTTGCGTTTCCCAATAGGTCATTTACCGTCATATCCCATTCGCTGCATGATTAAGTATCCTTTTCCATATAGGTGTGTAGGTAGAACAATGTCCAGGGTAGCTGCTCTATTATCTTCTTTCTCATCTTTGTATAACCAGCTAAGAATGTCCTTGTCTTCTGATTCATGTGCTAGAGTGCCCAATTGGATAAAGGTACCATCAAATTTGGTGATGGGCTGAGTGACCAGATGTGTTGATGTAGTAGGCAATCCATGAGATCTAGGTGATGTTGGCAATTTGGCCAGACATAAAGGCTCCAAAGAGTATTCTCCCATGCCTTGGTCTTTGATTTGCATTTTCTGTTTGAAGTCTCCAAATAATGAGTTGGACTTTGCTGTTTGTAGATCTGATGTTAAAGATCGTTGTTTCTCTCTATTATGAGGAACTAAACTGTCTTGGGCTGCCCCCATTGCGTTGAAATGTTGAAATGGGTTGTGATCCACAGATATGGAGACTTCTTGTCCGTCATAAGGAAATTTGACACATTGGTGATATGTAGAAGGTACTGCTTGCATTTCATGTATCTAGGGTCGCCTTAACAAAATATTGTAGGTAAGATCTATGTCCAAGACCTGACATATAGTATCATTTTGCACTAGTCCCACTTGAATAGGTAATATCACAGTTCCTTTAGAGGACCTTTCCTCATCATCATATGCCTTTATAGTAATTTTCTTGCAGGGATCAATAGACTCTTCTGAGAAGCCCAATGCACAGATAAGCTTTAAAGTACATATATTAAGTCTGGCTCCTCCATTGATTAAGACTCTTTTTACTTGGTGTTTGCAAACAATGACTTCGATATGGAGAGAAGTATTATGTGGATGGCTCAAGGAAGCATTGTCATGTTCTGAGAAGGTGAGGTTATGAGGTCCTGTCATATGGGCGACCATAGCTTGAAATCTATCTGTATCCAGATTTTGAGGTACATTAGTTTCCAATAGCGCTTGTTCCAATATGTCTTTGTGCTTTGGTGATAGTTTCAGCAATTCTAGTATAGATATCTGAGCTGGAGTTTTGCATAGTTGGCTAATCAAGTCATATTGGATTTTTGGTGTGGTAGTTGTAGGTGACGTATGTCCTTTTAAGACATATTTCTAAGTTCGGGTTGTTACATTGACAGATTCATGATCATTCTTCTCTCGGATGGTGATGACATTTACTTGATGATCTTCAGCTGATATGTGATTTATGGTGTTGTTGTAGATATGGTTGATACGAGCTCCGCATGGATCGTTTGAGGTTGAAGCTCCATCTTTGTTATAATTTGGAAGAGGATTTTTAAAGGCTCCATGATCACTATTTGTTTTGAGACCATCTACTGTTAAGTCACCTCGATCAATCATATCTTGCACCACATCTTTTAACCTCATGCAATCGTTCGTCTGATGACCCTTGTTACGATGGTAATCACAATAGTGTGAATCATTCCACCAAGGTGGTTTGATTTGAGGTTCATAGTTGCTGATTGGAGGCAAGGAAAGAATCTTGTGTGCCAAAAGTTCTTTGAATGTTGATTCTAGTGATTGCCCCAGTGGTGTGAAGATACGCTTTTGGAAATTGTTTGTGTTGTTGCGTGAATTGTTGTTAGGTCCTGGATTCATGTTTTTGCTTTGAGTATCATTGGTGTTGTTTGTGTTGAGTTGTCCTTGATCGGCGTTTGGTGCATATGTGTTAGCATTTGGATTAGCATTCTTAGGATTTTTTCGTGTTTTGTGGATTTCCGGACAATGCGAGCACTGGTTGCTTAGATTTGGGATCATGCGTTTCATTGTTGCCTTCGCTTTTGTTTCGAGTCCAAAATCGAGATTTGTCAAGGTTGGTGTTGTTCTGGTTATTGTAGTTTGATGAGTTTGTTCCTTCCTTGTAGAATTTGAGCGTTCCCTTTTTGACACATGCTTCCTTTACTTGAATGCCATTTTCAATCAATTTAGCGAAAGATGGTATGCATTGAAGTTTTAGTCTATAACTCATTTCACCATTCAAGTTATCGATGAAGATTTCCATTTTCTCCTTTTCGGGAATATCTCGAGGATATCTGGATACCATACGTCGCCAGCGTTGAAGGAACATCATGAATGTTTCATTGTTCTTTTGTTTGGTGTTGCAAACATCTAGCATGGTTATGGCATGTTGGATGTTATAGGAATATTGGGTTATGAATTTGTTAACCAATTCATCAAATGATCTAACAGGTGGTGTAATTTTGGATAACCATTCCATTGTTTGCCCTCCCAAGCTTCTTGGGAATAACCTCATCAAATAGGTGTCATCATGAGCAAATTCAAAGCTCATGGTGCAAAATTCTCGAACATGATCTCAGGGATCACTTTTCCCATCATATTTATCAAATTTGGGAACATCTGAGTTGGGAGGAAAAGGTACCATGTTCAATCTTCTGTCAAATGGATAAGGACATATTTCGTTTAAAGAGTACCGCATTGTTGTCCCTTGTTGCATATCTTGTATTTGCCTTTGCAACATTTGCATTTGTTGAGTAAGGGCAGCCAAAGGTATATTGTCTTGTCGAGGGAAAAGTTCTTCCCTTGTATTTGTTCTCAGCAGAAAAGGTGTGGTAAATGGTATTTTTTGCTCTGGAGTTTCTAGCTCGGGTATACGCATTTCTGGTATGCGTTGTTCTGGAATGTGTTGCTCAGGTATGTGTTGTTCAAAGTTACGAGTTTCTTCTTCTCTTTGTTGTTTTTGATATCCATGTTGTCGAGATCCGGTTTTAAAGATGTTTGTGTCTAAATCTTCAGGAAGTTTAACGCCTTTACTTGTGAGCATGAGCAAGTATTTTTCTTTGTCATTCTCCATGAGCCTTTCGACAAGTTTTTGGGAATGAGGGGTTTTCCTGACATTCCTGAAGAAGTGCTTCAGAGATTTCAGGTTCTTCTAAGTGTGGAACTTCAAAAGGATTTGACAATCTTTGATTCATACTAGACTCGGCGTGTGTCTCACTTTGTTGGTTTCTTTGAGAGTGAGTAACAAGAATTTTAGTAGAAACTTTCAGTGATGAAAGGGACAAAAGCCTCGCTGATATGTTGTTCGGGGGTGGGTGGTTCTGGTTGAGATGTGTTATAAGTGATACACTTGTCGGGCAAGAATGCTGGATTGATTTTTCCTCTGTGGTTTATGATTTGATTAAAAGAAGACTTTTGATAGTAAGCTCTTGTCTTCAAGGGTTCTTTGTCAAATTCGTTGGATTTGTTTTGGATATAACGTTTGACATGATGAAGGAATACTCGATGAGATTTGAAGAGTTGACGATTGATGTATAAAAATTTGTTTCTCTTGATGAACTTGGAAAAAATAGGTTGTTGTTTCTTCAACGTGATGTTACGATAAAGGTTCTTTCTTCTCAGAATGTGAGGATTAGTCATGCATGAGTGATCAATGGTTTCTTTTGATTTGTTTGGATTCAATTGATCTTTTTTTGAAAATTTCAAATCTTACTCTATCAAAGTGAAGGTTTAGATGCCCCTTCACGACAAAGTGTGTCAAATGATATGGATAAAAGCCTCCCGATATGGAAACTTGATTTGACAACTTGAAAATTTTAAACAAGTGTTTTTATGAGATAAAATCCGTAAGATAGTAAAGGATTCTGTTGATACTAATGATGAGGTTTCTAGATTATGATAAGATAGACATGTTTTATCGTGCGATTTGTTTAGGATTTTACAATGTTTGTTTTGACACAAATTTAGCTCAAGAAATAGTCTTAACAGTTTGTTTTGCGTACTCTGTTTTGATGAAAAATGTTGTTTGGTAATGAGAGGCTTTTGAAAATGTTTTCAAAAATTTAAAATTTTTTCACTATTTTGCCCTCTGTTTTTATGTTTTTGATCAAGCGCTAAAACAGAGACTATATGTGCTACAAAAATTACCCCACGTGCTAAAATAATAACCACATGCGCTAGGCTGTCCCCAGACACACGCTAAAGTTTTGACTGCTCAAAATTGTTTTCTATTGTTTTGAAAAATCTATGCGCTACCCTGGGCCTGCAATGCGCTAACCTGTGAACCTGATGCGCTAATGTTTAGCCTCCACGTGCTAAGTTGATGCTTCCATGCACTAGACTGTTTCTTTGATGCTAAACGATTTCACACTGTTTTGTTTTGAGATGAAGCACTACTGTTTGGAACCGATGCGCTAATTTTATGGTTGGATGCGCTAACAAAAGTTCCTCACGCGCTAAGAAGTTTCTCTTATGTGCTAAACTACCGTGATTTTTCTTTTGGTTGATTTTTTTGCAAATTTTGAATTTTTGTTGTGAAATTTTCAAATTTGATGGACGATTTTCTGAAGTAGTAAATGCAAGCACGACACAAAAAGTACAACCATTTTGTTTAATCTAACAAAAAGTGTATGTTCTGTGAGGATGTGTTCAAATCCCCAATGTTTTAACAGGTTTGGATACGAATAATACACTTCAGAAAGACTCTTTAGTCAAGGGTCATAAATAACATCATAGCCCACTAGTCTCGATACTCCGTCAGCTCAAACAGTCGTGCCACCCTTAGAGAGTGCCCGTTTTTTTGCCTTTTGCCAGAAATTAACCCAAAGTGAATCGCTTCACAGTTGAGTAGTTATCTTGGGAGATATATGGTGAGTAATCTTAGGGGCGGATTCTTCCCCACCCTTGCACTATGATGTTATAAATGTCTGGTTACTGACTCGGTTCAAAGCTTCTATTTCTATGGTTCATAATCAGGCTTCCTGTTCGGCCGTTAGTGATAAACTCCCTCAGGAGGCTTCCCAACCTTTAGAACAAAGGCTTTACGTATCTCAAGGATACTGGGGGAAGGCTAATCGCTGCGCGCAACCGTTGAAAAGGACTTTCGTCACTTTCCACGTTTGATTATAGTGGGTTGGAATTCTTGGCATCAAAGCCGTTCCCCACTTAGGTCATTCCCTTCACACTGACCATAAACGACTTTAAGAGTTGATTTCAACTCCTTGTGAAGGCAGGCCTGCTAAAGAATTTATGCTTGAAATACATAAAGCTTTAAGAGTGGTCTGGATTTTTGATCACCCAGTAAAGGGGAGAGCATATACCTCCCACTTTCGATACAAGGCAAACAAGGTTCTTTTTACCCTTTAAGACAATGATTTGCTAACTTCTACTTGGAGATGTTGCTCCAACAAGCATGGTGTTCATTTTAACCCTTCATAGCAAAGTGTGTATTTCCAAAACTTTTGAAAAATAAGCCTGGTCAACAAAGTAAATTGTGATTTTGGTCAACAAAATTAAAGTCGATAGGGGAAACTTTTCCCTCTTTGCTTTGCACAAAATGAAGATGAGGTTCTTTTTACTTTGCAAAATGAAGTGAATCCTTTTAAAACACCAAAGGAAGGTGAGGTTCGTTTTAAGCTTTGCAGAAAGTAAATTTGCTTGTTCTTTTTAGAGCTTCCAAAAGAAGTGTTTTTCCTAACTTGCAGGAATGAAAGGTTTGCTTTGTTATTCTTTTTAAAATGCAAAAAAGAAAGATGAATTCTTTTTACTAACTTTGAAAGAAAGCAAAGAAAACGAGACTAATCTCCTTTGTTCCTACATAAAATGTTAGAACCTGCACACAGTCAGTTAGCAGAAAGAAAATCAAATCATCATGGTGGGCTTTACAAGCCTAAATTTTATTTTTCGGTTACAAATTATATTCTGTCTGTGATGCGCTACAAAAAAGACTTTATGCGCTACAATATAACCTAGATGCGCTAAAATAATGTCTCAATGAGCTACACTATTTTCTGGATACGCTACTCTATGCGCTGAAAACGTTGCTCTATTTTTCTACCGCGCCGAGACCTACAGGAAAATTAGTGATTTGATGCGCTAATATATAACTTCACGTGCTAGATGATGGACTGCACGCGCTAAACAATGGATTGGATGCTCTAGGCTATTAACCGGATGCGCTAAACAGTCAACTTAACGCTCTAATTCATTTTTCTTGCGTGCCTGCAAAAGTGGTTAAATTTAAAAACCGATTTGATATATGGGGTCGAGCCCCACGGTGGGCGCCAGAAATGTATGTGGGAAAAGCGGGTTGATAGAACTCAATATGTGAAAAATGTTCCAAAATACCTGTCCACACACACACACAGGACTTCTTGGTGCAAGCTATGGAGTCATAAAATATAACTCAGCTTCCCAAGGCGGGTCCCATGGTTCTCTATCTTACAATGTCCCTCAAACCAATGTTTTTGCTCTCAGATCACTGAGCAAAATGGTTTAGGGATGGCAAATGCAAGAGCGAGGGATGCTTTTTGTTGATTTAATATGAGATGCATCCTGAGCTATGCATGATGCTAGAAATGCAATAAACTAACTATAAGATGACAAGATTAGTATAAATACTATCCTAATATACTATATTAGTTCAATGATTTAAGCTATATGATAAAGAAATTATTCTAAACAGGCATATTTAGACTAATTCCTAGTTAAAGAGAGGCTAAATGATGAGCAAAAAAATGATATATGATATCTTGAATGTATTTGAGCATAAGTGTGATACTACAAATATGGAGGATATTCAAAATGGAGGAATGAGAGCTCTATTTATAGCAAAAACAGGGCAATGGATGGTTAGGATTGAAAGAGTTGATCAAGGGTTGAGTTTGAAAGTTGGGGATCCATGTTTGCAATTTGCACCAATGAAATGGTGACAAGTGTCAACATAGGGTTGGGTTGAGAGAAGGGGTCGGAGGCATTAAATTCTTGAGAAGACCTTATGGTTAGCTAGAGATAAGGGTTAAGCTTAAGTTAGGATTACCCATTGGATTAAGAGTTAATCCAAGGATAAAACTTTGTGCAAATGATTAAGAGATAATCATGGTCAAAGCATTAAAGGCTTGATGAGACCCTTGGGTTGGATAAAGGTTAAGTTAAAAGAAATTATTTAACCATGTAAGAGGGTTTGAGTTAACCATTAATGGTTATTGAAGACTTTAGGGAATTAAGTGGTTGAAGACTTGAAGCCATTAATGGTTACCAAAGACTTTGAGGATTTGAGAAGTGACTTCCCTTTGCTTAGGGATGTGACAAAGTTTAGAAGATGGGTTAGGCTAATTAGAAGCGATTAGAAGAGTCTAGAAGGGATTAGAAAGGGGTTTAGGAAGGCAAGTGGAGATGTAGGATTTTGCAAGTGGGTGGAGGGATAATAGGATTTAATTGAAATAAAGAATTTCATTCAATTTGGTTGCAATTTGGGGAAATTAAATAAATTAGATTTATTCAATTTAGGATAACTATTTAATTAAATTTGAATTTAATTAAAAGTGGATAGGGGGGATTTAATGACTATAGCAATATTCAAAACTTCTTTCGAAAGGCAAGTGATGGATGAGCAAGGTCATGACCCATGGTATGAGCTAGTCAAATTGACATTAGATCACGATCCAACCAATCCTAAGATTGGAGAGTATACATTAGACAAAGATGGGTTGCTCAGATACAATAATAGAATCTATATTCCTAATTCAAGAGACTTAAGGGAAGTAATCTTGTCAAAGGCTCACAATGCCCCTTATTTAGGGCACCCAGGAGCTAACAAGCTTTATGCAGATTTAAAGAAGTTATACTTTTGGCAAGGGATGAAGAATGACATAGTCAAGTATGTGGCTAAATGTTTGGAGTGTCAAAGAGTAAAGGTAGAACATAGACATCCAGTTGGATTGTTACAGTTACATGATGTACCTCAACACAAGTGGTAAGTTATTAGCATGGATTTTGTGCAAGGGTTGCCCATGTCACCTTTTAGGCATGATACAATAATGGTGGTAATTGACAAACTCACTAAGGTGGCACACTTTATACCAGGGAACCTAACGGATGATGCACCTACCTTGGCTAGGCGATTTGTTAAGGAAATATTTAGGTTGCATGGAATACCAGAGAAAATCATTTCAGATAGAGATGCCAGATTCACTTCAAGGTTTTGGACCACTCTTCACTCATCTCTAGGAACTCAACTAAATTTTAGCACTGCATACCATCCTGAAACCGATGGTCAGACAAAAAGGACAAATCAAATTATGGAAGACCTACTTCACATGTATTGCATGGACCAATAGAAGAAATGAGAAGAGTACCTACCTCTGGTAGAGTTTTCTTACAATAATACATATCAAACATCTTCGGAAATGGCACCTTTCGAAGCTTTGTATGGTAGACCATGTCGAACACCTTTGAGTTGGGATAGTCTTGAAGATAGAGTGATTGTTGGACCAGAGATGTTGAAAGAGATGGATAAGAAAACTAAGGAGATTAGGCAAAGATTGAAGGAAGTCTCAGATAGGCAGAAAAGTTATGCAGACAAAAACATGACACCAAGGGAGTTTGAGGTGGGAGAGAAAGTCTTCCTAAGGGTTAGGCCACACAAGAGTTCCATAAGATTTGGGAAAAAGACTAAGCTTGCACCTCGCTATGTTGGACCCTTTGAAATATTTGGAATGATTAATCCAGTTGCATACTGGTTGGCCTTACCTCCCCAATTGAGCTGAATCCATGATGTCTTCCATGTATCTCTTCTTAAAAAGTATGTACCTGATGAGAAACACATTTTGAATTGGGATGCTTTATAGGTCCAGGAAATGGGAGGAATAATGATAGAGCCATTCAAAATCTTGGAGAGGCGCTAGTGCCAGTTGCGCAACAAAGAGGTTGATCAGTGCAAGGTTCAATGGGACCAGTATGATGAAAAGAATGACACGTGGGAAGATACTAAGGAAATGTAGCAGTTGTTTCCTTTTTTGTTTTAATCATGAGCTATAGACTATTTTGGATGCGTTCAATAAGTGCATCGGGACGATGCACAAATTAAGGGGGGGAGGATGTCACAACCTTCCTTTATCACTTTTGGATTTAAATTACAATTTTATTTTATCTTTGGATAAGCTATTTAAATGATTGAATAAATGTTATAAAAAGAATGAAAAATAATTTAACACACACACACACATGGAAAATATATATTATTTTTATTTATTTATTTTCCACATCCAATTATGGCACATGTTGTAGGAAGAATAAGAAGCTTCTAGAGGATTCTCCACCATCTTGCATGTAACTCCTCCACTAAGCCTAATCAATTTGCATGAAGTCCAAAATTGGGAAAGAATCTCCTTTTTAATTAAATTTTCTAGATAGTGGAATGGAGGGAATTTTCTTATAAAATTATATGCAAGTTTTAAAGAAGGGAGTTGATTATGTTTTGAAGGAAATTTCCCAAGTTTTAGAAATAGGTCTTTTTGGTAGTCTCATTTTCGTTGCAGGAATTTTAAGTTGTTGTTTAGGATTTCTCTCAAGTTGCAAGGAAGGATCATAAGGGTAGCTAATGGACTCAACATCAAGCTCGATAAACCAAGTTCTCTCCTCATTGTTTGTCTTTACATTTACTTATGAGGAATTCGTATTATCAATAGTTAAATATCTTCCTTTATATAAAGAAATTCTTTTATTTGATTTTATATCTTTTATTTGAGGATAAATAGTAATGATGATGCTTTCATATAGTGCATGCAAAATATAGTTATTTAAATTATTTTATTTCCCTCAAGAAAATATGCACATGATCTTGCTTTTGTTTTTCTTCCCAAAATTTTAGCAAAAGAAAATCATATTCCTTTATTTGTTTAAAATCTCTTTTTCTGAAATCAAAATTCTTCCTATGTGATTTGAATCTTTATTCCTCTCTCTAATTCATTTCTCTGGTCCTTCGAATGGAAATCTGAATCTCATTCTTTAATCTCTCTGTGATTATTTAAATCCCTCTGTGATTTTCTTTAAAATCTCTCTGTGATTATTTTTAAAATCTCTCTGTGATTATTTTAAATCTCTCTGTGATTTTTAGTTAAATAAATTTCTCTGTGAATATTAGTTAAATGAGTTGAATAAAATTTCTATGTGAATACTAGTTAAATGAGTTGAATAAAAATTTCTCTGTGAATATTAGCTGAATCTCTGTGAATATTAGTCGAACAAACTCTCTCCCTGTGAAATCTGAAAATAAATAATCTTCCTGTAAATAACTCTCTATCCCCCTCTTTGGACATTGGTTGAGAAATAGAATATAATTCCTCTGTGTTAGCTTGTATTTCTTAGTTTAAACACCTACCTACTTCTTGATAATCTGTGCATCGCTGGAGCAAATTACTTCTCTGGTTATTTTTATTTCTCTGTTATATTTCATCCTTGGGATTAATATGATATTCTCTCTTACATTAATATTTTCCTAAGTTTACATACCTGTTTATGTATTCTCCTTTTATACAATTTATTATTCTGGAATGAACTATAGAAATATATATATATATGTGTGTGTGTGTGTGTGTGTGTGTGTGTGTGTGTGTGTGTGTGTGTGTGTGTGTGGGAAAAGCAGGTCGATAGAATTCAATATGTGAAAAATGTTCCAAAATACCTGTCCACACACACACACAGGACTTCTTGGTGCAAGCTATGGAGTCATAAAATATAACTCAGCTTCCCAAGGTGGGTCCCATGGTTCTCTATCTTATAATGTCCCTCAAACCAATGTTTTTGCTCTCAGATCACTGAGCAAAATGGTTTAGGGATGGCAAATGCAAGAACGAGGGATGCTTTTTGTTGATTTAATATGAGATGCATCCTAAGCTATGCATGATGCTAGAAATTCAATAAACTAACTATAAGATGACAAGATTA
Source organism: Cryptomeria japonica (assembly GCF_030272615.1). Classification (NCBI taxonomy): domain Eukaryota; kingdom Viridiplantae; phylum Streptophyta; class Pinopsida; order Cupressales; family Cupressaceae; genus Cryptomeria; species Cryptomeria japonica. The sequence continues at coordinate 533,296,560 of NC_081415.1, forward strand.
ATTTAAATACTCTCCTAACATACTATATTAGTTCAACGATTTAAGCTATATGATAAAAAAATAATTCTAAACAGGCATATTTAGACTAATTCCTAGTTAAAGAGAGGCTAAATGATGAGCATAAAAATGATATATGAAATCTTGAATGTATTTGAGCATAAGTGTGATACTACAAATTTGGAGGATATTCAAAATGGAGGAATGAGAGCTCTATTTATAGCAAAAACAGGACAATGGATGGTTAGGATTGAAAGAGTTGATCAAGGGTTGAGTTTGAAAGTTGGGGATCCATGTTTGCAATTTGCACCAATGAAATGGTGACAAGTGTCAACATAGGGTTGGGTTGAGAGAAGGGGTTAGAGGCATTAAATGCCTGAGAAGACCTTATGGTTATCTAGAGATAAGGGTTAAGCTTAAGTTAGGATTACCCATTGGATTAAGAGTTAATCCAAGGATAAAACTTTGTGCAAATGATTAAGAGATAATCATGGTCAAAGCATTAAAGGCTTGATGAGACCCTTGGGTTGGATAAAGGTTGAGTTAAAAGAAATTCTTTAACCATGTAAGAGGGTTTGAGTTAACCATTAATGGTTATTGAAGACTTTGGGGAATTAAGTGGTTGAAGACTTGAAGCCTTTAATGGTTACCAAAGACTTTGAGGATTTGAGAAGTGACTTCCCTTTGCTTAGGGATGTGACAAAGTTTAGAAGATGAATTAGGCTAATTAGAAGCGATTAGAAGAGTCTAGAAGGGATTAGAAAGGGGTTTAGGAAGGCAAGTGGGAGATGTAGGATTTTGCAAGTGGATGGAGGGATAATATGATTTAATTGAAATAAAAAATTTCATTCAATTTGGTTGCAATTTGGGGAAATTAAATAAATTAGATTTATTCAATTTATGAGAACTATTTAATTAAATTTGAATTTAATTAAAAGTGGATAGGGGGGATTTAATTGAATAAAATGATTTATTCATTAAATGGGTATGGTGAATTTAATTTAAATAAATTGAGTAATTTACTTAATTAAATAGAGGAATGAGGGTAATTTAATTAAATTGGATTTAATTAAATAGAGAAATGAACATAAAATATTCATTTAGGAATATGGTCATTTTTATACGTCTACATTTTGCCCCTCTTTGAAGTGACGTGTGTGCACATGTTATTTCAAAGAAAATGATGCATTATCGTAATTTATGATCAAATGCCATTTATGTGTTGCTCTTTTTGATTTGCAAGTCGTGCCCTGGATTTGATTTGATGTGTGATGCCCCCTCGGGAGATGAATCAATATTTTGAATTTTTTTTATTTAATTTGATGAGTTGTGTGTGTTGTGTAGGATTTTGTCGATGTAAAATGTGTATAAATTGATTTATCTCCCGATAATGTATAGCGTGTAGGGTATAGGGAAGACCGCGACCATAGTACATGTCCGTTGGGCTAACCCTAACTTCATTTTCCCTCCTATAAAAGTGGAAAAGTGGTTTAATTAGATTCATTTGTTCATTGTTGACTTTGGAGAAAGAGAATTTGGTCTGTAGAGAAAATGCCTATTCCGTATTCCAGACACCGTTTCGAGCACGTTCGGAGGTACCGGAGACCTGTAGCGTATGGACCACCAGTAAGTCAACATTTTTGACCCTCTTTTGATTTCTAATTTGGTCGTTTTTAGTCATTTTTTTAATTTTAAAAGTCGGTTTTAGCATTTTAGCGTGTCAAAGTCATAGATTAGCGCATACGAAGTTTTAAGTAGCACATCAAGTCGATTATTAGGGGCGCGTCCGAAATAAAATAGGGTAGTGCATAGGAAATATAGGTTAGCGCATAGACGTAGAATAGCACATGGCGATAGTCGGGTAGCGTGTCAGGTCAGCAGGTTAGCGCGTAGGGTAGACCTAGCGCATAGGGGTCATAGGGGTTCGCATGTGTAAGGGGGTTTAGCACGTAGGGTTAACCTAGCGCATAGGGTCAAATAGGTAGCACCCAAGAGGTATAGATTAGCGCATGGGTAGGGTTTAGCGCATAGGGTAGTTTAGGTGGCGCATGGGGAGAAATATTTAGCGCGTAGAGTCAGTCTAGCACATTGGGTGAATAGATTAGCGCGTAGGAAAAACAACCTAGCACGTGGGAGAATTTTAGCGCAGCGGGAGTCTGTTTTAGCGCATCGGAAAAAATTTTGCAAGATGAAGTGGTTTGTAAATTTATTGTGTTGTGCTGTCATGATTTTATGGATTTTTCCAATATGAGTGTCGATATAAATTGTTTTGATTTGCGATATTTCAAGTTATGTATAGATATCAATGTGGTGTTTTGATCAAAATATGATTTATTTGCGTACCCTGTTTCAAGTTCAATGTGTGAAGCCTGATATGTGTTACAAGCTGATATGAGTTGGAAACTTGAGTTGTGTTACAAGCTGATATGGGTGGGAAACTTGAGTTGTTTTACAAGTTTATGTGATTGTGGAGACTTGAGTTGTGTTACAAGTTTTGATATGGTTTTTGAAAACTTGAGTTGTTTTACAAGTTGATATGAAATGATAGGATTTTGAACTTGATGTAGATGAGCAAATTGTTTCATGTTGTTGATGTGAGTTTGATTTTGGTATCATTGTTTTGATGTGGAAACTGATATTGGATTTGTTGTGCTTGTTGACAGGAGCGATTGGGTGTGGTTCAGTCGCGAGAGAGATTTTCGAGACCGTGGTCATTGATACCGCGGTTGACCCAGGCTGATCTGGATATCATCGAGAGATGTGGGTTGACATCCTTATTAGATATGCCTTAGTTCACTGTGAATCGGGGGCTACTAACAGCATTGGCAGAGAGGTGGCATAGCGACACAAACACCTTTTATTTTGCTACTGGAGAGATGTCAGTCACACCAGAGGACTGTTACTGGATATAATAGTTTATGCAAAATAATTAATAATTATATTGCACGATATAATGCCTGTGCGTACCGGCTCGCAGGTGGAGGATGGAGTTAATACTCCGTAGGGAGTGGTACTGTAACGGTACCCCCCACTAGCCTGCGATCACTACTGCGGTAGTGGCCGCAGGGTACTGGAGGGGACCCATGGGGTCCCACTCCCATTAACCCTTATTAATGCCAATCAAACATAATTCGAAGGGCAATGTTAATTTTTAAAAAGAAATTCTTTTTTTTTTCATATATGTTTAAAACTTTAGTTATTTAAATTCCTTCTCTTATGTATATATAAAAAATTTTAGTTAATACATTTTTAAACTTAGGTAATTATTAGATTTATAACTAGTTTTAACAAATTTATATTAAATGATACTTAGATTCTCTTAAGATCCACTTAGCAATTAAATGACTTGAAGCTAAATTCTATGTTGGGATTAGTGGTTTTATAAGCGATATTCTCGCATGTAATTTACCCTACCTTCGCTTCATGCAAATGTCTTTACATTGATTTCAATTATTGGTGTTCCCATCTTCATGCAAATTATACGTTTAATTGTTAGTATGCAAGTTACCTAACTATCATTATTATGCAAGTTATATTCAAGTTTTGAATAATAAATAATTCTAGTTATGGTTTTATTCCATGTCATTCGTCAAGTAGTTATTTCAATTAATTGAGCTTGCAATGTCTAAATATACGCGTTCAATTCATAATTATTTTCCAAGCATGATGTTTATCATAAGTTAGAAAAATTAAATAAAGGAAGTTGGAAAACCAAAACCAAGTAGCGTTCGGTATATACAGTGCCTTTGGGACACACTTATGGGTAATGCCATCGTGTTGAACTACTGCACTTAACGCCTAATAAAGCTACATCAACGATGTCTGTGGCATCGTCCCTATAAATCATTGGGGAGTAATAAGGGAGACTTGGAAGTTAAAATCCAAGGGGCGGGTAATCCCTCTTGGATCAAAAATTTAATAAGATAATTTTTGAACGATTTTTTCCATTAAGATAAACCATAGTAGACCCCCTTTAGGGTTGGATAAGTAAAATGCTTTTATGAAATTGATTTTTTTTTTTTATCTTGAAGAGATATTGGTGATGGACAATTTGGTCAAGGGTGACGCTCATGATAGGTGTTAGGATGTAGTTGTTAGGCCACAAACAATAGGCCATCTTGAGCCTTTGTTTAAGTGCTACCACCGTGGGTAGCAATCGCAGAGAAACTGTCTAGGACATTGACCCTAGAAATGGTTGCGTACCCACTAATTAGTTTACATCAAACCATAGAGTAGAAAATAGAACTACATACTTTACGCCTTGATCCCGTGCTGAAGCGGGTATGTAGGCAATCTTGGGATGGAGTTGTCCCTCATACTCAAGCGTTCATGGGTGGGGTCTAGGCTTGGTAAAAGAAAGATTGAGTAAGAATCCTAATTTGAAAGATAAGATAATTAAATTTGGAAAAGTAATTCAATGCATACTTTGAAGGAATCCCGTATGGATTTGCTTGACTTCCCAAGGCTTTAAGCCAAATTCTGAGGCGGAATTCAAGCTTGTATTATGTTACTTAATTACTCCTAAGGACGGCGACCTCGGTGCACTTCTGTTAGAAGAGTGTAGTACTTAGTGAGTGGCTCAGGACCTGAATGGTCCCGATGAGTGTAAGTTTCTAGCCAAAGCACCTCCTATCCCGATTGGATAGATGCCTACCCCGTATGGGTAGATGCCTATCCCGTATTGGATAGATGAAATGTTATGTCTCGTATGGACAAATGCCTAACCCATATGGTTAGATGCTCATCCCGGATGGATGAATGCCAAATGCAAATGGATGGATGCCCAGAGTATGCGATTGAATCAAAGACAATGAATAAATTAAACAAAAAAATAAGAGAATGGTCAATTTTGTTGAGTTAATTATGGTGGGTTATCACATAAGCGCTGCAGCCGCTATTTCCCCTATGTATAACAGGAAGGTTATTTTCGATGTACGACAATGTAGTCAGGACCTTTGTGGAGCCAGAATAGCCCGTGTCAGTGTGAGTTGATGTATGATTGGTGACCTCTGGTATAGCGGGTTGGAGAGATTGGACCTCATGATCTCGTGTGTTACAAAAAGTTTTAGTCAATGTAGCCCTTATTTAAGATTTATTTTTTATTTATTTTAATATTATTTTTTCATGTCTAATTTTTTTAAAAAGTGGTTGTAAACATTGGATTAATGCTGAAACTCTTATCTTTTATCATTTATATGTCAAAGAATTAAAGTTTTATAATAAATATAATATTAACATTTAATAACTTCAATGATAACAAGTGGGTTAATTTGGCTGAAATTAATGATGTGTTGCAACCCCTTCAAATGACACTAAAATCTTACATGCTCAATTGGAATGAGGAAGTTAAGATGGTTTGGGAGTGCTCCCCCTTGGGAGAATTTTTCAGTTGCTTCGACCTTGGCTTCCCAATTTGAGAATCGTCACCCCCCCCACCTTGGGCTGGTGTTTGGTCTAAAGCTCTCATTCCAAAGATTAACATATTTTTTTGGATTTTGTTTTAAAATAAAATTCTCACTATTGATAATATGTGTAAAAGAGGTTTCTACGTCACTGACATATGTTTTTTGTGTATGAGGGAGGCAGAGGTTATCTCTCACTTGTTCCTGCACTATGATTATGCTTTTGAAGTTTGGGGGTTCCTAATGCAATTATGGAATGTGGATTGGGATATTCCTTCTATTGTGAAGTCCTTTGACTAATGGAGAATGTCGATTACTAATCATTCCTTGAAGTTGTTTTGGTCCTTGTCTTTTCCCCATCTGGCCTGGGGTCTTTGGAAAAAACGTAACAATAGAATCTTTAGAAATGTTGCTTCTCTTGCAATTATCTTCTATAAAATCCGAAGGGCCATCTTGGAGAACTTTCTCTCTGCCTGGGTTAACCAAAAGATCAAGGTGAATAATATTTGTTCATATGATGCTGATGTTGCCTCTAGATGGAACATAAAGTTGGATTATCCCAGTGTTCCCAGACTGGCTAATTCCCCCATTAGATCCTTCCTCTAGCTAGATGGGTCAAAGTTAACTTTGATGGGGTGACTAAGGGAAAACCGGGGCCGATTGGGTGTGGGGGAGTGATTAGGGATCAATATGGTAGGCTTTTATTAGTAGTGGCACTCCCCTTGGGATGTCAGACCAACCACCTCATTGAAGCTGTGGCTTCTTACCATGGGCTAATGTTGTCTAAAAATATTAATGCCAATTTAGTTTGGCTTGAGGAGGACTCTAACAACATTATCCAATGCCTAATGGGAAAACAAAAACCTTCTTGGAACATCAAAATTTGGATCAAGAAAGCTAGGAATATATTAAAGTCATTCCAAAATTTTAATATTTCCCATGCCTATCACGAAGCTAATGGGTTGGCTAACCACTTTGCTAATTTGTCTATTAGGAGTAATGCTGAAAAAGTATGGGAGCTTGGTGGTAGTTTATCAGTTGAAGTTAAGGCCTTGATGTTATATGATTTAGCCGAGGAGAGACAAGCCATATCAATAAATACTTATGTCACACCCTAATATGATGGCTCAAATTCTTATAATTAAGCATGTCATTCTTGTGTTATTTCTATTTACTTCGCACACTTTTTGGGTATTTTGTGATCCATTATGGATTTTTCATGCCCTACGCACTACTGCCATTATTGAGGCCATGGGAGGAAAATGGAAAAGGGTTGAACCCTTAAACTGTGGTGAACCCAAGAAGAATAAAATGATATGGTGCATTTTGGATCATGGCGAGCTAACCCCATTCATAGAAAGATTGCACAGAGCAGATGCTAATGTCACAAAGAAATTCGCCAAGGGTTTGAAGGATGGGAAAATCCAAAATGAGGGCATGAAGGTGGAGATTGATGAGAAACTAATTGCGGAGGTCACTGGTCTGTCAATGGAAGGTGCGAGTTTCTATAGACAGGAAAATGTCAAATGCTATCATCAAATGATTTCCTAGAAAAGAGAAGGAGAGGGCAAAGATAGCCAAAGTGGATAAAAGAAGCTACAATGCAGGTAAAATTAAATCTATTTGACACCTAGTTCTTGTTTTTTTAATGAAATATGTTACCCTTGATGACATATGCACTAGGGCGTTCGGGCATCATTTTATTTTGTTAAACCACTTTAGGCATAAAGTGCAGATATCCTTCCCCTTCTTTATGTTGGCATCCATCAATGCCACTATTAGGGACCATAGAAAGAACAAAAAATTTCTAGTTCTTCATGGGGGTTTTCTTTTCTTGATCCATGAACATATTAAAACCCTACCCTCTCCTTCAACTAGGGTTTATGAAGGTTCTAGTGTGTCTGAGGAAGATGATCATGTTAGCCTTTCCTTTGATGAGGAAGATTGGAATACTAATATGGAAGAAACCGATTTTGGGTTGAAGTTTTCCTTGAAGATTGGTCACAAAGTCAAGAGATGCAGAGCTTCCCCCGTTTCTACTTCCAATTCCGATTCTCAGTCCTCCCACAACTCCATCCTAGATTAGTTTATTTCGGCCCCTTCCAGGAGTGATAGATTCCCCTTCCTGAAGGACCTCAACACTAATTCCCCTTTCCTTAGCCTGGATAGGGAGAACCTAGATGATGTCCTCACCATTGCTCGTGATGCTGCTATGGATAACTTTAGGATGTTTAAATGGGATGTATCAAGGACATCAATATCAAACTCTGGGCAATTAATAGCAAACAAGAAAATCAAGTTGTGAGACAGTGGACTAGAGAAAATCAATTGTGGACTCCATGCAGAAAACAATGGGTACATTAAATGATATGAAGAAATAATATGATTGCAAAATCTCCCATCTTGAAGATAAACTCAAGAAAGAGTTTGAGGGCAGATTGAGTCAGATGGAAAACAAATTCCAAAAAGTTAATGAGAATCTGATATCTTTGGTCACTTATAGTCATAAAGCGGTGAAGAATTCTGCTGAGTATAAATACCATGGTTGGAAAGCTTGAAACTATCCATCAGGAAGGAATTCTTGTGGATGTGGAGTTCTTGGATAAAAAATAAGAGGAAATGGTTGGTCCTTGTAAAAGAACCAGAGCCAATTTGAAGAAGAAATATGCCAACCAAGAAATTCAGGAGCTCAAGAAAATTGCTCTAAACACGACTCAATTGGAAACAAAGGCCGCAAAGGCCCTTAAAAATTTGTACTAGTTTCTTCCTTTTTGCTGCCTCTTTGCTAGGTTTTGTTTTTTTGTTGGTCTTTTGCTGACTATGGGTTGCTTTTTCAATGGTTATATCTTTATGTAGCTTTTTGATGTAGAACATTATTAAAGGGTTTTAGGTCCCTTCAAAACCTATTTGTTCCGTAATAAAAAACATTTAATAACTAATGTTCAAAAATATAAAAGAAATCAAATCTAATTTAGAAGTCTAACAATCTCATTGTAAACCTCAAATAAGTGTTAATTTGGTTGTTTGGATGTGGATGCAACTCAACAACATAACACATTATTTGATTGATGATTCATTTCAACAAAGTGGATTTGCATAAAATGTGAGCAATGAAAATGATGAGGATATTATTGTATTTGTAGACTTTCTAAAAAAAATCAACCTAGAGATGGGATGAGACCAAGTACTTGTGTTAATTGAACTATTAAATTAAAAATTGTCAAGAGGACAATAATGAATTGTTTAATTTAATTATTGGGTAATTGTGAGAAATAAATTTCTCTTGAAAGATGAAGTTGATTGATGGATGAAAATTGAGATTCTAATTAAAGAATGAGTTAACTGAAGAGTGAAGATTAAAATTCTAAAATGAGATGGTAGAGGCACCAACTAGATCTATTTGGGGGGCCTATATAGGGGTCCTCTATATCTCGTTGGAAGGGATAAAAATGGATACTTAGATCATTTAGTTAAATAATAAAATATCGTTTAATTAAATAAATAAGTATAAAATGGATTAAAATTAATAAATGGTATAGGAGATGAGTGATGATGATTAAAGATTGAGAATTAATGATAAATATTGACAATTATTATTTGATGATTAGACAAATTAGTGTCTATATTTTTTCACTCTAGGAAGCAATGTTTAAAGTGATTTTATTTCAAAGAAAAGAAAAGTAGATGAGAATAATGATGATATGCCCTCAAGTAAGAAATGAAGAATTAGAAAAATGAAATGATTGATGCCTCTTGGAGAGATTATACATGCAAAAACTACATGGATGAACTCTTAAAAGAAGAGATGATGAAGAAAGAAATTATAGATGATGAAAATGTAAAAGATGTAATGCCCCGCCAGAAACCCTAAAGGAAAACCACACTACATGACAACTAAAGGGTACACCAATTTTTTTTGTTTAAAGATTAAGTCCATTCATTATAATAAAGCATGTTTAATAACACAAGCGGAAGTCTAACAATGACATCCTAAAGGGTTACCAATGAAGATTACTTCAAATTAATACTACATCACAATGTTAATCCAATTATCCATCTAATTTAGGGAAAATCAAATACGATTAATTAACTCAACTCAAAAACTGAAATCCAACTAGATAGGTTTAAAGAGTTACAATGTATTCACTTCCAATGATTCATTTACACAAAAGAGAGGATAACTGAAATATCATACATTCCATTGAATCTTAAATTACAACATTCCATAAATTACATAACTTCAATAGGATAAATAAAGTACATAGGTTACAATGCCAAGGTTACAAGTTTAATAATACAATGACCACTTGGTCACAACTATACAATAATCTAGAACATGAGATGGATCAAGAGTCACAAACCAAGATCCACCAGCGAATCCGATCCTCGCAAGAAGGTAAGAACCAAGATATCCGATGGGAAGTGGCACTACCACCCGGCCATGTGATCCCACAATGGAACTACCCTACCATGCTAGGAGATAGCAGAGACCCTCAAGCAAGCAATAAAACAAGTACGACAATACACATGATTCCGCAGAACTCAAGTGACTCAACTCACAAAACACTAGTGACCCTAAAGAGAGAGTGTCATCACATGGCTTGAGACAGTTACCCTAGGTAGGTCTCCATAGGTCCCGGCCCCCATCTTGGGTTATCCTGATAACCTCTTTTGAACCCCCGGCTCCATCTAAACATCATGCGGACCCTATCAACCTTTCATGAAGACAAGGTGGTAGGTTTGCCATTCTAGGCCTTCCCACACACCTTGAGCCTTTACAAGCACTCAACCATGTGCGGGGTACAATATCTTAATTAATTTATTAACTACCCACCCCCTAATCGATTGTTAGATTATCACTTATTATTTGACTTTCGAGGGGTTATCCTACCATCCTCTTTGGGTGCGGCCCTCGCTCGAAAGACACTCTCTCACTTAGGACACTAACAGGAAGGATGTCTCTAAGAGACTCTATGGCGAACTGACAACCATACCTACTCCTGACATAACACAGGTGAAGGAATACAACCACTACTCAGGATTGACCATTTGGAAACATAATACACAATGGTTCATATCCATAGGGTTTAACAACAACACCTGACTAAGGGAATATACCACATACGACAAAATGATAACTCACCAAAATTGCAACAATATCTAACTTAACTGCAATAATTAAAAAAACACAAGATCCAACAGACAATATTTTCTTAAAGCAGTAAAAAGCATAGATACTTGCAATAGAGATTTTCTAGAAATAAAGAATTTAATTCTATATTAATATAAGGAAACTATGAAATCACATGTCCAATAAGGTTGATTTAATCCACATTAAAATTAATTCCCTAATCATATGATCATGATTAATTTACAAATGAATCCGATTAGACTATAACTATAATCTAATTTTAATTCTAAATTAAACCTATATATACTACAATATAATATAATTTCAATATAAATATATATTCCTTGAATATAATTTTATATAATTATATTTTATATATATATATATATATATATATATAGAAATAACATTTATTTCCTAAAATTATGCAATGTCTTCTTTTCTCCAAAATACTAACTTTATTTTTTTAGAAATAACATCTTTCTCCTAAATTTAAGCAATACTTCTATTTCCAAAAACTACTAAATTTATTTTTAGAAATAACATTTTTCTTCCAAAATTTATGCAATACTTCTATTTTCCAAAATATATATAACTAAATAGCAGAATAACAAAATAATAATAATAATAATAATAATAATAATAATATATATATATATATATATATATATATATAAAATTAATATTATTATTATAAAAACTATTTAAAATATTTATTTATTTTTTTAACTTGAAGAAAGAATACAAAAATAATGCCGAAATCATGATTTTCAGGCAATTGGAGGAGGGCGCTGTGGAAGTTTAACGATGGCCTGCTGCTACCAAAGGTAGCAAGTACTACCATACAGTAGTATTGCTGCCGTGGGGTAGCAGTTGCTACCTTACGGTAGCATTACTACCGTGGGGTAGAGGCGCTGCCTCCCCCAAATTTCTTTTTTTTCATTTAATTTTTTTTTTTGTTTATTAATATTTTTTTAAAAAATTAAAAATTCATTTCAAAAACAATGAATTCACAAAGAATATCCTTTCTATCAAATATGTATTTTTTTTTTGAAAATTTCAACTCGTTTAAAATGAAATTCTCAGAGATTATTTTCTCTGACTAAAATGTATATATATTTTTTTGAAAAATTTCAATTCATTTAAAAATGAATTTCTCAGAGATGAGTCTCTGTGTACAGCCATACATTTTCTTCCTAATATTTTTAAAATAAATCTGAATATAGCCCGAGATGAAAACAAAGGTAAAATTTCCCCAAATAAATTTTAATTTTGACTGAGGTGAAAACACAGATTAAAATTTTACCAGGCCCTTTAATCTATAATTTTTTTTGAGAACACTTTCAATAGAAATACAATATGCATAGCACAGAATAAACCTTCATGCACAGAGAAGATGAATCTGACATAATTTTGCCAGCATAACTCTCTATGATTTTCACAAAACTACAAAAATGTAAAGGAGAGAACAACAAAGACGAGAATCTCCTCAACAGAGATAGGAGATTCAACAATAAACTAATAAGATTTAAGGAATGCAAGAAAACTAGACAAGATCCCAACCTGAGAAGATTTCCTGGAAGATTCTCTGGGATGAGCTCAATCCTGCAACCGGGTTCCAAGCTATTTGCTCCTACCAGCAATCCTCTGGTAAAATTTCTTTACCTCCAAATCTTGCCTCCAAAATAATTTTTGTCTTCCCAAATTTTCAGCCTCTTCCCGTGAACTCCCTAGGAAAAATCTCCCCCAAAAATAAAATAATCTTTTACCTCTACTTCTACTTTGAAAAAAAAATCTTCCTCTAAAACATAGTCTTAAGTTTTATTAATAAAGAAATATTCTTTTTCCTTTCCTAGCTTCCAAAAACACATAAATAGAAAGAATTAGCAAACAAATTGTTTTTCTTTTCTTTTTCTCATGCCCAACTAATGAACTTTTCCCAAAAAGAATATAAGGCAATAATTTAATTCTTTTTATTTATTATTTAAAAAAAAAAAAACTAGAGATCATTAAATACAATTGATTTAATTCATATTCTGCTAATATGTAAATACAATTATATTTTTATAATAATGCAATCGCAACCAAATTTAATTACTTCCTTTATTTAATTAAATTCATAATTACAAATGCATAATAACACATAATTTAATTCTTCTAACTATGCAATAACATTATGAACTTAAATAAATAAATTAATCCATAATTGCACGCAAACAGAGCAACCCCAAACAAAGACTCTGAAAAAGGTCAACAAAGCAAAACTTGAAGACTGAACCATAGAAGGACAACTGACTGGTGACACTCACAAGAGTGTAATAGGGTCAAACTAGGGTCAACCACTATCTCCTCCACTCCCATCAGACAAATAAGGCACGCTCAGACCTATGAAACCAGGTGGAGACGATACCCCGTACCTAACCGGTACTTGTACCTGCAATATCCTGCATCATCGAACCACACATGCACATATATACATATAGAATACATGGCATACACACTGATGAAGGAGAATCACGACGTTCCCTGTCTCACCGGAGTGAGTGAAGGAAAATTGTCCCCTTGCATCCAATACATTTGCAAACACGCAACAAATATATGACACATCACATAGATAAAGTAAAGTGTCAGTGAAATGTAATAGTCCATAAATTCTACAATCACAAATATTGAAATACTGTAAATAAAGTATGCATCCCATATTCAGATAAAGCATGTAATAAAGTCCATAAGTTTGAATAACACATAAAAGCAATGTATCCACTGAAAGTACACCATAGAGAAAAATGAATCTAACAAGCTCAGTCGAGGAGGGGTACTACAAAAGATATGAAAGAAACATGATGATGAAAGGATGGATGCAAGAAACATGACTATAAATGAAATGATGACATGTTATGTTGATTTTGAGTTTAGCAACTTTTATTTGATATAGAAATGGATGTTGTGCACCAAGGTATATTAGACCTAGATGATAATTCACATCCAATGCATGGATTAACTTTGAAGGAAACAATAGACTATGAAGATGTTTGAGCACTCATAATATGTTTGATGGTATTGGTGGGTTCATGATGAGACCTTGCACCAATATATATCATTTAGAGAATACCATGCTATGAAATGATCATGGAGACCTTAAGAAGGAATAATACAGGTTAGAATTGATATATTAAAATAATGATCAAAAGATTGAAAAGAAAGCAATGCGAGAATTGAGAAAGACATATCCTAGTGATGCTAATGTGACTAGAATAAATCAAGGTTTGCAAGAAGGCGAAGAACAAAACCAATGGGTATTTTAAATGATGTACTAGATTGCACATAAAGATTACATGTATTATGATTGTTGCATTTAGATAAAATACTTTTGGGATTGTTTGGATTGAGGTGGGATTTTTGGGTAAGTTCATTATAATCTTGAAACCAATGACAAGGGAGAACCAAGTATTATGATAAGGATTATAGGATTATTATGTAAAATATAAGAGACATTAAAAGATTATCTAAAGGAGGATTTAGGATGTGGTCTCAAAGGGATATCACATAGAAATGATATGTTGTCTCTATGCTATGGGTTGGTTAGTTCTATCTAGGGAATGACATGATGTTTGATGGTGCATGCATAAAATGATAGACATCTCAATAGTCATCCAAAGGATTCTTTAAGCTTATGCCCAAATCCTTATCAAGATCAACGTGGGTAGGGAAGAATAGATGATAATTTATGAGGATTAGATGGATGGAAATAAAATTTCATGAGAAAATGTATTGAAGATGAGACAACTTTCCTCCAAGTGCAATGACCTACATAGAGATAATTGACCTTACATGAAACAAACCCATACAAATTCTTTCTATTCAAACACCACAATTTTTGTAAAAGATAATATATGAATAATTATAATTGTACACTTTCCAAATTCTATGGCAATATATAAAATAACTAAATTTATAAATGCATTGATCATATATCTTATCAAGTACACAAGATCATGAACAATATTAAACAAAAATAAAAGTCAAATTTACATATTTGTAATCATTATCATAGCACAAAATCATTTTTACAATTGACATTCTTATTTGGATGATTATTGCATTTTAATCAATGCAATAACATGATAAATAATGTAAAATATCTTTGATAATCGAAGTCTTTGGCAATCAATTGCAAGAGGGAAAGAATCACTGGAGTACTTTTTCTCTTACCATAGATCAATAGTCCCCCATAGACCTTCCTACTACAAGTGACCCTACCCTTCAGGAGGATAGTAGATCTAGAGTTTTTTTAGGTCATCAAACAATTCAAGAACTACATTGGTGTACTAATACATTTAATATATCAAGAAAATTTTAGATACTCTCTAGATATGCATGATACATTTGATTCAAATGTAGCTTTAGACATAATGAATCAACAATGAAATAAATAATTTTGCATTACTTTAGCCAAAAATTTAATATTCTATACATATAAACTTATGTGGTTATATGTTCACATACACTTGTATCTCAAAATAGATATCAACATTAATTACATAAATACAGTTTCAATCACTTAAAAAAAATTGTAGACTAAATTAGAGATTATGAAATAATATATAAATACTCACATTTATAGTACTAATCTACATTGACATTCATGTCTGAACGTACTTGCATAATTATACTGTACTATCATTTATTGTTGATACTACAATCATTATTATAGACTATAGATTTATACATATCCCAATGTTTATATATATTTACACACACATGTATGCTTATATAAAAACATATACATAACTGTTTGTGTGTGTGTGTGTGTGTGTGTGTGTGTGTGTGTGTGTGTGTGTGTGTGTGTGAATGCATGCATGTATGTATGTACGATGCAGTCAAAGATGGAGGGTTTGGAATGGAATGTCCAACCTTATAGTAGAATCCATGGCAACTCAAGAAACTAAAACAAATATGAAACTTTATTAATCCAAAACAAAAACAATACATGCTTATAGGTCTTCTCATATACATATTACAATAGGCCTCGTTGGCCACACTTGTAGGCTCACATGCCACTATAGGCTTGTCACCAAGTTACATGAGAAATCAGTTCTGGATCTTAATTTCCTGACTTCTAACTCCCTAACTCTCTAGCTACCTTCTACTAAATTCAAGAATGATTAAATATTGGCTCCTAGCCAGGTGAACTCACAATAATGGTTCCCACTTTTTCCCATGAACAAAATTTGTAGGTGGGAATTTTTTTTTTGGGGGGGGGGGTTCAAATGAGCTGGGGGTTTTCGAGCGAACCCCCCAGTTAGATCGTACATGTGACATCACTTGGGCTCGCGCGAACCCCCTTTTTATTAATATTTTATGGGGTTCGCTCGAATCCCCCCTTCGAGTGAACCCCCCTTTTAACTATTTTTTAACCATTAGAAAATGAATGTAGGGGGGTTCATTCGAAGGGGTGTTCATTCGAACCCCCTTTCTATGCTTCTCCACCCCAAACTCTTCAACTTTATGTAAAATTTTGGCCTTGAAACCTCTGGTTCAAGGCTCAAATGAAAGAATTTTGACATCCCAAAGATATAGGATGGTAGTGCTCGAAGCAAGCTTTCCAACAACTATAATTTTATTACATTGTGAGTTTATTATGATCTTGTTTTTTAAATTTTACTAAATATAGGTTTTTCACCGAAGTTGAACTTCTCTATTCAATGCATTGGGAAAAAGAGTAAACTAGTTCAAAAAAATTCTGAAAAATATCTATGCCCTAGGGATTGATGTATTTTTTCTAATTAAAAAAAAATGAATTTTGATATATATAGAACAAGTTATGTGTTCAAATGTACATCTTTGTCTAAAATATAACTAGTCGGACTTCAAAACTTAATAAAATGAAAAATATTCAACATATCACTGTCAAACCAACTGCAAGCCCTGGATATTGATGTTACAAACCAAAATTCAAAAGAATTGAGTTTTTATCATTTATAGAAAAAAAGTTATGTGTTTTGGGAGACACATCACTCTTAAAAAATGTAGTTTGCTGTATAAAACTACTTTTCGAGGGAGATGGAAATTTTTTTAAAAAATCCTTTGAAAAAAATTGAAAAAAATATATTTAGAATCTACAGACAAAATGCTACAAATCACTAATTTACATCAGCTTCAAATTTTTAATAGTTTAAAATTTATAGTTGTTGGAAGTTGAAGATTATTTTAAAAATGTACATCTCAGTGTCAAAAGTGGCAAAAAAGTGGGAACCATTATTGTGAGTTCACCTAGCCTTAATGGTGATCTATGATAACCTTAGCTAGGCCCCAAGCCCAAGGTCCAACAAAACATGTATGTTGGACAAAAGTGGATGATAAAGCACCAAGAGTTGAGCATCGAGAGGTGCAAAGACAGATAGGGGTTGTCCTAAGTCAAAGCTACTATTTGATGAGTTGTGAAGACTATGTAAGGTATGAAGGAGTTTTGCATGCTTTCCCCCATAGTTCTGGGCTTAGGCTAGTTAATTAGGTGAAATTTTGGTGAAGGGATCTTCTAGAAAATAAGTCCACAACTATTGCCACCTAGATATGATATAATGACATCTTCAAATCGTCCATGTTCCAATCCATAGGATAAGATCAAGTGTTGCAATAAAATGTAGGGTAAATGCAAAAATATGTGACACAAAAAGGGGGTTTGAAGATGCCACCTTTTTTTCCTAAAATCAACAAAGTCTAAACTTTGATGAGAAATTGGAGATAGTTACACTAATGAAACAAGCACACGAATTGTAATGCTCCAAATCTAATTTTTAAACTACATTTTTAAAAAAATGTTAGAGATTAAGGGTTTCAAAAAGGGGTGTCACACAAAGGGATCCTATTTTTATTAAAAAAAAACACAACATAGCTTCTGCTGTGGCCCCACTAAAATGTTGACTTTTTATTATTATTTCAAAAATCACTTTGGTGAGAAATTGACTAACACAATGTAGTTTATGCTCGATTTTTGGCTAATTTTTAAATGAATATATGTCTTTTTACTAATTTTTGAAGTGGACATAGCTTGAAAAATAGAAATTTGAGTGTGCTCCTCAAATTTTTTTGAAAACTACTAAAAAATCATTTTTCATAATATATGTAGAATGGAGTCGAGTTTCTAAGAACTTAATTTATTTCAAAATTTGATGAATGAGTAAAAAACTATACCCAAAATATGACATGCTGGTTTTTGACAAAAAATAAACACTAATAAATGAAATTTAAGATGGCAATCTTAACATAATCAAAATGTGAAAAGACTATATGGCAAGATAGCTAATAGAGTTCTTAACGTCACTATGATATTTTTTGAAATGTCCATTAAAACATGTGAAAACTTGATGGATGGTATGACCAAAAATGTATGAAATGGTTGTCCAACCCTTTAGGTTGGATACCTAAGGAAAATTCCAACCCTTTAGGTTGGAACTTTCCAATGCAGTTAATTTGGCACTTGCCGAATTTGGCTAGCACCAAATTTAAATGCATTGTTATTTTCTGCCAAATGCAAAAAATGCATTTACATTTGGCTACCATGAAATTTGGCACTAGCCAAATATAAATGTGCTTTTAGAATGCTAGAGTCAAATTCTCTACATTCGATCAATCATCTTTTTCTCTCCCTCTCTCCCCCACCTTGATTAAGGTTCAAATTTAGATTTTATGATTGATGATTGATAGTTGAGGTTAAACCTTACATTCCCTCTCTATCTCCTTCCCTCTCTACTAATAACTCTCTCTCTCTCTCTCTCTCTCTCTCTCTCTCTCTCTCTCTCTCTCTCCCCATCTCTAGCTCTTTACCTCCATCTCTCTTTACCTCTCTACCTGTCCCTCCTTATCTCACTACCCACTCTTTACCCCCTCTATCTCTCTCACCTCTATCTCACCCCCCTATGTCTCACTCCTCTCTCTCAAGGCTCTAGGTCTCTCACCTCTATATACCCCTATGTCTCTTACCCCTCTCTCCCAATACTCTAGATATCTCACCTTTATATCTCTTCACTCTCTAGTTCTTTCTCACCCTTTCCACCTCTCTCTAGGTCTCTCCCTCTCTTCCCCTCTCTCTCTTTCTCCCCCTCTCTCTAGGTTTCTCCTTCCTTTCCTCTTCACCTCTATACCTCTCCTTTCATGTTTCATACCCACATCTCTATATCCCACTCTATCTGTCTCACCCTCTCTTTCCCCAACTAGGTCTCCCACCTCTTTCTCCCCCTCTCAGGATCTCACCTCTTTATTTCCCCTTATCTAGTTATCCCCCTTCCTTGCCACCTCTCTCTCTCTCTCCCCCTTACCCTCCTCTTCTCTCTCTCCCCTCCCCCCTAGAGGTCTCTTACTCCCTTCATGTCTACCTCTCCTCCATCCCTTCCTACTCCTCTCTATCTTTACTCTTTTGTATTTCCTCTTCTCCCTCCTCTCTTTAGGATGTCCCTTCCATTTATTTCTCTCCCCCTCTCTATCTCCCCATCCCTCCTTAAACCCCCATTACAAATATTTCTCTCAACATATGTCTCTCACCTCTCTTACCCTATATCTCCTCTTTCCCCGAGTCTCTCACCCCCTCCATGTCTATCTCTTCCTCGATCTCTTCTTACTCTATCTCTCATCTTCTCCCTCCCTTTGCTCTCTATTTCTCTTTATCCCTTCCTTCCTCCACCCCTCTCTATCTCCCCCTTCCTCCTCCTCTCTCTCTCTATTGTCAAGGTTTTCACCTCTCCCTCCCAACCCCGGCTCTCTCTAGGTTTCTTCCTCCCCCTCTCCACCACTCTACTTCTCTATGAATGTCTCATTACCCACCGCTCTCTATCCCCCTCTATGAATCTCACCCTCTCTCTTTCTCTCTCTCCCCATTTAGGTATCCCACCTCTCTCCCTCCCTTTAGGTATCTCACCTCTCTATCTACCCCCTCTATTGTTCTTTCCCTCCCTCTCCACGTCTCTCTCCCTCTTCCCTTATTCCTCTTCCTTTATGAACTCTCTCCTCCTCCTCTCTCTCTCTCTCTCTCTCTATCTCCTCCTCTCCTAGATGTCTCTCATTCCCTCCATGAATACCTCTCCCTCCATTGATTCCTACTCCTCTCTATTGGACATTGGCTGATATGTTGTCATTGATGTGAACATATAGGGAGATTGTTGGAAAGTTATGTCAACATATTCTTTTGTATATTCTAGTGTTGCAGTTTGATTGGATGAGTTGGTTTTGCAAATGAGCTGATGAGGTTTAAAGGGATTCTAGTATGTTGTCTGTAGATGGTTCATTCCCATTTGCAGATGTCCGTATGATGTTTTTATTGAGTTACGAGATTGGTATTAAGGATGTTATTTAGTTGTTTGTGTTATTCGGTATTCTGGTTTATGCTCCATATCTCTCCAGAATTGATATATCTTTAGTTGTGGATGTATGGGATGTGTTCTGGATGTTGATGTGTGTCCTCAGTTCGATTGGTTCATTATTTGGAAATCCACAAGAAAAGCTTTCAGGTTGATAGTCAATTACGTTGATGTTCTTGAGCTCCGGTAGAGAGACGATGATGATTCTGGTGATCCGAGTTGTTGCCGTTGTTGTGGTGCAATTCATGTTGCTTGTAAATATCTCTAGATCTTGTTCTATACGTATTGGTGGTCTGCATTGATTATTGTGCATGTTATTGAATATTTTCTTTCTCCAGTGGTGTTATTCATGTTATGTGACATTCTTGGTGGTTGTATCATGTTGTGGATGATCGAGGCGTAATTGTTGGAGTTGTTGCATGTTTGTGGTGTTGGTTTAGGTCTAGACTATGTCTTAGCTGACATCATTTTGGTTCGCATACATTGTTGTAGTGTGTGAGGTTATTCTTTTGTTATTTGTATTAAGGGTTTGGCCAACCTTGAAATATAGGTTGAGGGTTTGTATAAATAAATGTAATAATCATGTAAGATGTATGTTTGTGAGTGTTTGCAATCTTTGAAGTGTGTATGATCAAGTTGTATGTGCAAACAAGTGGATCTTTCCAAAGTGTGAAGGAGAGAAGAGAAGTGTTGAAGAGTAGACTGCGAGCTTAATTGAAACTGTACTCAAGCATATGGAGATGATATTTTCACAGTTCATGTAATTTGAATTGTTGTTCGAATATTTTTGTAAGTTAGTGAGACTTCCTATAAGGCACTGAGCCTTCCATAAACATTGTAGCCTTTTTCAGTTTCTTATTTGAACAGTGAGCTCTAGGCAGTGTGCTTGAATGCATGTGCATTCCCCATTGTAATATTTCATTTACTCCTAACAGGGTATTATCTAATTGTGGGTAGGTTGCCACCGTGGTTTTTCCCTTAATTGGGTTTTCCATTTCAAAAATCTTGGTGTTATGTGTGATATTGATATGGTGATGTTTCATGCTTTAATTGTTAATTATCAGATCTGATTTGTGGTTTAAGTTGCAGAAAGTTTTTGTGAAAACTGATTCACCCCCCTCTTAGTTTGTTGCATTGTTGCCAAAAATTGGTATCAGAGCTAGATCCTCTAGAAGAATCTTGTCTGCTTGAGGAGATCTAGGATGGCAAACTTTTCTTTCAAGAAGGATAGTTTGAGATTTGATGGAACAAACTACACTCTCTAGAAAAAATGAATGCAATGTCATTTGAGATGCATTGGAGAAGAGTACTGGAAGATTACTAAGAATGTATACAATGTTCCTCAGAATGGTCCTACTACTCTAGATGAGACAAAGGAAGTATAATGCAATATTAGAGCTAAGGAAGAACTGTTGAGTGCCTTGTTAGATTCTGAGATGACTAATGTGATGGACTTAGAAACTTCTCATGAGATCTAGATTGAGTTGGAGACCTTGCATGAAGGTGATAATCATGTGAAGATTGCTAAGTTGCAGAGCTTAAAGGGTAAACATGAGAACTTGAAGATGAAAACGTTACTTCTTTTATGTAGAAAGTGAATGAGCTTGTGTGTGGAATCAAATGTGCCAGTGGAGTATTAGAAGAGTATAAGATTGTTGCTAAAGTGTTGAGATGCTTGCCTCCTACTTACAAACATAAAGCTCCTGCTGTTGATGAGATCCGAACTATGACAAATGTGACAAGAGACATGCTGATTGGTAAACTTGCTACTTTTGAGCTGAGTGAGTTTGGAGACTCTCTTCCTAAGAGTTGAATTTGCATTCAAAGCTATTATTTCCAGGAAGTAGAGATATGATTCGGGAGAAATTTCTACAAGAGTATCTAGATATGAGAAATAATTGAAAGAGATGGAAGATGAAGAAAGAGAGCTTGAGGATCTTGAAGCACTTATTGCCAGAAGATTGCCTAAAGGTGCCAGTAAGTATGAAGGAAAGTTACCTCTTAAATTCTTTTCAGGTAATAAGATAGGATATTTTGCATCAAGGTGTTCGGAAAGAGATAGAAATCCTAAGAAGCTATTTAAGCCATATAAGACTAAATATCAGAAGAAGTGCTATTATGTTGTTGATGAAGGTGTTATAGATGATGAGTCGGATAAGGGAAATTTAGGAGATGAATTTGTGTTCATTTCTATCAAGGAAGATGATCCTGTAACTACAAATTCTACAGGCTGCATTAATGAGGAGAAAGCTTTAGCTGCTAAAGTTGAGGAGAAAGACGAATGGGTAATTGATAGTGGTTACTGTCATCATATGACAAGTTATAAGAGTAAATTTGTAAACATGGAAAGGTATGATGGTGGTATAGTAAGATTTGGTAATAACAAAGCTTGTGTAATCCATGGTAGAGGCTCTATTTCTCTTGATGGTAAGCACAATACTGATGATGTGTTGGATGTTGAAGGTTTAAAGCATAATCTTTTGAGTATAGGTCAAATGGTTGAGAAGGGATATAACTTGCGATTCAAGAATGGAAAATGTGAGATCTTGAGTAGCTCTAAAACTAAGATTGCATTAGGGACAAAGACTAAAGGTAATATCTTTCACTTGAATGCTGGTGGTAAAAGCTGTTTGGTTGCTCAAATTGATTAAAGTTGGTTATGACATAAAAGGATGTGCCATGTAAGTTTTGATTGCATGGTTAAGATAAGTTCTACTCAAGCAGTGAGAGATCTACCAAAGTTAATAAAGCCTTCTAATCCGGTATGTAAGGAATTTCAATTAGGGAAGCAGACAAGAGTTACTTATAAGGGTAAACAGTATAATTCTAATGGATTATTGGATCTTGTCCATACTGATCTGTGTGGTCCTTCTAGATTAAGAAGCTTGCAGGGTGACATGTATTTCATGTTGCTGATTGATGATTATTCAAGAATGGTGTGGGTTACCTTCTTAAGGGAGAAGTCTAAAGAATTGGAGAAGCTAGAGATTTTCAATGCCAGAGTTGAAACTGAGATTGGATTGAAGCTAAAGTGTCTGAGATATGATAGAGGTGGAGAATTCACTTCTGGTGAGTTTAATACATATTGTGAAGAGCATGGAGTTAAGAGACAATTATCTGCTCCTAGGACACCACAACAAAATGGTGTTATAGAGAGAAAGAATAGAACAACTCAAGAAGCTGCTAGAACCATGATGATTGAAGGAAATGTTCCACATGTATTTTGGAGAGAAGCTAACATGAGTACTGCAATATACACTCTTAACGGGGTAAATGTCAAAGGTGATACTAGTAAGACTCCTTATGAGTTATGGTTTGGTCATGCTCCTACTGTTAGATATTTTAGAATTTTTGGTAGTAAATGCTATATCAAAAGAGATGAATATCTTGGAAAGTTTGATCCTAGATGTGATGAAGGAATATTTCTTGGTTATTCTACTAAGAGTAAGGCATACCAGTTTTGTAATAAAAGATTGAGAAAGATGGTTGAAAGTGCTAATGCGAAGGTTGATGAAGGTAATGTAAGATATATTAGATCTTGCAAATATAATTCTGATGATCAGGATACCAGTTTAGATAAAGGAAAGCAAATGCAGATCCAAAGTCAAGCTCAGATTGCTCCGGAAAAACCTAAGAATGAAGATGCAGATGCTAATGCAAAAGAAAGAGCTCAAGAAATGAAAATTCAAGAAAATCCTAAAACTCCCAGGTATGTAAGCTTGAATCATTCAGAAAATCAGATTATTGGTGATAAGAATAAATGTGTGATGAGTAGGAGAAGAATTGTTGAAGAAATTTGTTTGATTTCTAAGAATGAGCCTAAAAATGTTGATGAAGCATGTAAAGATGGAAATTGGATAAAAGCTATGGAAAAAGAATTGAATCAGATTGAGAAAAATAATAAATGGATTCTTGTTCCTAGACCAAAAGATAAAAATGTAATTGGGACTAAATGGGTATTTTAGAATAAGTTGAATGAATAGGGTGAAGTTGTTTGAAATAAAGCTAGAATTGTGTGTAAGGGTTATTCACAGATGGAAGGAATTGATTATGAGGAGACTTTTGCTCCAATAGATAGAATTGAAGTTGTTTGATTATTCCTTGCCTATGCTGGTCACAAAGATTTCAAATTTTATTAGATGGATGTCAAATTAACCTTTCTTAATGGTGAGTTGGAAGAAGTCAACATTGAGCAACTAGATAGATTTCAACTGACAGATGAAAAGGACATGGTTTGCCGGTTGAAGAAAGCATTGTATGGATTGAAGCAAGTCCCTACAGTCTGGTATGCCAGATTGGATAAGTATTTGATGAAGCTTGGATTCAATAAAGGTACCGCTGATAGTAAATTTTATTGCAAGATTGATCAAAATAACATTTTGATTGTTGAAGTTTTTATTGATGATATTATCTTTGGAGGAAATGATTGGCTATGTAAGAAATTTGCTAAAGAGATGCATAATGAATTTGAGATGTCTATGATTGGTGAGATGAAATTATTTCTAGGATTGTAAATTACTCAGTTTGATAAAGATATTTTCATATATCAATCTAAGTATGTGAAGGAATTACTGAAGAAATTTCATTTTGAGGACTCTAAACCTATTGGTACACCCATGGTGACCGAATGTAAGTTGATAAAAGATGATGATTCTCCGAAAGCTTATCAGACCAGATATAGATCTATGATTGATGGTTTGTTGTATTTGACTTAGACTAGATCTGATATAATGAATGTTGTGTGTCATGTTGTTAGATTTCAAACTGATCTGAAGAAATCTCATGTTACTACGATAAAAAAGATATTTAGATATTTGAAAGGGACAATTGATTTTGGTTTGTGATATTCTAAGAATGATGAATTTACTTTGAGTGCTTTTATAGATGTTGATTGGGTAGGTGATGTTGATGATCGAAAAAGTACTATTTGTGGTGCATTATCTTTGGGTAAGAAGTTGGTCTCTTGGGAAAGTAAGAAGCAGAATACCATTTCCTTATCTAGTGTAGAAACTGAATACATTGTTGCTGCCAATAATTTTACTCAGGTAATTTGGATGAAGTATATGTTGAAGGATATAGGAGATGATGAGCCTATTGTTATATATTGTGAAAATTCAAGTGCTATCAATATTTCAAATAATTCAATATTGCATTCCAAAACAACGCATTATCAATCAAGTTTGATTTCTTGAGAGAGAAGGTGAATGAGAAAGAATTCAGACTGGAGTATGTATCTACAAAGGAATAGATTGCATATATATTTTTACGAAGGTTTTGCCCAAAGATACTTTTGAGTATATTAGAGAGAAGTTCGGGGTGATTTCCCCTCCTAATAAGAACTAAGACACATGGATTTGCATTAGTCCGATGAACTTCACAGAGATATCTTATTCTCTAGATTGATGAAGTGAGGCTACTACTCAAGGGGAGTAGTCAGTGTAGGTGATTCAAATGTTCAGATTTGTGAAGCTAATTCAAAGGGTGAGAAAATAGTGATTCCTGAGACTTTGTCATTGATGTCAAAGGGGGAGAGAAGCATGTGAAAAACTCTATGAGAGAGTAGAGAATTTTGAGATTTGAGTTGTTTGTCTAAGAGGGAGTTGATCCTTGTGATTCTAATGGAGATTGTTGAGAGATAATTTCTTTCTTTGTACTGATTGTTTTTCACATTTATATGTTGCCATCAATGCCAAAGGGGGAGATTGTTGGACATTGGCTGATATGTTGGACCATTGATGTCAACATATGGGGAGATTGTTGGAAAGTTATGTCAACATATTCTTTTGTGTATTCCAATATTGCAGCTTGAAAGGATGAGTTGGTTTTGTAGATGAGCTGATGAGATTTAAAGGGTTTTTGGTATGTTGTTTGTAGTTCATTCCCATTTGCAGAGGTCCACATGATGTTTTGTTCGAGTAATGAGATTCGATATTAAGGATGTTATTCAGTTGTTCGTGTTATTCAGTATTCTGGTTTATGCTCCGTATTTCTCCAAAATTGCTATATCTTTAGTTGCAGATGTGTTGGATGTGTTCTAGATGTTGATGTGTGTCCTCAGTTTGATTGGTTCATTATTTGGAAATCCACAAGAAAATCTTTCAGGTTGACAGTTAGTTATGCTGATGTTCTTGAGCTCCGGTAGAGAGATGATGATGATTCTGGTTATCCGAGTTGTTGTGGTACAATTCATGTTGCTTGTGAATATCTCCAGATCATGTTCTATTCATATTGGTGGTCTGCATTGATTATTGTGTTCGTTATTTAAGATTTTCTTTGTCCAGTGGTGTTCTTCGTGTTATGCGAAATTCTTGGTGGTTGTAGTGTGTTGCGGATGATCAAGGCGTAATTGTTGGAGGTGTTGTGTGTTTGCGGTGTTGATTTAGGTCCAGACTATGTCTTAGCCAACATCGTTTTGGTCCGCATACATTGTTGTAGTGTGTGAGGTTATTACTTTGTTATCTCTATTAAGGGTTTGGCCAACCTTGAAATATAGGTTGATGGTTTGTATAAATAAATGTAATAATCATGTAAGATGTATGTCTATGACTATCTACACGATCTTTGAGAGTGTGTATGATCGATTTGTATGTGTGAACAATTGATCTGATCTTTTAGAAGTGTGAAGGATAGAAGAGAAGTGTTGCAAAACAAACTATGAGCTTAACTGAAACTGTACTCAGGCATATGGAGATGCTATTTTCATAGTTCATGTAATCTGGATTGTTGTCCAAATGTTTTTGTAAGTCAGTGAGCCTTCCCTAAATGTTGTATCCTTTCTAGGTTTTCTTATTTGAGCAGCGAGCTCTAGGCAATGTGCATGAAAGCATGTGCATTCCCCATTGTAATATTTCATTTACTCCTAATTGGGTCTTATCTTATTATGGGTAGGTTCCCACCGTGGTTTTTCCCAGTTGGTTTTCCCTTAACTGGGTTTTCCATGTCAATAATATTGGTGTTATGTGTGATATTGATGTGGTGTTGTTTCATGCTTTAATTGTTAATTTTTCAGATCTGATTTGTGGTTTAAGTTGCAGATTTTTTTAATGGAAACTAATTCACCCCCCTCTTAGTTTGCTAAATTTTTGCCAACACTCTCTCTCTTTGTTCTTTTGTCTCTCCTCTTCTCCCTCCCCTCTCTATGATTTCCCTTTCCTTTCTTCCTCTCTCCCTCTCTATCTCCCCCTCCCTCCTTAAACTCTCATCTCACCTCTCTCTTCTCCTCTAGGTCTCTCACCTCTCTTAACCTTTATCTCCTCTTTCCTTATCTCTCTCACTCCCTCCATGTCTACCTCTCACTCAATCTCTCTCTTTTCTTTTGTCTCCCATCTTCTCCCTCCCTCCCCTCTATAGGCCACTTCCTCCATTTCTTCCTCTCTCCCTCTCTGTCTTTCCCTCTCTCCTTACCCCCATCTCTCTTATTCTCTCTCTCCATTATCTAGGTCATCACCTCTCCCCCACCATCCCCCCCTCTCTCTCTCACTTCTCTAACTCTCTCTCAATGTCTCATTACCCACCTTTCTCCATCCCCCTTTGTCTTTCTCACCCTATCTTCCCCTATATACTTATCCCACCTCTCTCTCTCTCTCTCTCTCCCTCTAGGTATCTCACATCTCTATCTAGCCCCTTTATAGTTCTTAAAAGGAAGCTAAGGTGTAGAAAATTCTTCCTAACACCAATCTGGTGGGGGAGATAACACAA
Organism: Cryptomeria japonica; assembly: GCF_030272615.1. Classification (NCBI taxonomy): domain Eukaryota; kingdom Viridiplantae; phylum Streptophyta; class Pinopsida; order Cupressales; family Cupressaceae; genus Cryptomeria; species Cryptomeria japonica. The sequence goes on from NC_081415.1 coordinate 533,324,141, forward strand.
ATTTTCTTACAAAGCTTGAATTATTACAAAATAAGAAACATTTACAAGAGATATTCAACATGAAAATAGATTAACAATAAACACAAGATATATCTTGGGGGAAACCCTTTTGGGAGAAAAACCCCATAGTCCAAAAGCTGCCCAATATATTATTCAGAATTCAACAAAATATAATATACTTGTAGAGAAAGCTTCTTACAAGAGTATCACCAACTAGAGAGCTGGAGGTAACCCAATAGCTATAAGACTTTTACATAAAACCTCCATCTCACAGACCTAATATATAAGAGATTTAATACATGAAACCATTAAATGATATTATAAAACCATGAGCTAAAACCACCTGAACAGTTGTGCCCAACTTATCTCCAATCCAAGATACACTATTATGTGTCAAAAATTACACCAACATGTGTAAACCCCTTTTAAAACTCATTTTTGTGTCCAAAATGTTCAAGATCTATTTCGTATTCGAGAGACCCAAGTTATGGAGGACATAACTTTTGGACCGAGCATCTAGTTGAAAAATTGTTTGAGATTCTAGTAAGCTTATGAAATATTCTATCAAGGTATTACTGCTACACCAGTTATGGACACTTTCAAGCCATTTTGGGGCCTCTATTGCCTTCAAAATTGATTTAAAAAATTTCATTCACAAATTTCAAAAGCATAAAATTTAATATCTTCAAATCTAAACATGATCTTGCAACAAAAAATTACCAGAATGCTTATTTAGCCAATCCATAGCTTTGGTGAAAATTTTAAACCAATTTATGCTCAAATGTAAATGTAATATAAATATTAACCTTATGTAAATGCAAGGTTGAGACACCATTTTCCTAACATTTTGCTACTTGTTGAATATATTGCAAGGCCAATGGAGTATCTACACCATAATTTAATTGATAAGGACCATGAGAATCACAAACTTTGAATACCATGTGAACTTCTTGGTGCATTTGCAACATTTGCATGATAGACTTTGAACACTATCTGAACTAGTTTTGTCAATGCATTTGCAAAATTTATCAAAGTGTCAAAATTATCCAATTTTACCTTCCCATGCTCAATCATATGTTGAAAAAAATGAAATTAGACATCAATTTTCTTTGTTATAGCATGGAAAGTCATATTCTTTGCTAAGAAAATGACACTTTGACTATCACAATGTATAGTAGCCAATCCTGCATCAAACACATTATCTGAACACAATTGTCTAAGACAAGTGGATTTCTTATAAGCATGAGTAGTTGTTATACTCTACCTTTGTTGTGAACAAAGAAACAAAAAATTGACGCTTATTCGTCCAACTAATAACACCACCATACATAGTAAAGGCATAACCGTTGGTGGATCTTCTACTATCAATGCCACCCACCCAATTTGAATCCACGTATATCCATAGATACTCACTAAAATGTTGAGGTTCAATAGGATAGCCATGATAACACAAGGAATATTGAAAAGTACTCCTCAAATATTTTAACACTCTCTTAACAAATCCCAATGTAACAATCTAGGATTAGCAACATATCGAATTAGGACTCCCACTACTTAGTAAATGTATGGTCTTATCCAGACCATAGAATACACAAGGCTACCAACAATGGTTGCGTATGGTATACTGGCCATATCCTCTAACTTAGTAAGAGATTTTAGATGATACTTTATAGATTTGTTCCCAATGCAACATGAACTATCATAGATCTACAAGTTGTCATGTTGAATCTCTCAAAAAATAAATTCATATACTTACTATATGGCTTAACCAAATCTTTCTATTAGCTCTATCTCTTCTAATATTCATTCCCAAAATGTACCTAGCTACAACTAAATCTTTCATCTCAAATTGTGCTAACATCTGATACTTCAAATCAGAAATCAAATATCCATCCCCAAATAGTAACATATCTTCCATGTGTAATGTCATAATGAGAATGTAACCATTATCATTTTTAAAGTAAGCATAATGATAAGATTTAGACCTTTGAAATTCAAAACTCAACACATAGGCATAAAACTTTCGATACCACATCCTAGGATACCGTTTCAAAATATACAAAGAATTTTTCAACTTGCAATCTAGATTTTATTAATATTTCACCATAAAATTCTTTGGATGTGACTTATAAATATCTTCCTCCAAATCACCATAAATGAATGTTGTCTTTACATCTATTTTATTGATTTCCCAATCATGAACTACAACAAGTGATAAAAAGAACCAAATAAATTTCATCTTTGCAATAGGGGAGAAAACCTCACTACAGTTTATTACTTCAAGCTGGGAATACCCCTTCATGACCAACTATGCTTTATGCTTCTCAACAATGCCAGCAGAACCCAAATTTTCTTGAACACCCATTTGCATCCCATGAACTTATGTCCTTCTAGAAAAGGTACTAGATCCCAAGTATTATTCTTATTAAAAATATCATATCATCGTTCATGACTTCTATCTAGGAATCTATGTCACTTATACCCATAACCTCTTTAATAGTCTTGGGCTCATCAATGTTAGAAATTAAGAAAAACATACAATTGGAATCTAATAATGAATAAACAAACCTATTCAGTTGCCACTTGATTCTTGTATACCTCCTCAAAGGTTGAGGTTGAGGTGTTCCATCTTCTTTTGAGCTTTCAAAGCTTCTAGAGCTCTCCTCATAATCAAGTTCACTTGGAGCTCATAGTTCTTTCTCAGGAGTAGAAGGAATCTAAACTACCTCCTTATTTTGTTTCTCCTCTTTCTCTTGCTATAGCCTAATAGTGGAAGGTTTCATCGCTCTAAAAATGACACTTCTACTATAGAGAACCTTCTTTTCCACTAGATACCAAAGTATGTGCCCTTTTACATTGACATCGTAGCCAATAAAGATATGTACTTAAGTAATAACCTTGTTCTCCAAGTTACATATTTCTTCACTTGGAATGTGAGCATAAGATTAACAACCAAATACTTTGAGATGTCTCATAGAAGTATTCTTTTCTGACCACACCTCCATAGGTTTCTTATCAATAGATGCTGATGTAGGAGATCTTTTTACTAGATAGAAGGCAGTGGCAACAATTCCAACCTAGAGCTTTTATTTGATGCTAACACTACTAAGCATACTCCTAGCCCTCTCCATCAACATCCTATTCATCCTCTCCACAATAACATTTCATAGAGGGGTGTATGGAGCTGCCTTATGCTTCTCAATCCCATGGTTCATATAGAACTTGTCAAAATCTGTTGAGCAAAACTTAGCACCATTGTCAGTCCTCAAACAGTTAATCTTTCTACAAGTTAAATGATTCTCATTAAGAGCCCAAAACTCCTTAAACCAACTAAAAAATTTAAATTTACTTCTAAGAAAATAAATAAATGTCCTTCTACTATAGTCATCAATGAGTGAAATGAAATACACAAATTTTAAAATTGAATAAACATTAACAAGACCAAAGCATCAAAATATATCAAGTCCAACAACCTAAAATATTTGTGAGAACTAGAATAAAGCTTAACACAATTTTTTTATACTATAAACGTGGTGTTCACATAAATTGAACTCAAGATTACAATCATCAAGCCCCTCGATGAGGCATACATATTTTAGGGTTTTTAAACCCTTTACACAAATGGGAAAATGCATTGAGTTGTGTCACACTTTTGGCCAACTGAGGGTAGTCCGTCTGGACTACCCCCTAGCCGCGTGGCACCACGTGGTGCCTGTGTGGCATTGAAATGACACTGGAAGTTCGACCAAACTCCCTTAGTTCAAATGATTTCATTAATTAATTAATTTATTGTTAGAACTAAGGTTAGTCCAACCGGACTGGACTCAGTCCAACTGAACTCAGTCCGTCCTGACTAGCTTATGTGTCATGTGATGTGGCACAAAAAAAGTGAAAAACTCTGTATTTCTAAAACTTTTCACTTCTTCTCAATTTTTCTTCAAGTAGAATATTTTTTTACAAAAATAAAAAAATACTCTTTTGTAGAGCTCGAAGTCACGAATGTAGACATATAATTTTTTAGTATTTTAATTAATTTTAATATTTTTTATTAATTAAACATTGCGAGTAGCTTTTTAAAGTTAAAAAGAGGCCGATTAGAAATTAAAAAAATATATTAAATGATATTAAAAAAAATTGGAAAAAATATTTTTCACTAGATGAGAGATTCTTCTTGAAAAGGGTATTTTTTTTGGTTAATGATAAATTTAGTAGTCAAAAGGTGATGCCGAATGAAAACTGTCAAATTTAGCTATGTTGGACTTCAAAATATTATAACGAGAAAAATATAGACCAAAATTAATTAATTTTTTTTTAACACTGCATATATATGTTCTCTATTTGGAAAAAAAAATCTGAAAAAATAAATTATGTTTTCATTTTTTTGGTGACGCCAACTAGAACCCTTGATTTTCAACAATGAAAAATCTGTCTTTGAATTTATAAATAAATATGATTTTTTTTTCAAAAAAATTTAAAAAATAACAGATCTAAATTTCATTAATATTTCTACCTTTGATCATTTTACATCATTTCAAAATTCAATTTAGAAATGTCACTTTTATGCGGTTGAAGTTAAACAATTTTAGTTGTGTTGGCTGGTTCCTTTATAAAATTGTGACACAGGTTTGTTCTTTTACCCCAATGTGATCAAGCCTTTGATGCCATAACATTGTCTTCTCTGCTGGGAGTTTCATGTCCAAAGTGTAGACACCTAGAATTAATTAAATTTCCTCTCATGACATAATTAATCCTACTAATTATTTTCCCCTTTTTCCTCTAAAATAACTAATTAAATAATTATTCCTGCTTTCACATTATTTATTTATTAATTAATTATGTATCCTACTAATTCATCTAAGGTTTTATTTATTTTAATAAATCAAATCCCACTCTAGATAAATATCCTGATATCCCTCTAATCTAAATTAGTTAATTAAATTCTAATTAATTAACTAATCTCCTTGATTCCTAAGGTCTCGTAAAGATATCTTCTAATTTTTAATTAATCACACCTACCCAAGTCCACATGCAACTACCCCTCTTTAATGACTTCATACACAAGTCATTTTCAAATCTCAACCTCACCTTTTGACCAAATATTTTATTTGGTGCTCACACATGTGTGATTGTTCTTCCCAACACACTTTCCTCTTTGCACTATTTGCCACTTCCCTCCTCTTACACCTCTTTCACTTTGCCATTTTTGTGTCCTCTTATCATCTTCATGTTCATCCCAAGATGTGCTCACACATGTGTGAGCACACCTTTCCATCTTCCCCATGACAAGTGTTCTTCCCAATACATAGGATGATAGTTTATGGGGTCTTTGAAAACCCCAAAACTCTTGGATAATTGGACAATCTATTCCTTGGAAGTTATTGATCAACTTATAAAATTCATTTGAAATACATTGTAGGTAGTATTTCGGATTGCATTCTCATATTCATAGACTGTGGCTAACAGATGGAAACCTTCTTTCATAGCCGCCTATTCTCCATTCTTATGTTCCAATTGGGAGCATAGGTGGCAACATCATATCACTTCTCTATCCCTCACTCAACCGGTTTCATGCTACTTGGAGAAACAACCTTTCTTTTCTATTCATACGTGCCTATCTGCCTCTTGGGGATAGTCCTTTGATTCCTCCAACTCCAACTGGGTAACTTACAACTATCTAGTTTCTCTCTGGATTAACGCCAACTCTTTGAACATTCCTGCTAATTTCATTATCTACATCCGCTTCACTATCGATGTAGATGACTTAGACGTATACAAAGATGGCCTCACTTTTTTTATGGAACCTTTGGACATTGAGCTATTTGTAAATGCCAGTGGCCAATGGCTTCATCTATTTAATCAAACATCCGATAGAAAAATTTCCAATCAAATTATAGTTGGGGGTGTTTTATACGCTTACGATTTTTTTTTTGGATATGGGCGACCACCATGTGGGAATCAACGTCAATAGTGTCATTTCCAAGGTGAACACCTATGTTACCCAAAATAATATAAATAATGACATTCCATGGGATGCATGGGTTTATTATGATGGCGTAGCCAAGAAGATTCAACTATATCTTTTGTGTCCATACAACTTTTATTCTTTTTATGAAAATTCCACAACAACAATCTTGTCGTATGATATAGACATAAGTCAATTTCTTCTTTAGAATATCATGATTGGCTTGTCTGCTTCTTGCAACCAAAATTAAACTAAGTGTTAGAATGTCCACTTTTGAAACTTTTCTTTTTAATAGCCATGGAAAATCAACATTCCACTTGAAAGTTCCCTCCACACCCCAAGAAAAAGGCCAACAAGTAATGTAAAATTCTCCTGTTCATCATAGTTGGTGCAGGAGCACCTAGTTGGTCATATGTTCCTTTTTGGCCATGATTGAGTCATTTTGAATTTGAATACATAATAAGGTAAAAAAGTGACAATTATTTATGTAATCAAGACCCTTGAGGTCATTAGGTAGTGTTTTGAGTCTTTAAAAAGTCATGTTGGCAAATATTATCAAAATTGTCCTTATAGGGTTGAAGTGTGTCCAAGGCATCAAATGAAGTATTTTATCATGTACGAAGGCTATTTGGGCCTAATTTTATGTATTCATGATGCTTTTAATTCATATAGGTTTCATTTTGGGTTTATAGTCAAGTTGCACAAAAATTGTCAAAATTGACAATGTTGCCAATGCAAAATTTGTTGTAAAAAAGTGCATTAGGAAGTGGTTTTTGGTAGTTGGTGTTAAAAGAGTGGTTATGAATTTTGTATGTCTAGAAAATCCTTTAAATATCCTCATTTCCATGGCCAAGTGCTGGTTGGATGATGTATTGAGACATAAGCAATAAAATTTCAAAGTTTACCCTGCACTTTCCTTGTTTTTTGGGCATAACAGAATGTTCTATTGAATTTTTCATTAAGAAAACTTGTTCATTTGCTTTGGAAACCTATTGAAAATTTAATAGGGATGAATCCTCTATAATTACATTTTGGTTTCCTTCATTTTAACTTTATTTTGAGCAAGTTATTAAACTTTTGGTGAAAACAGTCACAAACCCTTGCTAGGGTAACTAGTGACATAAAATAATGTAATTTTTGGTCATCCCATCATCAAAAAAAATTTAAAAGGGATGCTATGAACCTTTTACATTTATATTTTTTCTTCCCTTTTGATGCAGGGTTCCATGCACAAGTCAACACGTGCTAAGAGTGACACAAATTCTGATTTTTGTGTCTCAGACTGAAAATGACAACAAGTTGGTGACATGTAGGTTGACATAAGTGCAAGATTGGGCTCCCATAGGTTGGGTGAAGGATTGGAGTGGTGTGAGGGGTTAGTGAAGACCATAAAAAAGTGTTTGTGGTCCTTAATTGGTCAAAATACTCACTATTTTTTATGACTGTCCTAAAACTGGGTATGTTGTTGTCCTAATGAACTAGTAACTTGAGATTGTGTAAATATGATGCAAAGAAAGCATTTGGTGAGTGGAAAAAATTGAGAAAGGTGTGTAGGTGTCCTTAGTAGCCTTTGAAGGTGATAGAAAGCATTGATGAGAGGATTTGACTCAAATTATTATTACTATCCTAAACAAAGTTGTGGCTGCCACAATGAACCAGTGATATAGCAGCAAGTTTTCTTTATGGTCTTTAGGGTGGATGGGAGGGTGAAGGATGGTTATTTTCCTATTTTTAAGAGTCTCTTAAAGGGTGTCTTGAAGTACCTTAGGTTGGTGCATATCTACTTGGCATTGTGTGTTGTGATAATGGACAATTTGGAGTCCTAGTTGGAGATAGGCTTGTGAGAGTAGGTGTTTGAGGGTTTTGTGTGGTCTAGTTGTTGGAGAGACTCAATTTGGCCTATAATAATGAGTTTCAATTATTGGATGAGGTTTGGGAGTCATGAAATCACTTTTGGGGTGTTGAAGCCTTGTGAGCACTCTTAACCTTAGTTTCGACCCTTAAATGGGGTAGGACCAGAGTGTGGTGCCTTTATCTTGATTGGGACCATGTCACCATGCTTTGGTCCTCCCTATTTGGGCCCCCCTTTGAACCCTTTGGGTGTTTTTCAAATTTGAGTGAGAAACCTAGCCTTGGTTTGACCTATATCAGAAAGTTAACATGATGGGCAAGTATATAAGGAGGCTTCCCCTCTCACTTTGATATATGAAGATATAGAGGATAGAAGGATACAAGGGCAAAATTATAATCATCAAGCATTCAAGCATTAAACTATTCATCATCAAGTATTTCTAGAGGTCTTCAAGGCCGCATTCTTAATTCATCAATTGTGGAGCAACATTACATCATTCATATGCAAGCATGTGTGTGTTATTAGTATTTTTTCATGTTCATGCCATTTCATACAACATTTGTGATTACATTCAACAAGGAAAGCATCATTATCAGTCATTGTAGATTTGAGGTATATCCTTTCATTATTTATTTCAATATTTGCAATATTTCAATTAAGGTTAATACCTAAACCGGGGTTTGACTTAGGCAACCCCCTATTCCCAACCTATTTCCCTTTCTTTCTATGTGTAGGGAATAGAACATAGCTGCTATATTCTGAATCAACATTATTTACAAAGATGAATAAATCCACCTTGGGTGTGTGAAAAGTTCAGAGGGCCAAGGAAAATTTAGCCATGGTCCCAACATTTTAGGAGCTCTTTCAAGGATCAAGTCCGAGTTTGATTACATTTGTTAGATCCAGGTGCATGCCTCAATCCGACAACTCTAGCTTTCTTTTTTTTTTATGTTTTTATCTTCATTTCCAACACTTTACCCTAATTTCAGTAATCCAACTTACAAAATAGAGAAAAAAAATTCACACCTTGAATCCAATTAGTATTTGAGTCCCTATCCTTGCTAGCTTGTGAATAAGTCTATTGGATTCAACCCTCCTTTGAATGTAATAGGTCCTTAAGCAAAAACAAGCGATTTTCATCCTTCTTGTGGTCGAAACCCTAAATTTTTTACCCTTTACATTTTGGTGATCTTGACATTCTTACATCTTATTTTTTGATTTATGTCCTCAGATTTGAGTTATTTGTGCATTTCAAATTCAAGTCTTCATTTACAAGTTTAATTTCCAATTAAATTTTAAAAATTTAGAGGTTAGTTTCACAAAAACCCTAATTTTTAAATTTAAAATTGAGCTTGTGGTTTACTAAAATTTGGATTAATTGTTTTATATCTGGGTGTTTTCAAATTTAAAATTCAAAATATCATTCACAAGTTTAATTTCCAATTAAATTTTAAAATTTAGAGGTTAATCTCACAAAACCCTAATTTTTAAATCTAAAATTAAGTTTGTGGGTTGTTTTAATTTGGATTAATTATTTTAGATCTGGATGTTTTTAAATTTCAAATTCAAATTTTCATTCACAAGTTTAATTTCCAATAAAATTTTAAAAATTTAGAGGTTAATTTCACAAAAAACCCTAATTTTTAAATTTAAAATTGAATTTGTGGGTTGTCAAAAATTGGATCAATAATTTTCAAGCCCTGATTTGGTAACATTTTAATTATCAAATTTGCACTCATAGATCTTATTTTAATTAAATTACATAAATTAAGAGTTTTAATTCATAAAAACTATAATTTATTAATTTGATTTTTGGGTTGCATAAATTTCTTCAAATTCACAAATCGGCTTGTTTTATTAATTGGTTAATCAATCACTTTCACAAAATTTTGCATTGTTTAATCGCAATTCTCAAAATTGAAATTCAAAATTTCACTCCTTTATTCAATTTCCCATGCATTACTTTGTTACATGACATATGAGTTTCTTGTTTGATCATAAGTGCATATGGAGTTCTTATCTTATTTTTCTAGTTTAATTTCAAGTTACATTAAAGATGTTCATGATGTCCTCTTTCATGCATATGATGATAATCCAGTTCTCCTTTTCATTCATAGCTATGCTTTAGCCTCTCCTAAACCTGGTCCTACCAATGAAGGCACATTGGTGCAAGAAGATAATATGAACACATCTTTGAAAGATATCCCTCCTAAAGAGGGAGCTTTGGGGAAAGATGTTCATCCTTCTCCTAAAATGTCCCTCCCCAATATGGATTATTTGGTACAAGAGGATGATATTATGGTTACTTTTCCTATCAATACCATACATTCTTTTCATGATCTTCCCCCTAGAGATGAAGGATTAATGTCATTATGATAGTCCCTTTCCTAATGTTTGTCTTAACCATAAAGATACCTTAGAAAAAAAGGATGAAACTATTTCCCAGTATTATAATGAAGAACCTAAGATAGATCAAATTGATGCCATTCATATTGCTGAGAACCCTAAGATTTTTCCTAATTATCACATCGTGCCTTACACATATAATAATGAAGTGTTTGCTTTGGAAACTGGTGAGAACATGCGAACTGAAGCACAATATTCTTTGTTACTTCTTACAATCCTCTCTCAAATTAAAAAAAATACACCATCTCCTACTAAAGAAGTTCTTAAAGAAGAACTCTTGGAGGATGATTGGGGTTCATTAGATTTCATACCTTCTTTTTGTAGAAAATCTAAGATGATTGAATTTGATACTAATTTTTTTATCCTAACACATATCTAGAAATTGATTGGGCCTCTTTAAACTTCAATCCAATTCCACCTAAGAGAGTACCCTCTCTTGCTTGTACACATGGATATAATGGACAAGTTCTAGGATGTGTGCAACAAAGTCTTGAAAGTCATGAGAAATCATACTTTTCTAGTGAAAACCTAGGTTTCCAGCCTCTTCCTTTGTCAACATCCCCTCCTCTATTTTCTAGTAAGTCCCCATCTTTTTATTCTAATAAGGAATTACAACAAGATAATGATTTGTACGATCTTCTTCATGTCAATTTAATCTCTCTTGTTTGGCCTAAAAGAAGAAGGAAGCATAGACATCTTGAAAATTCTTCTTTTTGCAAGTATCATCAAATTTATGGCCATTCTACTAATGCATGTCAAGATTTGAAAAAAAAAATACAACATTGTATTGATTCAGGGATAATAAAAGTAACATGTAATAATGAATGCCATATTTCTCATAATCATTTCAAATAACATTCAAGTTCCTATTATGTTGCTCCTCACTATGTGACATTGTCATTCATGGTGGTACAATTTCAGGTGCAATCATACTTAGTGAGCAACATAATAGTCTATTTATTCTTGTCTCTATGCTTGGGGGACAAGAATATTATCTTTCCTCTTTCTAAGGTGTCACTATTTCCATTATGGATTTCATTCTTCATAACTTGATGTCCTTTATTGCATGGAAATATCCTTCATATGAATACACGTGTTTTCCTTAGTTGGGACCTATTCTTTGTTTGAAATGGTATGTATCTTATGAATAATCTCTCCTTAGGGACTCTGTAATCCTTCATCCTAATTTTTCCTTGTCCTCTTTCTTGGGGGGAAATGATGGCATTTTCCTTCCTCTCTCCTTTTGAAAGACTACATCTTCTTTTGTTCTGCATTCTTCATAACGTGATGTCCTTTCTTGCATAGAATTATCCTTCATGAGAATACATGTGTGTTCCTTGGTTAGAAATTATTCTAGTTTGAAATGGTACATCTCTTATGAATAATATCTCCTTAGAGGATTTTGTGATCTTTCTTCTCTCTCTTTCTAGTTGAAGATTGCCTCTTCTTTAGTGTTGCATTTTTCATAACTTGATGTCCTTTCTTGCATATAATTATCCTTCATGAGAGTGCATGTGTGTCCCTTTTTAGGACCTATTATTTGTTTGAAATGGTGCATCTCTTATGAATAATTTCTCATTGGAAGTTGTGTAATTCTTCTCATTGTCCTTACATTTGGGGTTCTATGATTGCTCTCCTTCCCTTTCTAAGGATCCACTTTTACTTTTGTGAGTGGTGTTTACTTATGATTTGATGTCATTACTTGTGTGAAGCTGTTTATTTTCTCAAGTATTATCTCTTATGAAAGAGGTGTGTATCCTTGACTAGAACCTCTTTTATACTTGGAAATGTATATCCATTATAAAATTACCCCTCTCATTAGGTCAAAAGTGTGTCATCCTTAATCAAGAATCTCTTTCACCTAGAAATAGGAGGAAGGTATGAGTTCTTGTTCCCCTTCCTTTCTTTTGGTAGAAGATGTTATGTTTGTTTAAGAAACTCCTCTTGGAGGTAGGTATTTTTGAGCAAAGATATCTTCTCCTCCAAGGATCCTCTTTACACTTGTTGCAAGATATCTCCTTTTCAGCTATCTTATCCTTCCTTGAAGAGTATTTCCTCTTTAGATTGGATTGATGACATTGTTGCCTAAAGGATATCTCCTTGGTGTTGAAGGTGGGTATCCTTATTTGTAGCTTCCTTAAGACATCAACATAGGGATATGTTGACATCTTGAGGGAGGGGAACCCATATCTCTCCCTTTGTACCATATCTTTATATGTCTTAAATAAGTTGTTGATCTTAGAAACCAAAGGAAACAAACTCTAAGAGCGAGATGATTCATGCATGAAACCAGATAGAGCAATGATATATATCTTAAGCGGGGTTACACATTATTGAAACAAGAGTAAATAAAATCTTTCATGGGATGTCCTCAAAACTTGGCATGTATCTGTTTCAATCGGGGTTACACATTCTCGGAACAATAGGAAACTCTTAGAGTGAGATGTTACCGAATCCACACATTCACCACTTGGTATTTACATTTACATTACATGTCTTAAACAAGTTGATGCACACTCGAAACCAGAGGAAAACAACTCTTATATGGGGTGCTATATACTTGAAACCAGACATCACTTGCACACATGCACGAGGATGAATGGAACTAGTAGAACATGGCTAGAGTATTACTATTCTCCTCCCCAACATGAATCACCTAGAAAAACACATCTAGGGGAAAGTATCCATGTCCTTTCTCATCATTCTTCTAATGGATCATCTAGAAAAACAAATCTATTGTGTATCCATGCTCTCTCTTTCCTTCTCCTCATGAGATCATAGCCTAGATATTTGTAGTTCATGGATGATGCATGATTTTCTCTTTTATGTGATCACTTGTGTTCTTGAGATGGCATTTTTCAAGAATGATATTAGTGGTTGAGACATTTTGATATCGAGGTCCCTTCAGCTAGTTGACTTGAGGTCTTGTTTTTGGTCCTTAGCTTTTGTTGTGTGTCTTTTCCTTTTGTTTGTCTTTTTGTCTTTGTTTGACTTTTTTGTCTTATTTTTTGTGCCCTTACATACATTTGAGTGAGTTAAGATCCTAAGATTTGGGGCTTGGTTCCTCAAAATTAGTGATGTCTTATACTCCTTGTGATTCTGCTCCTCATTGCTCCCCTCCTTCATCTCCCTTTCATCTACTTTACCATGAGTATCTGCATAGGCTCATACTCCTACTAAAGTGGGGACTAAATTTAGCATCCTAAATTGTACTCCCTTACAATTTAGTCCACATTTTGGCTCCTCACTTAGTGTTTGTCCCCCAATGCTCAATTAAGACTTGATTATGTTTCAATCATGCAAATATGGCCTTATTCTCACTTCATACACCACATGGCCCTTTAGTTTTGACCCTTAAATAGGGTAGGACCAAGGCATGGCACCTTTTTTTATCATTGGGACCATGGCGCCTTTGTCATCATTGGGACCATGGAACCACACCTTGGTCCTCCTTACTTGGGACCCCCTTTGAACCCCTTGGGCATTTTCAAATTTGAGGAGGAAACCTAGCCCTGTGTTGGCCTATGTTAGAAATTTAGCATGTTTTTTGATGGGGCACGTATATAAGGAGTCTTTCCCATCTCATTTTGATTTATAAAGATATAGAGGGTACAAGGATCATATAAGGGAAAAATTATAATCATCAAGCATTCAAGCATTCTAGCATTGAAGTATTCATCATTAAGCATTTCTAGAGGTCTTCAAGGCCAAGGCTACATTCTTCATCCATCAATTGTGGAGTAACATTTTATCATTCATATGCAAGCATGTGTGTGTGATTAGGGTTTTGTCATGTTCATGCAATTTCATACAACATTTGTGATTACATTCAAGAAACAAAGCATCATTATCAGTCATTGCAGATCTGAGTTATATCATTTCATTATTTATTTCAGTATTTGCAATATTTCAATCAAGGTTAATTCCTAAACTGGGGTTTGACTTAGGAAAACCCCTATTCCCAACCTATTTCCCTTTATTTTTGTGTGTAGGAAACATGTACAGAGTTGTGATCTTCAGAATCGACATTATTTACAGAGATGAATCAATCCCCCTTTGGTGTGTGAAAAGTTCGGAGGACTAGGGTGAATTTCGCCATAGTCTCGATATTTTATGAGCACTTTTGGGGATCAAGTCCAAGTCTGCTTACATTTATCAGATCCATCTGTGTGCCTCAATCTAACGACTGTAGCTTGTTGTTTTATGTTTTTATCTTCATTTCCAACACTTTACCCTAATTTCAACAATTCAACTTACAAACAAACAAATTCACACCTTGGATCCAATCGGTATTTTCAGTCCTTATCCTAGCTGATTTGTGACTAACTCTATTGGATTAAACCCTCATTTGAATGTAATAGGTCCCTAATAAATTTTTTAGCTATGTTCATCCTTCTTGTTGTGGAAACCCTATTTTTTCACCTTGTACATCTATTTTAAGATATTTTCCCTTCTTTTTTTACATTAAATATGATGATATTATTTATGGTATTACAAGCCTCTTATGGGATAGTGATATATTTTGTGAGTATATTCTTCATATACCTCATGATAGTTCTTGATCTTATATCTTTCTTTGTCCACCCTTAAGGACTATCATGATGTGCCTATACTTGACATACCTAGTTTATGTTCACTTGTAGTACTCCTACTCGTTTGAACTCATTGGACTCATATTTTATTATTGGTTGTTCTCAGTGGATACATTACCATGATTTGTTATTCAGACTTATATGACATTATTTCATGCTTTATCTAGATATGAGATGCATAATTTATTTACAGTATTTCATTACTTGTGATTTATGACATTTTATGGATTATTACTATGTGGGTAAGTGCACCAAGATGGTGAACAAAAAGGGGGGCATAAGTGGTCACTTTTTTATCTGAAAATAGGTAAACCTGAACTTCAAAGAGATATTTGAAGGTCATGCACTAAAAAATAAGAGTTGAGAAAATAATATGAATTGTAGTGCTCTGAAACTAGTTTCTAAAATACTAATTTTTTAAAAAATTGGATAAGATTAAGAGGGTCAAACCTTTCACGCACGAAAAACTGTTCCTGATTTTTTCAGAAAAATATAACATAGCTATTTTCGTGCGTTGCACAAAATATACAGTTAGATTCATTATTTTGTAGAGACCTTTGGTAGGATGATAGGTAAGAGTGAGATTTAGAAGTTATGTATTTTTTAATATTTTTCCATTGAGTATTTTTTTTTAATGATTTTTGGAAGTGATTGCATTCTGAACATTTGGTACCTGTTCGTGTGCTGGGCATAACTTGCATCAAAATAATTGAAAATGAAAACTTCTTTTTTTAAAAGTGTATAGAATCTAGTTTAGAACAATAATATGTAATTTATTTTGAATTTGGTCAAATATATAAAAAGTTATTAAAAAAATGGTAGACATATGTCTGTAAGGACTGTCAAGGCACTAGTAAAGAAAATTAAAGTTTACTATGCTAATGTTGTCCAAAAATAGAAAAAATTATATGGTCAGAAAACTAAGAAGACGTGTGAGATTATGGTTGTAATTTTAGAGATACCCACTTGATCATTTGTAAACCTGATGATGACAAAGTCGAGAAATCATGTTGGAAGATGAAAAAATGTGTAAAGGGACAAAAATGGGGGGAAAATGGGCTTGCAAGCCTTAGGGTCATTTTCCAACCCTCTTACCAAGCCAAAACCCACACGGGTTTTGAAAAATAATATACTATTCACAATTCTTCATAACCCGCATGGGTTTTGAAAAATGAAAAATACTATTCATAGTTCTTCATAACCCACACGGGTTTTGAAAAACAAAAAGAGCTATTCATAGTTCTACATAACCTGTACTACATAACCTGTACGGGTTATGAAGAACTAAAACCATTTTTTTTGTGTTTCACAAAACCCATACGGGTTATGAAGACATAGTAATGTATGCTTGTAAACTTAGAATTTACTACACATATGTACAAACATACATATATAATATGAGTTTATGTATGTATATATGTATATCTATAGTTATATATACATATATTAATATAGATATATGTATATATGTTTGTATACATGCATGTATCCCTTCTTTTCCTCTCTCTCTCTCATCTTCCTTCCCCATCATCGTATTTGTCTATTCTAAGCCCTAATTATCCTCATTGAGTTCTATGTCATCTCTCTCTCCCTCACACTTCTCTCTCTGTCGAGTCTCTCACCCATTTGTCCTTCTCGTTCTCTCTCTACTTCATGTCTCTCACCCTCTCCTCCTTCTCCTGCTCTCTCTCCCTATCCAATTTTCTCTCATTCTCTCTCTCTCTCTCTCTCTCTCACACACACACACACACACACACACACACACACACACACACACACACACACACACACACATTATCCTATCCTATTCTCACCCTCTCCCCCTTCCCTCTCTTTCTCTCCCCCTCCCTCTCCTTCTCCCCCTCTCGTTATCTTATCCTACTCTCTCTCTCTCTCTCTCTCTCTCTCTCTCTCTCTCTCTCTCTCCTCTCTCTCTCTCTCTCTCTCTCTCTCTCTCTCTCTCTCTCTCCTTTTCCCAATATCCCTCCCTCCACCTCTTTCTATTGTCTCCTCTCTCTCTCTCTACTTTTCCCAATTTCCCTTTCTCTCCCTCTCCCCCTCTCCTTTTCCCAATCTTCCTCTCTCTCCCTCTCTCCCTCTCCTTTTCCTAATCTCCCTCTCTCCCTCTCCCTCCATCCCCCTATCCTTATCCTATTCTCTCTCTCTCTTTCCTATCTCTCTCTCTCTCTCTCTCTCTCTCTCTCTCTCCTCTCTCTCTCTCTCTCTCTCTCCATCCATCTCTTCCTATCCCCTTCTCTCTCCCTCTCCCCCTCTGTTTTTCCACATCTCCCTCCCTCTAGCTCTCCTTATCCTATTCTCTCCCTCTCTTCCTATTCCTTAATCTCTTATTCTCTCTCTCTCTCTCTCCATCCATCTCTTCCTATCCCCTTCTCTCTCCCTCTCCCCCTCTCTTTTTCCACATCTCCCTCCCTCTAGCTCTCCTTATCCTATTCTCTCCCTCTCTTCCTATTCCCTATTCTCTCTCTCTCTCTCTCTCTCTCTCTCTCTCTCCTCTCTCTCTCTCTCTCTCTCTCTCTCTCTCTCTCTCTCTCTCTCTCTCTCCCCCCCCCTTCTCCCTTCCTCCACACCCCTTCTTCTCTCCCTCCATCCCCCCTCTCTCTCTCTCCCTCCCTCTCCCTCTCCCTCTCCCTCCCCTCTCTCTCTCTCTCTCTCTCTCTCTCTCTCTCTCTCTCTCTCTCTCTCTCTCTCTCTCCCACCCCCTCTTCCTTTTCTGAATCTCCCTCTCTCCCTCTCCCTCTCCCTCTATCCTTTTCCCAATCTCTCTCCCTCTCTCCCTCTCTCCCCTCTCTCTCTCTCTCTTCCTATCCCTATCTCTCTCCATCTCTTCCTATCCCCTTCTCTCTCCCTCTCCCCCTCTCTTTTTCCACATCTCCCTCCCTCCAGCTCTCCTTATCCTATTCTCTCTCTCTCTCTCTCTCTCTCTCTCTCTCTCTCTCTCCCCCTTCTCTCTCTATCTCTAACTATCTCTCCCTGTCCCCCTCTCCTTTTCCACATCTCCCTCCCTCTACCTCTCCTTATCCTATTCTCTCTCTCTCTCTCTCTCTCTCTCTCTCTCTCTCTCTCTCTCTCCATACCCCTTCTTCTCTCCCTCCATCCCCCCTCTCTCTCCCTCCCTATCTCTCTCTCTCTCCATCTCTCTCCCTCTCTCCCTCACCCCCCCCTTCTCTCTCTCTCTCTCTCTCTCTCTCTCTCTCTCTATCTCTCTCTCTCTCTATCTCTGTCTCTCTCCCTTCTCTTTCTTTCCCTATCTCTCCCTCTCTTCCTATCCTATTCTCTCTTTGTCTCTAACTCTCTCTCCCTCCCCTATCCTTATCGTATTCTATCCCTCTTCCTACTCCCTACTCTCTCTCTTAATCCTATTCTCACCCTCTCTCTCTCTCTCTCCACTTCCTATTTGGTTCCTAGTTCTATATAACCCATGCGGTTTATGCAGAACTAAGACAAAAACTTCTAGTTTTTCATAACCCGTGGGTTTGTAAAAAGTATAATGTTCCTCAAAACCCCTATAGGTTTTGAGGAACTTTGATTTTTTATTATAAAATATAATGTTCCTCAAAACCAGTACTGGTTTTGAGGAAATTTTGATTTTTATGATAAAATATAATGTTCCTCAAAACCAGTATGGGTTTTGAGTAACTTTTGATTTTTTATTGTAAAATATAATGTTCCTCAAAACCCGTACGGGTTTTGAGGAACTTTTGAATTTTTATTATAAAATATAATGTTCCTCAAAACCTGTACGGGTTTTGAGGAAATTTTTATTTTTTGAATTGTTTTTGACTAGGCTTGGTGTTACCAAGCCTAGCATGTTTTTGAATTTCCAGAACACGCACAGGTTATGAAAAATTTCATTTTTTTTTTTGCATGTGGCCACTTTTCTGTTCACCATCTTGGTGCACTTACCCATGTACTAACACTTTACTTTAGCTTGTGGAATTATATATTTTGTGTCTACGAGTGTATTGGATGCAAGGGGACGATTTTCCTTCACTCATTTCGGTGAGACAGGGAACTTCACGATTCTCCTTCATCAGTGTGTATGCCATGTTTACTATATTGTATATATGCATGTGTGGTTTGATGATGCAGGATATTGCAGGTACAAGTACCGGGCAGGTATGGGGTATCGTCTCTACCTGGCTTCACAGGTCTGAGCGTGCCATATATTTTTAGATGGAAGTGGAGGAGATAGTAGTTGACCCTATTTTATTCAGTTACACTCGGGTGAGTGTCGTCAGTTGGTCGTCTTGTCAGTTTGTTCGGCTTTTGTATTTTGTTGTTTGATCTTTTATGAGTATTTGCTTGAGGTTTGCTTAGTTTGTGTGTTTAGTGATTTAAATTATTGCATGTTACGTTTTATTTGTCTATGAAGGGTGAAAAATTGTTAATAATGTGAATTAAGTAGTGACTCTATGATTTAACGTCCTTCATGTAGAAGTAGGTGAATTATCGAAACTATATTCAATGTTTGGTTTTCAAAATTATACTATAGTTATACATATTTTATATGTATATTTGGACTCGATCATATACATATATATACGTGTAGGTAATTATGATTGATGTTATTTATGTTGATTATTCTTAATTTGATTATTTATAAGTTGAATAATTTGGATTTTACGACCTAACGTACTATATATCGAATGGTTATTGTCTTTTGTACAAAAATAAATGCATCTTTATTAAGGATCGTTTTGTTTACAACAATACAAATTTTATATAAATATTAGTTAGATAAATTTGAATTCGATCGCATATATATATATATATATATATATATTATATATATATACAATTATCGTGAAATTTGTTTATGTTAGGAAATTTGTTTATACCTATGTATTCATTTGAGATTAAATACACACACACACACACACACACACACACACACACATATGTATTCTACAATGTATATGAGTTCTAATAACTCGACCATGTTCTTATAAATACATATGTAATTATTGTTTATATAAACAAATTTATGAAATTAAGTTATTAAACAAATATCCAATATATATATATATATATATATATTTATTTATTTATTTATTTAATTATAGAAAAAAGGTTATTAAAGATTTGTTAACAAGTTTATTGTTTAATATATATATTAATGAAAAGTCATTAACTATATATTAAAAATATAATAAAAAAATGAAAATTAAAATAAATTAAAAACTAAAAATTAGAAATAAGATAAAAGGTGGCGGGTTATAAATTTATTAAAACAAATAACAAGGGTGGTCGATAGTAATATCGACCACCCCCTTATTTAAAGGGAGGGGTGGTATTACCACCGACCACCCCTCCTTCCTTTTTAATAAAAGCAAACCACGATTGCCAGTAAACGATAGAGGAACAAATGAAAAGAGGTCAACCTGGCACCACGGCTCACAGTGAAATGACAAACTTGGGTTGGCAGGTCGATAACCATCGACATAGGCAAAGATGGCGGATACTTGGCACATAGACCTCAACTAATGGAGACTTAGGGTTGCATGTCCATCAACATGGAGATCATGGTGATAGACTAACACGTAGGCTTAGACCATCGGTTGAGATGCATAATTTAGAGGTTTAACGTGGAAGCCATGGCTTAGACCTTGTAGTATAATAAAGGAACCCACTAAAGACAAACACATAAGTGTTTGTGACACTTTTTCAACCTCCCCATGGAACGATCAAACTGATATAGTCATGGTTGATGAAAGAAATAAGCCATGTTAAAACTGCAGTTTGACTTCTCCACTCCACACAGCTAGAAGAAGACACTCAATGGTGGCATAAACAGTAGAAAAAGATGCAAATAACTACAATAAATAATATGATAACATACACATAGTGCCAAGAATCTAGGATAGCCAGTGATAGGAAACCAATGAATAGTTAAATCTTGCACGATAATAGCAGAAAATGCATCAAAGAATGCCATCTCTTGTAGATGTGGGAAAAATAAGAAGAGTTAAAAGTAATAGACTCCTAATCAATTGCAACCACCGAGCCTTTGAATAGGGAGAAATCGTAGGGAATATTTGGATAAATAGAGGTGGGAGATAGAAGAGAGGGGATGGATTGGTAAGCAAGGAAGGACGATAGATTCATGAAGAGAAGAATAGAATAGAAGAGAGGAATAGAGAAGATACTTTTAAAGTATCAAAGAGAGATAGAGATAAATTTGAGACAGAGATAGGAATAGATTGGAGATAGATTTGCAAGCAAGGCATAGTACTATTTGGCAAAAGAGCGTCGAAGTCTTACAAACCAGTCCAAGCTTACAAGAGGTCGGATTTCTTTTGAATATGGTTATTATTTGGTATAAGAAAGTATGAAATTAGAAGTTTTAGATATAAAGTACGATTATTTATAAGTGTTGCATATGTCGTTATTTATTGGAAATGCATTATAATACCTAAGCTCTCTATATCCCCACGTGTCCTGGTTCATTAACCTCTTTTCTCAACAAATGACAACATTGATTTATTTGTATTAATATAGTTGTAATTCTTATTTTTTGGAAGTCTTAAATTGAAAGCTATTTATGCATTTTGTTGTTTTAAGAAAAGATTGCCTATATTAGGATCTTGTGTAAATGGTGTTTTCAATCAAGTTTAAATTTCATTACAATTCTGGTTGAGTGTCATTGTGTCCTATGGTCAGGTGTTGTTGTATAACCTTATTGATGTGAGCCATTGTGTGTTTTTTCCTAATGGTCAATCTTTGGTTAGTGATTGTGTATCCTTCACCTGTGGTTTGTCAGGATTAGGTATGGCTGTCTGTTTCGCCATAGAGTTCTCGTAGAGAGACCTTTCCTGTAGTGTCCTATGAGA
The DNA here is from genome assembly GCF_030272615.1 of Cryptomeria japonica. NCBI lineage: Eukaryota > Viridiplantae > Streptophyta > Pinopsida > Cupressales > Cupressaceae > Cryptomeria > Cryptomeria japonica. Next base: position 533,345,804 of record NC_081415.1, read on the forward strand.
GAGAGTGGCTTTCGAGCGGGGGCCATGCCTGAAGTGGATGGCAAGATAACCCGTCGGAAGTCAGATAAAAAGTGATAACCTAATAATTGATTAGGGGGTGGTTAGAATAAATATTAATTAAGATAATGTGCCTCGTGCATAGGTGTAGTGCTTGTACAGGGCTCATAATGTTACGAGAAGGTCTGGAATGGAAAACTTACCACCTTGTCTTCATGAAAGGATTGGTAGGGTCCGCATGAGACTTAGTTGGAGCCGGAAGTCGGGAGAGGTTACCAGGACAGAGAGCCGGGACCTAGGAGGTTGTACCATGGTATCCATCTTAAGCTATGCGATGACACTCTCTCCTTGGAGTCACTAGTGTTTGTGAGTTGAGTCACATGGATGTTTGCAGAGTCTTGTAGTCCTTTCATACTTGTCTTACTTTGCTTTCTTGAGGGTTTTCTACTATCTCCTAGCACGGTGGGGTGGTTCCATTTTGGGATCACATGGTCGGGTGGTAGTGCCACTTCCCATCGGATGTTCTAGAATGTATCTTCAGGCAAGGAAGGGCTTCACTGGTGTTTCTAGGTTTGTGGTTCATGTACCAGCTCATGTTCATGATCATTATTCAGTTGAGACCTTGTGGTCATTGTATCAACTTTTATGTAACCTTGATATTGTAACTTTGTAATCCGTGGTATTTGTGGTAACCATGTATTCATGGATATTGTAAAAGGGAATCATTGGAATGTTTGTTATTTCAGTTGCCATAATCTTTTGTATATATGATCTATGAGAAATGAATGCATTGGAGTACTTTGATTCTTTCATTATGGAATATGGATGTATGTGTAGTTTTTGTCTTAAGCATTTGATTTCCCTATTTAGATGAAGAATTGGATTAACCATAGTGTTAATATAATCTATGAATTAATCTTCGTTGGTTACCCTTAGGAAATCATATGTTAGACTTCTGTTGTGTTATTAGACGTGCAATGGTTATAATTAGTGCACTTGTTCTTTAAAAAAAAAAATTATTACGTCCTTTTAGTTGCCTAGTTGTATTGTTTTCCTTTAGGGTTTTTGGCGGGGCATTACATCACCTTTACATGAGGTTGTGACTTCTCATATAGCTCATGATAAAAATTCTGTCATATAGTTTATGGTCTATTCATGACATGTTTGGTGATGAGTATAGTTGTATTTGTTGGTATTATGGATTACTTCGTCATGTGTTGCATTGGTTTTGTCATTTATGTCAACACTTATCTTCTTGGAGGTCTACATTGTTGATTTAGCACTATGGTGAGATTGGTTTATGTAAGTACTAAAGAGCAAATTGCAGATATCTTTACAAAGCCTTTGCCTAAGGAAACATTTGGATATCTCAGAGAGCATCTTGGGGTAATTTCCCCACCGACAAAGACTTGAATGATGAAGATTTACATCAAACCGATAGTGACTAATAGAAAAATCTTTTTTCAGCTTTGATGAAGGAGAGCTACTGCTCAGGGGGAGTAGTTAGCTATATGCCATGTTATGTTTTGATTCTTAACTGCTTTGGCATTTGATGTCAAATTTTTGACACTTAGATGTTTTTCCATCTAGTGTTGCCATCAATGCCAAAGGGGGAGATTGTTGGTAATATGGATGACTTCGTCATGTGTTGCATTGGTTTTGTCATTGATATCAACACTTATCTTCTTGGAGGTCTACATTGTTGATTTAGCACTATGGTTATATTGGTTTATTATTGAACTGACACATTGCATGGTTAGTGGCTTATGCACAGTCATCGGTATATGCTTCACCGACGGGTTATATTGTTCACCTATAGTGATGATAACTTGTTATCATATGGAGATCATTTGTTTATGTCGAAGATATGGATTGGATGTTTGGATTTGGTGTTTTTCTTATTGGTTTAATCAGGTTGACAAATTTGCCTTTACTGGCAAACAAGTCTAGATTATGGACTAGTACATGATATCTATTCCAAATCAACACAACATGTTTTGGAAATGGTTTATTGATTGGATAATGTGTAAATGAATTGAGCCGACATGTTGTATTGCATCAAGACTTATTTGTAATTGATTTAATTGTAATATCTTTAGTGAGCCGACCTTAACATTTGGTTTTAGGTTTTGTATAAATGATTGTAAGATCTTATTGAAGATCGATCATTATAAGTGTGTGCGAATATTGAAGAGCGAAAATAAGCAGATCCTTGTGTGAATCATGCAGACATTATCTGAAGGTTGAAGAAAGGTTATGAAGGTGTTTGGCACTCATGGTCAGAGCTTAAACCGGTACTGAATCCAACACTGCAGATACTATTCTGAAGCACTACATTGTTATTGGATTTAACCATCCAATTGTAGTCAGTGTGACTCCTATTTTTTGATTGAGCAGTGAGCTCTAGGTGGTTGGCCTTTTTGCATGTGCAGACCCCATTTGTATACACTTAGTATCTGCAGTAGTATCATTTGATTGTGGGTAAGGTTTCCCACCGTGGTTTTTCCCCTTATAGGGTTTCCATGTCAAAATCTCTGTGTCATGTGTTGTGGATGTTGTTTCTCTTCCTTTTTCATGCATTAAGCTATACCGGTACTGTTATAACAGTTAATCTATTTTACTGACATTAAGTTTGTTTTATCGGCACTAAGTTTCAAGTTGGAATAATCTGTTTTGGGTTTTAATTTATTGTAAACTGGTTCACAACTAATTCACCCTTCCCCCCTTAGTTGTCCTTCCCGGTTCCTAACAGTATTTATTCACCTTCTTATGATAAGGTTAATGAATATTCATTTCATGAAGATTTATAGTATAATATATATTATGTTTTTTATTAGATAAGTTAGGAAAAGGGGTTCTATGGCCAAAGTTATAGCATAAAAATAGAGAATTTTACTAAAATAACAAGTTGTCGCTCAAACACAACCCCAAAATGATAAAAATTACAAAGCACAACAAAAAATAAAGAAAAAAAGACACAAAAAACCAATTAGATGTCATATTATGGAGGCTCATGAGAGAATTCCACTCATCCACAACTAGGTTTAATTTTTCATCTTACTTGTTTTGATAAATTTCTTTGTTTGCTTCTTTTTTTTTTTTTTTTTTTCAAAATGGATTTTCTTTAATTTCTTTTTCACTTTATTCCTCTTTTCCTCTAGCATACTCTTCTTCCTATATCCTGCAATAAGTCATAGAAGTCACAAAACATTCCATGATGTCTTTAGTGATAGACAAAACCTAACCTAAAAGTCATCAATTTGAGAAACTCTACACTCCAATAAATTTATCTTCTCCTTCACTTCACCCTACTTTACCTTCTAATAGTCATCAGTGTCCTCAATTTTTTTTTCATTTCTCTTAATTATCCATGAAGTTTCTAAGAGTAGGATGGATTCCATGACCATGGAAGTTGAGTTGTTTTTGAAAGCATCATCAATAGTGGGATTATATATAGTAGGATTAAAGATTTATTTGGGGGTACCTAGGGAATTTGTAGGTTGATTCTAATTGTTTCCCTTCACTTTATTCAATGAAGTCCATGATCCCTTCTAGAGTGCCGATTCCCACATTTTTAATAGTATTTTATTTGCATATATATTTTTTGTCCTAGCTAATAACTATCATAATTATCATTGACCTCATCTTCTAACTATCATTTTTATTATCCCTATTAATCTAATCACCTTCCTCCTCCATACCATTCCTCTTTTTAGGTCCACCAGTTTTGTTTTGGGCTTTTCTTGAGTTTTCACTTTTACCTTTTTAGGTTTGGATTTAGATCCGTATGTCATCATTTTCAAGTTTGGATTAGGATCATATGAGCTAGTCACTCCTAAAGATCATGATCTAAATAAACCCATGAACATTGTTCATTTCAAATGTCCCTATACCAAATCTATTAGCAATCACTCTAATCTATGAGAACACATCAATACATACTATCTCTATCATCACATTCCATTCATTCACCTCAAATGACTCAATTCTTTTAATGATCCTTTATTTTCCTCCTCCCACCATCCATCCCATCTCTTTCCACTATCCCCTCCACATGCATTAACTATTAGCATTATCCTCCTTTTGGATTTCTTGACAACAAAAACTTCCCCTTATTTAAGAAATAATATCCTTCATATAGAATTTAATGAAAAAAAAAAAAAAACTCTATCTTGGTTTAAATGTACCATTATATGATGTCCAATCAATAATTGATTTAAGGGTCAATTGTTATTGGTTCTTGGTTACGCTCATAAGAAGTGCGTTTATGGACTATGGTAAGAAATATGGTCTAAGTCCTTGTAAAATTAAAGAGAAACGTACAATCAAGAAGAGACGGATGAACATGGAAATGTACATAATGCATACAATGACAATTTACAAGGCTTCAAAAACTCCACAATTATTGGACGATAAAAAAATCCAATCCTAGGAAGTTAGGATCAAATTATCAAATTCATCTACATTATATTGCAGGTAACATTGCTGATTGCACTCACATGTCCGTAGATTGTGGCCAATAGATAGAGACCCTCTTTCATATCCTCCTCTTCTCCTTTCTTACGTTCCAATTGCGAGCACATGCGATAAGATCATTTCAATTCAGTATCTCTCCCTCAACCAATATCATGCCACTTGGAGATGCAACCTCTATGGATTTCTCTGATCAATGATTTGCTTTAATCTGCCCCTCACAAAGTTAGCTTACCCTTATTTCTCCATTTCGACCTCCGTATGGGTAACTTATAACAAGCCAGTTGCTCTTTGGAGTAACTCTATCTCTTATAACATTCTCACTGATTTCATTACCTACTTCTGCTTCACTGTCTATGAAGCTGAAGCGGGTGCATTCGGGGATGGATTCACTTTTTTTATGGCACCTTTCTACTTTGAGCGGCCTTTTAATGCCAATGTCCAAGGGCTTGGTCTCTTTAATCATATATCTGATGGAAAAATCTCCAATCAAATTGTTGCTATGGAGTTTGATACGTTCAATAATTATCCTTTCAATATGGATGACAACCATGTGGGAATTGATGTGCATAACTTTGTTTCCAAGGAGAACACCTCTGTCACCCAGGGTAGTCTCAACAATTGAAAACCATGGGACGCATGGGTGGATGATGATGGCGCAGTGAAGAAACTTCAATTGTATCTTCTGTGTCTATACGACCCTGTTGCTTTTAATGAAAATCCCAAAATACCAATCTTGTTGTACGATATTGAACTCGGTCAGTTTCTTCCTCAGAACGTCAAGCTTGGCATCTTGGCTTCCAACGACAGAGAATCAACTGAGATTCACAATGTCTACTTTTGGGACTTTTCTTCTGAATATGTTGGGGAATTCAACACTCCGTTCGAAAGTTCACTCCCTGTCCCAAACAAAAGGCCATCAGATAGCGGAAGACAAGTAATTCTCCTGTCTATTGTAGTCTACATGGTGGTGCTAACGATCGGTAGTATTACAATGCACTTGTCCTAGATAGGTACCTTAGCACCAAAAATTCAAACAAGCATATGGTAAAAGAGAAATCAGAGAGCTAGATGAGCACTTTTCTCAAGGTCCACGAAAGTTCTCCTACACTGATTTGTACATTGCAACAAAAAAATTTAGTAGCACTAAAATTTTGGGTAAAGGAAGATTCAAAGAAGTGTGCATAGGCACTTTGCTCGAAGCAAACAAGGTCACGGTTGTGAAAAAATACCTCAAGACTCCAAACAAGGCAGAAAAGAATACATTACAGAAGTGGGCATAATATCTAAGATGAGGCACCGTAACCTTGCACAGCTCTATGGATGGTGTCATGAAAAGGATGAACTACTTCCCGTCTATGAATTTCTGCGAAACGAAATCCTGAATAAATATTTATTTGACGATTATAGGAGATATGATTTGAATTGGGATCAAAGGTACAACATAGCGTGTGACATAACTTTTGCTCTTCTCTATATTCATCAAGATTGAGACCAACATATCGTCCACAGAGATGTAAAGGCCAACAATGTAATGTTGGACGCTAGTTTCAATGCAAAGCTGGGAGATTTCAGGCTAGCTAGATTTGTGGAACGTGAGTGTGCAACCTCTAATACAACTATGGTGGTGGGGGCATTTGGGTACATTGCACCCGAGTGTGTGATCACAGGAAAGGCAAGCCTGGAATCTTACATTTTCAGCTTTGGGGTATTGAGTCTAGAAATTGTGTGCACGAGGAGAGCTGTGGTCCAGAGGATGAAAGAGCATTATTGCAGATTAATCGAATGGGTTTGAGATTTATATGTACAAGGGACGGTTTTGGACACCATCGATGGAAAGCTATATTCTATCATTTTTTTTTTATAAAAAAGCTATTAGACATATATTAAAAGTCAATATTTTTTATTGACATTCACATGGATTTGTATCTATAGGTCCAAGGCTAAGGGTTGCTCACTAGATCTTTCTTAAGTCAAAAACCAAAGAAAAAACTGTTTTAGGATTTCATGTTTTAAATAAAGGGCTCCCTTCTACAAAATGATCGATCTTTTTTTTTAAAGTACCCATTTCAATAATGGGTATCCGTTATGTTTACAAATTAAAAATAATGGGTTTTCATCTAAATAAGCATCCATTTTTGTATTCTTTAACCTATTTTAAAAAAACCAGGTACTACCCATTTCTATTATAGCCATTAGAAGCTCAAGAAAATTTTTTGAGATTGTGGTGGTAGGTCGTGCCCTGGTCCTTCAAATTTTACTTTGTCGAAATATGAACCTATTTGTCTTCATCAATTCTATCAGGGTCTCTGATCACAGGTCATGAATCAATTTTTTGTACACCCAAATAGTGGAAAAGGCATTGTGAATAGGGGCTTACCTTAGGTCAAACTTCAGTTCAGGAATTAACCTTCAATTGAATTGAAGTATGAAATATAAACATTAAAGAAAATTCAAGAAGATATACCCCAGTACCACAATGCTCTTTAGATATGATCACAAATGTTGGATGCAATAATATGACAAACACATGAACATGAATGACCTAATCAAACACATATGCTTGCATGAAGATTGATGTGACTTTGCTCCATGATGCTCTAAGGATATAGTGGAACAAAATGCTGCCTTGAATGCTGGAGAATACTTGATGATGAATTCTTAACGAATGGATGAATGATGGGGTATGCAAGTGATTAATTGCTTCTAGGTAAAAATGAATTGATAGGATATCCTTATAAAGGGTTCCCTAGGTAAATTACTGATTATGCCAACCTACAATGGTTATGTTGAGGCACGAGGACCAAAATACATCAAGGAAGGGGAGTGCTTACCCATATTTTAAATGGGCCTTGTTTAAGGAGGACCAGGGCATTATGGCACCATGATCTAGATTGGGGCACTACAATGCCCTTATCCTCAAAAAGTAGGACAATAATCTATCAAACAAAGGGGGCATAGCCCTGGGATGGGGTCCACTTATCCATGTACAAAACTGATAACAAATCCAAAGTAAAAAGAGGCCAAACAAGCCTAGGGAGAATGAATATAGGACATGCTAAGTTGGGAGCACAAATATGAGGCATGAATTGTACCAGTTACAATTTATGATGCTACATTTATCCCCCACTTTAATGGGAGTACGAGTCTATCTAAATACTTGCAGTAAAGTAGAAATATGAGGAAAAGGGAGAGATAGGAGAAACTAGGAGTAAGATCACAAAGAGGTAAGACACCACTAATTTTGAGGAACCAAACCCCACATCTTAGCGTCTTAAGTCACACAATCATATGCAAGGACACCCAAAATAAGACAAAGACATAAATTTCAATAAAGAGAAAAGAAAGACAAAAGACACACAACACAAGGGGTTAGTACTAAAAAAAAAATCTCTAAGTCAACTAGTTGAAGAGACCTCGATAATAAAAATGTCTCAACCATTAATCTCATTCTCAAAATGCTATTACAAGAACACAAGTAGTCACATGAAGGAGAAAGAGCATGCATCGAGTGATGAACCATGATCAAACAAGAAGAAAATTTATGAGCTCATGGGGAAGAGAAATGAGAGAATCATTGGATACCACAGGCTAGCAAGTTGAATTATGCTAGGTGATGCATGAAAATAAAAGAAAGAGAGATTCTAGAATCCATAGGCTAACAAGATATGCTATGCTAGGTGATCCACAAGAACATGAATATTCATGGGACAACAAGTTGTTTTATGTTGTCTGATTCATGTAGAGAAGGAAAGTAAAAATATTCTAGCATGTTGTGTTATGCTAGTTCCACTCATCTCGAAAATGCCACAAAAGGAGGGCTAAATAGTCTAGAAAGTTTTGTTTTTCTAATAAACCTACCTTAAATAAGTTGAAAAAGGAAGAGCTAAAAATTATAGCAACTTGTATTATTCTAGTCAACTTACCCTACTACATATGTCACCACCTGGTTTCAGGAGTCAAACATACAGGCTTAGAATTTAGGTATGGTTTCGAGCATGCAACAACCTATATAATACATAAAACTTAAAAACAGTATGTATGGTTTTAGTAACATCTTTTTTAAGAGTTAGGTCTAGTTTCGAGCATGTACACCCTATATTAGACATATAAAAGGGTAGTGTCTAGTTTCAGGAATGAAGCATCTCGTCTAAGAGTTAGGACTGGTTTTGAGCATGCAAGAACCTATATAATACATGCAAAAAAAAAAAAAATGCTACAAAGACGACATGATGTATGCCCCCCTTAAGATGTCAACAATATGCTATGTTGATGTCTTAAGGAAGATAGAAACAAGGATACACATATTCAACACCAAGGAGATATCCTTTAGGCAACAATGTCCACAAATCCAAGATAAAGAGGCATGACTCTTATAAGAAAAGAAAATATATTTGTAAAAGAGACATCTTGCAAAAAGTGTAAAGGGAGTCCTTTAGAGGAGGAGGAATAGATCCTTGCTCAAAGACATCTATGCCCAAGAGGAGATTTTGAAAAAACATAACATCATTGACCAAAAGAAAAGAATCCTTGAAGAACAAGAATTCATAGCTTCCCCCTATTTCTAGGTAAAGGGATTCTTGATGAAGGATAGCACACTTGTGACTCAAAGTGAAGGGTTTGTTTATAATAGACATACATTATCAAGTGAAGAAGAGGTTGTACCCAAGGACACACACCTCTTGCATAAGAGAGAATCCTTGAGAAAACAAGCAACTTCACAGAAGGAATAACATCATATCATAAGCAAAAACCACACATCATAGGAAAAGTGGATCCTTAGAAAAGATAGGAGAGAGAAGACAAAATCAATGTCCCCAAGCATAGGGAGAAAAATAAGGATTTCACTCCTTCCAAAGAGATATTATACATAAAATATATGTACCACTTCAAGAAAAGAATAGGTCCTAACCAAGGAACACACACATACTTGCATGAAGGAAAATTCAATGCAAGAAAGGACATCAAGTTATGAAAAATACAGCTTTAAAGAAGATGCAATATTAAAAAAGAAGAGAGAATTGTTCATATATTGTCCTTGCCCCCCAAGAGAGGAGACAAGGAAGAATTATGTTGTTGTCTAAGTATGATTTAAATTTAATATGAATCACCACACATGACAAAGATCCCCCAATAAAGTCAAACTACTAATGTCATAGGGTGAGGAGCAACATAAAAAGGTGAATGGAATGCTAAGGCACTACCTCTTTACCACAAAAAATTGCACGATTAGTTGTAAGAGATGTGCGAGCTTGATCATATTGTTCTTGAACAAATTCTTTAAAAGATTAACAATTTCTAAGAGAATGAGAATATTCATCCTTGCCTTCAAATTTTGCTGCCAGGGCCTTTTCTTCATTCTTGATAGCCGGTTTCGGTTCAACCTCCCTCTAAATAATAGAACACCCATTCCTTTCCATTTCTGGATCCACTAGCAAAGTCTGCTCCTGGTTTATCCTCAGAGTCATCACTTACTCCTTCCTCATCCGCAATGTAGCATTATTTACTTTTCTTGAATCTATATATGTTCAGATTAGGCTTAAATGCTTTCTTATCTGTCTTCAAATCTTGCATTCCTTTCAGGACATCTAGATGCAAAATGACCAATCTTATTACATGCAAAACATGTAAAAGGTGATTTTACTTCATACTTACTTCCCATCGGTCCTTTAGGTACTCTTCTAGAAAATAAGGCTTCAAGTTGCTCAAATTCTTGATCTTCTTCCTCATATCTTCCAATTCTTTTGCTTGTGAGGCTTTCCAATCACTTTTACTGGTAGATGATGATGCATGAAAAAAAGGTTCAGACTTTTCAACTCCAGAAGGTCTATATTCTTCAAGCTCAAAAGCATATAATTTCCCAATCAGAATGTCTCTGTTAACTGAAGTGTTTTGCATTGTTCTCAGTTCATTAATTGCAGTTGCCTTCATCTTGTAAGCCAGCAGAAGGGCTCTCAAGACTTTGGAAACTATTTCATCTTCACTTAGAGATCCTCCACAACATTGAATTCCCATGAAAATATCATTTACTCTTTCCATAGATATAGCAATTCTTTCATTATTTTCCATCTTCAAGTTCTCATACCTTACCCAGTAACCATCAAGTTTAGCAATTTTGATAGTAGGATCACCTTCATTCAAAGTTTACAATCTATCCCACATAACCTTTACCGATGATTTATCAGTCAATCCCATGATTTGCTGATCAGTAAGTGCAAACAAGAGGGCTTCTCTAGCTTTGCAATCATTTTCAATATTCTTGTCCAGGTCTACAGGAGCAGGATTGCCAGATGCCGGATCATAAGGTGTATATCCTTTCTCAGTGATCTCCCAAATATCCTTTCCAAGACATCTAAGACAAGTCTCCATTCAAATTTTTCATATCCCATAATTTGTTCCATCAATCTTAGGGATTTCTCTTCTGAAAATAGTTGCCAATAGATTAGAAGTATTATTTGCCATAGGATCTACCTCAAGCGGTAAAGATTCTGCAAAAGAGGACCAAATCTCTGATACCATTTGCTAGGATAACTAGTGAACAACTGAGAGGAGGGGGGGGGTGAATGACTTACTAACAGATAATAATTAAACCACTTATTAACCTTTAACCAAAGCACATAAACATTGAATATCGGAATAGCAAAAACAAATACTGGTAAGCAATAAAACTTAAGAATGAAATAGAGAATTAACACAACACAACCATACCACATAACACCATGATTTGTACATGGAAAAACTGGTAAAGGGAAAAACCATGGTGGGAAGCATACCCACAGTCAGATGATACTTCGGCAAAAAGTATGTGATACAATAAGGGACCTACACATGCAGGAAGGCACACTACCTAGAGCACAATGCTCATTACAAAAGAGTCTCATTGACTACAAAGAGGTTATAACCACCTCAAGATATTTGGACAACAATCCAGAATAATGAACTGCCAGAGATAACATCTACCATGCCTGATTACAGTCCTGGTTAAGCTCAATACCGGATGCCTTTGACCTCTCACTTAAACCCAATTTTATCACCTATGATCGACCAAATATCCTTCGCATATGATATTACATTTCACAACCACGATCATTACATTTCCATTTCCATACCATTCCATGATCTACAATGAGATCTTACATCGATTTATAAAAACCCTAAGGCCTAAACCAATTAGGTCGGCCACCTATAAGATATTACAATAAGATCATTACATACATCCATATTACAATGATATGATATGTCGGCTTTAGATTGAGACAACAATAACCAATCGATAAATCATCCCCGTAACGTGTAGAGAACACGTTGACATGATACCGGTCCATAACCTAGATAGGTACATGACCTAATCTGGGTCTACCATGCCAAAGCGATGTCTTCAATCAGTCGAGGCATGATCAAGGATCACCTTTTGCATCCTTAATTCCATCTAGAAGCCACACCAACACTACTTAGCATTCTATCAAGGTTTCTCAATGAAAGCTCTGCCGGTTAAACCTTAAAATCATACCGGTAGCACAAGACCTTCTACTGGTAACCAAAACCTATCTGCCGATAAGCAAATATAACATATAGTGTTGATATCAATGATGAAACATCATCAATGCAACACATAATCAATTCATCCATATTTCCAACAATCTCCCCCTTTGGCATTGATGGCAACACTAGATGTGAAAATATCAGAGTACCAAAAAATGCCAAACAAGTCTCCCCTTGTGGAAGACAACCAACAATCTCTTGTATATAGCTTTGAATATCAATAACTCTCCCCCTGCGAATAATATATTTGTAAAGTTCTGAATTTATTTTTCGCATCACTATCTCTCCCCCTTTGACAACAATGCCAATGATTTGACAAAAATATCAAAGCAATAATATAAGCCTCTGAATATCAAAGCTGACTACTCCTCCTGAGTAGTAGCACCACTCATCAGTGCTAGAATGAATAGTATCTCTGCTAATGCATGCCAATCTGATGCCAAACTGCATCAATCAAGTTTCTGCCAGAGGGAAAGAAACCCCTAACCCATCTCTCCAATAATCAAATGATTCCTTAGACAACGGTTTAGTGAATATATTTGCAATCTTCTCTTTAGTGCTCACATAAACCAATTTGACTTCCTTTTCTTCCACCTTGTCCTTCATAAAGTTATATTTTAGTGATATGTGTTTAGTCTTAGAGTGAAATACCAGATTCTTAGATATGTCAATAGCTGCAGAGTTATCACAATAGATAATTGAAGATGGGAAAAATAAGAAAGGTGGATTGGATGGTTAGCATACAAACAAAACACTAAAACATATTAAAACATGAAGCATAAATCAAATCACATAAAAACATGAAGACACATTCTTATACCTTGCAAACCTTTACCTTCTCCCTCGGATAGAGCTTGGATGAAGTCAAAGTGCACCCAAATGTCTCCAACGTGATGTCGATTTTCTCCTAGATTGCTTGATGTGGTTGGCTCTCCAACATTATGCACAAATAGATGTGATGGATTTGAAGGATGAGATTGATGATATGGCTAAGTATGGATGAGGAATAACTTTAGCATCATAAGGGTGCAAAGATGGTTGCCTAGGAACAAACTAGCAGCATGAACTTGCTAAAATCGGAGATGAAATGTGAGGGGATGGAGTCCTCAATTTATAGGGAGAGAGGAGGAGAAATGAAGGCCTAGGATTGACCCAAGATGGAGGGTCAGGATTCCTTGTGAGCCCACACAAAGCCCAAGAGGAGGTGTGGAGACCAAGAGATATGACTTAAAGGCATTTCTTGTCTCCACACTCCTCAAGGTTCATTGGGAAGACTTCCCAATGTGCCTTGAGAAGAGCAAGGGATAGGACATTTCTTGAGGGATGGAAAGGAAGAATTAAAAATTATTCAAAAGGGATACTCACGAGGATTGGAGGAATAAGGAGGAATTAAAAATTCCTTGGAAGATGAGATGTCTAGAGGAATGTGAGATTTTTTCACCTAGGAAAAGGGCATTTAAGGAGAGTGGTTGGATGGAACGGACAAGGAGTTGACTTTATGGTTGATCATGATGATGAGCCACTAGCAACTCATTAGGAGGGAGATTCGAGGAAAAATTAGGTTGGGTTAGGGCAGATAAGATTTGTAGTAGGATTTGACTAGGAGAGAGAATGACTGGAGGGAATTAAAAATTAGAAGAATAATACTAAGTGAGCTTAGGGAGTTTCTAGAAGAATTTACTAGGTTAATGATGGATTAGGAAAAGGTGATTTGTAGGAATCACTTAGGTTAACTAATTAATTGAAATTAATTAGTTTTGAGGAGATTTAATAATGAGGATTTTTAGAAGAATAAAAGGGGATTGATTTATTAAATAAATCAATCAACAAACTATAGTGACAATATTAATTATAATTAATTAATATTGAGGAGGAATTTGAAAAATGGCATAATTAATAAATTAATTATGTCAAGAATTTAAAAATAATTACAATAATTATTTTTAAGTGTACATTTTGCCCCTCTTTTACACAGCGGCAAATTTGGCGATGGATAAAAGATAGAAGAAGAAGAAATATATGCCCCAACATAAAGCATGGGAGGTGTATGCCCTGTCGAGAATTTTGTTGAAAGAAAATTGATGAAAAATTATCGAAATAAAGAAGAAAGAATTTGAGTGGAGGAGATAAGTGAGAGAGAAAGAGGAAGTAGATAGAAAATCTAGAAGAGAAAGTAGAAGATGCGAGACCACGGAGGGAATGGGCCCTCGAGGGGGCCCATATAAGTCACAAAGGGCCCAATGAGGAGTCATTGTTACACACAAACCTTGGAGCCAATTAGAGCCTAGAAAGAGAGAAGGAGAGATGGATCACATTCCTACATGTGATCATCGCGTTGAGAGGATCTGACGGTATGACAGACCCACTAGCTATGGATCATTGGTATGTAGGACCATCCCCCTTTTGAATTTTTTAGGGTAGGCTTAAAATTAGGGCATAGACTTGGCGAGGTGCACATGCTAATCACTGTTTCAGCGTGCGCACCAATGGGTTAGTGCGAGTGCTAGCAAACAGCGCGGGCGCTCGCTAGGAGGAGGTGGGTAGAATAGGTTTTTGGGGGAAGGGGAAATTTTTAGCGCTAGTGCTCATGCATCTGCGTGGATGCTCAAGGTTTTATGCTGGCATTTGCGTTGATGCACAGGTGCTCGTATTAATAGAGGCTATAGGAAGGGTTGGGGAGGGTTAGGTTTCTTTGTTAGGGCTAGCGCCTTCAGATTGGCACGAGTGCTGGGCAAATCAGCGTGTGTGCTGGGGAGGGGGAGGTTAGAGGTAGGTTTAGAATTTTTTAGATAGGGTGAGGGTATGGCTGGTTCCAGAGGGTAGAATAGGACTTGAGGACATGGAAATAATGAATTGATTTGTTGGATGCAGGCCGAGATGGGGCCATTGGCTTTGAGGGAGCATTGGCTTGCTACTATGAGTTTATATCGAGAGTTGGGGCATGATGAGTTGGAGGTGTTAGCTGCTCTAGGGTTGCATTATGTGGGCAGGTGGCCAAGGATATGAGTGCATACTACGATGATGACAACATTAGTTTGAGAGGTGGGACAACAGGTATAACACCTTTCGTCTTGCTACTGGTGAGGCGACAGTGACCCTTTTGGATGTATGAAGGATCTTGAAGATCCCCGTTCGTGGTGTCATCCCAGAGTACCACTTGGAAGCAGCAGATTTTTATCTTCAGGAGGTTTGTGAGTATGAGATCCCACTGATGCTAGATAGAAGTAGGATGTACTTGGGTAGGGAGATGGGTATTTGGTGTAATCCCCGCGTCGTACTGGTGATTTGTGGGTTCTTGAGTGGACGGATTATACTTGATCTAAGAGGGCATGGATTTCTTGTTGGATGGAGCAGGTGTCTTTATTTCATGGTTCATGACAGCTTGTAGTATGCGTGGGGAGCTGCGATGTTAGCTCAGTTATATCACGATATGCATCTGGTGGTGTATGGGGAGTATGCTAGTTTGTTTGCAGGAGTGACATTTCTCCACATCTGGGCTTGGGAGCACATTGCGGTTACTCGACCACTGGGTGTACAGGACAGGCGAGCTCATCAACCATATGTGGATAGGTACAGGGAGCTGCTGCACTATACTTAGATAGGGTCTATATGATTTTGGCGCCAAATTGTGGATGAGCTTATGCAGTTTACATGGCGGCCATTTTTGGGGCGTGAGAGATGGAGGGGTGACTGGCAGCTACATTGGGCTTGGGTGGAGATGTGAATGTCTGGCAAATCAATGTATATTATGGAGTATTATGCACCGTTTAGGGTGGCGAGACAACTTGGATAGGTTCAAGATATAGTGGGGGATATCCCAATATTTCCTTGGATTGCACAGGAGGTGAGATTTTGGGGCCCGACAGTGAGTCCGTTGGAGGATAGGACCAATTTTTCAGATAGTGTCTCATTTAGTATGGGATGAGTAGATGGGGATAGGTGAGGATCCATAGATGACAGGGAGATACACGAGATGGTGGGAGGGGCACTTGCCAGTACATCTTACCATTCATGGGGTTTTGGAGGAGGATGAGTTGTAGACAGTCGTAGATCAGGTGGTCGGGGGGGATGATGATGGTCCAGGTGAGAGAGTTGTGATTGGTGCAAGGCGTGGTGCTGGCAGACAATAGAGGAGAGTGAGGGTGGTATGGAGGAGGGATTTGGAGGAGGGAGGGGGAGAGGGAGAGGGAGGACCAACAGGAGAGGTTAGAGAGGCAGTTGGTGGCAAGGGATAGGATGTTGTACCTATGGATGTAACTGAGGCATAGGTGGAGGAGAGGGGAGGAGTCTCATAGGTTGAGCTTGAGAGAGTGCAATAGGAGAGGGATACTACCTAGGAAAGGCTCCATTCCCTTGAGGATGAGCTACAAATAGAGAGAGCTAGGAGGGAGAGTTTGCAGGCAGAGGTGGCGCAGCTGCAACATGAGATAACAGATTTGACGAAGAGCCTCTATACAATGAGGACAAAGGTGGATGCCCTGAGGGAGGAGAGGGAGGAGTCCGAGTGGATGCTAGAGGACGCATGAATAGGGACAACCATAGAGGATCTTCAAGATATTATCCATCGGTTGGATGCCGAGCTAAAGGGGCTACAGGCTAGAGTACAAAGGGAAGAGGTAGATGTGACACAACTACAGGGGGAGAGAGATGCAGCCTGCCAGGTGTTGGCTCTTGCAGGGCTTGGGCAGATATACTGATATTATGCAGCAGCGGGATAGGGTAGAGAGGGCAGTTCAGGAGGCAGGGTACTATAGAGGATTATATCACGAAGTAGTACCCGCAGAACAACGAGCAGCTTCGTATACTAAGAGTGTGTGATCTCACAGGACACAGTCTGTCGCCCACACATAGCCAGTAGATAGGTGGATCGGTGGGTTTTAGGCCAGCAAGAGGAGGGGAGGTAGGAGGTACAACAGAGGGGGGTGGAGAGACAAGAGGGGAGAGCTAGCTCCATTTTGGCTTGTGTATAATCTTTTGACCCTTCGGGGTGATCATTGTATTATGATAGACATATTCATCTCTTTTGAGCTTATATATATGATTTTGTGATGATGGATGATGTGTGTAATTTATTATGATGAATTCTCTTTATTTTCTTGTGATGTGATGTATGGATGTAATTATGGATATATTGTGCTGACCTATTTGTGATGCAGCATGGATGCTTATATATATATGCCTATGATATGTTGCTAACACGTTTTTGGATACAGGATGAGTGATCATGCTTTTTGATGTGTATATATGCTGCATATGCAAATGTATGATGGATATGTAGATGTAAATGATTTATGATGAATGATTGACTAGCGTAGGTGCAATCTACATGAGGAATGAATGTAATGTCATGATATGTAAATGATGTATGTGATAAAATCTAAGTGCAACCTATG
Source organism: Cryptomeria japonica (assembly GCF_030272615.1). Lineage (NCBI taxonomy): Eukaryota > Viridiplantae > Streptophyta > Pinopsida > Cupressales > Cupressaceae > Cryptomeria > Cryptomeria japonica. The sequence goes on from NC_081415.1 coordinate 533,363,209, forward strand.
TGATAAATGTTTGTGAAAAAATGACAATCTAAATGAGTAGTGTAATGAAATGAATAAGTAATGCAATCTATATGAATAATTCCACCTACACGGATAAAGTGAATGAATAATGCAAAGAGGGAATATGCCAATAATAATATAATGATCTTAGATAGAAAATAGAAGAATATGAAATAGATGGGGAATGGGGTAAATTGAGGACTCCATGGGATTATTAGATTAGGACTTTATGGAATGATGGTGAGAGTTGTGCACAAAAATGTGGAGAGCCAACCCAGTTTGATATTGCCCTGGGTGACCTGCACCACTGATTATAGGAATCAGGATGCCATGAGAAACCCAAGGTATGGACTGACTCACAGTCAAATGGGAATTTCTTACACAGCTATGTAAGTGTTGAGAAACACTAATACAAAGTTGTGGGTATGTGAAAGGAGACCCTCAAACACATCAATACCTCTTATAAACGAGAGGGTAAGTGTTGATAAACACTAGTACCAGGTCGCCGGTTTATACAAGAGAGATCCAAAATATGCCATGCAATGCAAATATGCCCCGATATGCACCTATTGTAAACATACCTGGATATGGAAAATCCAGGCAGTCAAAGATAGATGCAGTCGTAGGGCAAATGATGTAAGTCTAAAATGAAAAATCCAAGAAATCAAACAGGTCATTCACTCATGACCAACTAACACCTCTTGCCAAGAGTAGGATTAGGATGGTGGATTAAGTTGCCAGGCGAGGGAAGGATTCATCCCTAGGGCAAAGGATAAAGCAGGTGGACTTTTTGGATTAGGCAAATGATCATATGGCCTTGAAGATTAACTTGTGGACTTAGGATTGTTTTGAAGACTTCATGAAGCTCACACAGAGGCATACAAGCTCAGTTGATGGGACATTCCTTATCATGATTTTGGTGAAGACTCATCATCATACGCGTGATTTATTCGGAGGTGGAAGGGGAGGAATGTTGCGATGGGTGGATTGGATGGGAGGGTGATTTGAGCACCGACCTGATAGACAATGGATCTAGTTTACTTACCTTGCCGTCTGCATGGAGGTTTTCACCAAGGTACTTGTCCATAGTGCCACAAATTGGTTTTCATTGATGGACGAATTAATTTTTTTTTTTGGGTGTCACTGGGTGCCTGTTTGCTAGGTTTTCACTAGAGTGACAATTTTTTCAGAATCTTTTTCTTATTTTTATGTATTTTTCATGGATTTTTTGATTTTTTTGATTTTTTGACAATTTAAGACTTTTTGAGGACTAAGCATAGAATCTTTTGAGGTGCATGATATTTTTTGGATCATCCAGAGGATCTCCTTCAGGAGTAGCCAATTGATATGCCCCTGATCCATATTTTGCTGTGATTACATATGGTCCAAGCCAATCAGGCTCGAACTTGCCTTTCTTTTCTCTTTCTTGACGGTTTTTCTAATTTTCCATGAGGACAAGAACACCAATTTGAAATTCTCGGGTTCTGACTTTCTTGTGGTAACTCATGCATAGACGGTTTTGATATACCTGGAGATGGTTCAATGACTTGAGGCGCCTTTTATCTAACAATTCTAGCTCTTGTAGATGGGCAATTATGTATTCTTCATCTAGTAGGATATTTTGCAGCGATACCCTTAGAGAGGGGATCTCGATCTCAAAGGGGAGGAAAACTTCAGAGCCAAAGATAAGGGAATAAGGGGTGGCGCCTGTGGGTGTGCGGATGGAAGTGTCGTAGGCCCACAAAGCTAGATGGAGTTGGAGGTGCAAATCACGACCAGCTTCATTGACTGTCTTTTTAAGGATTTTGACTAGGGCTTTGTTAGAAGCCTCAGTTTGACCATTACCTTGGGGGTAATACGGGGTAGAGAAGCGATGTTGGATGTCGAATTTATGGCAAAGTTCTTTGACATCTTGGTTTTTAAAATGTCTACCATTATTTGTAATGATAACTTTTGGGATGCCATATCAATAGATCAAGTAGTTTAGGATGAATTTGGATATTTGCTTACCAATGGTAAAAGTAAGAGGGATAGCCTCTGCCCACTTGGTGAAATACTTGATGGCAGTGATAATGAATTTATGCCCGTTGGAGGATGAAGGGTGGATTTTCCCAATGAGATCGAGCCCCCACTATGAGAAGGGCTAGGGTGTAATGAACAAATGCAATTCTTGTGATGGCGTGAATCTTGTCAGCATGTTGCTGGCAAGGGATGCATTTCTTCACATAGTTATATGCATCTACTTCCATTTTACGCCAATAATATCTTGTTCTCAAAATATTTTTAGCCAAGGTGAGCCCACTTGAGTGTGCCCCATAGATGCCTTCATGTACTTCACGTAATGCCCATTCTGCCTCTTGTTTATCTAAACACCTTAGTAGGGAACCATCAAAATGCCTTCTGAATAGGGTGTCTCCAAGGATGGTGTAACGAGCACATTGACGAATGAAGGTTTGTTGTTGGGTTTTGGTAAGGTGTGGGAGAATGGCGTTGTCTTTTACGAAAGCGAAGATTTCTTGGTACCAGGGGGACTCAGGACCAACGAGAACACACACCATTTCAGATTCTGGTAGATCATATGTCGGTATAAATAGTTGCTCGACCAAGAACTCACACTTCTGACTATGTGCTGGCATCTGAAGGAGGGAGCCAATTGGTACCCATTGCATCTGTAGCCCTATTGTTTATTCACGGGACTTGATCCAACTTGATTGTTGTGAAGTGCTGCTTAAGATCTTCAACCATGCTATGATAGGGGAGGAGCTTGTTATCTTTTGTTTGGTATTCATCATTGACTTGTTTTATGACAAGTTGGGAATCACCATAAACTTGTAATTTCCTTATCTTCCACTGGATAGCCAAGCGTAATCCTATAATGAGTGCCTCATATTCTGCGATGTTGTTTGTACATGCAAAAGCTATCTTGTAGGATTTTGGGATGCAATCTCTTTGAGGTGTGATCAGTAGTATTCCTACCCCCGATCCATTTTGTGTGAAAGAGCCATCAAAGTATAACTGCCATGTGGAGGATGTGGTGACAGTCATAATGAATTCATCTGATAATTCTGTGAGAAGAGGATGGTCACCTAGAAGTGGAGCGTTAGCGAGCTGATCTGCAATAACTTGTCCTTTGATTACTTTTCTGTCTACATATACAATGTCAAACTCACTTAACAACATGATTCATTTAGCAGTTCTACTAGTGAGGACAACTTTTGACAAGAGATATTTAGGCGGGTCAATTTTACAAATCAATATTGTTTTGTTGTTCAACATATAGTGTCAGAGTTTCTATGTGCTAAACACCAATGACAGACATGCTCTTTCAATTGGGGTATAATTGAGTTCATACTGAGTTCATATCCCACTAGTGTCTGACTGATGTAATATATGGCATGTTCCTTTCCCTTGATCATTTGTTTGTGCCATCAATGCCCCCAAAGCCACTGTGGTAGCACACATGTACAAAATAAGAGGTTTTCTAGGAGTAGGAGGCATAAGCACTCGAGGTGATGCCATATATTCTTTTATTTTTTCAAAGGCCTTTTGACACAAGCAGTCCCATTTGAATTTTGTGTCTTTGCACAATAGGTGTGCAAATGGATGACACTTATCTGCCAGTTGTGAAATAAAACGTCTAACAGATTGGAGTTTCCCCTGGAGGCTGTGTAGCTGTCTGAGAGTTTTTGGTGGAGACATTTCCACAATGGCTTTCATCTTTGCAGGGTCAACCTTGATGCCTTTGCGATAAACAATGAAACCTACTAGTTTTCCTGATGTCACACCAAAAACACACGTCTTAGGATTTAGGCACAATTTGTATTTTTTCAATCTTTCAAAGATCTACCTTAAGATAGGGATGTGTTTATGTCCTATCTTTGATTTTCCTAGCAAATCGTCCACATAGTCCTCCATAGTTTTATGCAAGAGGTCATGAAAAATCATCGTCATGGCACGCTGATATGTGGCTCTAGCGTTTTTGAGGCCAAAAGGCATGGCCTAGTAACAAAAAGTCTCCTATGGTGTTGTGAATGTAGTTTTATGTTGATCTTCATCTGCAATCCTGATTTGATTATATCCATAAAATCCATCCATAAGTGATAGCATCTCATGCCCTGTTGTAAGGTCCACAATCATATCTATGTTGGGGAGTGGGAACTCATCTTTAGGACAAGCCTTATTTAGATCTTGGAAATAAGTACAAATGCGGATGCCCCCGGTGGGTTTTCCGACAAGTACACTATTGGAGACCCATTCAGCGTAGTCTATTGGTTTGATGAATTCTGCATCCAACATATTTCGGAGTTCTGCCTTGATGAGGATTGCAATATGTGGATGCATTTTTGCACAACTTCTATTTTACAGGTTTTGCATCTGGGCGGACAACGAGATTATGAACCACCAAGTCAGGATCTAGACCTGACATATTAGCATAGGACCATGCGAAATTAATTTTTGTCTCTATGAAGAAATTGATGAAGTCTTGTTTCTCTTGCTCTGTGAGGGACTTGGCAATGAGCACATTTTTTGGAATGTCTTTGGTGCCCATATTGATATTGTCTGTTTCTTCTATTAACATATTTGACCTTTCTTGTGGAAGATAACCAATGGTAGGGAGGTCAAGTCCCTCATCCTCAAGTGCCTTTTCTAGGTTTTCACTTTCAGATATGCCCTTTGTTTTTTCTTTTTGCTCATCCAAAGATGCCTCAGAGAGGTTTTCACCTAGGGAATCATGTTTTTTCTTTTTATTATCTTTTTTGTGGCTAAGGGAATTGACTTGACTACCATAGTATACCTTTTCATGTAGCTAAATGGCATGTACTCTGTTGCAATCTTCCAAATTTCACATAGTCAGGAGAGTAATGAGAGCATTATCATTGGCACAGATATCTAAAGTGGGTTTGTCTCGTTGGCCCCAGTCTATGAGTTCAGGATGGACAAGATGTAGCTCATGTGAAATGGGAGGGGTTATGGGGGTGATGGCATTGTTGTGAGTGTCAAAGAAGATATCATTTTCGTATTCATAAGGTATTTCATGGAACTCCTCTTTGTCAGAGCTTTTGATATCCAAGGAAGGACTTGAAGGGGCACCGACGATAGTAATCTTAGGCACCGGCCCCAAGCCTATGTTGTACTTGTAGGAGATAGGATTTATGGGTTCTTTTCTTCCTTTCTCCTCCGATCCTAAGACGTGTCCTTTGGAACCCATTTTTTCAACTATAGCTGATGTTTTTGGATACATTTTTTTAAATATTTTTTTCGGGTCTTCATCTTCTTCCCGATATAGCCATGAAGAGACATATGTGTCGAGGCTCTCCTCATCAAGTGGGCCCCATTGCTGGAAGGTGGTATCTTTGCATTGTATGACCGGTTTCTGATCTTTTTTGAGCTCTTTTAGTTTGCCAAATGACTTAGGAGATAAGGGGAGGTTTCCTATTAATAAGACATCCTCCAATTTGTATTCTCCACAACCATTATCCACGATCTTGATTTGTGTGTCTGGTTGGGATGAGGTGGAGGCAACATTTGATGTGTCAGATGGAGGAGTTGGCGAGGGTCTATTTAGTGGGCAATGCTATGGATGTTTCCGCTCTAAGGGCTTACAATATTGAAAAGGTTGTGGATCAACTTTGATAGTGATCTCTCTTCCATTGAAGGGGAATTTGATGCATTGGTGATAAGTGGAGGGTATGACTTGTAATGAGTGAATCCATGGCCAATTGAGAAGGATTCTGTAGGGGAGATTAAGATCTAGTACTTGGCAAGGGGTTTCAATTGTGATAGGGCCCACTTGAAGAGGTAAGGTGATCATGCCCTTTGAAACTCTTTCTGCATCATCATATGCTTTTATTGTGATCCTTCCTGATGTGTCTACCAGGTCCTCAGAAAGTCCCAATTGTTTTATTAACTTGTATGTACACAGATTGAGTCCGTATCCACCGTCTATCAGGATACGTTTGACCTTGTGCTTTTGGATAAGGGATTCGATGTGCAAAGGTTTATTGTGGTCTTCATTTGTAGGAGCATCATTGGAAGTGAACACAAGGTGTTTTTGGGCAGCAAGGTTTCCAATGAGAGCTTGGAATTGGGCAGCATTGATATTATCGGGAACGCGAGAACCAGGAGGGCTTGTTCCAAAATTTATTTATGGACAGGGGAAGTATTGAGAAGTTCAAGAATGTAGATCTATGCGGGGGTCTTCCCAAGTTGGTCAAGGAGGTCATATCGGTGGGTGGAAGACATGGGTGGAGGGTTTGGTGGGGGGAGGATCTCCTTAGATGGTGACTTTACCTTGGCACGTGGTTACATTGCAATCATTCTGAGAGTAGGGGGTGGAAGGTGTAGTGCCTTGAATGACTATCCTAGCAGGATTAGATCTACTTTGGGAAGGGGGAGGATTTACTCCTTGGATAGTTGTGACATTAACATGATTGTTTGCAGGCTCAATGCGACCTACAAAAGAGTCAAAGATGGTTATGTGATTAGTGCAGTCAGAGTTCACCATGTTAGATGATGAGCCTTTTCCCTTATCATGTTTCAGGAAGGGTTCCTGGTACATTTTGATTTTGTCATTGTTATTACCAGGTTTTGCATTTGCTACTTCAATTTCATCCCTATCAATGAGACCTTAGTTTATAGATTTTAAGCTTCATGCATTTTCATGTATCACGTCCCTTGATATGATGATACTCACAATATTCATTCTCATTATACCACCTAGGTTTGGATTGATTGGGATGAAACGGGCGAGTGATCGGGAAAACCACTACGCTTGCTTGAACAATCTTTTGAAACACCACTTCAATAGGCCCAGCAAGAGGAGTGAAGTCTCTTGGAGTCCTGTTATTGGATCGGGGTGGTCACCCTTGGATTGAGACATTGTTGTGAGGCTTTTGGGATTAATTTTGATTATTTTGATTGTTGAATTGATGATTAGTGGTGGTGGTTTTGGAGGAGCGGCCATGGTTTGGACCTTTTTTGCATCAGTTACACCATCATTGACTATGTTCTTGTTCTTGGACCAGAATTTTGGTTAATGATTATGATAAGAGGAAGAATTTTGAGTTAATATTTGGTAGTGTTTCAAGGTTCCTTCCTCTAACAAGACACGTTCGAGGGCTAGGACCTTATTAGTCAATTTTTGGAAAGATTTAGTACATTGAGATGTCAGAGGTCTTGAAAGTTCGGGCACCAGGTTCTTTTGAAATAATTCAATTTGGTGTTGTTCTGGCATGTCCCATTGGAATTTCTTGACCAGGTGTCGCCATCTTTGTAAGAAGTTGGCGAAAGTCTCTCCGGGACTTTTCTTTGTGTTACACAGGTCCATCATGGAAACATCATTAGCCATGTTGTAGGCATAGTGAGCCACAAAATTCTCTGCCAAGTCTGGAAAGGAGATAATGGAACCTCATCGTAAGGACGAGAACCATGTCAGGGCATCTCTTGTGAGACTCTTAGGGAAGAGCCTTAAAAGGTATAGGTCACTATAGGAGACTTCTTGGCATAGGATGTGAAATTCCTGAACATGATCACGGGGGTCCCCTTTGCCTTCATACTTGGTGAATTTAGGGATCTCAAACCTTGGGGGGTAGGGTGCAACTGATATAGATGGGTCGTAAGGACAAGGAAAAAATTCGTCAAATGAGTAAGGTTTCCTCTTATAAGTCCCTTCTTTCATGTCCTTGATGATGTTTTTCATGTCCTGAATTTCTTTAATGAGGTCTTGTTGTGGATTTTGGAAATGATGGATTGTGTTCGCCCCTAGAATTGGATGAGTCATGGAAGGTGCACCATCATGAATGTATTGATATGATGAGGAAGCAGGGATGTGAGATGTGATGAATGACATTGTAGGAACTTGAGTAAGAGTTGGTTGTGACCTGTAAACTATTGTGACAGGATTAAGTGCGGCCTGAATGAGCCTAGCGACATTGTTGATAGGAATAGAGGTTTGTGGAATAGAAATATATGGCTGAGTAGAAGAAGATGGTATAGAGGCATGTTGGAGAATAGATGAGATTGGATTTGATAGTGGTATAGATGGTAAGGAGGAAGAAGGTGGAATGGAGACCACGGGGGGAGGTGTTGCGACTGTTATTGATTGAGTTTGAATGATTGGAGGGGTCGTAATTGATTGAGTTTGAATAATAGGTGCAACATTCTACTTGGGAGAAAGGTCTCCTTGTGGTTGTTGACCAAGGGTGGATTTATCAAAATTAGGTGGGAGTTGAGCTCCATTTTCAAGGAGGGTCTTTAGAAGAATAGTAGGATTGTGTTGGATAAATTTCTCAATCATCTCTTGGTTATAAGAGTTTGCTAGGAGAGTTTGCACTTCTAGAGAGAGTTCATCTTGGTCAACCATATTAGGATTTTGCGTTTGATTTGAGTGCTAGGTTGCACACTTTGTGTAGGATCTTCATATAGGACACTAATGTCTGACATACCATATTTTTGTTCAGCCATCTTTTTCTTTTGAGATCGAGTTGTGACCATACAAGAATAACCTTAGAAAAGATTGGAGGAGGAAATTTTTGATGAGAGGACTTAGCGAGACTTTTGGATTTTTGGATTTGTCTTTGATGAAAAAGGATTTTGCTGATTGGTAGGGTCCTTGGATTAGAACCTAGATTTGATTAGGATTGACACCTTAGTCCTTGGATGAGGATCTTAGGTGGTAGATAAAACCACAAGTGAGGTAATGACCAAGTTCGGTAGAATTTAGACCTTGGATTGATGATTAAAAAGCCTTTCTTTCACTAAAGGGTTGACTAATGACCCTAAGCAAAGAAAATGCATAAGTTAAGAGTCTTGATTGAATCAAAGGATAAGGCAAAGGTACTTGGAGAGGATTCTTCTTCAAGCACAAAATCCAAGTGACTAAGGATTAGGTCGAAATGAAACTTCACAAGGCATGCAACCTTAATGTGAGGTTAAATTGGATTAGAAGATGATTTGATTTGGATTTTAAGATTTGATTTGATAATTGAAGGTGATTGATTTTGTGATTGATTGATGCGCTAAGTCCTTAGGAAAAGATTGGGGATGATTGATTGAAGAGGGATGATAGTGATGAGTAGAATAAATTTGGTGACTAGGCTATCCTTGGCATGAACATGACTCAATAGATGATTGGTTCAGATGGCAAGTTGTATGAAGGGACACAACCACCCTGATTTTGACGATGGTTGGTATTGAAAGACAAACCTGAACCTTGATGGAGGGCATAGACTCTTAATTCATCACTAGCATCAAACTCATTGCTATGGCCAATAGACGTAATTGTGGTAATGGTGCAAGAATGTCCCATGTTTAAGAAAGAGTTTGCGGTTTGTATATCAAAATTTCCGACGTCTAACGAGTTGTGCTTGTGTGAGATTCTTCTTCTTGATAGGTCAGTGGATTGACTTCTTAGGATGCTTATACAAATTAGGTTTATGAAACATGAAATAGACGGAGTTTTGATGCAATTAGGACTTTTTGTGGATAGTGACTTGGATGATTGTTTGCTTTTAGATAAATGTTTTTGCAAAGTGTTTGAGGATAATGATGTGTTTTTAATCTACTCTTGGAAAGCAAGTATCAAGCAAAGCAAACATAATGATCAAATGAATTTTAGCTCAAAGACACTCATGCTCACGTAAAACATTCTTAAGGCTGGAAAGGACAACAGTCATTGGATCCCAATCAGTTTCCCAGCTACGCTTACCCGGAGCGAACACTTAGATGCTTGACCCCACTCGATCCCCTCCATGATACTCACTTCTACGGAGCAGCCAAGCATCAAATCCCATGAAAATTCCTCATGGAGAACTTGTGTCTCTACTAAGGGCCATAAAAATATGGGCGGCTTTAGAGGTCCGACCTCCTGCACCAATGACTAGAAGGTTTTTGACCACTATGCACAAGGTGTTTAATATGGCTCCCATTAGGAGCTACCTTTCGCAGTTGAGCAAGCACAATTGAGGCCTATAGCCCAACGAAACACCAAAAACTTAGTAGTCACACAAGCGTGATTGAGATCTCTAGGATCCTATTAAGCACCCAATGTGAGAGTGAAATCTCACATAGCACCAACCATTGACCCTTTCATCATCAATGGCCTATTTATTATAGTGACTTGGGAACCTTAGGTCCGAGTGTACTCACTTGGGTCATTCCCCTCTTACCTTCTCAAAGAGCAAGTTACGAGGGCAGGCTCGCTAAAGGTAAACATGCAACAAACATGAAAAACTTGGAGGGTCTAGATTTTTTATCATCTAGCTAGACGAGAGCATACTCTCCTACCTTTATGCTTTTCACAAAACACAAAAGACAATGGTTCATTTATCCTTTAATTAGATCTAGGTGCCTAGTTAAAAAAAAGACGCAATATTTGGTTGGAACTCCTAGGCAACCTGCAAAAGAATTCAGATTAGTAGTATTTTGTGTTTCTTAGGTCTTGGACAATCGAAGAAGTTGCAACACTAAAAAAAAAGAAAAATCAGTAGTCACTGGCCTGCAGAAACAGTACACGCGTTGAAATGCAGTCAATCGCACTGAAGTGCCTTCGCAGGCACCAAAACGCTTGCGTACACGCTGTAGTTGGCAGAAACCAAAAAAAGAAAAAAAGAAATTAAAACAAACAGAAATCATGATTTTATACCTGTCTGTCGCGCTGAAATTCCTGCACACGCACTGAAGCGCTCTCGCTCACGTCGAAACGCTTGTGCCTACTTTGAAAGACTAAAAGTAGGGAAAAAGGGTTAGCAGTTAAATTTTAAAATTCAAATTTCAAAAACAAAAGTTTTGCAGAGGGCTAGAATTTTTGAAAATGGTCGTGGTGGTTCAGTTTCCCTCGCGTTGAAATGTGTCCGCTCATGCTGATGCCCCTCCACATACGTTGAAAAGATAAACAAAGAGAAATTTTTAAAAACAAAAAAAAAGTGGGATTTTTTTTTTGAATTTTTAAGTTTGGTCGCGCTGGTGTGCTTGCGCTCGCGCTCATGCGCCTTCGCATGCACCAAAGAGGTCGGTCTGTTGCGTCGAACCTGAATCGCTCATGCTGTTTCAATACCTGTGACTTGCAAACTCACAAAAACTCAAAAACATTAGTTTTAGGGACATGGGTCCCATCGGGCGTGCCATAATGAAGATGGGAAAAAGAAGCAAGGTGGATTAGATGGTTAGCATACAAAAAAAACACTACAACATATTAAAACAGGAAGCATAAATCAAATCACATAAAAACATGAAGACAAATGCTTATACCTTGCAAACCTTTACCTTCTCTTTCAGATGGAGCTTGGATGAAGTCGAAGTGCACCCAAATGTATCCAACATGATGTTGATTTTCTCCTAGATTGCTTGATGTGTGTGGCTCTCCAACATTGTGCACAAATGGATGCGATGGATTTGAAGGATGAGATAGATGATATGGCTAAGTATGGATGAGGAGTAACTTTAGCATGATAAGGGTGCAAAGATGGTTTCCTAGGCACAAACTAGCAGCATGATGAAATGTGAGGGGATGGAGTCCTCAATTTATAGGGAGAGAGGAGGAGAAATGAAGGGCTAGGATTGACCCAAGATGGAGGGTTAGGATTCCTTGTGAGACCACACAAGGCCCAAGAGGAGGTGTGGAGACCAAGAGATATGCCTTAAAGGCATTTCTTGTCTCCACACTCCTCAAGGTTCATTAGGAAGACTTCCCAATGTGCCTTGAGAAGAGAAAGGGATGGGATATTTCTTGAGGGATGGAAAGGAAGAATTAAAAATTCTTCAAAAAGGATGCTCATGGGGATTGAAGGAATAAGGAGGAATTAAAAATTCCTTGGAAGATGAGATTCCTAGAGGAATGTGAGATTTTGAAAATCTCACATTCACCTAGGAAAAGGGCATTTAAGGAGAGTGGTTGGATGGAAGGGACAAGAAGTTGACTTTGTGGCTAATCATGATGATTATCCCCTAACAACTCATTAGGAGGGAGATTAGAGGAAAGATTAGGTGGGGTTAGGGTAGATAAGATTTGTAGGAGGATTTGACTAGGAGAGAGAATGAGTGGAGAGAATTAAAAATTAGAAGAATAATACTAAGTGAGCTTAAGGAGTTTCTAGAAGAATTTATTAGATTAATGATGGATTAGGAAAAGGTGATTTGTAGGAATTACTTAGGTTAACTAATTAATTTAAATTAATTAGTTTTGAGGAGATTTAACATTGAGGATTTTTAGAAGAATAAAAAGGGATTGATTTAAATAAATCAATCAACATATTATAGTGACAATATTAATTATAATTAATTAATATTGAGGAGGAATTTGAAAAATGACATAATTAATAAATTAATTATGTCAGGAATTTGAAAAATGACATAATTAATAAATTAATTATGTCAGGAATTTAAAAATAATAATAAATAATTATTTTTAAGTGTCTACAATAACTACCGGTTTACTATAATTTACCTTGATATCCTTTAACATTTGCTTCATCCACAAGACTTGAGTGCAATTAGTTGCTACTGCAACATATTCAACTTTTGCAGTAGATAAAGAAATGCATGACTATTTTTTGTTGATCCATGAAACCAATTTATTTCCAAGAAATAAATCTCCACTAGAAGTGCTCTTCTTGTCATCACTATCTCCTGCCCAATCTGAATCCGTATATGCACATAAAGTGAAGTCATCATCTCTAGAATATAATAAGTCATATTCTGTTGTTCCTTGCAAATACTGGAATATCCTCTTTACTTGTCGGATTTACCAGTGGAGATGTATCTTTGATAGATAATTTCTCACTTGTCACCATAGGAGTACTTACTGGTTTGGAATTATCCATACCAAACTTGTTCAATAGTTCCCTTACATACTTAGTTTGATAGATACATATGCCTTTGTTAGTTTGAGTAATCTACAAACCTAAGAAAAATCTCATCTGACCAATCATGTACATTTCAAATTCATTCTTCATATTATTAGAGAATTCCATGTACAATTTATCTTCTCCTCCAAAACTGATATCATCAACAAATACTTCAATAATCAGAATATCATCATCAGTGATCTTATAATATAAATTACTATCAACACTACCTTTAGTAAAACCAAGTTTCAAAAGATATTTATCCAACCTTGCATACCAAGCTCCAGAAGCTTGTTTCAAACCATATAAAGCTTTCCTTAATCTACAAACCATATCTTTATCACCTGTTAGTGAAAATCCATCAGGTTTCTCAATGTATACCTCTTCCTCAAGTTCATCATTAAAAAATGCACATTTGACATCCATTTGATAGACCTTATAGTTCTTATAAGCTGCATAGGAAAGAAATAGTCTAATACCTTCAATTCTAGCTACACGTACAAATGTCTCACCATAATCAATTCCTTCCATTTGAGAATATCCTTTACAAACCAATCTTGCCTTGTTTCTTACAACTTGACCATCCTCATTTAGTTTATTCCTAAAAACCCATTTAGTTCCAATAATATTCTTATTTTTAGGTCGAGGAACTAAAGTCCAAGTCTCATTATTTTCCATCTGATCTAATTCATCTTCCATAGCCTTTAACCAATGCTTATCTTTACAAGCTTCAATAATAGATTCCAGTTCAATTTGAGAAATAAGACATACCTCTTCATTTGCCAGTCTTCTTCTTGTCATAACTCCCTTGTTCCTATCTCCAATGATTTGATCTCCAGAATGATTTAACCTTACATACCTTGGTGTCTTCTGAACTTCAGGTTCACTATTCTGATTATCAGTCACAGTTGAATTTTTGATTGTACTGGTGTAACTGTTTTAGTGTTTTGTACCAGTTGAGGCATTGCCAGTTCAGTTATGATCATTTCCATTGCCGGTTCCCTATCATATAATATAGATTGATTTTTGTATTGCTCATCCACTTTCACATTAGCGCTCTCCACAATTTTCTGCAATCTTTTTTTATAACATCTATATACTTTGCTATGAATTGAATATCCAAGAAACATCCCTTCATCACATCTAGAATCAAACTTCCCAATCAAATCATCCCATTTGATATAACATTTACTTCCAAAAATCATTAAATATTTAACTGTAGGTGTATGTCCAAACCATAATTCATAAGGGGTCTTACTTGTTTCACCTTTGATGTGAACTTTGTTGAATGTGTAGACTGTTGTACTCACTGCTTCTCTCTAGTAGATGTGAGGCAGTTTGGATTCCATCATCATAGTTCTTGCTGCATCCAACATGGTTCTATTATTTCTTTCCACTACTCCATTCTGCCGAGGAGTCCTAGGTGCAGATAACTGCCTCCTAATTCCATTTGTCTCACAATATATGTTAAATTCATGAGAAGTGAACTCACCGCCTTGATCTGATCTCAGACATTTGATTTAAAATCCAGTTTCTATTTCTACCTTTGCTTTAAAGATCTTGAATTTCTCAAAGGCTTCAGACTTCTCCCTAAGAAAAGTCACCCACATCATCCTAGAATAGTCATTAATAATCAGCATGAAATACCTATCACCTTGAAAGCTTCTAGTCCTTGCTAGACCACATAAGTCAGTGTGAATCAAATCAAGAACATCATTAGATTTATCATGTATGCTCTTGAAAGAAGTTCTAACTTTCTTTCCCAATTGACATTTCTTACATATCAGATTATGAGGCTTCATAATCTTTGGTATATCTCTATCTGCCTTTGTTGAATTGATCTTGACAATACAATCAAAATTAACATGACACAACCTCTCATGACATAACAAACTCTCATCAATATGAGCAATCAAACATGCCTTATTACCAGTGTTCAAGTGAAAGATATTACCTCCAGCCTAAGTAACAGTTGCAATCTCCAAACCAGTTTTGTTAATGTTTTTGCATTTTCTATCTTTAAATTGAAGTTGGAAACCCTTGTCCACCAATTGAGAAACACTTAAAAGATTATTCTTTAAACCTTCTACATAATAGATATTATCATTATTATGCTTTCCATCCAGAGAAATAATACCTCTACCTTTGATCACACATGCTTTGTCATCTCCAAATCTGACTTGACTGCCATTGTATTCTTGCAGGGACATACATTTTCATTTATCTCCAATCATATGATGTGAGCATCCACTATAAATTATCCATTCATCCTCGTCTTCAACTTTTACTGCCAGGGCCTTTTCTTCATTCTTGATAGCCGGTTTCGGTTCATCTTGCTTTAAAGACTAGAACACCCATTCCTTTCCATTGTCGGATCCACTAGCAGAGTCTGCTTCCGGTTCATCCTTAGAGTCATCACTTACTCCTTCCTCATCCACTATGTATCATTATTTACTTTTCTTGAATCTATATCTATTTTGATTAGGCTTAAATACTTTCTTAAATCTCTCTTCAAATCTTGCATTCCTTTCTGGACATCTAGATGCAAAATGACCAATCTTATTACATGCAAAACATTTAAAAGGTGCTTTTCCTTCATACTTACTTCTTGTCAGTCCTTTAGGTAATCTTCTAGCAAATAAGGATTCAAGTTGCTCAGATTCTTCATCCTCTCTCCTCATATCTTCCAATTCTTTTACATTTAAGACTTTCCAATCACTTTTGCCGGTAGATGATGATGCATGAAAAGAAGGTTTAGACTTTTTAGCTTTAGAAGGTCCAAATTCTTCAAGCTCAAAAGCAGACAATTTCCCAATAAGAATGTCTTTGTTAACTAAACTATTTGCCATTATTCTGAGTTCGTTAATTGCAGTTACCTTCATCTTGTAAGCCAATGGAAGGGCTCTCAAGACTTTGGAAACTATTTCATCTTCACTCAGAGATCCTCCACAATATTGAATTCCCATGACAATCTCATTTACTCTTTCCATTAATGTAGCAGTTCTTTCATTTTCTTCCATCTTCAAGTTCTCATACCTTACCCAGTAACTATCAAGTTTAGCAATTTTGATAGTAGAATCCCCTTTATTCAGAATTTGAAATTTATCCCACATAACCTTTGCCGATGATTTATCAATCAATCCCATGATTTGCTGATCATCAAGTGCACACAAGAGGGCTTCTCTAGCTCTGCAATCATTTTCAATATTCTTGTCCAGGTTTGCAGAAGCAAGATTGCCAAATGTCAGATCATAAGGTGTATATCTTTTCTTAGTGATCTCCCAAATATCCTTTCCAAGACATCTAAGATGAGTCTCCATTCGGATTTTCCATATCCCATAATTTGTTCCATCAAGCTTAGGGATTTTTCTTCTGAAAATAGCTGTCGGTGGATTAGAAGTATTGGTTGCCACAGGATCTACCTCAAGCGATTAAGCCTCTGCAAAAGAGGACCAAATCTCTAATACCAATTGTTAGAATAACTGATGAACAACTGAGAGGGGAGGGGGGGGTGGTGAATCAGTTGTTAACAGATTATAATTAAACCACTTAATAACCTTTAACTGGAGCACATAAACATTGAATACCAAAATAAAAGAAACAAATATGGGTAAGCAATAAAATTTAAGAATGAAACAAAGAATTAACACAATGCAACCATACCACATAACACCATGATTTGTACGTGGAAAACCCGGTAAAGGAAAAAACCATGATGGGAATCTTAGCCAAAATCAGATGATACTTTTGCAGAAAGTATGTGATACAATAAGGGGCTGCACATGCAGGAAGGCACACTGCCTAGAGCGTACTGCTCATTACAAAAGAGTCTCACTGACTACAGAGAGGTTATAACCACCTCAAGATATTTGGAAAACAATCTAGAATAATGAACTACTAGAGATAGCATCTACCATGCCTGATTACAATCCCGGTTATGCTCAATACTAGAGGCCTTTGACCTCTTAATTAAACCCAATTTGATCGCCTATGATCAAACAAATCTCCTTTGCATATGATATTACATTTTAGGACCACGATCATTAAATTTCCATTCCCACACCATTCCATGATCTACAATGAGATCTTACATCAATTTATATAAACCCTAAGGCCTAAAACAATTAGGTCGACCACCTGAAAGATATTACAATAAGATCATTACATGCATCCATATTACAATGATATGCCATGTCGTCTTTAGACTGAAACAACAATAACCAATCCATAAATCATCTCGATAACATGTAGAGAACACATTGACATGATACCAGTCCATAACCTAGATAGGTACTAGACCTAATATGGGTCTATCACACCAAAGAGATGTCTTCAATCAATTGAGGGACAATCAAGGATCACCTTCTGCATCTTGAATTCCATCTATAAGCCGCACCAACACCACTTAGCATTCTGTCAAGGTTTCTTAGTGAAAGCTCTGTCGGTTAAAATTTAAACCCATATCGGTAACACAAGATCTTCTACCGATAACCAAAACCAGTCTGCCATTAACCAACCATAATAGATAGTGTTGACATCAATGACAAAACACCAATGCAACACTTAATTGATTCATCCATATTGCCAACAGTATCATCATTATTCATGTCCTTTTTGGTTGGTTGGGATGAAGGTCCCTTATTATCTAAGGATTTGCCTTTCCTTAATGTTAGGTGAGGAGAAGGATCATGCATAAAATGCATAACATGATCTTACCTACAAATGTGTTGATGATTATACTAAGTCAATGGAGAATAAGGAGGATCTAGAGACATTGATACACTAAAATTTTGTTCTTGTCTACCTTGAACTAGAGTATGTGTATGGGAAGAAGATGGTGTCATGTTTCTCTCCAATGCTTTCTCTCAATTGGAGAGATAATTGATAGGAGTATTGACTCTTTCCTCATTCTCATGAGATAGCCTAGGATAGGCACAAGTGTTAGGATTTTCAATGTCATCTCTAGGATTATCATTGTCTATGAAATATTTTATGTTATCTACATATGCAATGCATTTTATTAAAAATATCATCATAAAACAACATACAACATGGATAAAAGCTTTGAGATATTATTTGCAAGTAGGAAATATATTTGAAATTATAATGATGCCATATGCAAAAGTACTATGAATAAAAAGAAGTATTGTCAAGTGAAAGAAACCATTATCTAACACATGATTTTGATACATATAACTAAGAAACAATGTAATCATATATGAAATAGAAAACCAATTAGATTTAGTGAATTCCATTATGAAATACCTCAGCTCAGATCAGAAAATTAGAATCAATACAATGCAAGAAGTGTTGGGTTCACCAAAATGTAATGGTGGTGAACTAGCTATCAAATAAATGTAACTATGAGTGCCTAAGCGATATGTTTAAAAAATGATTGCAAATATGAATACATTAAGTGCATATAAATTAATTTGAATATGAAAATTAGAAGTAATGCATGCATGAGAGTCAAGTTCACCAAAATGCAATGGTGGTAAAATTAGGCTTTCACCAATTAAGATAATAAAACCACTAATCTTACCTAGTTAGTCATTACATTAAAAAGGAGGACGAATCCAATATATCTACCTACAATTTAATTAGGAAAGCGAATAA
Organism: Cryptomeria japonica; assembly: GCF_030272615.1. Classification (NCBI taxonomy): domain Eukaryota; kingdom Viridiplantae; phylum Streptophyta; class Pinopsida; order Cupressales; family Cupressaceae; genus Cryptomeria; species Cryptomeria japonica. The sequence goes on from NC_081415.1 coordinate 533,381,667, forward strand.
AATATTAATTAGATTCACTTGTTTGTTTGTCTCCCCATTTTGAGTTGAAATTTAATTTGAATTGTAAGGTTTAGGGTAGAGAAATGGGTAATTGAAGTGAAACAATAATAACATAGTGCTACAGATGTCAGACAGAGCCACAGTCAGGGATTTGAGCAGAAGGATAGGATCAAAATATTGAACACCTAGGTAGGAATAAGGGGGGGGGGGGGGTGAATCAATCCAGAGTTTTAAAATAAATTATTAATAAATAACATTAACTTACTTATAATTAACACATTAATCGTTAGCTCACAAGCATCAACTATCAACCCATGAACACAAGATTTACGTGGAAAACCCATAGGGAAAAGCTATTGGCATATGTGCAGAGTATGATGACATGATGATATTGTATGTTCTCATTGATGTCAATATGCTGAAGAGTGTAACGGTATATTGAAGTAAGCAACTTGCAAGAGAACTGGTATGATGTTATGAACCGGTATATGTGAAAAAGTGAAGCGGTATGTCTGTCCAAGTGAACTGGTATGTTGGAATGTGAACCGGTATATGGAATGTTTTGTATCAAGGTTTCATATGGTATGACTACTGGTTGGTAGTCTTAGCTTCAGGGTTTTCGGTTGAACTATTCTATGCCTGTGTGATTCAACCGATGACATCGTGATGTGATGAGTTAGCATTGTAATGAAGAACAGATTGTGTTGCCACGTCAACCTTGTGCGCGTGAAGGATCTTGCATGAAAGAGATTGATTCTATCTACCTCGGGAATGTGCAAACTCTCTATAAATGGTGGAGAACGCGTGATGGGTTATCAACCTCCAAGAAGCGGTGAAGAACGAACGATGGAGAACGTCTTGAGATCTGTTCAAGACTGTTGTAATCAATGAAATATGTTCAGCAGTTAGCATTGAATCGACTAAATTTCTTAACCTAAATATTTAGGGTTTAGGGTTTATGCTACCGACCTATCTTTAATATAAGGTTGATGTTGTTTTTCATGTTGAGGTTGTTGGCAAATATTGTGTGTGTATCTAAGTACAAAGATACGCGACTCTTGCCAGAATAGATAAGAGAATAGATACCTGCAGAGTGTGATTGTAGAAGGAAAGAACTGAAATGCATCTGCATTGGCATTGAGTGTTGTGACCAGATCACTATAATACCTATTGATCTCTAACCACTTCAATAGTTGGAAAATCCCTTAACAAGGTAGCTTTAACCAACTTGCTGTAAATCCTTTAATAGGGTGACTCAAGATCATTGAGTTCTTAAAATCCTCTAACAAGGTAACCTTTAACAGGGTTTAACCCTTAACCGGGTATTTAGCCATCCCTTAACCAGGTGATCCCTAGCAGGATCGGTTCCTAATAGAACCTATTGTAATAGTCTTTAACTAGACCAGGATCCTAACAGAGCTGACCTCAAAAGGGTTCAAAAAACAACTTGTGGGTATTCATCCCCACCATGGTTTTTCCCAGTTGAGTTTCCACATGAAAAATATGTGTGTCATGTGTGATGCCTTTTCATGTGATGCTTTGTTATTGTTTGTCAAGTGATAAATCATGTTGAACTAGCAGGGTATTATAATTTTGATTGTTGATTACTAGTGTATGTGTATGGGTGAAGTGGAAATAAGATGTTAGATTGTGTGGAAAGATGTGTTACCAGTTTAGGTCCTTCACCGTCTCACTGTGTTTAATTGGTAGTAATGTGGTTTAGATCAGTGTTAGTGATTGTCAGTCAAGTACACTATTTGCAGTCAAACCGGTTCAAGAAAAGTCATTTTTGCCTGTATCGATTCACCCCCCCTCTCAGTATCGGCTAGGTACTAACTGTTCATCATTTATTCATCAATTGGTATCAGAGCATCCTCCAGGTCATCTGTGTTGTAAGATTAACCGCTTGAGGGAGAGATCCTACTCTAATGATGAAGAGGGAAGGTCCAAAGTTCAACAAAGACAAATTTAAAATATGGAAGGACAAAATGAAGATATACATCAGAAGCATGGGTGCTCAACACTAGAGCTATGTTATTAATTCTTATGTTATCCCCACTAGTACTCTCACCGATGATCAAAAGAGAGAGATTCAAGATAATGGGCAAGTCATGGAAGCCCTAATCAGCAGATTATCTAACATTGAATTTATTGATGTTCAGGATAAAAAGAATCCCAAAGAAGTATGGGATGCCCTTGAGAATATCTATGGCGGTGATGAGCATGTGAAACAAGCTAAGGAAGAAAGCCTTAGGGGAAATTTTGAAGACATGCAGATGGTTGAAAGAGAGACCATTCAACAATATGGAATAAGAATCAAAACTGTTGTAGGAGATATCAAGAGTGCAGGTGGTAAAATAGAAGATTCCACAATTGTTAGCAAATTTTTGAGATCCTTATTACCGGTCTATGCAATAAGGGTTGCTGCTATTCAGGAGCTGAGGTCTGTAGACAAGACAAAGGTATCCCTGGACTCCATCATTGCAAAGTTAACAACTTATGAGCTAAATAATTATGATGACAGTATTCAAAAGACTAAATCAACCTTTAGAGCATCTGTTGCACCATCTAGAAAAGGCAAAGAAGCTAGTGCCAGTGGTGAACCAAGACAAAGTAGAGAAATGGATGATGAGGAGATCCTAATGGAATTTGAAGCTCTTCTTGCCAAGAGACTTCCCAAGGGAACCGGTAAATATAGAGGTAAGCTTCCTTTGAAATGCTTTTCTCGTAACCGGATAGGACATATTGCTGTAAACTGCCCTAATGGTGACAACAAGGACAAACCAGAGAGGTTCAAGAAGTTCAAAGGAGGAAACTAGAGAAACTGTTTTGTATTAGTTAATGAAGGTGTCACTGATGAGGAATTAGAAGATGAAGAAAATGAAGATATTGTGTTTGTAGCTATCAAGGAAGATGTGTCAGACAAGAAGGCTATTGTCTCCCACTTTGATAATTCCAATGAGTGGATTATTGACAGTGGTTGTTCTCACCATATGACTGGTGACCGGAGTAAGTTTCTATCTCTGGAAGAGTATGATGGTGGTGTGGTTCGTTTTGGTAATGATGCACCATGTATGGTAAAAGGCAGGGTCCATCTCTTTGAATGGAAGAAGTAGTGCTGACAATGTGTATTGGGTAGAAGGTCTCAGACACAACCGTTTGAGTGTTGCTCAATTGAATGATAATGGACTCACTCTGTAATTCAAAAATGGAGTGTGAAAAATCAAAGGAAAAAATGGTGAACTGATGGCTACCGGTATGCAGACCAAAGGTAACCTATTTCAGCTAAATGCCAATGTCAGTACATGTCTAATGGCTAAGTTTGAGGATAGCTGGATATGGCATAGGAGACTCTACTATGTAAAATTTAAAAATATTGTGAAGGCCAGTAAGATCAAGCCAGTTAGAAGATTGTCCATGCTGAGCAAACATGAGAATCCTTTATGCAGAGAGTGTCAACTAGGGAAAATGTCTTCCTCAACCTTCAAAGGTAAACCTTTCAATGTAGACAATTTACTTGATCTTATGCATACTGATTTGTGTGGTCCTATGAAAACTAGGAGCGTGCAGGGAGATAGGTATTTTATGATTCTTATTGATGATTTCTCAAGAATGATGTGGGTCACATTCTTGAAGGACAAATCTGAAGCTTTTGGAAAGTTCAAATCCTTCAGAGCACTGGTTGAAAAAGAAAGCGGTAAGAGGATTAAGTGCTTAAGAACTGATCAAGGAGGAGAATTCACTTCCGGCGAATTCAACAAATACTATGAAGAGAATGGCATAAAGAGGCAACTGTCTGCCCCCCGGACTCCACAACAGAATGGCCTAGTAGAAAGGAACAACCAGACTGTGGTTGAAGAAGCTAGAACTATGTTGATCCAAGGGAAGGTTGCTCACACCTTTTGGAGAGAAGCAGTGAGCAGTGCAGTCTACACAATGAACTGGGTACTCATAAAAAAGGGTAAGGATAAAACACCTTATGAGTATTGGACCGGTAAAACACCAGTGGTAAGCTACTTCAGAGTGTTTGGTAGTAAATATTATATCAAGAGGAGTGAACATTAGAGCAAGTTTGATGCTAAATGTGATGGAATATTCCTAGGGTATTCCACAAAGAGTAGAGCTCTCAAATGTCTCAACAATAGGACTCAGAGAATTGTTGAAATCATCAATGTTAGAGTTTATGAAACCTTTGAGAAATCTGAGGAAACCAGGAGTGAGCAGGTAGGAGATGAACCGGTAGTAACCTTCTGGGAATCGGTTGCAAAATAGCCTAGCACTAGTAACAGTGCTCCTACACTGGTAGATGCTGATGCTGATGAAGATGAGGATGAAGAAGAAAAGAAAAAGGAAACAACCAAGATCATTCCTAGGTATGTAAAGCTAAATCATGATCCAAAGCAAATCATAGGAGACAAGGATGCATGAATTCTTACAAGAAGAAAGGTCAGAGAAAACTCTTGCATGATCTCTAAATTTGAGCTTAAAACATTCAGAGAGGCACATAAAGATGAAGACTAGATCAAGGCAATGGAAGAGGAACTTTACCAGATAGAAAAGAATGGTGCATGGTCTTTGGTACCTAGACCGGAGCATAAAAATGTCATTGGCACCAAATGGGTTTTCAGAAATAAGTTGAATGAAGATGGCTCAGTGGTTAGAAATAAAGCCAGACTGGTGTATAAAGGATATGCCCAAGAAGAAGGAGAAGAATATGGAGAAACCTTTGCTCCTGTAGCCAGATTGGAAGGAGTTCATATGCTTCTTGCATATGCACCTTTAAGGGATTCAAAATATATCAAATGGATGTAAAATATGCATTCCTAAATGGAGTACTTGAAGAGGAGGTGTATATAGAGCAACCAGATGGTTTTTCCATATCAGAAGACAGTGACATGGTGTGTAGGTTACATAAAGCCTTGTATGGACTAAAGTAGGCACCTAGAGCATGGTATGAACGCTTGCACTCCCATCTTGTGAAGATTGGATTTGAAAGAACAAGTGAAGATGGCAATAACTAATTGAAATCAGAAGGAGATCAGATTCTGATCTGTGAAGTGTTTGTTGATGACGTAATCTTTGGTGGAGATGACAAGATGAGTCATGACTTTGCAGATGAAATGAAGAAGGAATTTGAGATGTCACTCATAGGGGAGATTAAGTTCTTCATTGGACTACAGATTCAACAAATGAAAGATGGAATCTTTATTGCTCAGTCCAAGTATGCCAAAGAGGTATTGAAGACCTTTGGCATGGAAGACAACAAACCAGTTAGTACACCAATGGTGACCGGTTGTAAATTGTCAAAAGAGGATAACTCAACATTGGTAAATGAGAAGGAATACCAATCAATGATTGGTAAGTTGCATTATGTAGTACGTGGAAGACCAGACATTGCACATGCAGTGGGCATTACCGCATGGTTCTAGAAAAACCCAAGAGATTCCCACTTGGTTGCAGTCAAGTGAATTCTTAGATATCTAAAGGGAACTATTGATTATGGATTGTGGTATCCATATAGTAATGATTTCAACCTGAGAGTGTTTACAGATGTTGATTGGGCTAGTAATGTGGATGACCAAAAGAGCACAACCAGTGGTGCATTCTTTCTTAGTGATAGACTGGTCTCATGGATGAGTAAAAAGCAGACTTGTATCTCTCAGTCTACATTAGAAGTGGAGTATGTTGCAGCTTTTATGAACTGCACCAAGACAATCTGGATGAAGAATGTATTAAATGGCTTCAAAGTTCCTGTCTCTGAACCGATAAGTATATTTTGTGACACCACAAGTGCGATTAACATCTCCAAGAATCCGGTTTTATATTCTAGAACCAAGCACTTTGAGCTTAAGTATCATTTCTTAAGGGAAAAGGTTCAGAACAAAGAAGTTGTACTGGAACATGTTTCCAGTAAGGAGCAGTTAGTAGACATATTCACCAAGCCTCTACGGAAGGCTACCTTTACCTATTTGAGAGGTGAATTAGGGGTGTCGCCCCTTCAAGAGGTGAACTAAAGGTGTGTGCTCCACATCAGTCAGGACTTACATTAATATACTTTTTTCAGGATTGGTGTGATGAAGGATGCTACTCCTTGGGGGGAGCATCATAGTAGAACATAGATATGACTTCACTTTGACATTTCTATCAAATGGGGAGAAGATGTGAAGTAGAGAAGATATCTGCAGTGTTGGGGGAGAAGATGTGAAGCAAAGAGATATCTTTGTATATTGTCATCAATGCTAAAGGGGGAGATTGTTGGCATATGTGCAAAGTATGATGACATGATGATATTGTATGTTGTCATTGATGTCAATATGTTGAAGAGTGAACCGATATATTGAAGTAAGCAAATTGCAAGAGAATCGGTATGATGTTGTGAACTGGTATATGTGAAAAAGTGAAGCGGTATGTCTGTTCAAGTGACCCAGTATGTTGGAATGTGAAACAGTATATGAAATGTTTTGTGTCAAGGTTTCATATGGTATGACTACCGGTTGGTAGTCTTAGCTTTATGGTTTTCGGTTGAAGTGTTTTATGCCTGTGTAATTCAATCAATGACATCATGTGATGAGTTAGCATTGTAATGAAGAACAGATTGTGTTGCCATGTCAGCTTTGTGCATGTGAAGGATCTTGCATGAAGGAGATTGATCCTATCTACCTCAAGAATGTGTGAAGTATCTCTAAACAATGGAGAATGCGTGATGGGTTATCAGCCTCCAAGAAGTGGTGAAAAAAAAACGATGGAGAATGCCTTGAGATGTGTTCAAGACTGTTGTAATCAATGCAATATGTTCAACGATTAGGATTGAACCGACTGGATTGCTAAACCTAAATATTTAGGGTTTAGGGTTTATGCTATCAACCTATCTTTACTATAAGGTTGATGTTATTTTTTCATGTTGAGGTTGTTGGAAAATGTTGTGTGTATATCTAATTACAAAGATATATGATTCTTGCCAGACCAGATAAGAGAATAGATACTTGTAGAGTGTGATTGCAAAAGGAAAGAACTGAAGTGGATCTGCATTGGCATTGAGTGTTGTTACTAGATCACTGTAATACCTATTGATCTCTAACCACTTCAAGAGTTGGAAAATCCCTTAACAGGATAGCTTTAACCAACTTGCTGTAAATCCTTTAATAGGGTGACTCAAGATCATTGAGTTCTTAAAATCTTTTAACAAGGTAACCTTTAACAGGGTTTAACCCTTAACCAGGTATTTAACCATCCCTTAACCGAGTGATCCTTAATAGGATCGGTTCCTAACAGAACCTATTGTAATAGTCTTTAATTGGGCCAGGCTCCTAACAGAGTGACCCTCAAAAGGATTCAAAAAACAACTGCTAGGTATTCATCCCCACCGTGATTTTTCCTAGTTAGATTTCCACGTGAAAAATATGTGTGTCGTGTGTGATGCCTTTTCATGTGATGCTTTTTTATTTTTTGTCAAGTGGTAAATCATGTTGAACTAGTAGGTTATTATAATTTTGATTGTTGAGTACTAGTGTATGCATATGGGTGAAGTGGAAATAAGATGTTAGATTGTGTGGAAAGCTAAGTGTTACCGATTTAGGTCCTTCACCGTCTCACTGTATTTAACCGGTAGTAATCTGGTTTAGACCGATGTTAGAGATTTCCAGTCAAGTGCACTGTTTGCAGTCAAACCAGTTTAGGAAAAGTGATTTTTGCCTGTACTGATTCACCCCCCCTCTTAGTACCGGTTTGGTACTAACTATTCATCATTTATTCAACAAAAGCCATAATCACTATCTAACTCACAATATGAATAACAATGTTTACAACATTTTAGGCTTGATGCCAAGGAGAACCAACACCTGAAGGAGTTGCAAAACTAAGGCGCACAACCTAAGGCAAGATACACAAAGGACTTGCACAACTGAATAACACATCTTCAGGACAAGATAAAAACTATTGTCAAAGGACTCACTATCAATCAACAACATATGAAATAACTGAATTCAAATTGAGAAGGATTCTCTTGAACATGAAATTATCCTAAAAAAATTAGATCAAGCAACCAAAATCATGGAAAACATCTCTAATAATATTCATTGTCACAACACACTCTCTTGCAAAATTTATCACCTTCAAAGCTCTTCTCAAATTGACTTTTGCATCACCACAAACTCAAACTTGCTTGCAATCATTCACATACACTTCTCACATAATTCACCTCTCATCCACACATAATGATGGTATGATGAAAGAATAAGTATTCGGTAGATTATTGAGAGGGGGGGTGAATCAGTAAACTCAAAAACTGATACAAACTTCCCCAATCTCAAACTCAAACTCACAAAGTAAACTTTCACTATCAAGGTCAATACTCATAAGAATACTTAACATCAAACGGTTAACTATTATAATCATATATCAACATACTTCATCTCTCAATGCTTCCAGTTATCATGCCTTATTGGAAGTCAATTAAATCAACAAATAAGATCATAACCATAAAAACATTCACCACATGACACAAATGTTTATATGTGGAATACCCAAATAGGTAAAAACCATGATGAGATGAGATTCACAAGATAGCTATTTGAACTCTTCTAAAGTTCGCTCTGTTAGGAGCCAAGCTTGTTAAAGCTTTTACAATAAGTCATGTTAAGAACCAATCCTATTAGGAATCACCCGGTTAAGGAATTTACAAAATGCCTTGATGAAAAGAAAATACCTTGTTAGGAGTAACCTCAGTAGAGGATTTGAGAATCCAAGCTAATGGATCACCTTGTTAGAGGATTTAAGAAGTAACCAAGCTTGTTAGAGCTTACCCGGTTAGGGGATTTTAGTTCTGCTGTAATTGTTAGAAAATAACAGGTTTTATCTGAATAGCACTACATTTGCTTGATCAGATCCTTTTAAGCTTCAATCTACTTTTACTCAAACTGCAGATCCATTCTCCGGTTAGGCAACCACACACTCAACTGATTTTAGCCAACACTTTGCCAACAATAAACAAACAACTTCATCAACCTTAAATACAAATCAATTAGGTCGGTAACACAACAAAACCCTAATTCTCTCATAGAGATTACAAACAAATCGATTTAAGTGTGACCGTTGGATTTACATAGCAATCTATACACATTCTTCAAGAAAATTCCAACCGCTCCATGATCACTGCTTCATCGGAATTTGTAACTCATCACGTGATAAGCATTAGATGCAATCCACTTTGCTCATTCCCTAGACAATCAAACAAACGTTCCAAAACAATCTGAACTTATCCTCATACAATGATCACACGTGTCACTATCATTACCACTCATCATTAGATCTGAAACCAACAAACTTGATTGGTTAGGGTTTAACAAAAACAACTAGTAGGGTTTACCGGTTACATTGCATAGAAAGGGTTTTAACCTTATACATCGGTTTACCGGTTCAACTCACAAACTTACATACTGGTTTACAACATCTTCCTCAAAGCTCTTCCTATCGGTTACAAGACAATATCAATAACAACAATAACATCAGCAATATCATAAATACCTTTACCGGTTCAATTGACATCAATGACAACATAACATATCAGTAATGCAATCTTTATGCAAATTCCAACATTCTCCCCCTTTTGCATTGATGGCAATACAAATATCAATGCCTCTAATTGTTGTTGTGATTGGTGAAAAGGAATCCTGGTTTACATTACCAAGTATTCACCATGCTCTGTCTGTCTTCAGCCTGTCGTTGGTTTCCCTTTTCTATTCACATAATTCTCTTCCTAATCACATAATTCTTCTCCCCCTTTGACAACAATGCCAAATTGAAAGTAAAACTTGTAATTACAAATTTTCACTATTCATCACCAATTTACTGCAACTTGATGCTCCCTCTGTGGAATACATCCACTTATTCATGAATCCTTCTAAGATTTTGGAAGTGATTTAGGGACTGATGCAATCAACATAATGCTCAACTAACTTCATGAAGATGGACAACCCCCAACTAACTTCTAAGATACTTAAAAGTGGTCTTAGGAAGAGGTTTGGTAAAGATATCTGCAAGATGCTCCTTAGTAGAAACATGCTCTAAGATAACATCTTTACTTTGAACGTTTTCCCTCAAAAAGTAATACTTCAATTCAATATTCTTGGTGCGAGTGTGCAAAACAAGATTCTTATAAATATTTATGGCACTTGTATTATCACATAAAATCTTTATAAGTTCTGAGATCTTCATCTTAAAACCTTCCAAAATGTGCCTCATCCAAATAGCTTGTATGCAATTCATATAAGCTGCAACATACTCGACTTCAACAGTAGATTGCGAAGTACAACTCTGCTTCTTGCTACTCCATGAAACAAGCCTTCCTCCTAGAAAAAATGCTCCATCGGTAGTACTTTTCTGGTCATCAACATTTCTTGCCCAATCAACATCTGTATATGCCTTCAAATCAAAGTTTCCTCCATATAGATACCATAATCCATAGTCAACAGTATCTTTGAGATACCTAAAAATTCTCTTGGATGCAATCAGGTGTGTCTCCTTTGGATTCTTTTGGAATCTTGCAACAATACCAACTGCATGGGCAATATTCGATCTACTGTGAACAACATAGTGTAATTTTCCAATCATTGACCTATATTCCTTTTCATCAATAGACTCAAATTCATCTTCCTTGGATAACTTACAACCTGTAACCATTGGTGTTTCAACTGGTTTACAGTCACTCATGCCAAAAGTATTCAAAATATCTTTCACATACTTAGATTGAGTAATGAAAATACAATTCTTCATTTGTTGTATCTACAAGCCTATGAATTTTTTTATTTCCCCTACTAAAGACATTTCAAACTCATTTTTCATTTCATCTGCAAAACTGTTGCTCATGACATCATTACTTTTCAAAAATAATATCATCAACAAATACTTCACTGACCAGTATTTAATCTCCTTCAGACTTGAGATAAATATTACTATCATCATTGGTTCTTGCAATGCATATCTTCATCAATTGTGTATGAAGGCATTCATACCATGTTCTAGGTGCCTTCTTTAATCCATACAAATCTTTATGCAATCTGCATACCATTTCTTTCTCATTAGTCAAAGCATAACCATTTGGCTGCTCTATGTATACCTCCTTAGCACTTATAGGTTCAATGGTGGAGATCATGCAAGAGTTCTCTCTTATTCTCCTTCTAGTTAGTACTCCAACATCCTTATCCCCAATAATCTTCTTAGGACCGTGGTTCAGTTTCACATACCTAGGAATAACATGATCATTCTCTTAAGGTTCAACTTATTCATTATCATCTTCTTCTAAATTTATTTGTTTCGGTTGAACAAGTACATCAGAATTTGCTTTACTGGTTTCTGATTTAACATTTTCAGGTTCCAAAAGAAAAATGCAAGGATCTTCATCCTTTTTCTCTGAACTAGTTCCTTCTGAGACCTCAGGACATTCATCTACTCTAACATAAACACTCTCAACAATTCTCTGTGTTCGTTCATTGAAGTATTTGTAGGCTTTACTCTTGGTGGAATAGCCAAGAAATATGCCTTCATCACTCTTAACTTCAATCTTCTTATGTAATCACCTCTTTTAATAAAACATTTGCTACCAAATATCTTAAAATAGCTAACATCAGGTGATCTTCCATACCAATATTCATAATGGGTCTTGTCCTTACCTCTTTTCACCAGAACTCGGTTCATTGTTTAGATAGTTGTACTTACAACTTCTTTCCAAAATGTTTTCACTACATCTCCTCATATCAACATTATCCTAGCAGCTTCAACAATTGACCGATTGTTTCTCTCTGCTATACCATTCTGTTGTGGTGTCCTTGGTGCAGAAAGCTACCATTTGATACCATTCTCATCACATTACTTAGTGAATTCCTCAAAAGTAAATTCATTGCCTTGATTTGTTCTCAAACATTTTATCCTTTTTCCACTCTCTTTCTCAGCTAAGGCCCTGAATGCCTTGAACTTACCAAAAGATTCATTCTTATCCTTCAAGAATGTGACCCACATCATCCTTGAACAATCATCAGTGAATATCATGAAATATCTATCACCTTGAATGCTTCTTGTTCTTATTGGTCCACATAGATCCGTATGAACCAAATCTAACAAGTTCTCTGTTGAGAAGGACTTGCTCTTAAAAGTTGAAGAAATCATCTTTCTTAATTGACATTCTTTACAAAGAGCATTAACCGGTTTGTCTAACTAAGGAAGACCTCTTACTGTCTTGGACTTGCTCACTTTAACAATGTTATCAAATTTTATATGACAATATCTCCTATTCTAAAGCCAACTATCATCTATCTTTGCAATCAAACAGTTGCTAACTTTAGGATTAAGATGAAATAGATTACCTCTAGTTTGTTTCCTGGTTGCAATCAATTCACCTTTGTTTGCAAATGTTTTGCACATACTATTTCTAAACTCCAGTGGGTATCCTCTATCATTAAGTTATGCCACACTCAGAAGATTGTGCTTTAGGCCTTCAACCCAATAGACATCGTCAACACTACTCTTCCTATTAAGAGAAATAACTCCCTTACCTTTAACCATACAGGGTGAGTCATTGCCAAATCTGACAACACCGCCATCAAATTCCTTCAAGGAATGAAATTTTCTCCAATCACCAGTCATATGATGTGAACAACCACTATCAATGATCCAATCATCAGAGTTATCCATCCTGGACACTAGTGCCTTCTGATTTGATATCTCTTCCTTAATTTATACAAACATAATATCTTCACTATCATCATCATCATATTCTTCATCAGTGATACCACTATCAACTGCTATAAGATAATCTCTCTTGCCTTTGCCCTTATACTTCTTGAATTTGTCTCTCTTGTATTCATTTTCACCATTAGGACAATTAGCTAAAATATGACCAATCTTGTTGCATGCAAAACATTTTAAAGGTAGTTTACCTCTATATTTATTAGTGCCTCTAGGTAGTCATTTTTCCAATAATGCTTCAAGCTCCACTAGGTTGTCTTCATCATCAACATCTCTGTTGGATCTAGATTCATAACCATGACAAGTATCTCTACTTTTTCTCACAAATGGGTCAGAGACAGAAGCTCTAAATACAAATTCTAATTTCTGTACACTACCATCATAGCCATTTAATTCAAAAGCAGTAAGTTTGCCAATGATAGAGTCAAGAGTTACCTTAGTTTTGTCAATAGACTTCAGCTCCTGAATAGCTGCAACTCAGATAGCATAGACCGGTAGCAGGGTTCTCAGTACCTTACTGATCACAGTGGCATATTCCACTTTCCCTCCCACATTCTTTATTTCACCAACTATCTCTTTTATCCTTTGACCATATTGCTGGATATTATCACCTTCAGACATTCTCATGTCTGTCATCAAACTTTCCTCTTAGGCTCTCCTCTTTAGCAATCTTAACATGTTCATCACCGCTATAAATATCTTCAAGTTTTTTCCATACTTCATATGCAGTTTCAAGATCATGAACATATAGATAATCAACATCAGATAGGGAACTTATAATAGCCTCCAATGCTTGATGATTTTATTGCTGTTATTTCTTCTGATCATTAGCCAGGGTTCCAATAGGTGTAACATATAGAGTTTCTAACATGATCCCAATACTGACTTCCCAGACTCTTAATGTAAATCTTTATTCTGTCGCTCTATATCTTATAGCTATCTTTGTTGAACTTCGAGCCTTCCTTCTTCATCATGATCTACAAGATCTTTTCCTAAAGTTGTTAGGCTTTTAGATTTAAGAGGACCCGATAAGCTCTGATACCAATTGATGGTATGATGAAAGAATAAGTATCCGATAGATTAGTGAGAAGGGGGGAGGGTGGGGGGCTGAATCAGTAAACTGAAAAACTGATACAAACTTCCCAATCTCAGACTCAAAGTCACAAAGTAAACTTTCACTATCAAGATCAATACTCATAAGAATACTCAACATCAACCAGTTAACTGTTATAATAACTTAACAGTAAACAAATTCAATCTTGTAAACATCAAAATGCTTAATCATATATCAACATACTTCATCTCTCAATGCTTCCAATTATCATGCCTTATTAGAAGTTAATCAAATCAACAAATAAGATCATAACCACAAAAACATTCACCACATGACACAAATGTTTATACGTGGAAAACCCAAATAGGTAAAAAACCACGGTGAGATGAGACTCACAAGATAGCTATCTAAACTATTCTAAAGTTCGCCTTGTTAGGAGCCAAGTCTGTTAAAGCTTTTACAATAAGTCATGTTAAGAATTGATCCTGTTAGAAATCACCCGACTAATGGATTTACAAAATGCTTTGATGAAAAGAAAATACCTTGTTAGGAGTAACCTTGATAGAGGATTTGAGAATGCAAGATAATGGATCATCTTGTTAGAGGATTTAAGAAGTAACCAAGCTTGTTAGAGCTTACCCGATTAGGGGATTTCAATTCTGCTATAATTGTTAGAAAACAACAGGTTTTCTTGATCTGTTTGAATAGCACTTCATTTGCTTGATCAGATCCTTTTAAGATTCAATCTTTTTTTATTGAAACTGCAGATCCATTCTCTGGTTAGGCAACCACACACTCAACTGATTTCAGCCAACACTTTGCCAATAATAAACAAACAAATTCATCGACCTTAAATACAAATCAATTAGGTCGGTAACACAACAAAAACCTAATTCTCTCATAGAGATTACAAACAAATCGATTTAAGTGTGATTGTTGGATTTACATAGAAATCTATACACATTTTTCAAGAAAATTCCAATCGCTCTATGATCACCGCTTTATCGGACTTTGTAACTCATCACGTGCTATGTGTTAGATGCAATCTACTTTTCTCATTCCCTATACAATCAAACAAATGTGACCAAACAATCTAAACTTATCCTCATACAATGATCACACGTGTCACTATCATTACTGCTCATCATTAGATCTTAAACCAACAAACTTGATCGGTTAGGGTTTAACAAAAACAACTACTAGGGTTTACCAATTACATTGCTTAGAAAGGGTTTTAACCTTATACACTAGTTTATCGGTTCAACTCACAAACTTACATACCAGTTGACAACATCTTCCTCAAAGCTCTTCCTACCGGTTACAAGACAATATCAATAACAACAATAACATCAACCACATCATAAATACCATTACCTGTTCAATTGACATCAATGACAACATAGCATATCATTAATGCAATCTTTATGCAAATGCCAACACATAATTCATCCATCCATACATCTGAAATATGATATGCAACATTGAAATCCTAATTATATGACAAAAAATAGAATAAGTAATATTACACAAAAATAAGCTACCCGGACCTAAAGTACCCAAATTGGTCCACTCCAAGAGAAAGAGAGAACCATAACCTTTATCCAATGGTCTGCACATGTTAACACATACTCCATAGGCATTACCAAACATAACAACATGTAGACATGATCAATCAACATAATCAACCAGTCGGTCACATAACCTCTTTTGATGTAAAGTACTCCATGTAGATATCCACACACCAAGGTGAGACCCAAATTAACATCTCAACACATCTTCTAGCACATATCCTGATCAAAATAATATGATCCTGATGCAGGCTCCCATCGAAGTAGTTCAAACTAGTTGGAGCAGTTAACGATGGAATTGCTTGGAGATTATTGCATTTCTTCATGTTTGAGAATTTAGCGTTGTGGATTTGTATTTATCACCTTGAGCTCATTGTCTTTATCATATTCAAGATTCATGGCATTTGGATTTAATTTTGACAATATATCTATTCTGGTATTGGTCGGGTGTTGGTATGTTCTTACCAGTTGGTCTTGTAGTGCGTGGCGAAGGAGGATTCTGGGTTGTAGTTGATTTTCTTAGCTTGCACATAGTTGAGTGATGTTGTTTTAGGACTTAACCGATGTTTTTGGAGGACCGCTTGAAATTCTATGCATTTTGGGATGTTCTTGGTGATTTGGGCCGACATGTTATTGTTTACACATTTCATCATGAACCAGTTGGTCTTTGGTCGACTTGATCAAGTTGTTATTGCTTGCAATTGGTATAAATAGAAAGTTTTGAGAATCATTTTATGAGACATAGGTCAGAGGAAGAAGAAATCAAGTGAAGATGTACTTTTTGCAGAGATTCTAGTTTGGGGGGACTAAAGTCCAGAAGGATTGAGGTCTGGATCAGTGCAAAACAGTAGAAACTGTTACCAGAGGTCGAATTGGTGAGCAGAAGATCTGCGGATCTTAGATATTTGTTGTAAGGGTTGTTTTGTAATCCTGGGCTGCAGTCTAGCATGTGTAAATCCTGAGGGCATATTTAATTCATTAAATGGTTGTAATTATTGATTTATCTATTTACCGATTATATTATGTTTTACTTCTACTGGTTTAGATTTCTCTATATCTGTTTACCGGTTATCTCTTGTGTTGTATCTACTAGTTGTCGGTATCTTGCATGGTATTTTGTGTTATAGGCTGGAAGGTAGGGATGTTTTTCATTGGATCTCCCTACCTTGACTGCGTCAGATCCACTAAAACATAATACAATTAGCAACATATCCAGAGGATACCAAAAACATTTCGGACCACCTTGAATACAAGATGTTACAATGAACACCAAAAGCACTACCTATAACATAAAACATAAATTTGCAACAACCAAAATCATATTTGAAATAAAATCCATCCAAATAACTAGGTTTGACATCAATGACAACCATACAAGCTCCAGCTATAAACAAACTCTAACAATCTCCAATAGTCTCTCCCTTTGTCATTGATGGAAACACTAAGCAACATCAATAACAACATGCATGATCCCTCTACAACACTCTCCCCATAGTAACTAATCTCACAAAAAATATCTCTTCAATCTCACAACAATTGTCTCCCCCTTTGACAACAATTACAAAGGGCGTTGCAAACCATACTATCCAACTCACACCACTGGTCTGCCTAAGAGAAACAACAATATCAATTTAGGAGACAATGATAAACTGTGCTAAGTCATCCCCTAGAAAACTACACCTTTGAAAATACATCTAGTTAGAAAAGGGAGGGGCAATAACCCCTAACTTTTGCCTAAGATGTACTCAAAAGCATCCTTCATCAAAGCCTTAGTAAAAATGTTTGCAACCTACTCTGTTGTAGGAATGTATTCCAATTTGACTTCTTTCTCTATAATCTTCTCTGTCATGAAATGATTACTGATTGAAATATGTTTAGTTCTTGAATGCATTACTGGATTTTTTGAAATTTTTATAGCACTGGTATTATCACACATAATAGGAATAGATTCATCATATACTAATCTTATATCCTTCATAGTCTTCTTCATTCACAAAACTTGAGTACAACAAGATATTTAGCTTTTGTGGTGGATAATGATACTTATTCTTGTTTCTTACTCATCCATGCAACTAATCTCTCTGCCAAAAAGAATGTACCACCACTGGTACTTTTCCTATCATTAATACTTCTGGCCTAATTAGTATCTATATATACTTTCATCATGAAATCTCCATCCTTTTTGTACCATAGGCTAAAACCCTGAGTTCTTTTTCAGATATCTAAAAATTCTCTTCATTGCTTGATCATGAGTTTTCTTTAGACTATCTTGAAATATTGTAACAAACACACAACCTACACAATATTAGGTCTATAAGCGGTAATATATAACATTCCTCCAATCATAGATTTTTACTTCTTCTAATAAACATTCAAATATGTATTATCTTTGCTCGATTTGCATCCAATAGCTAAAGGGGTAGTAATAGGTTTACAATTATCCATATCAAACTTATTTAACATCTCTTTGACATACTTATCTTGAGAAATAAAGATTCCATCATTCAATTGAGTAACTTGAAGACCAAGAAAGAGTGACATCTCTCCAAACCTAGACATCTCAAATTCTTTCTACATATTTTTTGCAAATTATGTATACAATCCATCACTTCCTCCAAAGATAATATCATCAACATAAACAACAACAATCAACAAATTAATACCTTCAACCTTGAAATAGAGATTTTTGTCTCCAATTCCTTTCCTGAAATTCTACTGTAACAAGTATTTGTTCAGTCTTCCATACCACACTCTAGGTGCTTTTTTAAGTCCATACAATGCCTTCTTTAATCTGTAAAACATATCTACATTATCTGACAGTCTGAATCCATTTAGTTATTCAATGTACACTTCTCCTTCTATTTCTCCATTTAGAAATGATGACAACATCCATTTGATATACTTTAAAGTTTGTCAGCAAGAAAAGAAAGAAACATTCTATTCTCTTCCATCTTAGCAACTAGGGAAAAGGTTTCTTCAAAATAAATACCTTCTACTTGAGAATAACCTTTACATACCAATCTTGTCTTGTTTCTTGTGACTTGTCCTTGTTCATTAAGTTTGTTCTGGAACACTCACTTAGTTCCTATCATATTCTTATCCATCGGTCTAGGCACTAGCTCCCAATTTTGATTCTTCTGTATCTAATTCAATTCCTCTTCCATTGCCTTAATTCAAATTTCTTCCTTTCTCGCTTATTCATATGATTTAGGTTCAATAAGTGAAAGAAAAAAATAATTATTTTCCTAATTTACGTCTATAACACGTCTTCTTATCTGGACTTGTTTGTTTGTATCTTCGATTATCTGATCTTCTAAATGATTCCTTTGCACATATTTTAGGGTCTTTATTGCTTGGTCTAGTTCTTCTTTGTATTCTTCTTCTATTTCATCTATTTTTTCTTCATTGTTTCCTTTTGGATCTATCTTTTCTTCTACAAAAACAAAAATAATCTCAAATTTAGTCTCTTGAATAGGTTCGGTGACTATTGGAAGTTCACCTAATCTATAAACTACCTTGGGAACCCTATATAAGAGAATTCTTCCTATTCATTTTTGACATCCATTCATATTGTAAGCATTCATTATATTTTGACATCAAGCATCAAGTATTAACGAAAGCATTTCATTCCAACATATGTTTCAAGAATTTCAACATCATGGAGTAGCAAGTTTGCATCAATCCTCATGCAAGGATATGTGTTTGATTAGGTCATTCATGTTCATGCTATGTCAAGTAATATTATTGAATCAACACTTGTAATCACATCTAAAGAGCATTGCATCATCATTCGTCATCCATCATCAATTGCAATAGATCTGAGGTATACCATTCAACATTGACTTCAATTTTCAATTACAATTTCAATTCAATTAGGATTAATTCCAAACCTAGGGTTGACCTAGGAAAACCCTATCAACAACACTATTTTTATTCTTTCTATGTACAGACAATAGATCTAAGAGCTACTAATGGATATTCTAGTAGAGTAGACGATGGCAATCAATTATGACTTTTTTAGAGGCAAAATCAGAGGACCAAGTCACCTAGTGCCACATAGTCCCGAGAATTTTTAATGAACTTTTGGGAACAAATTTTGAGTGACATATTGATTCTAAAATATTCTTGTCTATCTGTATTTGACATCAAGGACCAAGACACCCAATGCCACAAGGTCCTATACTTTCAAGCCAAATTTATTATCATAGGTGCTTCTTTGTTTCTTCTTCTCAGACTTAGCTCTATGTTTGTAACTTGTTGTTCCTACTATTTTATGTCAACTCTTTGTCATTCACGTTAGATCTAACATTAAAATACATTCAAATCAATTTCAAATTAACAAAAGAAAAATAGCTTGATCTAAATTCAATCCTTTTGTATTTGATCAATTGAGTTCTTCCATCCTTTAATGTTTTGTTTGAAAAGTTACGCCATTTCCTAGTTTACAAGGCTTAACTTGTGAAACCCTAATTTTTTATCCCATACATAATATTATCATGGAACAACTTATTTTGACACAACAATAATACCACAACACGTATTATAAAAAGTTATTTTATGATTAAGGGGCATGAAGGTTTTACTTGTTCGACTATAGGTTCCATTACCCTTTCCATAGAGGTTCACATAATATTCTTAAATGTTACATTTTCTATATTCCCTACCTCAGACCAATTTCATGTGAAATTGTAACACTCTTGGCTTGATTCCATGAAAGGTATAACTTCTACCATCCATAAGTATTTGAATTTTTTTTCTCAATGGGCATGTTATAATGATGAATAATAACCTTTACCAACCCTTAACAAGATATCAAAACTTTACCCTTGATTTCTTTTGGCCTAAAAATCCTAGGAACCTTCACAACCTCTTCAAGATATCATTATCTTATTTAATCAAAAATTTAAAACTGAAAGGATATGGACCTTTAGTAAGCCTAATGATTTTTCTCCTATGGACCTATATATTCCACCTCCACATCATAAACATGGACTTCTTCGTACCCCTCCTATACCTCCTATATATGTTGCAATTTTACTTCCTAAATTTTATAAATGTCAAAGATAAAAGTAACCAATATCTTGTGTCTCTCAATCTAGTAAAGTTTCTTTAGTTCCTCCTTCTAGAAAGGAAGAAAACAAGCCTATGTTGATTGATCCCCAACTTTCCCACCATTGAGTCATAACAAAAGAAGTCAATGTGTAAGAACATTGGCAAAGACATCGTGCCAAGGTTCATGATCTTAGTTCCAAAAGTGTTTCCTTTCCTAAACCATTGAATATTTGTCTTGGTCACTTGTTTAATGGATTCTTTTGTGTGTTTGCTTCCATATTATGTGTTTCCCATGATGTGATGCTTCATCGATCTTTTCTCCATTGGCACAAGGCATTGAATAGACTGAAACTATTGTGAAATTCCTCTATTTGTGTCTCTCTTCTTCTATATTTCATATATATGTTATGTCATAAATGTGCTATTTTTTTAAACATTCTTTTTTGTTGTTTTCTTAGGGATGATGCAAAGCATTGTGATCAAGCTATTTTGGGTCTTTCCCATGTTGACCCAAAAATACTTGTGTTGTTTATCTTATGTTCTCTTCTTTTATTTTGTTCATAGTTCCACTTGGGGGATGAGGTCAATTCATCAAAATCATACTTGATATACATGATTTATTTGATGTGCATAGTGACCCAAGATAGTGAATCCCTTATGTGCTCTCTTTTGTGTTTTGTGAACCATCAGCTTTGATTTACCTATGCAAGTGGGGAGATGCCATTTTTGTGACGTTCTTGTCTTTGGGTGTATATATGCTACCTGTTGATTCCCAAAACCATAGACTGGAAAACCAAAAGACTTGCCAAATCCTCAAGTAGTCCAATCAGCCTTGGCCAATGAACAGGGATGTTCAAATACCAAACCCCCCTGCACTTAAGGCTCCACTGAACCTAGGTGGGTATGCCTCTTCCTCTCAAGCACAAAAGAGGTTATTTATAGTGTATTTAAACCTTTTAGCAAGTTTACACAATTGGAAAATTATTGTTTTGCAACTATGCTTTATTATGTGCTTTAACTGAATGCTTTAAAAATAAATGATTGTGAATGCATATTGAAAATGAGATTGCTTTCAGGGCTTAAATGAAATCTGCATAGATCAATTCATATAGGATTTGGGAAGAACATTTCTCTATCAAGAACCTTGAATGCGTACAGATCAAAACCTTAAAAGATCAATAACAGACCAGTGCCTCTATCGAGAGATATATATGACACTTTGTGGACAAAATATCTTATCAACTCAAGAGACAATTTCTCATCAACTATGAAGGTTCAGTATGCGTTACACAAACAATAAGAAATCAATCTTTCACTTAATGCAACGACATGTGATTCACATCATAGCGAATCTATAAACAAATTTATCAAGAGGACAAAATAAATCATCAACACAAAAGTGTACACAATATTTGGAAAAAGAAACAACGAACCTTGTATATTAATCTTAATGAAATAATTGCATACATAAGCAGCACTTGCAAATACTCCATTACAGATTGCTTGCACAAAATGACACTTCTTCTTCCTATAGACTTCCCTAATATAAAATGACATTTAGTCCTTACAGCAGTATGTTGTTCTCCTGATTCCTCTCCCCTTTACATATAAGAATGACTCCCTATAAGTACATAAATCAAAAGGCATATATTGAAGGACACACCCTTTCATACATAGAAGGGAGTTACAAACAATTGCATTCCAAAGGACACACCCTTTGGTTTAACAAATAATTTACAAATTAAAACCCCACAAGTAGTAAATGATGCTTCAATAATGTGTGCTTTATTCTCCACCTTAATAAAATTCCTCAGCAAGTATTCATTATCTTCTCATTACTTTCTGCACACAAGATAAGCCAGTCAAATTCCTTGATTTGAAAATTAAACATATTCCACCTTAGCTTTTAGTTTGGAAGTCAATAATCTTTATATAAATACTTTTTAAAAACAATTCATTTAAATCAAAGAATTTCCATCTTTAAGAAAATAAGTTT
Organism: Cryptomeria japonica; assembly: GCF_030272615.1. NCBI lineage: Eukaryota > Viridiplantae > Streptophyta > Pinopsida > Cupressales > Cupressaceae > Cryptomeria > Cryptomeria japonica. The sequence continues at coordinate 533,404,075 of NC_081415.1, forward strand.
AGAAACATAACATCCATTTATATAAAATACTGCTTTATCCTAAAACATATATTCAAAGCACTTATTTAGGATGGATATACATATATTTAATCTTTAATGCACATTCAAATAATACATAAGGCAGTGTGATATGATAAGAAATACTTTCTTTTTATTATTCTTTCGGCCAAACTTCCTCCCTCAGCATGTTGTTCTCATGTCCTATCAATTCTGTAGTTTCATCGATACCTTTTTTTTTTCGATGGGACCACTTCTGATTTCTTTGATGAGCTTCATGTTGATGAAACTTCTGCTTTCAGTGAGTCCTTTTAGAGATCCATCACCGCCTAGGTTTGTTCGATAAGTCATTTTTTGATGACATGCCACTTCAGCTGCTAACTCATCTTGACCGGACCCACCATTTCATTTTGGTTCCTCTTTGTCGTTGATTCACGATACATATTGATCATGCAACTTTCCATAGTGGAATAGCGACAACCATTGGATCTCTTTCAACTTGCATGGTTGTTATCACACCTGGACCGCCCACCTCATCTGCCGGGCCCAGCACGTGTCACCTCTAGATTGGCTCCAGGGTCTCTGTCCTACCACCTTAGCACGACCTCACTAACCACCGGAATGAAGCTCTCCCTTGTCGCTTAGCCGCGATGGATATTCATCATGCATCTCTGCATAGCGGATTAACAACAACCGTTAGATCTTTTCCAACCTACCCTCACGTTATCTTTTCTGAACTGTTTCCTTAGCGGGCCCCACCACTCGATCGCCATGTCACAGTGAATAAACATCGCACATCTTCCGATTGCGCTATAGTGACCACCGTTGAATCGAATCGACCGATCGTTCGATCTTCCTTATCTACTCAACTTTTAACCTTCCTTAAGCAAAACTCTCTTCTCTTTGTCCATCTGTGCCACATGTCACCCTTTAGTTCGCCCACAGATCCACCTACCCACCACTTGGACTTGCTACGTGACCGCCACTTGGGTGCCACTTTGACTGCCACTAGATGCCATCAGCCTTGCCACTTCGTCCACCACTGGACCTGGGTTCTTCTTTTGTGCTCCGCCACGTGGCACATCTTGATTCTCTTGCAGATCCATCAGGACGACACCTCATCTGCCACCTTGGAAATCACTATGTCATGAGGGATATAGGTCATGCAACTTCCTATCGCTGTATAGAGATTGCCGTTGGATCAATCTCAAGCTTGCATGCTCGTTAACCTCCCCTTTTCCGCACGTGCTTTGTCGCCAAGTCATGGGGATAAACCAGTGTGTATCTCTATCTTGCGATATAGCAACGATCGTCAGATCTTCTGCAATCACCATTCAATCTGCCCAAATTGCTCAATCTTTAATTTGTCCTTCTTCTGTAAAATTTGGGCGCTTTGAGATGTGTGCGCATAGGGGGGGGCACCAGCGTTGAGATAGCACTTGCCAAAAGCCTTTTTTCTTTCAACAGTTATCATACAAGCCGCTTTGGATTTAAACGTTAAAAGAGCCTATCCCACAAACAATGTGGGATAAAGGCTTTCACTCTTCTGACGCAGCTCCATGTTCTTCAGTTATGCTTCTACAAAACAATTTACTAATATTCGACTGAAAAGCTCTGAATTTAGATTTGCCTTTAGAAAACATATCAAATAATCTCATATGAATCTGAAATGTGAAACGTAGGTCTTGAGATATACATGAAATACAAAGGAATAGTTAATTTGACCTGAAGTGTCGAGATGAAAAAAAAATTATGGTTCGAAAAGGTATACCTGGCTTGATTTTGGAATTTGTGAAACATATACATACCTCGAGCTGACCTCTTGATGGATGCATCAGACCTGGTCTCTGCAAGTTAGAATTGAACGAACTTACTTGATTATTGATGTTACACATGTTTGAGCTTAGACATCTGCTTTTTGGCATAAATTTGGAACTCTAAAATTTGAAAATTTTAGGGTTCCAACACTACCTTAAATAAATTTCTCTTAGTAAGGCATACACAATCACTTTAATCAGGGGACATACACTTTGTTCTTTGTTACTATAGTGTCCTATAATTGCGACACTTGCAATTTCAACTGCATTTGGGTCTTCACGATGGCGATGCAACACGGAACCTGAATGGAGACCCCGAAACTTGTTCATGACATCAAAAAACTACATTTTTCTGCACCCTGGCCTGATCCTCCTTTGCACCCTGCTGTCCCGGGAGGTGGGACCATGGCGCCCAACGCCCTGGTCCCCCAGGACCATGGTGCCCAGCGCCCTGGTCCCTGGCCCTATTTTGGGCCCGGTCTCTTATGGGGCTTCGGGTCTTTAAGTTTGCAAATTGGAAAATAATATTTCCTGGTCGGCCTAAGGTCGGGAAAATCAGTCTATTAGCCCTAATTGACAAGTATATAAACTACATTTCCTCTCCCATTTGAGGAGGTGAAAAAAAGGAAATAAGCAAGAGCAAGACGCGGAAGCGATATTCAAACATTCAAACATTCAAGCATTCAAGCATTCCTTCAAGCAATTGAGCATTCTAAGTCTCCATTCAAGGCTAAGTGTTGCATTCAAGACAAGGATTCAACCATTGAAGAGGAGACCACATACAACATACAACATACTACATACATTACACCTTCGCATGTAAGAATACAAACATTCTTACAACAAGGTATCAGTACTTGTTTACATTACAAACATTTACATTTACAGCATTCTCATTTCTTGGTTAATTCCAAAACTGGGGTTTGACCTAAAGGCAAACCCCTCATCCCTAACCCCCCAATCGTCCTCTCTTTTCTGTGTGTAGGTTGCAGGTACGCGGCTGTAATTGAAGATCTGGAATCCTTGTTCAGAGACGAACAGATCCCCCTTCGTTTCGCAGATTTTTCGGAGGACCGTGTACACGCCGGGCGCCATCGTCCCGTCAACTTTAGCTCAAATTTGCAGAACAACACCGTCTCAACATTTTACTACTAATTCCAGGTCCGCAGCTTCATCCCATATCCCTATCTCTGTTTATAAGCGAATCTTTCCTACTTTACATGCATTCCTAGTTCAATCATTCTATCTGTATTCTTTACAAAAGAGGGTATCCTTGATGTCTTAACCCTTGAAACTCATATAGAATCCAATCTTGCATTGTGTGGGATTGGATCTTGTGGGTTTCAACCCCTCTTTTGAATGTAAAGTCTCTCCTAAGTGAAAACCATCAACCCTAGTGACTCTCCCTTCTCTCTCCTTGGAGTTGGGGAGGGGAGAACAACTAGGGTTCGATTTTTCCGCTTTACATTTTGGTGAACCCAACGTGAACATCCTCATTCTGATTATTCATGGTTAGATCTGAAAAATTTGTTTCCCTAATTACATTTCCATGTTTGATCTTTTGCAAATTTTAGAGGTTGATTGCATAAAAAACCCTAAAATTTTCTTTTTAAGTAATTAAACTTGTGAAACGTTTAATGGTTAATGCTTGTTTCAGATCTACCCTTCTATTGCAAATTGCCAATTCATATTTGTGCTTTAATTCTGAAAATTAAGTGGTTAAATGTCAAAGCCCTAATTTTTAAGACCTTCTTGATTCAACCTTTGACTGATAATTTCATTAATCAAAACACCTCCAAATCGGCTGTAACTTTGGATTCCGCAATAAAATCACAATATCTTTCATCCCTGAAAATTTGGAAAAAAGTTGCGAGGACCGTGTGCACCCCGAGCGCCATCGTCCCCGACATTTTTTTTGAAATTTCGGGAGCTAGATCTTACTGTATTTTTCTGCTAAAATCCAGAATTTTGGCTGATCTTATCAATTCTAACACTTTCAAAATTAAAGTCAAAGTTGGTCTAGCGATTGCTTGGATTGAGGCTTCTAATCATTCAAAAAATGTTGAAATTGAAATTTGTATCAAAATTGTGTTTCTTACAGTCCTAAATCTGAAAAGTGTGTTAGCATTCATTCAAAATTTCAGTGTTTTATTCAAATTTTTGCAGTTTGTGACTTTTGAAATTAAGTGTTTAATTGCAACAACCTTGATTTCCACTTTCAAATTCGAATTTTGCATGAAATCGAGTCAACTTTTAAATTTCGAAACCTGCATTGCTTTCAGTATTCCTTATAAAATCATAAAATTCAAAATTTCAGTTTCCCCCTCTTTTTCAAAATTCAAAATTTACATTTTTCAACAATCTTGGTAGGGTTCAATTTTGAGATTGCAACTTTAATTTGGCCTATCTACAGATCGTAAAATCACTCAATTTTTTCAGATTAGCTTTAAAATCATCATAACTTTCATCCCTGAAAATTTCGAAAAAAGTTGCGAGGACCGTGTGCACTCCGTTCGCCACGGTCCTGGACATTTTTTTCGAAATTTCGGGAGATTGTCCTGATTGCATTTAACAGCTTAAATCTAGGAGATTGGCTGGTTTTATTGAAATTTGCTGCCTCTAAAATTCAAAATCTTCTCTCTCTCTTTAGTGCATGAGTTTTACAACAATAAGCCCTACTTACACTATTCTCGTTAGACGAAGCCTTAGAATTAAGTCCTTCCAAGGTTTAATTACTGAGGAGATGGAACCTAATTTGAATGGCCTTTTTAACGAGGACATGGGTAATTCCTCTAATCCTCTTAATGATGAAGAAGCTCTCCATGAGGTTTCTGTAGAACAACTTTCAAAATTGGATAACCAATTTGATGATTTTCAACAATGGATGTCTCAAGAATACCCTGATAGTCAAGCTCTTCCTTTAATTGAGGGTCTAAAACGTATGGTTCAAAGTGATAAGAATGGAATTGATATTTTGCGTGGTATTGCACACATTGTGGATTCGAATGTGATGCCTATGAAGAGTTGTGCCGAAACCTTAGGTTATACACAACCTCCTACTCAAGTCAATCATTCTATTCCTTTGACAACTCCTATTGCTAGTATACCTACTTTTACATCAAACATAATGACTACTTCAATACAAGACATTCCACCTAAGATCACTAGTCATGGGGGCAATCCTTCTTCTTCAATCAACCCTCTTCCTTCATTCAATCCAACTTCTTCATTTATTCCTTCAATGAGTGTTCCTATTATATCACCACAAATGAACATGACGCAAGGGGGCAATTCATTTAACCATTCCATTCCTCCTTGTAGTGTTCCTCCTTTCCAATCATCTCCTATGACTAACTATCATAGTGTCCCACCATCTTACTCTCAATCAATACCTTCTTTCAATAACATAATACCTCCATCACAATCTAACACGTCTAATATGAACTCTTCGACTGAAGCGACCATTAACAATCTTGCACAAACTGTCTCTTCTTTACAGCAACAAATTGCCTCTATGAATCAATCTAAGTTTAGTGTGCCCACATTTGATGTCGCGAGCCCACTTTCTCTTGACATTGTTCGAGCTATTCCCCCTAAACATGTTGAAATTCCGCATTTGGAGCTTTATAATGGTAAGGGTGACCCTCTAACACATGTTAAGACCTTTCAAACCATATGTACTGATTTTGCTTATGACCAAAGGTTGCTTGCAAAACTGTTTACTAGAACATTAAGAGATAAAGCCCTACAATGGTATTGCTCGTTGCCTTCTTATTCTATTACTTCTTTCGAACAACTTGCAAATGCTTTTATTCAACAATTTCAAAACAATATAAGTCCTAAAGTTACTTTGATTGATTTAATGCATTGTAAACAAGGTGTTAAAGAAAAAGTGACCGATTTCATTGGTAGATATAAGCATTTGTATGCTCAAATTTCTTTTCCAGTACCTGACAATGACATTCAAAGAATCTTTATTTCTAATTTACAAAAAGATATTAGAGAAAAACTCATGTTTTCTGAGTTTACTTCTTTCCAACAGTTGTGCGCAACTCTTCACAATTATCAACTGACTGTGAGTCAAATGGAACAAGCAAATCCTATGGCTCCGAGTGATAAGGGTGATAGTAGTCAACAACCATTTGGGAAGTTTAAACCGAACAGAGAGTCCATTAAATTCAATGAAAACATCATCAACAACAATGTGAATGCGGCATCAGGTGTGCCTCCTATTTCTAAGTTTTTCAAGAAAGAAAGAAAGTTTACTCCTTTGAATGAATCATTGCATAGTATTATGAATAAGTTATTGGAACAAAATGTGCTTACTCTTCCTCCTATAAGGCAAATAGATCCTGCAAAGATTAATTCACCCTATTTTGATAACAAATCTTTTTGTCAATTTCATCGTCAACCTGGGCATGATACTAAAAAATGTTTTGCTTTAAAGGGTAAAATTCAAGATCTGATTGATAATAATACTATTTTTGTTTCTGGAGTGAATGATAAAGGCAATACATCTGTAGCTCCTCCTAACCAAAATCTTCAGATTTTTACTGATCCATTGCCTTCTCATACCTCTAATGCGATTGATACTAATGATTCCTCTGTCTCACCTGATGATCTTGTGTCTATGACTCCGAATGTGATTAACTTTGTAGAGCAGCAGAAAATCCCTAAAGAACCTTCCATCACCTTTGATTCCAGTAAAACTATCAGGGCACCTGATGGTCCTTTATATATAGTTGCAAAAGTCAAGAATACACCTTGCCATGGAGTGCTTATTGATTCTTCTTGTATGGTTAATATCATTACTGAAGAATTTCTTTTTACTTTGCAATTGAATCAAGTGATCTATGATGAAACAAATGCGGTTGTGAAACTATTTGATGCATTTTCTTCTCCTGCAATTGGTTCTATTACATTACCTATTGAGGTCCATGACAAATCCCTTGATGTGGACTTTGCTATTATTCCATCGTCCGAACAATTTCGTGTAAAGCTAGGCTATCCTTGGCTATCTTCCATGAAAGCTATTGCTTCTCCTATTCACAAGTGTTTGAAATTTCCCCATAATGGTGAAGTTGTTTCTATCAATCATAGTCTCTTTAAACCAGCTGAAAGAACTTCTAGCGTTCCTATTGATTACTTTTGGCCTAAACAATTTCAATCTCTTCCTCCGCGAAGTGATCATCTTTTCAAATCCTATCAAAAGTGGAAAAAAGACATGATCCTATCTCTAAGTGAACCTAGAACACCCAAACTTGACATTCCTATCGTTCTTGAGAAGGAAGTTCTTCCTTTGAAAGATAAAACTAATGTCTTTCCTCAAGAAGATTCCCAACCTATCCCTATGGATGGGACTATGCCTATGACTAATAAACTTCCTAAAAGTAGACCTATACCTCCTCGTCATGATGGACTTGGTCTCCTTCCTAAACCAAGTATTCCTCCCTTATATGGAGCAGTTCCTCCTCCTTCCTTTTATGGAGAGAAGAGACCTTCCTCTTCTCCTATTGTTCAACCTAAGAGACCACAACCTAAACACCCAAGTGATAAGGATGAGAACATTCCTCCTCCTCAATCTTCTCAACTTCCTACTAAGACTAGACGGAATCGTTCTGCACGTGAACGCCGACGAAAGCGTCATCTTAGAGCTCAGGCAGCTGCTTCTCAAACTTTGCAATCCCCAAAAACACCTTCAGCCAATATTATTCCATTTTCTCCTCAGCTGATGATTGAGCCGAAATCTCCTAAACATAAGATGCATGATGGTCTTGATCCTGTGCGAGTTAAAGATCCTATTTTTATAAATCTTGATGATGATATAGATGAAAATGTTATTCATGATGAAAATGTTACTCCTCTTCATTCTGATAGTGAATATGAATATGTTGATGTTGATAACCATTTATCTAATGAATTTTCTAAAGCACTTATCCTAGCTCCTAGACAAGAACACCGTGGCTTGGGATATGAACATAGCCCTTGTTTAGATCTTGTGATAGCTCCATCTGCTATGTTGGATGTTCCTCCTCTAGCGTGTTTCCTACCTTCTCGAAATATTGATAAGCAAGATCGGGGGGTAGATGACGTGCTAGACTAGTTCATTAGCATAGCAGACTCTCTCCTCCTCTCTTGATCTCTTTTGTTACTTCTTCTATGTGTTATTCCCATTCTTCTATTCGTTGTCCTTAGTGTTGTCTACTTGAGGACAATGCAAAGCATTGAGATCTCTTTTGGTCTCTCTCATGTTGACTCAAAAGACACATGTGTTCCCTTCTTCTAGGTGACCTTCCTTGATTGGGGAATGAAGAACAATTATGCATACATACATATGATATACATGAATTATCATACAGCATACTGACCCCGAGGAAAGCGAAGTCACCTTGTGCTTTGTGTTTTGTGTCTATTATCCTTGGGATTATCTCACACTTGGGGGCTAAATCCTTGTGATAACGTGCTCCTTTCTCATTTCTTATATGTATCACTACCTTAAAGCAATCACCCCCGGTGAGGCGTGTGCGATCGCTTTAACGTAGGGGGGCATACATCCCGTTCATATCTTTTCAAGATACTTGAAAATTTCTTGACAAATTTAGCTTTGCCTTGAAAATTTTTGATATCTTTCTTGCATGACTCATAGTGAGGGAACCTTACTACTGACAGTCATGGTTCTCCCTCGTGATCTTCCCTTTTACTTTGTCAATCGAAGTCATAAGATCCTTAGTCCACTGGGGGCTTGGTGTATCTTGCCTCCTTGACGTGGTGAAAGTTTTTCAATGTTGTTTCCTTGTACTTTACCGGAAGTATGAGCGTACGCTTATACTCCCGCTAAAGTGGGGGCTAAATGTAGCGTCCTAAAATTGCGACACTTGCAATTTCGACTGCATTTGGGTCTTCACGATGGTGATGCAACACGGAACCTGAATGGAGACCCCGAAACTTGTTCATGACATCAAAAACCTGCATTTTTCTGCACCCTGGCCTGATCCTCCTTGCACCCTGCTGTCCCGGGAGGTGGGACCATGGCGCCCAACGCCCTGGTCCTTCAGGACTAGGGTGCCCAACGCCCTGGTCCCCCAGGACCATGGCACCCAACGCCCTGGTCCCTGGCCCTATTTTGGGCCCGGTCTCTTATGGGGCTTCGAGTCTTTAAGTTTGCAAATTGGAAAATAATATTTCCTGGTCGGCCTAAGGTCAGGAAAATCAGTCTATTAGCCCTAATTGACAAGTATATAAACTACATTTCCTCTCCCATTTGAGGAGGTGAAAAAAAGGAAATAAGCAAGAGCAAGACGCGGAAGCGATATTCAAACATTCAAACATTCAAGCATTCAAGCATTCCTTCAAGCAATTGAGCATTCTAAGTCTCCATTCAAGGCTAAGTGTTGCATTCAAGACAAGGATTCAACCATTGAAGAGGAGATCACATACAACATACAACATACTACATACATTACACCTTCGCATGTAAGAATACAAACATTCTTACAACAAGGTATCAGTACTTGTTTACATTACAAACATTTACATTTACAGCATTCTCATTTCTTGGTTAATTCCAAAACCGAGGTTTGACCTAAAGGTAAACCCCTCATCCCTAACCCCCCAATCGTCCTCTCTTTTCTGTGTGTAGGTTGCAGGTACGCGGCTGTAATTGAAGATCTGGAATTCTTGTGCAGAGACGAACAAATCCCCCTTCATTTCGTAGATTTTTCGGAGGACCGTGTGCACGCCGGGCGCCATCGTCCCGTCAACTTTCACTCAAATTTGCAGAACAACACCGTCTCGACATTTTACTACTAATTTCAGGTCTGCAGCTTCATCCCATATCCCTATCTCTGTTTATAAGCGAATCTTTCCTACTTTACATGCATTCCTAGTTCAATCATTCTATCTGTATTCTTTACAAAAGAGGGTATCCTTGATGTCTTAACCCTTGAAACTCATATAGAATCCAATCTTGCATTGTGTGGGATTGGATCTTGTGGGTTTCAACCCCTCTTTTGAATGTAAAGTCTCTCCTAAGTGAAAACCATCAACCCTAGTGACTCTCCCTTCTCTCTCCTTGGAGTTGGGGAGGGGAGAACAACTAGGGTTCGATTTTTCCGCTTTACAATTACACTTTGTGCACACACCATTGATGTTTGGTTTGTACACTTTGATCACACTCCATGATATGTTTAGATTACATTTCAAGATTGGGATTTATTTTATAATATATGTGCTTGGTGCATAGTGCAATGCCCATTTTGCAGGCAAATGTTTCACATTACTAAGCAAATCAAGTCTTTGCTTTGTTATCTTTATTGGTCCAAACATGACTCATAGTAAGCATATCCTTACCAGAGCAAGAAGTCTTGTGTTTTCTCTCTTTCTTATCCTCTTTCTCTTCATGTGTTGCTCCTTTTATCTTGATATTAGACTCATGAGATCTTAAGTCCTTAGGGTCTTGGTGTTTCTTATCTCTTTGATGCCTTGATGAAAGTCTTTCAATATTATTTTATAGTGTATCGAGAGTATAAGAATAAGTTAACACTCCCACTAATGTGGGTGATTAATTTAGTTTCATAAATTGATCCTCATATAATTTCATAATCACTTGGGCCTCAATTTAGTGTTTCTACTTTCTATTCCCTTATTATCTTGATTATGCTCAAACTAGTGCCAAATTTGTTATCTCTTCTCTCTACTTTAACTTTTGGACCTTTGTCTCAACCTTGATGAACTAGATTAGGGTTCCTAACACCCTTTTTCTCTTGGACTAGGGAACCTAGCACCCTTGTCCTCCAAGACTAGGGCACTAGCGCCCTTGTCCTCCTGGTCTAGGACACCTAGTACACTTTTCCAAATGGACTCTAGGCCAAAACAACCTATTTTGAACCCTCTAAGAGTCAAAAAATGTTGAGCAAGAAATTATTTTTGATGTTGGCCTTCTTCAAAATTTTCAAGATTTTTGATGAGGTTGTATATAAAAGAAAGTATTATCCCCTCATTTGAACCATCTCTTAATTAAAATTATTCAAGATAAATTTAAATTAAAGTGAGAAAGAAAGAAAACATCATTAGAGTAGTGAAGGAGATGTCACTTATTCAAATTTCCAAGCATTTAAGATGGTATCCATGATCAATTTCATTTGAAGACATTCATGAGTTATACATGACAATATCAACCTTTTTATGTAGACTTCAAGGAAAAAGAGATTCAGAAACGAAGGTATAACATTCCAATTTAGCATTTATTTCCAAATATAGCCTTTAACCAGCAAGGGGAAACTTTCTTTTCTATTTCATTTATCATAGGGTAAATTACAATCTAAGGGGTTGACCTAGGAAAACCCCTATCAATCCAACAACTTTTTTCCTCTTTTGTGTGTTCAAATTATAGTTTTAGAAGAGAAGGAATATAAATCTAGAAATTATAGACAAAGACAAAGAGAACCAAATTTTGAAAAAGAAGATAACCCTAGAAAATGGGGCTTAGACCCATAGTCCAACACTTTTTTCATGAAAATTCTAGATCCAGAATGTACAGATTGAGACACAGAGAACCAAATTTGAAAGAAGTAGAAAACCCTGGATGTTGGAGCTTAGCCCTTTTAGCCTTGATTGGAAAGACAAGGATGCCATGGTTCCCTTGTCCTTGGAAAAGGATTTCATAGGCACCCTTGTCCTCCCAAAAGGGGCCCAAATTTGGACTCCTCAATGGTCATATCTGTGTCATCCTAATTCAAAATTTCAAACACATTTGGTGTCATTTGATATAAAATCAAGCCTTACCCCATCATTTTAAGGATCTCCCAAGTTGGAATTAAATCACCATCAAGAAAATTCAAGTGCGAAAGAAATCAAGCATATACAAGGTAGTGAAGGAGAGATCAAGTTCAAATTTCAAGCATTCATGATGGCATCCATGATGAATATATTATGAAGACATTCCACATGATAATATTCATCAACCTTGGCATGAAGAATTGAAAGAAAGATTCATCAAGGTATCAAGTTCCAAATCAAGAATTTCAATTTTGATCTAGCCTTTCCCTCAAAAGACAAACTTTCCATTCCAATTCAATTCAATTTCAAGTATAATTTCAATTTTAATTGAAGGGTTAATTTCAAAGTTAAGTTTTGACCTAAGAAAACCACTATCAACAACACCTTTTCTCTCTTTCTTTGTGTAGGCGGTAGTTCTAGAATCTACAAACAAAGATTGGATTATAAAGGAGATGATGGTGATCAGGATTGAATTTTATAGGAGTGTGAAGTGGAGGATAGGGTCACCCAACACCACCTTGTCCAAGATTTTCAAGAGAATATTCTAAGTGACATTTTGATTCTAAAAGTTTCTCATTTGCTGCATCTAATAGCGACAAGATAGGTTCACCCCAAGCCACCTTGTCCTATACTTTTAGGCCATATTTTCAGACATAGATTCATGTATATTCCTTTACTTCAGATGTATCTCCATGTCTACACATTGCATATGAAACTTACTATTCATTTTATTTTATGCTAATTTTGCATCTTTAACCCTAGATCTAAGATTCAATTTCAATCCCCTTAATACACATTCATGTTTCCACAAGGAAAGTGAATTTGATCTGCATTCAATCCATTTCACACTCAAAGAGCTATTGGGCTAATTAAGTTCACTCTCTCTTCAATGTAATGGTTTAAAAGTAGGTTTAATTCCTTCTTTGCATGCATGAACTTGTAAATACTATTTTCCACATGTGTTGATTGATCCTCAACCTTCACAAGTTTTAAGTCAAACTACTTGAGAAATAGTAACTTGCGAGAGAACACCAAAGAAGACATCATGTTAAGGATTGTGAACTTTCTTCCCAAAGGGTGAACTCACAATAATGGTTCCCACTTTTTTGCCACTTTTGACACTGAGATGTACATTTTTAAAATAATCTTCAACTTCCAAGAACTATAACTTTTAAACTATTAAAAATTTGAAGATGATGTAAATTAGTGATTTCTAGAATTTTGTTTGTAGATTCTATATACATTTTTTTCAAATTTTTTTGATGGATTTTTTTAAAAATTTTCCATCTCGCTCGAAAAGTAGTTTTTTACAACAAACTACATTTTTTAAGAGTGAGGTGCCTCCTTAAACGTGTAAATTTTTTTCTATAAATGATAAAAACTCAATTCTTTCGAATTTTGGTTTGTAACATCAATATCCAAGGCTTGCATTTAGTTTTATATTGATATGTTCAATATTTTTCATTTTATAAAGTTTTGAAGTCCGACTAGTCATAATTTAGACATAGGTTTACGTTTGAACACATAACTTGTTCTATATAAATCGAAATTCAATTTTATTTTTTTTGTTAGAAAGAAGACATCAATACTAGGGGAATAGATATTTTTCAGAATTTTTTTGAATTAGTTTCTTATTTTTCCCAATGCGTTGAACAGAGAAGTTCATGTTCGATGAAAAACCAATTTTCCATAAAATTAAAAAAAAAAGAACATAATAAATTCAAAATATAACAAAATTATACTCGTTGGAAAGCTTGCTCCGAGTACTACAATCTAATATTTTTGGGTTATCAAGATTATTTCATTCGTGCTTTGAACCAGAGCTCCGAAGTCATTAATTCTTCAGAATTCTAAAATTTTTGGGAGAAACCTCAAATTAGAGGGTTCAAATGAATAGTACTTCGAACGAATGGGGTTCACTCGAATCCATTATGGTTTGAGCGAACCCCCATTCACTCGAACCAATAGGCTTGATTTCGGCCCATACAAAGTCACCCGCAGTTCAAGCGAACCCAGGTCCGCAATGTTGTTCGCTCGAACTCCCAGGGGTAGTTCGAGCGAATACCACTATTTTGCTCGAACACCTAGAAAATCGAAGTTCCACTTTCACCAAATTCCTTCATTGGCAAAAGTGGGAACCAGCTTTGTGAATTCACCCCAAGCCAATTCCTTCTCAAATATGATAAATGTTGATTTGGTTTCATTTTTACAACCTTTTCCTAACCCTATGGAGGAAGTTCAACTTAATCCACCATGTCAAAAAGTTAAAGATGTTAATGCAAAATGATTGTCCATTTCCTTTACGAGTAAAATATTTTATTGTGACTAATTTAGATGATGATATTGATGTTGATGCTAATCCTAACAATGTTGATCCTAATTATTCTGATGATATGTATGAGGTTATTGAGATTAATCATGAACCATCTTCACAATTTTCAAAAGTATTAACCCTAGCCCCTAGTGAAAAATAAAGAGACTCGTTATTACAACATGGTCCTTGTTTGGAACTTGAAATATCTCCATCTACCATTCTCGATTTATCTCCTCTTGTATCTTGTCCACCACCCCCAAGTGATTTTAAGAAAGATTGGGGGGTGGACGATTTTCTTGACTAGCTTCACTTATGTAGTAGACTCTTATGTTTGTTTTCTTGTATGTAATGTCTTCCCCTGTGATGTGTTGTTTGATATGTCTTGTTGTTATGTTAAGCTATCTTTGGATGACCCCTGCTGCTCCATTGGCATAAGGAAATAAAAATGTTGAATCTATCATAAAATTTTAATTCTTCTATATGTTATGTCGTACATATGTTATTGTCATAATTGTGCCTTTGTGTTATCTACTTGGGGAGGACACAAAGAATTGAGATCTCTCTTTGTGGTCTCTACCATGTTGACCCAAAATGACTTTTGTTTATTTATCTTGTGTTCTCTTCTTCCATTGTGCTCATAGTTCCACAACCTTTTGGGGATGAGGTCAATTAAATGCAACCGTATTTGATATACAAGATTTATCAAATGCACATAATGACCCCAATTAGTGGATCCCTTATGTGCTTTCTCATTATTTTTTATGACCATTGTCCTTGATTTGTCCTTTCTTAGGGGCATACCATTGTGGAAGTGTGCTTGCCTTTTAGACCTGCATGTATGCTACCTTAAAGAAATTGCTTTGAGGAAGGCATATGCACTCACTTTAATTTGAGGACATATGCTCTACTCATTGTTGCACTTTTGCACACACCATGAGACTTTCTTTGCACACTTTTGATCACACACTATGACATGTTTGCTACATGTTGTAGTACCCATTTTGTAGTCAATTCAATTCACTTATTCATATTTCTTTGCAAAATGAGTCTTTTTCTTTGTGATCTTTTGAACCAATTTTTCAAATCAACATCATTCATAGTAAGAATAAGCCTTCATAAAGTAGCATAGTCATGCTCTAATTTCTCTTCACATCTTGCTCCGTTTATCTTAATATTAGATTGATAAGATCCTAATTCCTTGGGGGCTTGGTATGTCTTGCTTCGTTAATATATTGATGATTTTTTTTAGTTATATGTTGTACTTTATTGAGATTATGAGTGTAAGCTTATGCTCCTACTAAAGTGGGGGATAAATGTAGCATCATAGATTATATCCCTATATGATTTTGTCCTTACCTAGGCTCCACTTTACAATTTTGACCTCTCGTGCCCTAACCATATTTTGATTTTTCTCAAACAACCCTAAAATCAACATCTTCAACACCTTTCTAAGGCTCTATCCAAATTTTATCCCTAATGAGCAAGATAGGGATGCCCTCGACACCCTTGTTGTCTCGAAAAGGGCCCAAATTTGGACCCCTCAATGGTCATATTTTGGAGGTAAGAAAACTTTCTTTGTGTTGTCTTGCTTCAAAATTTCAAACATGTTTGCTTTGGTTAGGTATAAAAGAAATATTTACCCCCTCATTTAAAGGATCTCTCAAGTTGGAATCCAATCTCTATCAAGAAAATTCAAGTGAGAAAGCAATCAAGCATATTCAAGGCATTGAATGTGAGGTCAAGTTTAGATTTCAAGAATTTATGATGGCGTCCATGATCAAAATATTATGAAGATGTTCTACATGACAACACCAACCATGACATAAATAATTCAAAGAAATATTCATCAAGGTATCAAGTTTCAATTCAACCATTTTAATTTAGATCTAGCCTTTCCCTCAAAAGGAAAGATTTCTATTCCAATTAAGTTCCATTTCAAGTTCAATTTCAATTTTAATTAAAGGGCTAATTCCAAACTTAGGGTTTGACCTAGGCAAATCCCTAGCAACAACACAATTTCCCTCTTTCAATATGTAGGCGATAGATCCAAAAACTACAAAAGAAGATTTCAGTAGAGGAGACAATGACAATTACACCTAACTTTTATGGGAGCATAAAGTGGAGGATAAGGTTGCCTCGTACCACCTTGTTTGACAAATTTATGATAAATTTCTAGGAGAATATTTTGAGAGACATTTTGATTCAAAAAGTTAGCTATTTGTCCACATTTGATAGCTAGAGGACAAGGTCATCCTAAGCGATCTTGTCCTATACTTTTAGGTTAGATTTTTAGACACAGGTTCCTCTCTATTCCCTTACTATATATCTAGCTCTATGTTTGCATACTATATATTAAAGTTACTATTCTTGTTATTTTATGTCAAGTTTACATCTTTCACCCTAGGTCTAGCATTCACTTTCAATTCCTTTAATACAAACTCATCTCTATTCCACTTGAGAGAAGTGAAATTGATCTACATTCAATCCATTTCATACTTAAAGTAATATTGGACCAATTAAGTTCACTCTCCCTTCAATGTAATGGCCAGAAAATAGGTTTAATTCCTTATTTGCATGCATTAACTTCTAAACCCTATTTTCCACCAATACAACCCTATATTCCAACACTTTTTGATAAAATTTTAGGGAAATACTATGAGAAAATCTTGATTTTGATTTTTTTTTTTTTTTTTTAGATATTTTCATTTAGAACCTTCAATACTAGGTCACTTAGCCCCATAGTCCATACTTCCAAGCTCAAATTGTAGACACAAGTTGGTCTTTGACTTTCATTTCCATATTTGTACTTAGAGTTTGCAAATATGATATGGAACTTTCTATTTATGTTGATTAGTCTCAATTTTGCATCATTACCCCTACTCACATTTAATCATTCCATCTTATCCAATTTCATCGACAATAAAAAAAGAATCAATCAATCATCATGTTCAGTTCTACCCTTAGATCTAAAGTTGAGTTGTTGATCATTTTCTTAATGTATGTTGTTGTGAATGGGTTTGATTGCTATTTTGCATGATTAGAATAATGAAGCCCATTTCACCATAGTGCAGATGTTACAGGTTGTTTTGATGAAGTGTGAAATAGAATCATGGTTAATTGAGAAACTGACAGTTCAATTTTATCTCCTCTTATTCACTTTTAAGGCCCAACATCTATCCTTGGTACATATTCTCAAAGTGATATTGCAGATTAGTCGAATGGGTTTGGGATTTGTTTGGACAAGGGAAGGTTTTGGACGCTGCCTATGCAAAGCTAGATGGGAAGTTTAATGGTGAGGAGATGGAGCGGTCGATGTTAATAGGGTTATTGTGCTCTCATCCTGATCCCAAAGCCAGGCTGAGCATAAGGCAGGTGGTTGATATCCTGAAACAGAAAGCTCCAGTACCTCGTGTTCCTCCCACTTATCCAGTAGCCATATACGATGCTGCACCTGATTTTGTCGTCCCGTTGTCATTCGACGTCTTATCAAATATTTTGTGCCGCAGAAAATACAGGGAGTATTGATGACAACGAATGATGTTTACCTTGTGTATATAATAATTACTCGGAGTCATTTCATTTTACATCTTTGTTTTTATGTTTGTATTTATTCTGCCCAACCTGCAGGAATGGGTTCTGTCGGATCATAGTTTATTTATTAGGGTTTGCAATGGTAAAGTCGATAGTAATATATTTCAAAACTTTTGTATTCTTAAATATAATATAAAATTTTATTTTTCTTTGAAATTGCGTTCAATTTATTACAATAATAATTATGAAATAAAAAATTGTTTGCAAAGTGTTGTGCAGCAATGCTTTCACTTTGTAATAGTAGAAAGTTTTTGCCATTCTTAATCAGATGATGAAAATATTGTCAAATTCTAAACTGAATAGCTGTTGCAAGATGGACTTTAGAAGAAATGTGTGGCTTACTCTTAGGCTGAAAATAGTAGATATGAATTAAAAAAAATTGGGGCTAAGATCTAAATTAATTTCTAATTAATTGTCAACATTTAATATCATTACAATATAAAGATGTTAAAATTAATAGTAAAAAGATAACTATTGTGTCAATTTCCATACAATAAATGATATATTTTATCTTAGAAAATAGAAAAGAAGCTCTAATGACACATGAGGTTTGAAAACCAAATTGAGAATACAAAATTTAGTTAGTTTCAAATATAAATATTTAATTAATTTTATCATAAATAAATTTATATGAATGAAAAATGCATAATGAATCTATAAGGCAATAACAGACATGCTATTAAAATTAATCCTTTTTTCTGCATATAATTTACCAAATAATCACCTTCATGATTTTACTACATTTATATATTGTGAACTATTATGAGATGATGGGTGGATATTCTTTTACATTTTAATGCACTTTTGTATTTTTGGTCTATATTGTTTTTCGATATGATTGATGAAATGATATAGTATTTTGAGTTAGCACTCGTATAAATCTATTTGTTAAATAGATTCAAATAAGGCATAGGAAAAAGTGCAAATCAATGTTTGGAGGAGGCTTCAAACTTAAATTCTGGTTTTGAAACAAATTGTACCCAGTCAAAACTATTTTTGGCCAATTTATGCTATCTAATGTTTATTTCTATAAGGCGTCAACAAAATGAGCCCTGCAATTCTGTGGATATGTTTTGGTTTTGCCAATCAATACAGGAGCTTGGCTTAGATTTTGTATTATAATTGTGTTTCTTTTGGATTGTAAAAAGTCGGTTTAGCCAATTTGTCCTATTAATTATTTATATAATATTATGTACCATATTAAAACATTTTTTTAATTTCTTATTTTTCTTTTCATTAATGTAAACCATATGATTTAAATATTTAAACATTCTAAGGGTGGGGCTAATAGTGTTGGAACTGCTGAGATTTTTTAGGAAAATTTTGAAACTTCTCATCCCATGAATTTTGTAGTGGAGTTTAGCTTAAAAGTTTAAGCTTCAAAATTTATTGAAGTTGGAGGTCTCGTGAATATAATATCTTTGTCTTATATACTATGTGTAGTGATAAACACAAGTAGCAAAATTCATTTTCTCTCCAAAACATATTTTTAATGAAAATATAACTTTAATTAAATATACAAGCCCAAAAAGTAGGAGCTTATAGGGGAAGCATACATAGAACTCTCAAACGATATGTCGGATTTCAAATTTATATTTTTGGTTCCTTTGTATACAATTTAACTCCTTATAACTAAGGATCCGACTTCTGGGTAGTAATGATGCATGCTGTGGAAATCGTTATATGTGGAAAGGTAAAAAAATGGTTATTTAAAAGTATCATCTCATACATAAATACCTTTGCGCCAATAGTAGATAACTCATAATATCCAGTAGCAGTCCAATAGTAATGTACAAATGTCCTAGTAGTGGTGCACAAATGGGCCACTACTGGTACCCTTCCCCTATTTTTTAGGAAAAGATTCCAAATAATCCCATAGTAGAATTATTTTGTTCATGGGACCTCCACTTCTTAAAAAATAGAAGCTTAAGTCCCTCCATGGGAGTGCACCCTAAAAGTAATTAAAGAGTTTATTTAATTATTAATTCAACATTAAATAATTTTCAAATTTATATAATTTTTGTAGAAGCATTCTCTATTAAAATCTATCCATTACTACTTAATTATAATAATTAATATTAATTGATAAAATAGAATATAATTACTACTTAATTATAATTATTAATATTAATTGATAAAATAGAATAAAGATATATAGACATTAGATTACAAGTATATATCTATCTTAAATGCTTATATATATAAAGAATAAGAAATATAATCTTGGAATATTCCATTTCCTTTAAAATTGTTTTTATATAATAAGTAAATCTTATTTAAAATAGAATCATTATTTTTATCTATCTATTTTATTACTTATAGAAAATGCATAATGATTCCAACATTGCCAACATTACTTAGTCAAAACTAATTATTTACATATTTAATGATAAAAATGTGTAATGATCCACAACACCAAATTTTATTCAATTTTTGTAAAAATAATAAAATTTAAAATAATATTTTAAAAAATTACAATAAAAGTGGACTTTATAATTAATGTTAAAAAATTATATAAAAAATTGACAACGTAATTATTTACATATTTACCATTCCAACTGTACAATTTTTTGTCCAAACTTTTATAATAATAAAAAATAAAAAATAATATTAAAAATTTTAGAGTAAAAATGGATCTTAAAAATTATATTAAAAAAATTAAAATAAATAATTATTTACATATTTACTATCACAAATAAATTGGAATATTTCAATAATTTAAAAAATAATATTGTTCAATTTGCAACTCTAAAATTTAGAATTAAAAAAGACTATAAAATTTACAATAAAAATACATAATTATTATTTATATATTTCTAAAAAATTATAATGATATTATTATAGAACCCCTCTTAATATGGTAGTATATTTATGAATAAATGATAAATCTCTTAAAATAATAAAAAATTGTATCCAAACTTTTTTATAATGAAAATAAAAAAATAATATTGCACCAGAAAAAAATAAATCCAGTTGGAATGAAACCATCGTTAATGAGGATGGAGGGCAGAGAAAGCGGTGGAGGATGCAACATTTCAAGGTAAGAAAAACCTCATAAAAATGAATCTTTCCGATTGCTCGTAAATATTAAAAAATGCGAGGCATGAGAGATTTATTAGTGAGAAGTAAGGAGGTGCAGACAAACCTTCACCCACGAGATGGGCAAGGACCTTGTGGAACCCAATCATTGATTGGCTTCGATACAAAGCGGCTAGGAGATAGATTATGAGAAATCAAATAAAATTTGCACATATTAATTTTCCAGTAGATGACATCTAGACAACCGCATCACTTTTTTCGGGTAGTGTGAGACAATTCCGGTGGGCTATGCCCACGTTAAATAGCCTATTGGCTAATTAGTTAAGATTTATAAATATACTACGAGGGTCATTTAATTTGTGTTTGAATATTTTCTTATCTTAAAATTAGAACTAGCAATCACATCTTGATGTGCAATTGGTACGTCAAAGAGGTGTGGAAGGTCAATAAAGGAAAATTTTAATATATTTTTGTAGTACATGAGATCAATTGGCAGGCCATTTAGGAAATCATATTGTTTGTGCAACTAAGGTCCCAATAAAGAAGTGATATATTCCATTCAATTATGCATCCACTTAAAGGGATCGAAACATGAGAGAGAGAGAGAGAGAGAGAGAGAGAGAGAGAGAGAGAGAGAGAGAGAGAGAGAGAGAGAGAAATATGGATGGATATAGAAATGTGGAGGAAGATATGTCTACAAATAGAGAGGGGGAAAGGAAGATAGAAGTAGAAATGAAGATAGATAAAGAATGGAAGAGAGAAAAATAGATAAAGAGAGGTATAGAGAGAGAGAGAGAGAGAGAGAGAGAGAGAGAGAGAGAGAGAGAGAGAGAGAGAGAGAGAGGGGTAAATACAAAGAGAGATAGGGAGAGGGAGAGGGAGAGTGAGAGATGAAGATGGAGAGATAGAAATGAAGAGATATAGAGAGGGAGAGGGAGAGAAAGATGTAGATATTGAGATAGAGCGATAGTAACTTTTAATTATTATTTGCAATTTCATGAAGAGACAAATATTTTAAATAAATTTTAAAGTTAAATCCAATTTAAAAATTAAAATAGAATAAAATAAGTGCAAAGTCAAAATCTATCAAAATGTAAATATTATTAAAAATAATAATTAAAAAAGTCAATAATAAATAATTAAAATAAGAAAGGGTTGGGGGCCTAGCTCCATTGGTGAGAGCTTCTAGTGGTAAAACACGAGGTCACAAGGTCTAGTCTCCCTAGCCCACGTGATAACCATCACGTTAAAAGGTATTAGAATTGAACTATTAATAAAATATGTACTTAAAAAATATAATTTACATATTACAAACAATTTTGAACATTAATTAAAAGATAACTTTAATATTAACAAATAAAAATATTCTTAGATAAATAAAATTAACAATTTTAACATTAATTAAAAGAGACATAAAAAGTTATTATAAATTTGAGGGTAAATAAATTAGCAGTTTATAGAGGGTCCTATATGGATTCCTGCAACTATTTTTTAATGTATGACAATTGAACTATTTTTAAAATATGTACATAAATAATATAATTAACATATTAAAAACAATTTTAACATTAATTAAAAGATAACTTTTATATCAACATATAAAATGTTATTATGAATTTGAGGTTAAATATAATTAGATTTTTCAATAAATAAAATTAAAACAATTAAACTATACTTTTAATCAAATATTAAAAATAAAAATAAATTGTATTAAAATTGTGAAAGCTAAAAATTTGTTTGAAGTTATAATTAAAAAATAGAGATGTATTTTTGCAATAATCTGCAGGAAAGAAAGTTGTTTGGAATGCTTCGTCACAGTCCTTAGCTCAGTTTATGGATGAACCTTTCTCTTGGGTGGAGATTTCAATTTAGTACTATCTATCAGGGATAAAAAAGGGGGTATCATTCCCTCGCCTAAGACTATGTAGGATTTTAACGAGTTTGTTATTGCTAGTGGCCTTAAAGATTGCTTGCCCCAAAATGGTCAAGTAACTTGGACAAACAGAAGACAGGGCTTCCATCATATTGCAGTTAGGTTGGACAAGTTATTTGTGAATCCATCATGTTGCGCTTCTTATGGTGTCATGTAGAGTCAAATCTTGCCTTTAATTGGGTCTAATCACTTTGTATTAAAAGTGGAAGTCCCCATCAAGCCTGTCATTAGAAGCTTTACCCACACATTCAAATTTCAGCAGATGTGGTTTAGAGACGTTTCTTCATTTCAAATCTTCAGGTGTGGTGGTGTTCAACCCCTTTTGTTGATGGTTCTAGGATGTTTCAGTTTGCAAAAAAATTGCAATAGGTTAAAACTAAAATCAAAGAATGGAATCATAGAGCCTTCAAAAATATATTTGTTGAGAAGTAACAAATAGAAGAATCCATCAAATATCTAAATGAGAATATTATAAAAAATGGTGTTAATGTGGATTCTTATAAGCACCAAAACTCTTTAAATCTGCAGCTTCAAGAAATATTGCTAAGAGAGGAGCTATTTTGAAAGCAAAAATCCAAGGAGAAATGGTTAAGGGATGGGGAGAGGAACACAAAGTATTTTCATGCTTCGGTCAAAATGAGGAGAGCTACCAATATGATTACTCAAATAAAAAGTGGTGATGGGGAAATTCTTATTAAGGAGGATAAAATCTAAGAGGAGGCAATTAGGTTTTTTTTGGCCTTGTTTACTAAATCAATTGAGGATGATGATGATATAGAAGCCAAAACAAATGAAATCCTAAATCATATCCACAATTGATAACTAATCATGACAATCTTCTCTTAATGAATCCCTTTTCACTGGAAGAGATGAAAAATGTAGTTTTTCCTATGCATTTGGATAAGGCGGCAGGACTATATGGTTTTCTAGAAGTATTTTTTCAAAAGTATTGGCCTTTTATTGGATCAGATATTTGGAAGGTGGTTGAAGAATCGAAGAAGCATGGTAATATATTAAAACAATTCAACACAACTCTTATTGTTTTAATTCCAAAGATGGTTAATCCATCCCTTTTTGCTGATTTTAGGCCCATCTCAATATGTAACACAATCTATAAGATCATCACTAAGGCCATATCATTAAGATCAGCTCCTCTAATCCCAAGGATTGTATTGATTGAACAAAGAGGTTTTGTCCTAAGGAGCAAAACTGTTAAAGGAGATTTGGTGGTTCATGAAATTATTCATTCGATCTTTTCTCATAAGGAGGAGGTGATGCTGATAAAACTAAACATGATGAAAGCGTATGATAGAGTAAGTTGTCATTTCTTGCATCTAATTCTTCTTAAATTTAATTTTTTGAAACTATGGTGTAAATGGATCTTATCTTGCATTTTGGGGGCACAAATTCCATTCTTAGTTAATGGATCATTAGTAGGCTTTTTCTCTCCTTCACGAGGTGTTAGGCAGGGATATCCTTTATCCCCCTCACTTTTCATTATTATGACAGAGGGATTGAGTAGATGGGTCAAATATCTTCATAATTCATCCCTTTAAGAGGCATTGTTGTTCCACAAACACAAGTCAAGGTCACTCACTGTTTATTTGTTGATGATACCATACTGTTTGGGGAAACACCTATCATGGAAGAAATGGTTATTAAAAAGTTTTAAAAATAGTATTGTGATGTTTTGGGACAAAATATAAATGAGGCTAAATGGACAAAGTTTTCTTCTATAACTTCTCCCCAAATTTGTCAACAAAAAATCAATTTGTTCTTGGTTTTAAGCAAACACTCCTCCCATGTAAGTATCTAGGTATTCCATTATTCTTTGGGTTGAACAAGGGGTCTTATTGGGATTCTATCACCAAGGCAATACAAAATAGGATAGCATCTTGGAAAAAAGTTGGTTATCACTTGCTGGCAGAATTCTACCGATTCAGTCAATTTTGTCGACAATTCAAAATCATATGATGTCCATCATCCCAATGCCATCCAAAGTAAGAGCAGAGTTAGAATCTATTCTTAAATCTTTCCTCTGGAAAGTTAATAAGTCACCAAAAAATAGAATCTATTTATTGGCATGGGATAAAGTATGCTTTCCCAAGTCATATGGCGGGCAGGTATGGACCCAACTTTGAAGATAGAAATGTTGTCCTAGGAGAAAAGCTAGTATGGAAATTGTATTCACATGCTTCTTCATCATGGGATACCATTTTTAGGGAAAAATACTTAGATTCAGACCTACTGGAAAGAATATTCACTATGTAAGATCCCCCCAAAGGTTCCGAGATGTGGAAATTTATTTTGAAACGTAGACAGATTATTTTGCTAAATTTGACTTGGTTAATTCATGATGGAAAGACAACTAGATTTTGGGAGGACCAGGGAAAACTTAAACCCCCCCCCCCCCTCAAACAAGGTGTAAAAACCTGGCGAAAGTTGTATAATTGTCGAGGAAAATATTAATTTTACTGGCGAAATTTTGCGATTTACGGAGAAAAAATAATAATCTCCATTGGCGAATCATTTGTGATCGCTCAAAGTTTGTGAAAAATCTTGGCAAATTGTAATGTTTTTAAAACAAAAAAAATATTTGCATGGGCGAATTGTAATGTTTTTGAAACCAAAAAAATAATTGCATTGGCGATTTCAACCTATTTTCAAACCATAAAAAAAAATATTGGCGATTTCAACCTATTTTCAAACCATAAAAAAAAATATATTGGCGATTTCAACCTATTTTGAAACCATAAAAAAATATATTGGCGATTTCAACCTTTTTCAAAATGTAAAAAATAATATATTGGCGATTTCAACCTTCTTTCAAAACATAAAAAATATATATTGGCAAATAAAAATAATTTTCAAAGCATTAAATTAATTCTGTGGGCAAATTAAATCATTCATTGACCTGCAACTTAAAGTGGAACATGAGATAAACTATCACACTAACATTACAAACATGGAATGAAAAGTTGATTGAAGAATTTTAAATCAATTCATGACATAAGGTAAATCCTTATTAAGAGAGGTTGTCAATGACAAGGTAAAGCCTTACTAGGTGCATGATCATCACTATCACAAGCCATAAGAGAGGCATTATTAGTATAATATTCATGGACAAGTAAATTGAATGAACCCTAAACAAGGTGCATCATGTAATAAACACAAATGAGGGTAGATCCAAAATCTAATCAAATCTAATATAAAAGAATGCAATAATAATATCAGATCTAAAAAAAATCACTTTCATAATCAAAGGAAAACAAGAAAACATATTCACCCACAATGAATCAACTATTATAATTGGAAGGTCACTTCATCAAAACAACATCAAGACAATAGACCAGTGCCTTATCCTAGGGCATAAAGTCACTTACAATTCAAAGATAACCTGATAATAAACTTCAATAAGATTCATTTGTAGATAAATAGGAATGAATATTCCATTACATACAAAACCTAGATTCATACAAATGATATAATCATCATATTTGTATTAAAAAAATGATTTCACTGAAACTGCCCCAAGATCTTTAATTCTTTCCTTGAAAGAAATCCTAGAACAATTCCATAATCTTCCTTGTAGACACGTAAATTGAAAAACCCTTGACCATTCAATTCATAGTGAAAACATAAATTCAACACAAAGACAATTATGTGAAGATTTCAAACTGCAAATGATATTATATTCATATTGATATCAAAAAGTACATTCAAAATGCGATTTAGCTATGCACTATCAAATTCTTGATCTATTATCAGAGTTTTCAACATCAATAAAAGTGGCCATCCCTATCTACCGATCAAAAGAAAAAGTGGGCATCCCTTTCAAATTAATCTTGGAATCCTTTTATAAGATGAGGATGCAACAAGCTTAGGATTACTTTCAGGAATATTGGGTAACAACTTGACATGTCTTCTTTTTCTTTAGCATGGCTTGCCACCTGTCCACCTCTTTGTTTGTTGGCCAATTGAATGCCTTTACCTCTTCCAACTTTGTAACTGACTCTGTCCATCTAGCATCTGTAACTGCCTTGGCCTCAACAATAATCTTTGTATGGTCAACCTCAACCTTGACCAACGAATCAAGCATACCGTTAAGGAAATCAACATCAACTTGATCATCTATATGCTTGATTATTTCTTCTCCCTCTAAAATCAAATCAAATTCATTCATCCAATCAAAAACTAATTTCAATTCTCCATTACTACCATAAATTGAAGGCACCAATGTACTATAACCTTCCCCAAATGTTTGCAATTTTTCATTTATAAGCACATCCTTCCCTTTAAAAAATGTGTAAGCTGCATTGATTACCTCCACCATGTCTTTAGTGTCACTGATCTTGGGAGGGAACTCATCACTATACAACATTGCAGTATCCAGCTTATCCATTAATCTGGTTCTTCCTAACCAAACATTGACCAAAGGTCCAAGAAAAGTGACAGGCTCAGAGGATTTTTTACTTGCCTCTTTCAAAGAAATGTGCAATTCATGCACTACCATCAATTTTCCTTTCAATACATTAATCATGTGTTTCAGAATTTCTAACACAACAAAGATAGTCTTGACATTTTCTTCATTTTCAAGCTTTGCAATTTTCTCTGTGTATTCCTCCATTTTTGTTGTCACATCAACTGGTATTTCTTGTACTTGTTCTATAATTTGTATTGGAGGGGGCTCATTTGCAATTTTTTCTTTTAGTTCTCTACCAACTCTTCCTCCAAAGCGACCTTCTTCACCAGTGTCTCTTCATATTTTTTAGCTAATGCAATCATTTGGTTATATGTTTCTATGTATCTTCTTCACAAATCCTCTGTTTTTGATAAATTCAAGAAAGAAACTTGAGTAAAAAATGAGGCAATCTCTGTGTCACTTGTGTTTTGCAAATTCCAGATCATTCTCTTAGCTTTCTTTTCTACTTGGATATTTACAAGGTGGGGCTTTTGAGTGGAAGGGGCCAAAGACCAAGTAGCAAGTGTCTTTGACTTAGGATTAAATCTTGATCCTTTTATTACATCTCCAATTTCAAATTCAGTTTTAAACAATGGTACTCTTGCTTCCTAATCTGATCAATAATAAAAATAGACTAGATATCCCAGTTAGGCATCACAATCATACCAGTACTCTTAACCAATTGTCTTGCTTGATCCATAATTATTTGCTCCTTGTCAAGATCATATTCCTGTAGTGCCTTGACAATATCCTCATTCGTTTCTACATTTCCTTCCTCTATGATCAAATTTTGTCTTAATTGATTTTGTTTCAACCTTCTCAGAAATTTTTAAAATTCATCTGACTTAATAAAGTCATCATCTTTTATGAACTCATTTGACAACATCACACGCTCATCAAAGCCTTGAGCAAGGGCTTCGTTTGTTTCTCCCTATTCTTCATTTTGCCCTGCTTCTCTGAGATGTGTCCTTATTTGAAGAAAGTAGTGTCCTTGTTCTGTAACAATCACTCTAGCAGGGTCTCTCCTCACAATTGCACCCACCTCTTTGGTTTTTTGTTTCTTTGCAGGTGACACTTAGGTAGATTGAACTTCATCCCCACTCTCTACATCATCAACAGACACAATAAGTGGCCTCTTGCCATGTGAAGATTGTCCACCATCTTGGGGGTCTTGCTATTGAGCAACTACTTCTGGAATTTGAGGCATTTGATCCATCGGAGTTTCATATAAACTCAACATTCTATTAATCCTCTCCAGGTACATGTTATCGAGGCAAAAACCTAAGAAACTAGGGTTAGCATCCTTCAATTCTGCTTCAACTCTCATCAAATTGTTTCATTTTCTTCTCCTTTCTTGTACTTCCTCTTTTCACAGCAAATTTCTAACCACATCCTCATCATCCAATGGTTCATGGTCCTTTATTGTGGCCCAAGGTGTCATTTTTGCCAATGCACATCTAATAAATTGTTCAAGATCATATAATCTAGACACAACATTAACCAACCTATACTATTTAAGGATATTGTTTACTTCATCAAAGGAATTCCTACCAATGGTAAAATCAGACACAACCCAAAGTCTAGGAAGGAAAGAACCCTTCCTGTGTTTCTCAAGGAATTATTTTTCAACTAGGGTCAATTGCCAAATAAAGTCCATAAAAGAAATCCTAATTGGAACAAATTTTGGTAAAATATGGAGAGGTTGAGGACACCCATAGACTCTGATCACAGTAAAGTTATAAAAAAAAAAAAACGTCCCCCCAGTTATGTGAAATAGACTAGTTTGGAACAAACTGGTAAGGTCTCAAAACTCTCCTAACATTAATTGACAATCGTTCCCTATTTATTCCTAGCATTTCCATAATTGGCAAAACAATCCAATTTTCAAAGTAAAAGAAAGAAGAATGGGGAGAACTATTGTCCCAAACTTGGGTCCAACTTTGTATTGGCATTAAGACACCAAATTCTTCTTTGAACAACTCAAATTATTTATCCATGAACTCAACATTATAAAACAAGATGAAATGCATCGACAATGAATAATGCTTAAATGTAGGGTTGGGTGCACCACTCTGAATTTCAACTAGAGCATTATGAATATGTTCAACCACATAGCCCACATAATCATAATATTTTTTAACCTCTGGGTGTTGAATGTCCATAGCCATCATCAGTAATTCAGCTGACACTATTGAATCTCCATCAAAACCCAACAATCTGCATAATCCATAGATTGTACAATGCATATAATGGTGGAAAGGTGTGATGTCAAATCGTGGCTTGATACTATCTGGAATTCTAACTAGTTTCCCATCCACCCTAGGCATGTACATCTGGGCATTGCATGCTTCTTGATAACACCATTGTATTTGTCATAATCCTTTGCAATCCGCTCCAAATCTATATCTGTACATGCAACACTAGTAATCTAGAAAGCTTCAACAAAGCTAGCTCTTTTAATTGAAACTAGGGTAGGCAGGTTCTTTCTTCTGATTACCCTAGATACTAAGCAATAGCATTTGGCCAACTCTTTGATCAAATCCACATCAACATACACATCTGGCATGATTAAATTTGCCATATTTAAATCCCAAGGGTTTGACATCGGCACACCCTTAACCCTTTTATTCCAGAAATAATAAAACAGAGCAGTAACAAACATATAAAGTGTGGTCGGGTTTCTGCATTGGCTCCATAAATCTTTCCATGCCATTTCATTTGTATTGAAAGCAATGGAAGTCCTTGGAAGAAAATCTACAAATTCTTCTTTGTATTTCTTATCCTTCTTTTCCTTAGTGGCCTTGGGCTTGGAATCTCCACTTGTCATTGCCTTGCTCATTTTAGCTGCAAGATAAAAACTTAACCAATTTTCTAAAATTTTCCCACACCCAACACTTCGAATTCTTGAACGTTGCTGTAGAGCTCAATTCATTGGATTACCTTGAAGATAGAATGCAATTATACAAAATCTCAGCTTGATCATGTAATTTATGGTATTTGGGCACCGTCACTTCTCTCATTAATTGGGACACTTGCATGAACTAGTTACTATGGTATTAATTCAAAGCTGAAGTGCTGGTGTGAAGTTTGAATTCATGCCTTTCTATCTGATTGTCATTCATAACTTTTACAAAACCTGACAAACATGTCCACATGTCAATTCGTGATTACTTAGCACCCCTTTTTCTCTTTTCTATCTCAATTAGTTTTCAGAGTGTCACTCAAGCACGTGGCAACAACTCACAATCTTGCATGATGAACTGCACTTCCTTCAATCTCCTTCGCGAGCTAGCGACCAAGTCATTCCCCATCTTTAATCACACACTCACAACCTATTATAACAATTTGGAAAGTAACCGTCGAGTTAGCGAATATGATACCAAATCCTCTTAATCGCAAGCTCACAACCTCTTTTACAAATCCTTAAAGAATCTCACGAATGAGCGACAAACATTGATCTTCATCAAGCCCTTAAGTCGCAACCTTGCAACAACATTTGGAATATTCTTTCTTTACCTGCAAGCTGGCGGTCACTGCAAATCTAACAAAACAACTTATTTCATCGCAAGATCGCAACTCAAAAATTAACTTGACTTAAACCCTTGCGAGCCCACGACAACAAGACACTTAACCGCCATGGCATGCTCGCAACACTTTTTGACTTAAGAATTACAAACCCACGAGCATGCAATGACCACAAAATTTTTACAAATCCTCTTAAACACAAGCTCGCAACCCTTTTTACAAATCCTCAAATAATCTCATGAGTGAGTGACAGTTGTTGATCTTCATCAAGCCCTTTAGTCACAACCTCACAACAACATTTAGATTATTCTTTCTTTACCTACGAGCTGGTGACCACTGCAAATCTAACAAATTAACTTATTTCATTGCAAGCTCGCAACTCAAAACTTAACTTGACTTAAACCCTTGTGAGCCTGCGACAACAAGACAGTTAACCGCCATCACATACTCACAACACTTTTTGACTTAAGACTTACAAACCCGCGAGCATGCGATGACCACAAAATCAGACCAAAACTTATCTATCACCAGATCACAACATAAAATGCTAAGCAACTTCAAAACTTGCGAGCAAGCGACCAAACTAACTAAGCTGCGATACCTACCACATTGCATGATCATAAATTAAAATGACTTAACCGTGAACACCTCGTGACCTTGCGATAACATAAAATCACACCCAGTTGCAACCTTGCAACATAGAATGGTCAAGTGCAAAACATCTTGCGAGGTAGCGACAACTAAAATCTCCTAGTACTCGCAAGCTTGCGACTTAAATTGACTTGATGACAAAGGACCTGCGAGCTAGCGATAACCATAAAATCTCAAACTATTTATCTCTTAACTGCAGCGACCCAACGAGTACCAATGAAAATTGATAGTCGCTCACTCTCCAATGTTTTATGTTACCTTCATAAATATGCATGAGCAGTGGCACAACATGTCCATTAAAAAAAGATGAGACACATGGTAGTGGCACAACATCTCCATTTATTGATCTGACAACACTTAGCAATTCTTGACCTCGCGAGTTGGCAACAAGGCAAATTTTTTGTCACTATCACTTCACTCGCTAGCTCATAGTTTGATCATGTTTGAAGATATTTAACCTTGTGAACTGGTGATAACCATAAAACATAGCCACAAACTGTCAAGGCGCTAGCTTGTGACCTAAAAATGCTAGCATTAAACAAACATGAGAGTCGATGACAACTGTATGAAATGACTTACTCGCTAACTCTTGTGGCTATATTACATGAAATCTGACCAACTCGAGACCTCGTAACCAAAGAAATTTCATTAACAATCTCTGACTCGCTAACATAAAATGCTAACACCCAAAAAGCTAGAGATCTCACGATTTAAACCCAAACCAACACTCACTAACTCGCCACTTAAATTGTTAAACACAAAATTGATCTGTGAGTTAGAGATGAAACATTAAACATGTCTAACCAACCATTTGACCACACTTGACGTTGACATGGACAAATAAAGAGAGGACAACTCAGATTTTCAACGCACGACAACTTTGGTTTACTAGCCAGCGAAGACAAAAAACAAACACAAAACCCTAATCGCCATGAGCATGACCAAAAATTGTGAAAAGATAATTCCATAAAACCAGAGGATAAACCCATGACATGAATCGAAGCTCAACATGATAGCCAAAATTTTTGTAGTCCTAACGGGAGTTGGTATTTTGGAAAAATGTAAAAAATATTGTTCTAACATCATGTTAAGCATTTAATGTAGAACAGTAGAAAGGTTTTAACAGTTATGCAATATAAATAATTTTATGGATCTTGTGACACAAATTGTTGCATTTCATGCTTAAGATAATGTGGAACTAATTTACTAATAATTCAATTGCTTACTAATAACTCAGAAACTAAATTCTAGTTGTTTGCTAATAATTCAAATTCACAGTTGAAAATATGAAATAAGTATCCGTTCTGATTGACAAATTCAAGGAATACAATATCAAAAATCATCAATGACAACTATAGTAATGCAAATTATAATAAGACTCAAGAACTGTAGAATATATACCTATAAAGTGACTGCTAATTCACTTCAGTAAATCAGTTTGAGGCTTCTATATCCCAAATGGACTCAAGATCCTAAACCTGACTAGTACTAACAGGTTCATCTTCATTTTGAATCGGGTATTCAAAAATTTCTCCATCTTCATGTTGACTCTAAGTTTGAGATCATCATTTGCCTCAGCACTAGCAGTAGCACCACCAACTTTTAAAGTGTTACACAACCCTCATCTTTCACTCATGGAATTCCAAATTGCCAGTGCCCTATCATATAAAAAAATCTCTAGCATTATACTCAGTTACAAACAACCTCAAACAAGTTTCCAAATTTTTGTCTAATTTGTTTCTGATCTTTGATTTCAAAAGACCTAATGCACTGAAAACTCTCTCATCTTCCACCAACCTCAATATCACTGTTTGACATAAATTAGAAAGTTTGCAATATTTTGGTATTACATTATGCAATACTTAGCTCTGATCTATCATTTTCTAAATCCTTGTGATTGGTCCACGTTCAAATGGATTCTCAAAGTTTTCCAACTGCTGTTTCATACACAATGAAAAGCGTTTACCTTATTTTTTAAGATGATCTAAATTTAAAATTCCTTCTATTAGCTATCTATTGCAATATGCATCTTTTGAAAATGTCAATATCAATTCCTCTAGTTTTTTATGAAACACCTTTGCGTCATTTGGATTATCTCCAAATGAATGCCAAAATTTAGGATACACACAACCCATGGCTTCAAGTATTTCTTCTCGAGGGAATATTTCATGAATCTCAGTTGAAAGTTCGTATGCAATAGACTTCAAATTATCACTAACAGATTTAACAATTCTGTCAAAATCTTCCCTTTTAACTAGTAGTGCTCTTCCTCATTTGTCCATCTTAGATTTGTGCATTGCTATGGGTATGTGCAAGATCAAGGGGGGCCAAAAAGTGGCAATAGAGAAAAAAATGCGCTTTCAACCTTTCCAAAAACGCCAAAATCTGCTTTGACTTTTTGTTTGGGTCGGGCGAAATTTGAATTTGGCTTGGTAATACCAAACCAAATCAGATATTTGATAATATCGGATATCCGATTTGTGATGTCACTAGTGTGATATCATACTTTTCAAATTGGATATCTGAATCCAATTTTATCAACATAAAAAATATAGTTTAGTAAAATGGCCATAACTTTTGCGTTTCTTATCAAAATTTTGATTTTTTACAGGTGTTGGAAAGATAATTCATAGACCTATCAAATGGATGAGGTAGTTTGATGATTTTATAGACCAAAAATTAATTATAGTCATTTAAAGTTAGTCCTTCAATTTTAAAACTTTAAATACTCACAAATTTTGCATACAAAGTCTCATTTTTTTTCCTATCACCTCCTTTATCTATCACTTGTCTATCTATACTTATATAATATATTTTATATATCTCTTTGTTCTCTACTTATGTCACTTGTTTTCTCATTCCATGTAGATAAATAAATTCCCAAGTTACATGCATCTCTGCATATATCTCCATCTTTCTATTCATATCTCTTCCTCTCCCACTCCATCATTGTCACTCCTTATTTCTATATTTCTCTCTAATAATCTCTCTTCTCTCTATTTATCTCCCTCCTTTACCTTATCCTACCTATACTTATATATTACTTGTCTCTATCACCTCCTTTCTCTCCCTATCTTGTCCCCTCTCTCTCTCTATATCCCTATAGATCTATCTTCATGTATATTTATATTTCATTATCTCTAAATCTCACTAATTCACTCCATCTCTCCCTCCATTTATCTTACTCTCTCTATCATGTTCTATCCATATCTATCTCTATCTCCATCTTCACATCTCCATCTTTTTCCCTATCAATATCTCTTTTATATGTTCCTCTATCTTTATATATATTCCTCTATACATGATTAATCTACTTCTCCGTCTCTTCCTTTATCGCCCTCTTGAAGTATCTTTCCCTTTCTCTACTTTTATCTCTTTATTTACTCGATCTTTATATATCTTTTGCTCTCTCCCCACATCCTTCTCTATAGTGCCTTTATGTATCTCTATATCTTCCTCTTTTTTTCTCTCCCTCTCTATCTATCCCTATCTATAATCTCTCTTTCTCACTCTCTTGCACTATCTATATATCTCTATCTATCAATATTTCTCTTCCTTTATATCTCTCTATCTCTTTCTTTTTTTATCTCTCTCTTTACCCCTCTCTGTCCATTTTTCTCCATCTCTTCATATATTTATCTTTGTCTTTACCTCTCTCTTTCTCTATATCTATTCACCTCCCTCTCCCTTTATCTTCATCTTTTATCTCTATCTTCCTCTCTCCTTTTCAATATCTAGATATGTCTACCTCTTTCTATCCATCCTTGTCCTTTAGTTTTTCTCCCTCTCACTTCATACTCCTTAATATCTATATCTCTATTTATGTCCTTTTCCTTTAGTTCTTCATCTCTCTTCACCTTTATATCTCTCCTTATTTGAAAATTAGTATATATGGTCTCTTAAGAGGTTATATCGTGTCCTAAGGGGTCATAGAACATCATATGATCCCTTAGGACACAATATGACCCCTAACGACACCATATGGTCTCCTAAGGGGTCATATGGTGTCATAAGGGGTCATAAAACACCATATGACCCCTTAAGACACAATAAGACCCCTAATGACACCATATGGTGTCCTAAGGGGTCATAAGACACCAAATGACCCCTTAGGACACCATACAACCCCTAATGACACAATGTGGCATCCTAAAGGGTCATATTGTGTCCTAAGGGGTCATAGGACACCATACGACCCATAGCACCATATAGTGTCCCAAGGGGTCATATGGTGTCTTAAGGGGTCAAAGAACGTCTTATGACCAATTAGGACACAATATGACCCATGACGACACCTAAGGGGTCATATAGTGTCATAAGGTCATATGACCCCTTACAACACCATACGATCCCTTACGACACTATATGGTGTCCTAAGAGGTCATATAACACCATATGACCCCTTATAACACAAGAAGACCCATAACGACACAATATGGTGTCCTTAGGGGTCATATGGTGTCAGGAGACACCATATGACCCCTTAGGACACAATATGACCCCTAACGACACCTAAGGTGTCATATGGTGTCCTAAGGGGTTATATGATGTCCTAGGAACCTTTAGGACATAATATGACCCCTTAGCACACCATACAACCCCTAATGACACCATATGGTGTCCTAAGGGGTTGTAGGACACCATATGACCCATTACGACACAATATGACCCCTACCAACCTAAGGGGTCATAGGACACCATATGACCCCTAACGACACTATATGGTGTCTTAAGGGGTCATATTGTGTCCTAAGGGTTCATAGGAGACCCTATGACCTGTAACAACACAAAATGACACCTAATGATACCTAAGGGGTCATATGGTGTTCTAAGGGGTCATAAGACACCACATGACCCCTTAGCACACCATACAACCCCTAATGACACCATATGGTGTCCTAAGGGGTCATAGAACACCATATGACCCCTTAGGACACCATACGATGCATATTGATACTATATGGTGTCCTAAGGGGTCATAAGACACCATATGACCCCTTAGGAGACCATATGACCCATACCAACATAATATGGTGTCCTAGAGGGTCATAGAACACCATACGACCCCTTAGAACACAAGAAGACCCATAACGACATGATATGGTGTCCTACGGGGTCATATGGTGTCATAAGACACTGTATGACCCCTTAGGAAACAATATGACCCCTAACAATACCTAAGGGGTCATATGGTGTCCTAAGGGGTTATATGATGTCCTAGGAACCTTTAGTACACAATATGACCCCTTAGCATACCATACAACCCCTAATGACACCATATGGTGTCTTAAGGGGTCGTCGAGCACCATATAACCCGTTAGGACACAATATGACCCCTAACAACACCTAAGGGATCATATCATATCCTAAGGTGTCATATAACACAATATGACCCCTTATAACACATGAAGACTCATAACAACATGATATCGTGTCCTAAGGGGTCATATGGTGTCTCCTAAGGGGTCATATGGTGTTAGGAGACACCATATGACCCCTTAGGACACAACATGACCCCTAATGATACCAAAGGGGTCATATGGTGTCCTAAGGGGTTATATGATGTTCTAGGAACCTTTAGGACACAATATGACCCCTTAGCACAACACCATATGACCCCTTAGGACACAACATGACCCCTAATGATACCAAAGGGGTCATATGGTGTCCTAAGGGGTTATATGATGTCCTAGGAACCTTTAGGACACAATATGACCCCTTAGCACAACACCATATGACCCCTTAGAACACAACATGACCCCTAATGATACCAAAGGGGTCATATGGTGTCCTAAGGGGTTATATGATGTCCTAGGAACCTTTAGGACACAATATGACCCCTTAGCACACCATACAACCCCTAACAACACCATATGGTGTCCTAAGGGGTCGTAGGACACCATATGACCCGTTAGGACACAATATGACCCCTAACAACACCTAAGGGGTCATATTGTGTCATAAGAGGTCATATAACACCATATGATCCCTAACGACACTATATGGTGTCTTAAGGGGTCATATTGTGTCCTAAGGGGTCATAGGACACCATATGACCCCTAACGACACAAAATGACACCTAACGAAACCTAAGGGGTCATATGGTATTCTAATGGGTCATAGGACACCATTTGACCCCTTAGCACACCATATGACCCTTAATGACATCATATGGTGTCCTAAGGGGTCATACGATGCCTTAGGACACCATACGATGCATAATGACACTATATGGTCTCCTAAGGGGTCATAGAACACCATATGACCCCTTAGAGGACCATACAACCCATAATAACATAATATGGTGTCTTAGAGGGTCATAGAACACCATACAACCCATAACAACACCGTGTGGTGTCTTAAGGGGTCATAGGACACCATTTGACCCCTAATAACACCATATGGTGTCCTAAGGGGTCATAGAAAACCATATGACCCCTTAGGACACCATACGATGCATAATGACACTATATGGTGTCCTAAGGGGTCATAGGACACCATATGACCCCTTAAAGGACCATACAACCCATAACAACATAATATGGTGTCTTAGAGGGTCATAGAACACCATATGACCCCTTAGAACAGCATACGACCCATAACGACACCATGTGGTGTCTTAAGGGGTCATAAGACACCATATGGTGTCCTAAGGAGTCATATGGTGTCCTAAGGGGTCATTGAACACCATATGACCCCTTAGGACACCATTCGATACATAATAACCTATATGGTGTCCTAAGGGATCATAGGACACTATATGACCCCTTAGAGGACTATACAATCCATAACAACATAATATAGTGTCTTAGAGGGTAATAGAACACCATACGACCCATAACGACACCATGTGATGTCTTAAGGGGTCATAAGACATAATATTACCCCTTAGGACATAATATGACCCCTAACAACGTCATATAGTGTCCTAAGGGGTCATAGGACACCATACCACCCTTTATGACACCATATGGTTTCCTAAGGGGTCATATGGTATCCTAATGGGTCATATAACACAATATGACCTCTTATAACACAAGAAGACCCATAACCACACGATATGGTGTCCTAAGGGGTCATATGGTGTCATCAGACACCATATGACTCCTTAGGACACAATATGACCCCTAACGATACCAAAGGGGTCATATGGTGTCCTAAGGGGTTATATGATGTCCTAAGAACCTTTAGAACACAATATTACCCTTTAGTACACCATACAACCCCTAACGACACCATATGGTGTCCTAAGGGGTTGTAGGACACCATATAACCCGTTAGGACATAATATGACCCCTAACAACACCTAAGGGGTCATATTGTGTCGTAAGGGGTCATGGGACACCATATGACCCCTAACGACACTATATGGTGTCTTAATGGGTCATATTGTGTCCTAAGGGGTCATAGGACACCATATGACCCCTAACGACACAAAATGACACCTAACGATACCTAAGGGGTCATATGGTGTTATAAGGGGTCATAGGACACCATTTGACCCCTTAGCACACCATATGGTGTTCTAAGGAGT
This sequence comes from Cryptomeria japonica, assembly GCF_030272615.1. Classification (NCBI taxonomy): domain Eukaryota; kingdom Viridiplantae; phylum Streptophyta; class Pinopsida; order Cupressales; family Cupressaceae; genus Cryptomeria; species Cryptomeria japonica. Next base: position 533,442,715 of record NC_081415.1, read on the forward strand.
CATATGGTGTCCTAAGGGGTCATTGAACACCATATGACCCCTTAGGACACTATTCGATACATACTAACACTATATGGTGTCCTAAGCGGTCATAGGAGACCATATGACCCCTTAGAGGACTATACAACCCATAACAACATAATATAGTGTCTTAGAAGGTAATAGAACATCATACAACCCATAACGTCACCATGTTGTGTTTTAAGGGGCCATAAGACATAATATTACCCCTTAGGACATCATATAGTGTCCTAAGGGGTCATAAGACACCATACGACCCCTTGCAACACCATACCACCCTTTACGATACCATATGGTTTCTTAAGGGGTCATATGGTATCCTAATGGGTCATATAACACCATATGACCCCTTAGAACACAAGAAGACCCATAACCACACAATATGGTGTCTTAAGGGGTCATATGGTGTCATCAGACACCATATGACTCCTTAGGACACAATATTACCCCTAATGATACCTAAGGGGTCATATGGTGTCCTAAGGGGTTATATGATGTCCTAGGAACCTTTAGAACAAAATAAGACCCTTTAGCACACCATACAACCCCTAATGACACCATATGGTGTCCTAAGGGGTTGTACGACACCATATAACCCGTTAGGACATAATATGACCCCTAACAACACCTAAGGGGTCATATTATTTCCTAAGGGGTCATAGAACACCATATGACCCCTAAGGACACTTTATGGTGTCCTAAGAGATCATATTGTGTCCTAAGGGGCCATAGGACACTATATGACTCCTTAGGAGACCATGCGACCCATAACAACATAATATGATGTCCTAGAGGGTCATAGAATACCATTTGACCCCTTAGAACACCATATGACATATAACGACACAATGTGGTGTCCTAAGGGGTCATAGGACACAATATGACCCCTAACAACGTTATATAGTGTCCTAAGGGGTCATACAAAACCATATGACCCCATAGAACACCATATAACCCCTTAGAACACCACACAACCCTTTATGGTGTCCTAAGGTGTCATATGGTATCCTAAGGGGTCATATAAAACCATATGACCCTTTAGAACGCCATATAACCCCTTAGAACATAAGAAGACCCATAACGACACGATATGGTGTCCTAAGGGGTCATATGGTGTCATGAGACACCATATGACCCCTAACAATATCTAAGGGGTAATATGGTGTCCCAAGAGGTTATATGATGTCTCAAGAATCTTTAGGACACAATATGACCCCTTAGCACACCATACAATCCCGACCGACACCATATGGTGTCCTAAGGGGTCGTAGGACACAATATGACCCCTAACAACACCTAAGGGGTCATAGGATATCATATGACCCCTAACAACACAAAATGACACCTAACGATACCTAAGGGGTCATATGGTGTTATAAACGGTCATAGGACACCATATGACCCCTTAGCACACCATACCACCCTTAATGACACCATATGGTGTCCTAAGGGGTCATAGGACACCATATGACCCCTTAGGAGACCATACAACCCATAATAACATAAAATTGGTGTCCTAAGGGGTCATAGAACACCATATGACCCCTTAGAAGACCATACGACACATAACGACACCATGTGGTGTCCTAAGGGGTCATAAGACACAATATGACCCCTTAGGACATAATATGACCACTAACAACATCATATAGTGTCCTAAGGGGTCATAGGATACCGTATGACCACTTAGGACACAATACAACCCCTTAGGACATAAAATAACCCTAATGACACTTAAGGGTCATAAGACACCATACGACACATAACAACACTAAATGGTATCCTAAGGGGTCATATGGTATCCTAAGGTGTCATAGGACACCATACGACCCATAGCACCATATTGTCTCCAAGCATATGGTGTCCTAAGGGGTCATATGACCCATTAGGACACAATAAGACCCCTGATGACACCTAATGGGTCATATATTGTCGTAAGGGCTCATAGGACACCATACGACTCCTTGTGATACCATATGGTGTCCCAAGGTATCGTATGGTATCCTAAGGGGTCATATGGTGTCCTAAGGGGTTTTAGGACACCATAAGACCTATAAAGACACCATATGATGTCCTAAGGGGTCATATGGTGCCCTAAAGGGTCATGGGACACCATATGACCTCCTAGGACATAGTATGAGCCCTAACAAAACCTAATGGATCATATGGTGTCTAAGGGGTCATACGATGTCTTGTGAACCCTTAGGACACAATATGACCCCTTAGCACACCATACAACCCCCAACGACACCATATGACCTGTTCAGACACAATATGACCCCTAACAATACCTAAGGGGTCATATGGTGTCCTAAGGGGTCATAGGATACCATATGACCCCTTAACACACCATACGACTTGTAATGACACCATATGGTGTCCTAAAAGCTCATAGAACACCATATGACCCCTTAGGACACCATAAGACTTATAACAACATCATATGGTGTCCTAAGGTGTCATATGGTGTCCTAAAGGTTCATGAGACACCATATGACCCTTTAGGACACCATATTCTCTCTCACATTATTTCTTTTCCTCAATTACCCTCGATCACCTCTCTCCTCCTATGGGTTTATAGATACTTCCCGCTCCCCCTCTACCCACCCCCTAATTACTCTCTATGTCTCTCTTCACCTCTGTCCCCATCTCTCTTCTCTCTTTGTTGATAATTTCCCCTCTCCCCCTCTCCTCCTACCCCCTAATAATCTCAAACTCTCCCTCTCATTCTCTCTTCACCCCAATCACCCCCTCCCTCTCTCTCTTCGCCTTCCACCTAATTACCTATAGCTCTCTCTCTCTCACACTCTCTCTTCCCCCCAATTAATCTCTCCTTCTCACCTCTCTCCCCCTCTCCTTTTTTTGATACTTCCCTATGCCTCTCCTTGTCCCCTCTGAATTTTGTTGCTAGAGATGAGAATGAAATGTAGAGAGACTAGTTTAGATCTTAGGGAAGAGAGAGTGACATAGAGGAGGAAATTATGAAGAGGTAGAAATATAAGCACCTTGTAGAGCTTGAGAGATTTAATGAGGTATTCATTGATAGTTAGAGATATAGGTCTAGAGAGAGATGTATGAATATGGACAAAATAGAGGGAGGAAGAAACAAATAGGTGGTGTGATAGGTTTAGGTGAGAGAGGTGGAAAAAGGAACAAACATGGATAACATGGTTTATCAAAATTTATCGAACTCAATAAAATTCATAAATTTTCTATTATTAATTAATTACTTATTTAGTTTATTTTGAGATGATTGTTACAAAAATTCATGCAATAGAGAAATCATATGAAAAAGTCATGAGTTTTTTATGTTTTAAAAATGAAGGATGAATTTAAATGAATTATAATTATTTTTTAAAACAAGTAATTGAAAATATACCTATTCCATATCATAGAGCTCTTAATTACCTTTCCAACGCCTGTAAAAAATCAAAATTTTGATATAAAACGCAAATGTTATGCCCAATTTACTAAAATATTTTTTTTTATTTTTTCAAAAATCGAATATCCGATTTTATCCAATAAAATCCGATATCCAATGTTATCTGATATCTGTTTTTATCTAATAAAATCCGATATCCGATATCCGATTTTATCCAATAAAATCCGATATCCGATTTTATCCGATATCTGATTTTAAAACATAAATTTTTCCCTCCATATTTTGGTTCGGGTTTGCTTCGGGATTTGGCTTGGAAGTGACAAGCTTGGAAAGTCAACTGAAAAAACGTGTTTTTCAGTATTCCTTGATTTTCCAGACTTTACACTGGTGGCTGACGACTTTTTTTATAGCCAAAATTAATAAAACGAAAAGGGTTTTTTAAGGACGTTCTCAACTTGCCAAAAATATAAGGCTTGTCTTATTTCGACTTTAATAACTAATTATTATTTATTTTCTAATTGAATTCTGACAAAAGTCCTGATTGATAGACTGATTGAAAAATACTCATAACTTTCAAACCGCGTAACATTTTTTGAATTTGAAACATGCATCACATCCTATGCTTCATCTACTATAGGGAAAAATTAAAAAAAATTGAATTTCATAAGGTTTTGACCAAGTTAAGGTGGTCAAACACAGGAGTTTCTGGATTTCTGAAAAGCTGTAGTAAAAAATTCATAAATAATTATTTACTTTATAAAAAATTATAAAAAAATATGTGTCACATCCGGACATGAGTCTAATACTTATATTATAAATCTTATAAAAAAATATTGTGATTTGATTGTGATTAGGGTGGTCAGACATACACCTACTTCTTATCTTTTTCTTGAAATTTTTGTACCACTGCATTGAAATTTGAAATTTTCTTCAAATAGATTTTTTTTTTTCAAAAAACTAGTAGCTTAGAAACTACATTCAATTTCCTATAGATTCTCTTCTTACATATTTTAAAAATAATGTTCATAACTTATTCAATTTTTCATGTCAAGTTGCAAAACTTTGATTTTTTGAAATTTCATTGTCACTTAAGAACCTGTTTTGGCACACCATGATCCTGCACATACCCCTATCTGAAATCCTTTTACAAAGACACATAATTCATTTTTTTCATTGAAATGTAAAAAAGTTTCAACATGATTCAAACCTGTAATTATCTGCAACCTAAAAAAATTTGGCCTTCACCTCGTTAGATTTGAATATAGACCATACAAGGCCAAGCATGTCATTTTACATAGAGTGTTATACTCATTGATATATATAGTTTTGTCTTGGACTTTCTTAACGAGTTTGTTCATTGAGTCCAGCATGGGGAGAAGACTAGCTAAAGTTAACAGAGTCTCTATATCACTTAACTTATGTAAGAGATCAGGAGCTTTGTCTACTGTGAGGTGTTGCTCGTACATTAGTCTGATCAAGGATTGATATTCTGTTTGAACTTGTTCCTCTGGTCCATGCAAGGAGATTCGTCTGGTATCAACATCCCTGAGAAGCTTGTTTCCTAATGTTACTCCCTCAGCAAAAATCTGAAATTCTACAAATGTTTAGGACTTCGACAGAAGTATGAGTGGTGCTCATGGACCAGATATTCAACTTTTGACACTGTAGGGAAATTACTTATAGTTCTATATGCTAAATTCATTCGATGGGCCATGCAGTGAATATCAAGCATGTATGGTGTAATACTAGTTTGTAATCTTGTGCAAAGACCAGTCCTTTAACCTTGCATTATTGCAACACCATCAACTCCAACACACACCAACTTCTTGGTAATTGTCAAGTCATCCATACCAGCAATTTCATTCGAAGCTTTCTTAACTTCCAAATATAATTTTTTTGTTGTTGGAATGCTCCTCATTTTACGAACAAAAAGTAGATGAGCTTGACGGACGTGTTATTTTATGGTATACACATGCATACAGAACCAAGAAGTGTTAACTACCGTAGTAACTTCATCTATAGATAATGAAATGAATTTTGATGCTTTTACACTCTCCTGTAAATTTTTCTTTTCCACCTCAGCGAGACAGTTTTCCATTTCCCATCCAACGTTTATTGACCAATGTGACATAGGATAGTGAGTAACATTCAAAAAAGATAATAAATTACTATATTATGGGAAATGTTTCATAGGACACCCTCTTGACAGAATATGAAAAATAGCACTCATTTGAATAGTCTTTGCCAGGTTTGCATCTTTCGCTGCATGTTCAAGCCCAACCTTGATTGTATTTCCACTATTACTAATCAGTGTCATTTTGTGGTTATGCTCTTCATATACCATGGCATACTTAACGTGAAGATATTCTTCCTTTGATTTCCATCTTACTACTGGTGTTTCCTTTTTGTCTATGATTTGTTTTTCATAAACCTTACCAATATGTTTTTCTATGGTGTCAAGCTTTAGTTGCATCTTCTTCTCTCTTTAGTTTTCCAGCTACAATCTTACACCTACATTTTGTTGGTTGTTCGTCATTGTTTGGGACTCGTTCAATGAATGGGTACTTTGCTACCCAATCAATCTTAAAGCTGCTTGTCATTTCCCACTCCTACCCCATTTTGACTTTCCTTTTTCTTTTCTTCCTTCCATCATCATCCTCAGTACTAGCATTTTCATCCCAGTGAATTATCTCATTGTGTGTATCCCTTAGAACATATTCTATTATGTCAGTATTGCCATCCTCATTTGATGTATTTAACTCAATAACAATCCCACCTTGCGGTGGTGGTGAGCTACTATGAATGACTTTTACAACTGCAGAAGTTGATGGACCAAAAACTTTGCCAATTCCAAAGTAAGACTTATGGTAGTGTCTCTAAGTTTTGGGCATTTTGATGGCCTCCCAATCCCTTCAGTTTCACTACCCTAAGGAGTATTACCCTTGTATAACATCCCAATCCCTTCACCACCCTAAGGAGTCTTAGTATCACCCTTGTCTGACATCTCAATCCCTTCACTACCCTGAAGAGTCTCATCCATGTCCGACATTTTGACCTCTCACTATGAATTATAACTAATACTATCAAGTATGAAGAAATGATCACTCACCTTTATGGCTTCTCAATTCTCTGAATAAGGAATCAGGAATGCTTGGGCCTGTGTTACAGGATTGTAACTCTGGCCCTCCGCCCTATAATCAACTTCGACATTCCAACTCAAATTGCGGAATGTGAATCGAGAGATCCGAGATTTACTAATCAGACACGAATAAATTGTAAGAAAGAGTGTTTCAAACTTTCAAAATTTGTATTTATATCAATCCATGATTGCATTTTTGGCGAATTTCATGGGCGATTCAAAATGCATCTTAATTTAAGCGGGGCGAAATGGGTCCTCAAATGCTTATAATGTTTTAATTGTTATTGGCGATTTCGGCCTCATTATGCTTAATGTAAAATTTAACAATAGGCGAAATGGATCGATTCGTGCAATGAAGATTTAATTTACCATTGGCGAAATAGGTCCTCGGTACAGGGTCGTTTTACTATTTTTGGCGAATAACGAAGGTGATCTAATACCCACGTCCGAGTGATTCTAGGTGAATATTATGGGCATCCACGTGAAACAGTATGTGGTCAATGGCGAAGCTAGAATACAGTGGACTATTAACCCCAAAATTTTGGACGATTTGATCACTGTGTTGCCCTAGACTATTTGCCATTTCTAGAAAAATGAAATCGCAGAATTCGCCAATTGGTGAAGATTCACCACTAAAAAACTCTCGAGAGAGGACTGTTGGAATGGGTTTGCAACTTCAGAAAGAATGGAGGAAATACAAGATCTTAAAAATATATTGAAAAATGAGTGGGGTGTCTTGATGTGTAACTATTTTCAGGTGTCATTTTCAAATGGCTTTTGGCATATTAAATGGAGAGATCTTGGGAAGGTAAGGGCTCTGGATGATCAGATTAAAGTGCTATAGGAAACTCTTAAATTAAGACAGATCTTTTACAATAATTCAGTAGACAAACTACTATGTCTCACATCTAAGACAAGATCATATAAGGTAAAGGATGGTTATAGAATCTTATCTCTGAAGAAAATAGATCAAAATGCAAGAAGATTTTCATTTTGCTGGAATCTCAAGGGGTTGCAGAAGGTAGGTGCTTTTGCTTGGATAACCTTAAAAGGCAGAATACTAACAAGCGAAAGGTTAAAAAAGCTAGGTATTGCAGAGGACTTCAATTGTGTTCTCTGTAATAAGACGCTTGAGACAACTAACCATCTCCTTTTGAATTGTGAATTTGTAAATGACTACTCGAAATGGTTGATGGAGAAGTTAGGATGGTGTGCTCCATTGCATTCTTCAATTTGCACTACCTTTGAATCATGGCCAAAATTGTGTCCTCAATTATTTTTTGGCATTATGTGGGAGGTCTCATCAGCTATCTTGATATGGAATCTTTGGTGGGAAAGGAACAAGCGTATCTTTAGAAAATAACATAATAACTTGTCATATGTGCTACTTAAGTTAGAGCTATCAATTTTAGAAGTGGTTAACATGCATGTGCTCAAAAACAAGAAGTTGGATTCGCAATACTCATCATGGGATGATATGTTATTGAATAGATGGAAGTTCTTGAAGTTGCCTTTCAAAGGAGGTATGTTTATGAAGCCAAATGAGAGAATTAACAGAAAGGAGATTAGATGGAAGCCTCCTCAAATGCAATTTTGTAAGTTGAACTTTGATGGTGCAGCTAAGGGGAACCCATGGGTTTCAGGTGTTGGTTGTGTCATTGATAATCATGAAGGAAAGTTGCTTAGGGTAGGTTATGCAAAGATTCCAAATGGATCGAATAACCTAGTAGAAGCTATTCGTTTTGGTATTAATCTAGCTATATCCCTGAAGATAGAAAGATTGATTATTGAGGGAGACTCAATGAATATAATTTCAGCAATGCAAAGATCTCAAGTTGGTTAATGGAATATTAACTATATTATTCAAGAGAGCAGGGCATTGCTTCTGAATTTACAGGAATACTATGCCCATCATAGCTATGTAGGGAAGCAAATGAGTTAGCAGATCTTTTGGCTAACAAATGCTGTGATTTAGAAATGGGCGAGAAGTTTCTAATGGAGGAAAAAATAGAGGAAGATCTGTATCTTTATGCTCAAATGAGAGAAGACGCAGCTAGATCATAACTATTACTAGATTTTCATCTACAGGCTCAATCAGGTAGAGCCACGAAGTTTTTTAAGAAAATGGTACATTTTATAACCTCTCTATGTTGCATTCAAGTACACTAATAAAGGATTGCAAAATAAAATCATTTCATTGATATATATGAAGCATAAAAGGATTGAATAAGTCTTTTGAAGAAATATAATCTTTATTGAAGATGATAAAATACATGTCTCACACAACAAGTTGTGAGACTGACTTTGCTCAAATAAATGCATATAAGGATCATTTATACATGAATGAGTAAATGTTGAAAAGAAGAACATGTAAAAGGGGTAACCAATCATTGCCTGAATGACTGACTATTGGTCTGATCTGCTCTTGATGTTGTTGCCTCTCTTCTTCTACCTTCCCTTGGTCCTTAGGTTTCATGTTTCCTACATAGAGTGTGAATAATGATTTAAAACAAGGTTCTAAGAAATGAAACGTTACACACTAAACATAAACATTTACCCATACATGCATAAGCTAGCCCCTATGTGCATTTTTTTTTCTAACTGGTTTGTTCCATGTGCAGTAGCAGGCCTAATCATTTTCAATTTCAACATGTGGGGTAAAATGTGGCTCCCACAAGGGTTGAGCTCAGCATGCAAATGAAAGGTACAGTAATTATATTTTCCTCAAAGACTATTTAAGTCCAGAGTCCTGCCAAAGGAATAATTAGATTTGAAAGAAAAAAATATTGGTGTTGATATTTGTATTTGTCATCAAAGGATTCTTTTGGCAGAAACTCCAGACTTAAATGGTCTCAGAGTATTCATGCCTTTCATGGAGTAGCATACACAATGATTATCATCTAAGATAATGCAAACAATAGCTGATCAAAGTGCAAATTTATAGTGGACTATATCGGTGATATAAAAAAAATGTAGTCACAATTCACATCGTACAATTCATACAAGAAAAAAAAAAAGGATCTTATGCAACATTAGAGGCAACACTCAGTAGACAGATTTTCAACCCCAAGAAGCAATCACGTATATGCAACCTAAAAACAAATGACAGCCATATGGGATGAGCCTGCAGTACTAATATTAATGTAGCCATGAACAATGAATGCAGTATAGCCAAGGGTCATAAACATCGAACAATATTTATACAATCTAAGTTACAGTCAAAGTTACAAGAGTTGATCTACTTCATCAAAACTCAAGCAACTAAAGCATTCATCTGGATAGTCGAGACAATGTCAAATAAGAAGGGGCATCCATGAAGAGATTGGCAACACATAGAAAGAATTCAAGCCACCAAAAGTAAAAAAGAACGGTATGAGTATAGTCAAGAGAATTAGTGATAGAGTGGGTAAAGGCTGTGAGTCAAGAAGATTGCAGTCATCAATAGATTTAGAGAAAAATGTATTGTGTATAGTGAAAGGCGGTGAGTGTGGGGGCATTAATGCATGCAAGACTTGAGACTTATACCAACATGTAATGATAGGTTCACTCTCAAAAGAGAGAGCAACATCAGACAATGAGTATGTAGCACAAAAGTGGGCAATATTCAGAACACACAAATGCCCGATCTGGTAATGAATAAGGAGAAGAAGATTTGTTTGTGTCTTTTCAAGGCAGTGAACAATATTTGATGCAAAGTTTACAACAGTCGAAATAATGGTGTCTTTTTTAAAAATCTGAAACAAAATAATGATAAATAACTAGTGACTGTCAAGACAATCACTTCATGAGTCACCAACCACATAACCAGTCTTGTAAGTTTGCAACCTAAGACTTGAAGATGCATATCACTCATTGTACGGGTTCACTATCAAAAAAGAGTAACAACAAATGAAAATAGTATCTCTGTCTCAACATAACATAGAACAACTCCCTATAACATGAATCGAAGAAGCCATAAGACTATTCTAAGAAGCGTAGAAAATAATACTATCACAGTATCATAGCAAAGTCTACTCGAAGCCAGGTCTCCATTATAGCCTAATAAACAACAAAAGACAACATACAACAATGATTAAGATGGATATGGAGCAAAGCATTACTAGTCATATAGCCAGTGAAGGGTTCCAGGGTTTAGAAGTACACAATCTTTAAGAGCAGTAAGGTAATAGAAGAGCAGTCCAAAAGAGTTGTGCGGACTGTCATAAGCTCTTTTATTTCTTTAAAGACCTTCGACCTTAAGTGTCGAGAATAATAGAAAAATGGGTTTTTTTGTAGATCCTTCGTCTTCAATCAAAATAACCCCCATGCAAGCTCAAATCAGCTTATAGGCCTTGAAAGATGAAAGTGTAGACCTGGACCAAAGGCAGAGATACCCACAAACAAGAAACCCCAAATTTTTAGAATGACAGTAAGGAAAATTTTCACATAGCAATGACATCCATGGAGAGGGTTTCTAACAAAGATCAAACACAATGAAAGCATCAAATACAAATTTGGATAAGATACAGAGAAACTCAAATTTCACAGACCTATATACAAGGTTAAAAGACCAAAATACAGTTAGCTTAGACGACAATCATCTCAAACAAAGTCACTGCTGGAAGACAGAGTCAAACTCGACAATGAAGTGAAGAGAGCTATTCATTTGTTTCAATTCCAAGCAGATCTTACAGGATAGAATCACAGTAAGGATAAAAGAGTAGCCACTATTCCAAAGGATTAGTGCAAGAATCATCGATCGCATAAGAAAATTCAAAGAAATAAACATTAGTAGTGATTCACAGGGTCGTGCATGGAGAATAGTCTACACTACAGTAGTCGTATTGTGGATAGAGCCATTCATAGGAGAAGGGTAACTCACCTTGAGCACATAACAACAAGGAGAATCATTGTAGGTATCATGACCGCCATGGATGTCGTCAAACCCTCTCAGCCTCAAGCTTCTTCAATAAGCTTCGATGGAAATGAGATGTTCTCATCTCTTTCATCGAGTTTTGTTTTAGGGTTAATTTTTTTCCTGAAGGAAAAAGGCGACCCTTACGCATTTTGGTGGGATATTTTTATAAAAATAAGCCTTCAAAACTAATGCCACCATGGGCCAAGTTTTGTGACTTATGCCTTAAGACTTTATGTCTTTGACACATGGATGCCACATCACCTTTAAAGAGGTTGTGTTAGCACTTGCACTTTCTATTTATGTGTTAAATAGAAACTTATTTGCATATATCCATTGTAAAGCATTTTGACTTTAAGTGTGATTATAAGCCTTAATAGTCATTTTGTTAATATTCAATGCAAATAGAGGTGGTTTAAGGATGAAGACTCAATCAATGAGAGATGCCAAGCATATAGGATATGAATGCCAACGTTTTAGGTGTAGTTGAAGGTTGTTTGCATGCATGGAGGGTATCTAGGGGTTATTTGAGTCTATTTAGGGAAAGTTATTAAGGTTTTGAGATGTCATCATGTTTGACTAGGTCATTTTTTACTTTTTCACACCTTTGAAGCACTTTGGGAGTTAGATTCATTTGCTGGATTTGAGAGTTTTTTTTACATCCGACCCGAGTAGAGGTGGTTTAAGGATGAAGACTCAATCAATGAGAGATGCCAAGCATATAGGACATGAATGCCAACGTTTTAGGTGTAGTTGAAGGTTGTTTGCATGCATGGAGGGTATCTAGGGGTTATTTGAGTCTATTTAGGGAAAGTTATTATGGTTTTGAGATGTCATCATGTTTGACTAGGTCATTTTTTACTTTTTCACACCTTTGAAGCACTTTGGGAGTTAGATTCATTTGCTGGATTTGAGAGTTTTTTTTACATCTGACCCAAGTTTGTTGGGAGTCCCTATTCTCATGGATCTTTTGAAGGGAGAGATTGGAGGATATATTCATGTTTGTTACTCATTCTTGAGGAGTTCTTGATTATGCAGATTGGAGTCTTAGTGACTTCTAACAGTCCTTTGTCCTCTCTTCTTACTATATTTTATAACTCATATAATTTGATATTGATAAAAGCTACCTTGGAGGCTTATGATAGTTATATCTCTTCTTATTCTTGCACAGTTGTGTATTTTGTGATTGATCAAGTGAACAGTGAAGAGTATTTCCCTTTCTATGATTTTGTCTTACTATATTCCATGCCTTTTCTGCAAAAGTGTCACGCAGGTTTCAAGTTGTGTCTAAGTTATTAAATAAGCTCATTCAAACCTTCTTGTGAAATATTTATGAATGTGCATGTCTTGAATAAGTTTTATTATCTTATTGTTGTCATTGTAGTTTTCAGAGTGTTTCAACTTTCTGAGTATCATAAGGTTAGCAGTTTTGCTGAATTACTTAGTATTTCCTTTTAGTTTGTAGAAATAGGATTTACATTTTTAAGTTATCTTCTTTCCCTTTTCCTGAAAAATTAATAGTTTTTAAAGTGATGACCAGCTAGGAGCCGACCTTATTCAAAGGTTCAGTTCAGTCAAAGGTGACCCACAACCTTGAATTGATCCCATGTTTCTCTAGAAAGCTTAGTTTGTCAAACTTTGCATAGGGTGCATTTCTAAGAGATAACAGTAACTTAAAGGGACCATGTAAAATTGAGGATTGCTTATCAAAACCATTGAGATTTCAATCTTATGGCAGATAGTTTAACTTATTTTATATTTAAAATTGTGTGTTTTATCGTAGGGATTATTATAGTTAACATGTTTACGTAGGGCATATAATCATGATATGGTATATGACATGGCAAGCCACCTTTGATGTTGGGAATTATTCTAAGATAGATTGCGTTTTCAAAGAGTTTATCTGCATAGGAGTTCAAGGTGGGATTAGCTAGCTTCTCAAAATAGTTCACTCAAATGCTTAGGGGACATTTGGTGTGGGGTTTTTTTTAACACAAACTATCTTTGCTTGATTTAGTGCCTCACTCAACTCTCTTATCCTTCATTCATGTCTTGGGATGCAACTTCTTCATAAAGGTTCTAGGATTTTCACTTGACCAAAATTTATTCTTTGTTTCAAGTCGGGTGTAAAAACAATTCAGGTTGCTTATATTTACCAAAATCTATTCTCATTTTGAGGACAAGGGCAAGAACAATTTAGGTGTCTTATATCTATTTTGTATAGAGGCTGTAATTTTGTCTTGTCATTCATTGTGGGCATTTGAAGTATCCCACATTTAGTATTAGAGGGTCAAGGGTAATCTGCCATGCAAAAATATCTATCTTTAGCATGCCTTTTTCATCTCTCCCAATCAGGCTAATTGGGCATTAGCTGATAGGAAGCTTTTCTCAGACTTGAGGAATGATTTTTACTTATTTCTCTCTATGTACTTGTTTCTCTATATTATCGTATATATTATAGGTTTTGACCTTTCGCCCAAAAAAAAAAAAGCAATCACATTTTTATTAAAAATAAAGTCTATAACATAATAATCTATTTTTTTAAACATAATTCTATTATATAATTTTACAACTTCCACGTAATAAATATTATAATAATTTTTTTAAACAATTTTAAAAATTATTGAATCTTCTTTTACAAATTAATTTATTATCTAATAAAATAAAATGATAAACTGTATATAAAAAATCAAGTAGTTTCTTATTAAAATTTTTATTAGATCTTAAATTTTAAATAATTCAATTTTTAGTTTTATAACATAAAAATTGTTACAAACTTTTATAAATATTTAATGATATAGAAATTACATTCATGTCTTTACTTTATCTTATTGTAGAGTTATTTTATCTACTACATATTTTATCTACCTTTGAATTAGAGAATATAAATATCTTTCTAACAAAAAAAGAGATCTAAGAAAAATAAAATTTGATCGTATAATCTTTTATATTTTATTGAAATATTTATATTTATAATATTTAAAAATTCTTAATATTTAATTAAAATATAAGTTAATTACTAATTTTTAAATAAATAATATTAAATTTTACCAAAAAGATAAACATATTTATTTTATTATTAAAAATATTAATTTTAAAATTATAAAATATAAAACATACATTATCTTATGATTTTAGAGAGGAGAAAATAAATGAAAAATATAAATAATTATTTTTTTCTATTTTTAATGAGTAACCAATGTTCTGACTATTAAATTAAAACAATTAATATAATTAATCAAAAGAATAATAGATATAACTCATGTTATATACATGAAAAATATGTAAATTATATATGTTATAATTTTATATAATTTATATTCAATGACATGAAGAAAACCAATGTTCATTTCTACCAAAGAACCTTCCTTTTTCCGCATCAAACTTTGTAAACAAAAAAAAAGTAGCCTCTTTAACTGTTGTCCTATTATTCTATAGATAATTAATGACTTTTACCAAGTCATGAAGCTCCCACCAAAAGAATGGGTTAAGCAGAAATGCATTCTACTTAAACGAGTAAAAGAAATAAAGAGAGAAGTAAAGGAGGACTACCAAAAATGGACCAACATATGGTGAGAAAGAAAAAACGGTGAAGGTAAATAGGTGAACCATACACAAACCATAAATCATTTTGTTTTATTTGTTTTTTTATTTATTCAAATGAACGACCTATATTATTTCAATCATCTTGCATTTATTTTAAAATCACTGGAACCGTCAATTGTGAAGTGTTTCATATAATGAAACACTTTTGACGTAATTAATTTTGACGTATTGCATTATTGTATTATTATCTTTTAATTAATTTATTTAAAATAATTTCATGTTAGTGTTGTAACGTCTAAGTGAAACTTATGTAAGCCTTTAATGCTTATATTTGCTTGCATGCTCATGCATGCTTTATGCATATTGTTACAATTGATCACTTTACAAGATTCATATGCCAGTTCATGTAGAGAAAATATTATCAAGATAGATGTTTAAAGATGGGTGTCGTATATGGAAAAATAGAGAATGATATATTTCTACTCTAAATATATCTCAATATTTGGCTAGAAAGTTGTGTTGGCCAAAGCTTTCTAATAATTGTTTATATCAAATGATTTTTTTCTTAGTCTCTATCATATCATGATAGTAGAGCATAGTGAGAACTGATACTTGCAAATATTGGGATCAAATTATAAATGGTATGAACTGATGTTCACGAATGCTCAAATTTGGGCCCCTTTAGGAGGGACTAAGGCACTATGCACCATAATCCACTAGGGCTAGGGCACTACGAAACAAAGTCCACCTAGAAAGGGACTAGAAAAAGATGGTTCCTAACTGTATAGGCCTAGGACATAGGATCAGGTCATCTCAAGAGCATATGACAATAATTCAGATAAGATAAGGCTAATAGGCTCGAAAATAACCTAAAGGTGACACACTAAAGAGAGGGCCCAAAGAGAGTGAAATTGTAAAGGGGTAACAATTTACAACACTATAGTATTTAAATTGCAAAAAAAATCATTTTTGTTCCCCTTTGTCTTTAGATCCAATCCTTGCATGACTACACTCACGCATCAATTTTTCTCTTTGTGCCTCTCATCATCACTTCCCTAATATATTCCAATATTTTTGCTACATTATGTTTCTTTTTAGCCAGTCCTTGTGGAAACTCACCTTTAACCCTTCCTCCTTAGTAGGATGGTTAACTTCCACCATTAGATTAGTTAATTATCTTCTCCATGCTTCCATTGATAAAACACATTCCTCCAAATCATTTCCTAATTACAAATCCATAGCTTCCTCCTCTTTTTGGTCTACTCTACTTTGAATAGTTCCTTTAATCTATTTATATCCGCTTATTCACTTTTAAGCCCCAATACCTATCCTTGATACATATACTCAAAGTGATATTAGGTGTATTATGTATAGTTCATAAATTTCAAGACCATTTGGTTCCAACTTTACACCAATACTTGCTTTCATTGTGTCTCTATTATTTTAAGCATCTCTAATATTTTATTATACCATCAAACAATATCCTTTATGCAGAGTCAACCTAATATGCATCTATGGTCCCCTCTTTCATAAATGTATGCTCCATCTCCAATGCTTAGTTTGCTAGTTCATCTAGATCTTCTTTTCTTTAAAATATATGTGCCTCCACACCAAAGTCCTCCTTGAATTCAACTTTAGTCTTTTTTCATTCTATTTTCTTCTACAACACATCTAGTCTAGCCTCTTGAAATTCAATGGTACAGATAGAATCCAAACACCCACATAGAACGTGTCTTCAATAGTGATTGCTTTTATGAATACGTGTGCTTTTATTTTCTTGAGTGTTTGCAAACTTAGTAACTAATGCAAGTATGGTTGAAGTAGTTGCTAATCATGTTAATCTATTTAGTTTGATGATAAGAGCTTATAATAATGCATTAGAATGATGCATTGTTTAACGAGAAAAGGATGTCACAACCCTATTTCATAAATTAAAAAAAAATGAAATTATTTATTAAATGATTTTCTTTTAATTCTAAAGAACAATTAAATAAAATTTTTAATTTATTACAAAATAAATTTTTAAGGAGATATATTCATTCTAAAATTATAACTTAAAAATGATGATAATTTATTAAATAAATATATATAACCATAAAATTCATTTAAAAATGTATAATTTTTTATTTGCTAAATAAAATAATTAATAGAAAAGCAAATCATGCTTTTAGAAAAGATAAGATAAAATAAGGTAAATACCTTAGAAAGAAGAGAAAAATTAATACTTTTTAGAGATAAGAAAAGGCATAAAGTATACGTGCCTTATAAAGCACAAAATTTAAACTTAAAACAAATAAGACTCCTCTTTAAAAAAAAAGAAAGAAATCCATAATATTAGGTAAAGTCTTCAAAAAGAGAGGAGATATTAAAATAGTTCGTGAAAAGATTCTCTTAGTGGAGCCCATCGATTTTATAGGAAAAGAAAGAAAATTGTGACAAAGTGCATCTCCATCCCTTTGATTTTTTATTGGATTTAACTAATAGAAAAAGGCATGCAAGCTAATGTTAACTAGTGCTTAGAAGAGAAGTCGGTGGGGTTGTAATAAATAGTGGAATGAGACTTTGTAACCATAGCTCAAGAGGGGAGATTCAATGCAAATAAATACGTGAGCATACATGTAGGCCAAATTGGAGGGGCAACGTGGAGATGACATAGGGAGGTAAGGATTTGTTAGTGGAAGAAGGGAGAAATGCTGGTACAAGAAGTGACTCAAAAAAAAAAAAAATTTTTTTTTTTTATTCATGGGTTTTTTTGGGGGTCTTTTGTAGGTACTTTATGGTTTTGACGATTTAGGTTGGGGTCTCATGAGATTTGGGCTTTAATTAGCCGTTACAACTTAGGGATAATTTATGTCATTTGTCAATTATAATTTAATAAAAAAATTATTGTTAAAATTACACACTACAAAAATAGACATAATTAATCCTTCAATTTAGGAGCTAGAATTTTTTAAGCTGAATTGCACTGTTCAGAGGGCCACCAACTTCCTTCAATTTAGGAGCTTAATTTTTTAAGCAGAAATGCACTACAAATTTCATGGGACCACCTGCTTTAAAAAATTCCTAAAAAATCTCAGCAACACCCACTCTACTTTTTAGGAAGCCCCCTCCATAAGATCCCAACCTTAGTATATGAGGTCCCTTCATTTTCATTCTTTTGAGGGGAGTAACAATTGTAAAATGGTTATATCAATCTTTCAATTTGCATATTCAGTCAGTGAGGAGATGAATGAATGGTAGATATCTTTTTGATAGACATTTTGAAATTCTTGTTATGAGATCAATGGTTACAGGTATGCATGAAAATCGTTGCACTTCAATGCTTAATTTATTTATTACCTTCAAATTTGATTTCCATATATATATGTCTATGTACGCTACAAACTTCGAATCCAGATTACCATTCGCTGATTTGCATTATATAAACAAATTGCATGTCTTTATTTTGTAACCCTTTCGGCATTTTTGTTAAGAGGCTCTTGCACCTCTTTTGTGACAACATTTTTTTACACGTGTCTTCTATAGCATTTCCAACCATAGTTGGCAAAATCTGCACATTATTTCATCCTGTAGTTTTAGATATAGATCTTCTTGAGACTTCTGTCAATCAGTTCTCATGATTTGTTTGCACTTCCACTTTTGCAACATGTCTACCAAAGCTTATGAACAACCATAATTCTTGACAAAAATTTAGACTAAGGGATCAATGATCCGCCCTCTATTTCCTGCACAGAATGGTTGACAACTCAGACACCCAAACTGCTGTTATGAATAGATGTCTCTACTGATTTCTTTTTTTAAACATACGTAGTTCTAGTCTTGGATTTCTCTAAATGTTTGGGGGTCGCCTTATGTTCCTTCACAACAGTTTAAAGATTGCCTTTCTTTGAGACAGTATATCACACAAATTTTCTCGCCTCCAATTTTGTCTGATTGGATGTTCCAAGTCTAAAATCACAAATGTAGAAGCAAGTATTTACTTTCTTTGGATGTTCTATGGATTTGGCGTGTCCTGCCCACTTCAGTGATGAGCCAGTGTTGGGTTTGCTTTGTCCTCTTTTATATTATGTGGCAGTGTTTTGGCCCTCATCCTCTTCGCTATTGAGGCTCAATGATTTGCTCCTCTAGTGGAGCTGCCCCCTTTGGTGTTGGCCCTTTCTACCCTACCCTATGGTGGATGGGTTCGATGTTGTTGATGTTTTGGGTTTCTTCATTTAGTTTGGTGGGTCTTTTGAGCTCATAGGTTTTATCCTCTGCCTATGAGATATGTTTCTCAAGATTTGGACTCTCTCCACTTTCATTTTGGTTCTTGAGTTGGTTTTTTACTCTGCTCTTGTTTGGTGCCTTATGGAGGTGGGTTTTCTTTTGGAGGATCTTTCTAAGGTTTTTGGTGATGATGGGTGCTTGTGGGTCTTAGTTTGGGTTGTTTTTGAGATTGATGACATTCTTCTTGGTTGTAGTTTTTGTGCTGTGGTGGATCGACTATGGATTGGTGTTGAGGAATGGTTACTCCATAGGTGTTTAACAAGTGAGGGCTCAAAATACTGTTTATCTGCTTCTTTGTTGGAATGTTACTCTTGGAGAATGTAATCTTTCTTGAGGACCTTGGCCTTCGCCCACTTCTTCCCCCATCAACTAATGTGCTTTGTTGGGACTTTAATCCCTAGTGTTTCTATAGATAGTTGGCCTATTGAGGTGGCCTTCAATGGGCTATCTGTAGGCTTCCATTCCAGCTAGACAAAGCTTGCTTCTAGTAAGGATGGTACTACGAAGAAAAGGTTTTGGGGTGCTTTTCAAAACCCAAAGGTTGTGTGGATTTTTGTTGCAGGTTTTGACAAAGGTCTTTATGTGGACAACGGATCTATAGAGGTGATCTAGGGTGGGTCTTTAGAGGTGATCGATGTTTTGGAGTCTATAGTGGTTTTATTCTAGACAAGATTGGGCATTTTGGCCTTTTCCCTTTCTACAAACAATGTTGCTCCTAGTGGATCTTTTGCTTTAAGGTTTCAAGATGCCTTTCAAAACCCAATTTATTTTCTATCCTCCCTTGATTACTTTGATCGAATGCAAGGGGTTTCCATTGGTAGATGGTTTGGGGTTCCCCTAATCCCCTTTGTTTTGATTAGGTGATTTTTTTTTTTTGGGATCTCTTCCCACTAGTTGACACTCCAGGGAAACATATTGTTTTCAAAAAAGGGCTTCCTTTTTTGGTTTTTGTGTTTCCTGCTTGTGAGTTTCCCTTGTGTGCCTTTTTTGGCAGTTATGTACTAGTAATGGGCCTATCCCATCTTTATCTAATAAAAAATATGTTTACTAAATTAGTCATTATATTGATTGTTTAATTAATTGATTAACTTAAGTAATTGAAATAAGTGCTTTATATATTTGCACTTCAACATTATTTCAAAATAAATATTTAATAGATTTGTAGTTATGAGCATAACTTAAGCCATAATTTTAGTCCCCCATAAAATTTAATGCATAAAATTATAATCATAAATCAAATTATTAAGTATTTATATGAAGGTGTTATTTTTCATCCATGTCATATTATGATTTTTTAAAATCATAATTTCAATATATAATTTTTTAGTTCAATTCATTAACCCATATTTCATGACAAATGGCTTAGATGAATTCATCTCTCATAAATATGAATAAATATGAATGATTCAATTAATGCTTATTTCATCTAGATAGTGTCTATAAGATAAAATTTGAGATTTTGAAAAAGATTTAAATAAGAAAATTTTGTTACTTGAACCAGATATGATTCTTTGTAATACTCTACTTTGACTAGTCACTGGAATCTTCTTGTGAGTTGCAATATTGTTTGCTGATTGAAATAGTATGGTGGTCTAGTCCTTAGGCAAGCTAAGATGAATAGTCAAGCTTTAGGTTCTAAACTTTATTGGAGATGGTGAACTTAGAAAAATTCAACCTTTTGCAAAGATTATTAATCATAAATACCTTCATGGAGTTAGCTTTTAGAAAGGTTCAAGATTTGACTTGAAAAGTATAGGTTCTATGATATGGAATATTCCTAGGAAAGGTGCTTCCCTTATTAAATGATGTATATTTTGGATTGTGTATTCTAGTGATGAAGCTCTCTTTTGGATAGATTATTGGGATCTTCACTTTCTTATCTTCTTGTCTTTTCTTAGGCTTCACCATTTGAGAAACCCTTTCATGGAGGTCACATGGTGGAAAGTTGTTGACTTCAAGGAATGCCATTAAATGGGGAATATTTGGACCTATTTTAGTGAAAAGATATGAGTAGTCGTCCTCTAGGTGGGGACAGTGAATCTCATTAGCTCTTACTTCTATTCTAGCTAATCACTATTATTCTTCCTTATGTAAGCCCTTGGCATGGTTTTTTTTTTATAACGAAGGAGTACAAGTGCCTACTAGCTATTAGATGCATAAAAATAATAGATTGTAGGATTTCTCTTGGAGGAAAAATATTTGGAACAATTTTTTTTGGCCAAAATGCGAATTCTTAGTTTGGCCTCTTAGCAAAAATAAATGTCTTACCTAGGATAATCTCAAAAAAGGGGGTTTGCCAGGACCTTAAAAGAGTGTTCTTTATTAGTCTTATTTTTTTTCCATGTCATATCTAGTTAGAGAAGATTTTTTTATATTTTTCAAGGACATCAAATTCTCATTGAGTATGTTTGGCATGAGATGTTAACTTTAGTTCATAATACTCTTTCTACTAAATGCTCTTTTGATCAAATCCTTGATCCTATTGGTCTTATGGCTATGTAGCCGTTGGGTATGGTTAATTTGCCTTGTTTCTTCTACTTAGTTTCCTTCTTCAAAATTTAGCAAAGATTGTCATTGGACACCTCCTCCTAAGGTTGTTTTAAAATTAACACTAATGGTTCCTCTTAGGGTAATCTTGGTGTGTCTTGGATTGAAGGGGTTGGTAATGATAGTTCTAGTTTTATATAGCTCTTTTTTTCTATGGCTAGTGAGGTTGGTAACAATGATCAAATGGAAGCTCGTGCCCTTCTTGTGGCTTTGTAGAAAGCTTGTGAGTTGGGCTGGAA
The DNA here is from genome assembly GCF_030272615.1 of Cryptomeria japonica. Lineage (NCBI taxonomy): Eukaryota > Viridiplantae > Streptophyta > Pinopsida > Cupressales > Cupressaceae > Cryptomeria > Cryptomeria japonica. The sequence goes on from NC_081415.1 coordinate 533,464,749, forward strand.
TAATTTCATCTATGAGATGAATTCTATGATTTTAATTTTAATTTGGAATAACAAGAATTTTGAGAGTTATTCTTGACATTTGGTTTCTCTTGTCGGGCAAATTCTTAATTTATTTAAGTACCACAACTCCATATTTTTTGTTCATATCCTTTATTAATGGAATGCAATTGCTAACTCTCCAGCTAAATGGTCTTTAAATCCTCTAGGAGGATGAAATGTTTATGATCGGGGTTCTCTTTCTCCAAATCAATTTACTTAGTTTTTGCATCTCATTCACAATGATGTGGGCTAATCTTTATACTTCTTTCTTACTTTCTACTGAGATCATGTATTTTTTAAGGTGACAAATTTGTGAAAGGTCTTATAATCTCCTTAGATATCTTAATTAATAAATTTTAAACTTTTTTAAAAGAAAAAATTAATAGGTTTTAGAATTTCACTTCAAATTCATACAATTCCTTTTTGAAAAAAAAAACTCATTCTTTGGGAACAACACTCGAGATTCTAAAGTTGTCCAGAAATGATTACAAATAGCGAATACAAAAACGAGAAACTGGATGATTTGTCAATTGCTAAAAGAATGATCGTTGTATGGGAAACGCACATTGATTATGGAGCTTCAATATTCCAGGCATTCTCCGGAGTGCAAAATGATCCATCAGACGTGGTCGATAACTCTGCAACAGGACCATTTCCAGCACTATACACAGCTACTGGATATGTAGGAGGAACGTGAGGCCGTGGAGCTTTCAATTTCAAAATATCAATCACCTGTCTTATATTCAGTCTGGCTTTCGGATCCGGATGAGAGCACAACAACCCCACTAACATCAACCGTTCCATCTCCTCACAGTTAAAATTCCCATCCAGCTTTGTATCGGCGGCGTCCAAAACCTTCCCTTGTCCAAACAAATCCCAAACCCATTCGACTAATCTGTAACAATGGTCCTCGAGGCTCCTGTCCACAGCCCGCCTTCCGCACGCAATTTCCAGACTCACAGCCCCAAAGCTGAAGATGTCCGATTCTAGGCTTGCCTTTCCTGTAATCACACACTCCGGTGCAATGTACCCAAATGTCCCTACTACCACAGTTGTGTGGGAGGCTGCACGCTTACGTTCCACTACTCTAGCTAAGCCGAAATCCCCCAGCTTTGCATTGAAATCGTCATCCAACATTACATTGCTGGCCTTCAAATCTCTATGAATGACACGCTGGTCCCATTCATCATGAAGATAGAGAAGAGCAGAAGCTATGTCACACCCTATGCTGTACCTTCGATTCCAATTCAAATCATCTCTCCACTGCTCGCCAAATAAATATTTGTCCAGACTTCGCTTCGGCAGAAATTCATAGACTAGAAGCAGTTGGCCCTTTTCATGACACCATCCATGGAGCTGCACAAGGTTACGGTGCCTTATCTTAGATATTATGCTCACCTCTGAAATGTATTCTTTTATGCCTTGTTTGGAGCCTTGACATATTCTTTTCACGGCCACGGGCTGATTTGATAGGGGTAAGGTTCCTCTATACACTCCTCCGAAGCCTCCTTTTCCTAGAATTTCATTGTGGTTGAAATTTTTTGTTGCAGCGCAGAGCTCAGCGTAGGAGAACTTTCGCGGACCTTGAGCAAAGCGTTCGTCCAGCTCTCTGCTTTCTTCTTTGCCGTGCTTGCTTAATTTTGTGGCCCTAACAAGCCATCGCATAGCCAAACCGCCGATCGTTACCCCCACCACGCAGGCTACCAAGGACACCAAAATAACATCTCTTTTGTTATGTCTTGTAGTTTTTCTGGTGGCAGGCGGAGTCCTCAAATCCGAGGAATGTTGAGAAGAAAACTCCCAAAGACAGACTTGAAGAGACTTGGCTAATATCCCTTCCGTGGAAGCCAAGAAGCCCATCCTTATTGTCTGAGGAAAATGCTGACTAAGGTCTATATCATATGATCAGATTGGTGTTGCGGGTCTTACAATAGAAGCATTAGGCCGGTTGATCGGACACAGAAGAAATAGTTGAAGCCTCTGGGCTACCCCGTCATAATCGAGCCATGCATCCCATGTCCTGCCGTTATTGAGATTTACATGTCCTGCAGAGAATGTTGCCTTGGAATCAACGCTCTTTACGTAAATATCCACTTGGCTGTGATCCTTGAACGTATCAAATTTTACTACAACAATTTGTTTAGAGAAAAATCCCAGCAGATCAAGCCATTCCGCAGTGTCATTCTCCGGGGGCTTCAAGTCAAAAGGGACCATGAAAAAACCCAGTCCATCCCCAAATCCATTGAACTTCGCTATATTGAAAACGAAGCGAAAGTGTGGTAAAATTGGCAAGAGTGGGAGAAGAGTTTGAGTTACGCCCAAGAGAAATTGGTTTGTTGTAGGTTGCCAAGCCGACTATCTGAAGCAATTGACGTTGTATATATGGGGGTGGGTAGTGGGTTGGATTATTGAACTGATAGAGTATTTATTCAAATATCGATCCAACCAGCGTGATATTGTTCCAGGGAGGGAAGGTGATAAGCTCTTCTGCATGACCATCTATCATGACCGATTGGAAGGTAAGAAAGAGGAAGAACACAAGAGGAATGAAGGTTGCCATCTATCACCCAGAGTCTACAGGGATATGGAAGCAGTCGGCAATGTTGGCACTAATTTAATGCGGATGAAATTGATAATTGGTTCCAAGGAATACACGTATTGGCCAAGAGTTGCGGAGTTCTTGATGCTGTGCAGTCCATCGTTTATATTCTGTGCATTTTTATGTTCACATGCGGAGTTCTTAATGCCCCGCTGGCTGACATCGTCTGTATTCCGTGCATTTTTCTATGTTCATCTGTCTTTTACAGTTTTGTATGTTTTACTCCAGTTTGCATTTTTGTACATTGTTGTCTAGAACACAACCATTTCAACATATTCTGATTTAATTCGGATAATAATGAACTATCAAACAATGAAGAAATTAAAAAGTAAGAATTTGGCATATTTATGTATTATTTATTTATTTATTGTTATTAATTTTTCAATATATTTTAAAATTAATGGATCTTTTTGTCTGTCAATGAAATTGAATGATTTTGATTGAACGTATTATTTGTTAAGTCTTTTTGAGTGTAAGGCTCAAATACTACAGACGATAAGGATGAGATAGTGTTCCAAACAAATTTGGCATAATGGATACCCCTCTATCTTTAACTTTTTATGGAAGAGGTTTTAACCTAAATTTGTGCTCTCAAATCAGATAGCAAAATAATCTTGTAAATGATATATACTTTTATGTTAATTTTGGTTCATGTTTAAATACTTGTTTACACTTATTTTATTTTTATTTACATTTATTATTTATTTGTTGTTTTAAGTCTTGATTTGTATTTATTTTAATACTTTTGCTCTATGTTTCAAAATCATCATCTAAGTCTTGAGGTTCATTTTTTGTGTTACTCAAAAATGACATGAATCAATCTCAACACACAGGGAAGAATTCAAAATTTCAACTATGATGTCAACTTCCTAATCTCATTCAAATTCAAAGTCTATATTTCTCACTAATGTCTTTGTTAGTTGTTTTGAGTAGACTTAATATATGTGTATGCAACATGTTGCTATGTTATGATATTTAAAACTCATTTGTGCACTTGAACAACATTTAGGAATATGACATATTTACAATGAGAATCATTATATCGACATTTAAATTTTTAAGGGATAAGGAATCAAATCCACATCATTTGCATATAGGCCATTTATTTGTTGCTAAAAATTGTTTGTATGTCACTATGTTTCATCAATTGTACCCTCCTAATGAGCTGACATAGAAGAACATATTCACCTATTGTGTCACCAAACTCTTGAATGGTGTCCCTAAACATTGCCTTCCCAATTGAACTACTATGAAGATAATAGGTGACTAGGTTTGTAAGTAAAAAAAATTCATCGATTCAGCATGCACATCATAATAAATAATATGCACATTTAATATCCAATGTTTAGTTCTCATAATTGTTCCCATGATACTTGGGGCTTGTTGGACTTAAATAGGACACACTAAGCATTAACTAGAGTGTGTTGTCATGAGGACCCCACTTAAAAAATTTCTTCCAATTTTATTGATTATTTTCATTTATAAATATTTGTATCATAGATGGTTGATATGCTTATGTTCCATCTATATTGAATTTTTAGCATGTCAAGAAAAAACATCCATACTAAAGTTGAGCAAGCCACCGGAAAAAGACAGGTGAAATGTCATGTTAAATCGATTTTTTATTTTTTCTTTGACGTACTACAACTTTAATATGGATTGAATGTGTGGGTATCACCATCCAAGGCAAAAATATTTATTAATGGAAATAGATCGACAAAACAACAACAAATGTTTTACTAGGATCCACATGAATAACACACATTGGTCAATGCTTAGTATGTGCTATTTAAGCCCTACCCTTGGGGTTGAACTATAAAATATTATATGACTACACTAACTCCAACACATTTACCATTCTAAAAAGTATTGAGTTTTGGATAACATTGAATGAATTAATCATAATATCAATATTATTTCTGTATTGTTGGTTCCATAGTTAAACAACCTAACCCTCTTACTTAATTTTTACATATTTATTTGAATTGTCAATCCAATTAATTTAATTTAAATTAATATATTTTTATTTCATTAGATTTATATAATTAGCATAGATCTTATTTATGTCGTCCAATTATTTTCTAAATACATAGTTTGGTAAACTGAATTTATTCTAAAACCTTATAAGGTTTTGTAAACTATACATATTTGTTTTCAAATATAACTATTTTGAATGAATTTATTTATATATCTAATTACAAATTCAATGCAATTTTTAAATATATCTAACTGTTTTGAAGCTTCTGGGCTACGCCATCATAATCGAGCCATGCATCCCATACCCTACCGTTATTGAGATTTGCATGTCTTGCAGAGAATCTCGACTTGGAATCAAAGCTATTTATGTAGATTTCCACTTGGCTGTGATTCTTGAACGTATCAAATTTCACTACAACAATTTGTCTAGAGAAATATTCCAACAGACCACACCATTGAACAGTGATATTTTCAGGGGGCTTCAAGTCAAAAGGAGCCATGAAAAAAGTAAGTCCATCCCCAGATCCATTGAACTTCACTTTATTGAAAACGAAGCGAAAGTGTGTATTGAAATTGGCAAGAGTGGGAGTAGAGGTTGAGTTCCGCCATAGAGGAATTGGTTTGTTGTAGGTTGCCAAACCGACCATCTGATGGGGTTGAATTTTTATATATGGGTAGTGGGTTCCATTATTGAAGAGATAGACGATAGATTCAAATAAGGATCCAACCAGCATGATATTGTTCCAGGGAGGGAAAACCTTAATTGCTTCTGTATGAAATCCCGATTGGAAGATAAGAAAGAGGAAGAAGACAGGAGGGATGAAGGTTGCGACAGTCTACAGGGATTTGAAACCAGTCAACAATGTTGGCGATAATTTAATACGGATGAACTCACAATTTGATTCCAAGGAATAAACGTACTGGCCAAGAGTTACCTATGGAGTTCTTGATGCTGTGCACGCTGACATCATTTGTATTCCATGCATTTTTATGTTCACGTGCGGAGATCTTAATGCCCTGATGGCTGACATCGTCTGTATTCTGTGTGTATTGTTTGTCTAGAAAACAACCATTTGAGAATATTCCTTGCTCTAATTCGGATAATAATGAACTATCAAACAATCTAGATGTTAAATAGTATGAAGTGTTCCAGCCCGGATACTTACAGGGATTTACCATTTCGACAAACTTTATTTAGGGGATATAACTGTAATGGTGAAATTTGCATACTTAATGTGTTATGTCTCATTTATTTATTTTTATTAATTTTTTAATACATTTTAGATTCAATGGATCTATTGTCAATTATGAAACTGAATGGCTTTGAATGAACCCATTAGGAATTAAGTCTTGTTGAGCACAAGACCTTGACACCATGAAAGATGAGACTATGATAGTAATCCAAACAAATTTGGTATAATGGATACCCCTCTATCCTTATTCTTGGTAGAAGAGGTTTTCGTTTGAGACTTGTGCTCTCACATTGGATAACAAAACAATCTTGTGAATGATATTAAATCCTTCATAAGGTGTTTGTGTGTGTGCGTGCATGTGTGTTAAGGTTGGTTCATATTTAAATATTTGTGTACACTTTTTATTTTTTAATGACATTTATTATTTATTTGTTGTTTTTGTGTCTTAATTTGCTTTCGTTTTTATACTTTTGCTTTATGTTTTAGAATTATCATCTAAGCTTTGAGGTTTAGTTTTGTGTTGCTCAAGATTGGCATGACTTGATCTGAAGGCACTAGAAAAAATCCAAAATTTCAACTAATATCTCAACCTCCTCACCTCATTCAAATTCAAAGTCTACCTTTCTCACCCAAGTTTTTGTCGGTTGCTATGAGTATATTTAGTATATGTTTATGTAGCATATTGCTATGTCATGATATTTAAAGACATTCATTTTCAAACTTAAACATTATATAGGAATATCAAGTATTTACAATGAGAATCATTATATGACATTTAAATTTTTACAAGATAAGAAATCAAATCTACATGTTGCTAGAAATTATTTGTATATCATTCAATTTCATTAATTCTACTTTCCCAAGGAGTTGGCATAGGAGAACATAATCTCCTCAATTGTATCCCTATACATCACTTTGTTAGAAAATGTTAGTGTCATTTTACATATTTCTAGTTATGTAGGTGATTATCAGGCTGGCAATTAATCATTTTTTATTAAGATAATTGGGTTTTACAGGGACCCGAAACCCAAATCCAATAGCAAAAAATAGAACCAGTAGCAAACCAGAGTCTAAACAACAACCAAACGGCTACAAAAACATGGGATACACCCCACAACTGCTAACAAAAACAACAAAAACAGAGAAAAACAATAACTAGCAAAAGCAAAAGGCTAGCCAAGAGCTTTCATGAACTTAGTATTTTTTTGAATTATATTCTTGTTAATATCTTCAAGCTCCTCCATGATAATTCTTGAGTTGCTCCTCTCCTAGTTCTTCCTTCTAGTCTTGGTAGAGGGGCTGGTAGAAGTCTGCATATCCACATCCTATGTGTTTATCTACAACCTCTTCTTACTCAACTTGCTAGTTGAAACCTGTGGAACAAAACTGTGTGGCTAGGCTCTTTGAATAGCTATTTTCTCATTAACACATTTGAGGCCTTCTACACTATTATACATAGCCTCTTTTCTTATTTCCACCGGTCCCCTGAGATTGTTCTTTAATTCCTCCATACTTTTTTCGAGGTGAATAATTCTTGACTCATGCCTGGTCTTCATAACCTTAAAATCTTTTGTTAATTTTTGAGTCATCCTCAGGAGCTTGTCGGTTTTGTCTAGCATAGGGTTCTCTGTGAAGGTGTTGATTATATCATTGATTCCATGTTTTAAGAGGGAAATTTCACTGTTCACCCTACGAAAACATTTCTCCTGGTTGGTGAAAGAGTTATCTAGGAGCACTTCAAAACCCATATCATCCTTTTTATACGTAAAAGAACAAAACTGTGTCACGTTTCAGACCAACTTATTAGCACAAGTGAATTTAAGTAATTCTAACTAAAAATTAATTTTAGTCAAACATATGGCCTATATAGATTCATTATAGCTTAGTTATATATGGGCCACAACTTTTCCAATTGCAAATGTCTACTAAATGAATATTTTATACCATTTTGGTGTAATTACCAAAAAAAATAATAAATAAAAAAAACTCGTTGTTTCAACAACTCCTACTCTTATAAATAATATTTTTTGTGAAATGTAAAATACCCTTTAATAAATCTATAAGTGAATTTTTAAAAATATATATCTTGTAATATTTTAATTATTTTTTATAGTTTATATTTATTATTATTGAAAGTAGGTCATCAACACTAAAATATAAGGTTGTTTATCTTGTCAAGGAAAAAAACTAAAATTTATTTAAATTTTTTGAAAAAATATGATGTAGTAGAGAAAAGAATCTATGTCAAGATGATATAATTCTTTTCTAACTTGGATAAATAATTAAGGAGAAAGGTGGTTGCAATTGGAAAGAGTTATATTTCAGTACACACATCTTTTCAAATTTATTAAAAATAGTAAAAAATATATCCATGCACTAAAGTTTCATGTTATCAATATACACAAAAAAATTGAAGAAAAAAAGGTGAAATTTACTAAATAAAGTGTGGTGGCTTGTGTAACTTCAATTTCAATATTTTATCAACAGCTAAATTATAGTGTTTACTTTATAAAAAATTATATTCAAATAATTTTTTAAATTTTTGCTAAAATTACAAATATAAAATAGACAAAAGAATAAACCACACCATCTCAAAGAGGGGCAAATGTAGTCACATAAATCTATCCATTTTAACTAAATGAATATTTTCTATTTATTTAATTAAAAATCCACTAGCCATCAGTTAATTAAATTAATATTTAATTAATTCATCTTCAAACATTCTCCTATTAATTAAATAAATTGTTCAATTTATTTTAATTAATTCATTAAACCAAAATTCACAATCAATTAAATGAATGAATTTTATTTATTCAATTCAATCTAATCCCCTTTCTTCTTTTAAATAAATTAAATTAAATATTTATTTAAATCATTTATCCCCCCCACTTGCATTTTCCTACAAATGCAAGTTGCAACCACAAATTGAAATAAATAAATATATTTTAATTAAAATCCTATTTTCCCTCACCCACCAAACCCACTTGCAATCCTAACCCCCTTCTAGAACCTATCTAATCCTAATCAATTAACCTAATCCATCCCCTAATTATTGTCACATTCCTAAGCAACTTGGAGTCACTTCTCAAAGACTTAAAAGTATTTGAAAAACATTAAATGCTTTGTGTGTTCAACAAATTAACCTCTAAAGTCTTCCAAACCACTTATGGCTCTTACATGACCATTTATGGTTAACCCCTAACTCAACCCTCATGTGACTCATGTGTCTCTTCAAGCATTTATTGCTTTGACCATGGTTATCCCTTAAACCTTTACACAAGAGTTTGTCCATTGGATAAGAGCTTTATTCTTTGAATAAAGAATTTATTCACTCAACCCAACCTTGACCTTAACTCCCAAGTTAACCTTTAGGTCATGTCAAACATTTAATGCTTATTCCCTCTCTTCTCAACCCATCTCATATTGACACTTGTCATCCTGGGATTGGGTTGAAAGTCGTCACATGGATTGAATATCATTCAATCCTGACCATTGTTGAGATTACTCAATCTCAACCATCCATTGCTTCATTTTTCCTATAAATAGAGCCCATTTCTTCATAATCCAGATCTTAAAAACTTGTATGCATCTAAGTTATAGAGAATTTTAGAGAGCATTTAGCATATCTTACTCATATTCACTCTTTTGGTTAAAATTAACAAATTGCATTTAGATAACTCATCCTTATTTGGTTATTAAGCTTGAAAATGCATACTTTTCATAATCATCTACAATCTTGAACCTCCATAAGCATCCATAGTGCAAAAAGTTGTTGAGAGCTACACTAATTTGGAACTTAGAGAGGAGAGGAACAAGGGAGAAGGAGCTAAGCGCATGGTAGAAGGCATTTGAAGATGTCTTCTTCCATTTACATTCATAGTTAAATGCTTTACTTTATTTTTAGTGTCTCTTTTGGTATGCCTGCTTAGACTAGTTTTTAGTTTATTAACACTAACGTTTGTCTTTGTTTCTTTATTTTGTGTGTTATATGACCACAGGTTTTAGTCTAACCTTGCCCCATTTCGCAGAGTATCATTTGGTGAACCCGACGTGAATCCAACAACCAATAACATTTTTATTTTTACAAAACTAACTTTTTGACTATTTAGTTTGACACATAGGTCGTGGTTTGGCACTTTTGCCCGCGCCTTAGCGCTATTGCAATTTGATATTTTAGCGCTATTATTTTTACAATGGCGCTATTGTCTCAAATTTTGGCGCTATTGCCCATATTATAGTGCTTTTGCTTATTAACTAGCACGTTTGTTCATACTTTAGCGCTCTTGTATTTCTGTTTACATATTTTAGTTTAGCGCTTTTGTCTATACTTTAGCACGTTTGTGTTAAGTAGCGCTTCTATTATCACACATAGTAGCGTTATTGTAATAGAACGTTGTAAAATAAAGACCTTGTAACCGATAATATTATTTTTTGGGCTTGTGGAAGCCCACCATGTTTTCGAATTTTTCTAACTATTCGTTTCGTGTGTAGGTTTTTAACTAAACCCCTTTTTGTTACTAACAATAAAAAACGCTTCTTTTGGTGCTTTTAAAATCACAAAAACAAATTTTATTTCTTGCAAGTTAGGATTCAAATTTCGTTTTGGTGCTTAAAATCAACAAAACAAGCCTTTATTTCTTTCAAGTTAGGATTCATTCTCTTTTTGGTGCTTAAAATCAACAACACAAAAATTTGATTTCCTTGCATCAATCCAGAATTAAAAATTATCAATCAACATTTCAATTTTGTGTAAGTAAAAAGAACAATCAACTTGTCTCATTTTTCCAAAACAATTTTACTTCATGCAAACGTTTTTTTCATTAAGTTGACCAAGATTTCAAATTCTAGCTTACTCAAACATATTGCCTTTGAAGTTAAAAAGAACATCATGGTTGTTGGAGCAACATCTCCAATTAGATAGAACATCATTGCAATGACAAGTTAAAAATAACAAGTGTATTTTGTGTTTGGCACACTTGTGCAAAAGAGTTGGTCAAGTGGTCCTACTTCTAACACACACTATCCTCTCCCTTGGCTTTCGTGGTCCTAGGTGCAAGAGAAAAGTGTTAGTAACACTCAAGTTTTATCTTTTTAAGAGAGGCCTGCCAAGAGACACATCACTCTTGGGAACGACCTCGTGCAGTAAATCCTTCGAGCCGCTATAGAAATTAGGTGAGAGCGAAAGTTGTAGCCTTGGGTATAGTTGTTCCTACAGTGTAACTTGCCGAAAGGACAAATGGGCCCCACCATAAGTTACAAGGCTCTTAAGTGAGTCACTGCAGAATGAACTTATGTCCAAAAACATCAAAAATTACTAAATACTTTTAAGTAGCAGCCCACCCATTCTATTGATTGAGGATATTTGTGATAAATTCAGTGCAAGAGCATAGATGGTTTTGCTCCCAAGATACTCACCATACATATTTCCTTGAGTAGAAACATAGCTTTTTGAAAAATTACTTGTAGCCCGATAAAAGTGGTCACTCCCCCATCATAGTGATCATCTATTTGTTATGCTCACGCAAGATTTAGTATATCACATCCTTACTTGTCACGACGGGATTCATAAGGTATGTAGTACCAAAGTCAAAGAAATATCAAGATGTGGACTGAAATTATCGCAACTAGCCATTTGACCTTAGGGATAAAAAGTGTTTGAAGTATTTTTATTTTTGAGTCAAGACCAGTACAAATTGAGCTGACTTCAGGCTTTGGAAACACCTAAAATACATTTGGAGGAAAGGGTCATAAAAAGTCCAAAGATTGGGTTGATCTAGAGCCATACTTACTTGTGCCTTTTGAGGCAACATTCTTGTGTTTGTGTGCTTGCTTTGTTTTCTTGTCAAAGAAACATCATAAAAATAAAACCAAAATCCAAAACAAGTATTCATCCAACACCAACATTTTAAAAAACACAAAAGATCAAAAACAAAGAGCAATAATCAAAAGTATCAAACTATATGACCATTCTTCACATCTTGAGAAAGAAGAATCTTCATCAAAACATCAACTTGAAGAAAAGACCATTAAGCTCAAAGGATTTTATCAAAAGGAGGAAATTCTTCTATCTTAATAGACAAATCTTTGTCTCTCATAGAACCTTCTTACGTCACATGCATCTTTACCTTCAAAGGAAATCAAACGAATTTGATCCAGAATCATTAAACCACAGAGCTTTTACTCAATACAGAGCTTTGAGTTGTCACAAGAACAAAGGAGGCAAAATCAATCCTAACTTCTTTCCCGATATTTGCATCACATATAACATAGCTCGGGAAGAACCACCAACTCTCGAAAGGGAAGAGGAAGAATTTGTCCCATATGTGACACAAAGCTTTTATTGAAGTTCACATTTCATCCATTATCACATTCACATCTCATCTAATCCATTCCAACTCTCAAAACATCAAAAGGTTTTTGTCCTAAGTTCTATTTTAATATTGCTTGAATCAAACACAACACATCACTTTTAGAGTGTCTCTACATCTAGGATAAACTCATCCTAAGAGACATTTCTACGTAGGTTAAAACTAGTCTGTGAGTGCATCCTCTCATTACTAGGTAGTTGTGTCTATAATACATCTCAGATTCCTCTAAATCTTATCACATCAAACTTTGTCAATCCAACACAACAAGCAATTCAAGAAAGAACTTTGGTAACATCTACCTTTAGTGCTAGGGATCCATATGCAAAGCACTTCACCAAACATCAATCTTTCATTTCATCACCAACTCATCATCATTTTCATCAAACTTCAACAAAAACTTGTAAACAAAATGGCTCATACCAGATCCAGGTCTAGACAACAAGAAATTGAAGAGGAAGAGGAGGAAAATCTTAATGAATTCCAAGAAGCCCTTGGAGGAAACACAAATGATGAAAATCCAAGTACTCCTACTCCTACAGCAATAGAAAGGGCACAACACAACCCTCTCTTTAATATAATTTTTGACAAAATACTCAGGAGCAATGCAGATGCTCACTTTTTAAGACTTGCTCAAGAGGGGACTAAACTACCCTCTGACTTTGACGTTACACAACTAAGACAAGTATCAGAACACCAAAGTCATAATGAGGATGAAAGAGGTCAAAATCACATCAGATATAACCTTCATCAAGGTAATCCACCACCTCCTCCTCCTCCAAATGAAATAGACATGTTGTTGCAACAAGTCAAAAATCTCACCCAACAACTTCATAGTGGTATAAAAACCAATCAATTTTCACTTAATGACATTTCCCCTATCCCTTTGATAGGAATTTTCATATGCCACCTTTTTCGTGAGGGTTTGAAACACCCAAGTTTGAAAAGTATAGAGGAAAAGGAGATCCTCATGATCATGTTAGAGAATTTCATTCAGCTTGCCTCAAAGTGGCATACAAGGATACTTACCTAATGCGACTTTTTCCCAAAAGCTTGGGAGGAACAACCACATCATGGTTTTCCTGATTACCAGGTGGCATTAGGACATTTGAAGAACTCATCTAGAAATTCTTGGCACATTATTCACACAACATTGAACGTGATATAACAATGGCTGATCTATGTAACACTAAACAAAAACCAGGTGAGCTATTTTCAGTCTTTCTGCAACGATGACGTCAAATGTCTAGTAGACGTTCTCTTCAGTTACCTGAACAAGAACTAGTGGAAATATTTATTTCCAACTTAAATGACGAAATGGAATTTCACCTAGACGTAAAATACATAGACTCTTTCAATGACATGATCACCAAAGGCTTAAAATGTGAGTGGGCTCTCATCAAAAAAGGTCTTATCAAGATATACAATGAGCCAAAGGATGGCCCTCACCCATGCTTCAATAGTGAAAAGCCTAACTTCTAGAACAAAAACAAAAACGTCGTCAACGACGGGGTTGTGGATGCAAGAACTATCAAAAGTGCACAACTTGTGGTTCGATTTGCAGGACAAAACTCCCCACCCAAGAATAACACAGTTTCTCCTCCAAATCAAGGATGCAACACATCTCAAGAGGAACCCAGACAACGTCAACAAAATTTTAAACCAAAATGAACATACACTCCCTTGGGGGAACCCATCGAAATAGTGTTACGTCAGTTGGTTTCTCAAAATCTAGTTACCTTATCCAGAACATCAAATTATGAACCTCAAGTCAAACCTTCATGGTGGAGGGATACTGAACATTGTGATTTCCATCAAGGGAAAGGGCATAAGACAAGCAATTATCATAGATTGAAAGATCTTATTCAGGATCTTTTTGACCGAGGTGAAATCGAAATTGAAGGACATGACCCAAAGACAACAAACAATGATCATCTCATGTTTAAAAATCCACTTCCATCACAAGATCAAAGGGGTCCTTCCACTTCAGGGAGAAACACAAATACTACTGATTATACACAAGCTGCGTATAATTACACTGTGAATCACCTATATGATGCCAGTGAACAGATTGCAACTATTACCATAAAAAATCCCAGCTCCACTTGCAATGTTGTTACACGTCGCAGCAAGATTACCATAATTACAGCTCCACACGGTACCCCATCTATCCCAAAGAAGTATAACCTCGTGGAACAGTTAGACAAAACACCCACACTGATATCTATCTTAGAGCTATTGCGCCTATCTCCATCCCATAAATTTTTTTTGGATCAAGCTCTCCAAGAGGCGTCAGTCCCTGCAAACCTAAATACAGATCAGTTCCAAGCCATGGTTGGAAACCTAAGGTTATCACCTTGTCTCACTTTCTCTGAAAGTGACAACTCATCCTTCCAGCAACCTCACAATGCCTCACTACACATTGAAGGGTGTATCAACCAACATAGGATCAAGTGAGTCTTGATCGATAATGGAGCAAGCCTGAATATATGTACACTATAGTTAGTCACAGCTTTGGGATATGTAATTGAATCAGTGGATCCCCGCAAGAAGATCACAATCAAAGCCTATGATGATGTAGAGCATTCATCCAAAGGAGTTGTTGTGCTACCAATCTGAGTGGGCCCTGTGGTGAAACACATCATCTATCAAGTTCTGGACCTTCCTTTGCCATACAATTTATTGTTAGGAAGACCTTGGATACACGCCATGTAAGCCGTTCCATCAACCTACCATCAGTGTATCAAGTTCCCGCATAATAGTGTAGAAATTACAATCCTGGACGATGCAAACCCCTTTGCATATTGTCATAATATAAGTCATCAACCAGAGATTACCATTCCCAACAATAGAGAAGCCATCTCCTCAACATCATATGTAAGTCCAGCCTCCCTTTCTAGTTCAAACACCACTATACCCAAGCAAGAAAAGCTCAAGATGAAGATAGTAGAGGAAGGTCTTGGGGAGTACAATTTGAGCCAACTATTTTGTGTTGGACAAATGCCTACTTCTCTTAGGACACATGGCAAACCTCAACGGTTACTTTAAACACCACTGGTCAAACCATCATGTACTTTGACACCATTCATCCTTGGAAAGAGTCAAGAAGAAGAGACAAGAGATGAAGACTTAGCAAAATGGATCTATAAAGATCCCATCACCACCGATATTCCGCAAGCTAAGCTTCCCATAGGTCAGTATGGCAAAGGCCTTCTCATTATGCAAAGAATGGGTTATGATGGTCAGAGTGCTCTAGGACCTAGCAAGCAAGGACAACATGAACCGCTGCAGCCAGAATTAAAGCCCAAATATAACATTGGCCTAGGCTTTCAAAAGGTGATTCTTCCTAAGCTCAGATTCAAAGGGAAACCCAACAAACCACTATATCATCCTATTACAAAGAGGTCACCATTGGTTATAAAAGTAGCATCAAACACCATAGCAATTGCCCCAATGAGGATAAAAGTCTAAGCACAATCATCTACAATACCCATCATCCCACCAATCAAACTAGTAACCCCATTAGAAACAACAATAACATGAATAGCACCATTAGGAGCAATAATTGTATCATAACCCACAACAGTATCAACACCACCGACAATTCTAGCAGAAGCAGCAGAGTCAACACTACCGATACTCCCCGTATCAAATTCGCTGATCCCCATAATCCTTCCCGCAGCACCAATCATTTCACCTCCAAAGGTACATCAATTGCTCACACTTGCAGTGTTTAACTCAAAGGATATCCCTGTATGATACAGTAATCGGCTACTGAAAAGTGACTCAGAGATTGACTCACATGAGTGGGAATTTGATTCCATACAACTTAATACTTCAGATGAGGAAGACACATCACCACCTCCACCCCACAAAGACATCCCTATTTACAGAGAAGCACAGATAAAGACCTCATGGGTTCCTGAACTGGAAACTTCTTCCACAGACTCTACATCACTTCCTATGCTTGATTCTGATAGGTAGAGTACCATCAACAACCTTCACCACAACATCTTAAACCTCACTGACACATCTAACGAACTTAACCTAATCAATGAGGTAATGCCCATTATCCGTCTTGAACTCATCGAATGGAACCAACCTAATCTCCCATGTCTTGATCATTTCCAAAATGATGAGGCGATCATTGAATTTTTGGAACTATGGGATAACATGCCAAGTGGGGATCACAAAGCTGGATTCGCCATAGAACTTAACAGCGCAACATACTTTGGGGCGAATGCCAAACCTTTCAGTTGTTAAAATATAACAATAAAACATGGATCTTCCAGTGAAAACCACACTGTGGCACTGTTTGATCCTGCAAAAGTAAAAAGAAAGAGTGTATCCAATGGTGAAAACCTCTCTAAGGTGCCTGAGGATGAAAGGTTTGACATTCTCCCTTCTAGTACACAACAGGAATGATCCTAACTTATTCATGCATCACCTCACCGTAGCTGAAGGAGCCAAACCTATCAAGCAAAAACTTCGCAAGATGCATCCCTAGATTGCAGTATTATTCAAAGAAGAACTCAAGAAACTCCTAGATGTTGGTTTTATTAGACCAATTGATTATGCACATTGGATATCCAATATTGTGCCTGTCGGCAAACTAAATGGGGGCATCCGTATCTGTACCGACTTCAAAGATCTGAACAAAGCATGTCCTAAAGATGACTTCCCTCTACCAAACATTGACATAATAGTGGACCTAACGGAAGGGCATGCCATGCTTTCCCTCATGGATGGATTTTCAGGGTACAATCAGATAAAGATCGTACCAGAGGATAAACATAAGATGACCTTCACATGTCCATGGGGAACATACTGCTGGAATGTAATGCCTTTTAGTCTAAAGAATACAGGAGTGACCTATCAACGATCAATGACCACCATCTACCATGACATGATGCATACTATAATGGAAGATTATGTTGATGACTTACTAGCAAAATCACTCACAAGAGAAGGTTATTTGGATATATTAGAGCAAATCTTTGACAGACTGGAACAATATCATGTTTGACTCAACCCAATGAAATGTGTCTTTGGAGTAACCTCAGGGAAGCTTCTAGGATACATTGTCTCAAGCAAAGGCATTGAGGTCGATCCTGCAAAGGTCAATGCAATTATGGACATGCCACCTCCCAAAAATATCAGTCAGCTAAGGACATTGCAAGGACGGCTTCAATCCATCCGAAGATTCATTGCACAACTGGTAGATAATTGTCATCCCTTTACACTACACAAAAACATCCGCTTTCAATGGGATACCAGATGCCAACAATAATTACAGATGCTTAAAGACTATCTCATGAATACACCATTGTTGATTCCACCAAATCCAAGTAGGCCTCTACTACTCTATATATCAGCAACAAGTACAACATTGGGTGTACTATTGGCACAAAACAATGCAGAAGGGAAAGAGTGTGTTGTTTACTACATCTCTCACACACTGGTTGGCTATGAACTCAATTACACCCCTATTGAGCGAGATTGCATAGCAGTAATCTTGGCAACAACTAAATTGAGGCACTATCTATTGACATATAAAGTACAACTCATTGCAAAGACTAGTCCACTAAAGTACTTACTCATCAAAGTAACATTGACAGGCTGCTTGGCCAAATGGGTGTTGATTCTAAGTGAATTTTACATCGAGTATGTGGACCGTAAGGCTATTAAGAGTCAAGTTATTGCAGATCAGTTGGCCGATGTTTCCCTCATAGGTGATCATCCTCTCATTTCCAATTTTCCAGATGAAGAGATATTCATGATCATAGCAGCAAAACCATGGAAACTATACTTTGATGGTTCATACACTAGGCATGGCTCGAGGGTAGGCATTTTGTTTATCACACCTCAAGGTGACAACATCCCGAAGTCTTACAGGCTCACATTTTTGTGTACAAACAACATAGTTGAATATGAGGCCTTGATCATAGGACTCAAGTTAGCCATATGATGGAAGTTACAAGACTGCAAGTATATGGTGACTCCCAACTGGTCATTCGACAAGCAACAGATGAATATCTGACCAAGGATGATAAACTCATGCCATACAAATAAATGGTGTACAAATTAAAGGTATCATTTACTACTATCACCTTTGAGCAGATACCTAGAGATCATAATTGAGCTGCTGACGCTATGGCCACCATTGCATCTCTCCTAGATCTTCCACAAAATTCAACACGCTACAAGTTCTTGGTCGAATAGCTTTGGATTCCCACTTATGATATCCCTGAATCTGAGATGATATGTTGCATTATCAATTTTGAATCCCCATGGTACGGTGAGTTCTACACCTACCTCCGCGATCATACACTTCCTTCTGACCAATCGAATAACTAATGTAAAACCTTCATTCACCAAACCGCTCGATATACCATTATTACTGAAACCCTACACCGACGCAGTCTTGATGGTACTCTCCTTCGATGTCTGGAACAAGATGAGATAACAAAGGCCTTGGAAGAGGTACATGAAGGAATTTGTGGAACTCATGCAATTGGTCCATCACTAGCCAAGAAACTCATGCGCACTAGATACTATTGGCCATCAATGGAAAAAGACTCATACTACTTTATCAGAAAATGAAATAAATGCCAAGTTCATGGAGACCTGATACATGCACCAGGCCATGAATTGCAACCCATCACAACACCATGGCCTTTTTGTCAATGGGGCCTTGACTTTGTGGGTAAAATCTATCCATCTTCATCCAACGGTCATAAATTCATTATTACTGCCACTGAATACTTCACAAAGTGGATCGAAGCTGTTCCACTTACCCAAGTCACCAACAAGCAGATTGCCTTATTCATTCTTAATTACATCATCTGCCAGTATGGTGTACCCATGTCCATCATCACAAATAATGGGCTTCCTTTCAAAAATCAAGATGTCCGTGAGCTCTGTGAGAAGTTTCACATCCAACACCGCTTTTCCACTCCCTATTACCCACAAGGCAATGGTCAGGCCAAAGCATCAATCAAGAACATATTAAGAATCCTCAAGAAGATAGTCAATGATGTCGGTCATGATTGGCATGTTCAATTGAATCCAGCAATATGGGCATATCCAACTAGCATTCGAACCCCTACAGGGGCAACTCCCTACTCACTAGTCTATGACGTAGAAGCTATCTTACCTATCGATGTCGAGATAACATCTCTATGGGTTTCCTTGCATAATCTCATCATCAATGAAGCATACAAAGTGTCCCATCTCCAAGACTTAGAGCTGAAACGACAAGCTCCATACAATCACCTCAAGGCCTATCAGCAGCGCATGAGCAGAAGCTATAATCATTGAGTTAGACCTTGTACATTTGAGGTAGGTGATCTTGTTCTTCAAGAGAATCCTCGTAACCAACCAAACTGAGAACATCAAGGAAAGTTTGAATCAAACTAGTTGGGTCCATATGTTATCATTGTTGTATTTGGGTCTAGGACATATCAGTTGGTTACTTCAAAAGGAGAACCGCTAGCAGATTTGATCAACAGCATGCACCTTAAAAATTTCTATACATGAGCTGCACAGAGCATCAGGCTCCCATGCATATTAGGAAAAATACCAAAAACATTCAAAAAAATGTCCTGCAGAAAATACAAAAAAATCAAAATAGTAAAGAAAAATCATGCATCCAAATGGTGAACAACCACTCCGGTGGCACCTTGGGTAAGTACGATGGTGAAAAGTTGGCAAACAGGCACCACTCGTAAAGGCTATGGCTCCATTATCTTTCAGACTTGTTGCGATCACATTCATTTCATCCACTCATCCATCTGTCCAAACCATGGCTTGTTATTAATTTGCAATCTAGGATAGTACTTTATGCGTCTTGCATCCCATTTTTTCATAGTCATGTCTAAAACTGGGGGCAATGCCCTTAATCTAGTTGATGAAAGTGGATTCTACATTATTTTGTGATTCATTGAGTTCTTCATTCAAAAATTTCTCACAAAATCCAAAAACATTCAAAACAATCACAAAAACTCCAAAAACATTCAAAGCAATCATCCAAATACCAAAAGCATTGAAAAACTATCTCACAAAATCCAAAAACATCATAAAACATCAAACAAACAAAACATGGCAACGCTTTGTATATACGAATTCAAGCCGATACCAAGCAAACATTGTGAAAAACTCAAACAAATGACCACTTATTCGATCAACCAAACAATCAACATCAACACACGCAAACTGTCTTAACAAGGATGCATCCTTACCAAAAACAAAGACAAGATAACATTTTTCTTTGACAAGAAAGTTTTGTTTAAGCTATCAATTACTTGGTTTATTTGTGGTTTATTTATTCATTTATATCAAGTTCCTACGCTACTCCAGGATATCCACAGGTGATTAGAGTGGCTGGGATGGTTCCTAAGCATTGTTTGTATGTCTTCTGTGAATTATTTCGATGAAGTTCTAGGGCATGTACTAATGGTGTCTATGTGTGAAGTTCACTAAGCTATGTGATCTTATGCAAAATACAGTCATAGATCACTACGAATTGCTGACTACAATGTATACCTCGACCATATGAGCATGAACCATTATCGAGGGTCCATATTCTTTATTCTTTATATATGTTGTTTTCTTATAGGTACCATGCTCCATCTTTGGTTCCTACTGCCTCATCCAAACTTGATAATGGTTTATCTCTTACTACGGTATGAACTTGTCTCGAGATATGATCCAAAAAATATCAAGGAGGACATTCCAAGTCATGCATGAAAGGAGATAATCCTTGTCTGTTCCACAAGAACTACTTAGGTCAACTTGATCCATTATATCAAGTTGCTCGTATTAACTTGCTATATCAAAATTCATGTAAGGAATACTCAGGTCATCTTGAATCATTATGTCAAGTTTCTTGTATTTTCTTACAACATTTTAAAGCTCAATGATGAAAGTAAAGCACTATGGATCGTCATTCCATCTCATTTGTTTATATTGCATTTTGTTGCATATCGCCCATCCATTTACTCATTCATTATTCATCTGTGTAGTTTTGCATGTAAGGGTGAACAAAGTTAATATGAGCAGTTATGTGAAAATTGAGTTGGTCTTGAATACAATCACAACAGAGTAATCTGATACATCATTAGTGCATCATGCAAAATCTGTACAACCTTTCATTCATCTATCATGATCATATCTTCATCATTACATTTAGTTGCATTTGCATAGAGTGCATTTCATATCATTTAGTTGCATTTAACTACATATAGTTCATTATCATTTATTGGTATTAGTCTTATTATATCATTTCATCATTGCATAATCATGACATTTTAGATTCATTTATACATTCCTCATCATTGCATTTACCATCATTATTAGCCATTACTATGCATTCATTTAGTATCAGTTACCAATCATCATTTATCATCATTTAAACACATGTGTACCATACATTTGTTTAGATTTCTCTAGTTGCATACATTTATTTATCTATTCATTAGTTAAGTGCATTCATTTATCCATTTAGTATATTCTTATAATCATTCATTAAATTTCATTTAAGGATTCATTACAATACATTAAGGTGCAGTTATTCGTTACCCATAAATTGCATTATCATTTCACTACATCATATTTTTTCGCCATTTCGAATCATAATAAAACCATTTGTTTCCACATTGGTTCATACATTATACATATGCATTCATTTAGAAATCATCATTTAAACATTTTTATTTTACATTTGTTTCTCCATATTGCATTCATCTAACAACCATATAGATGCATTTACATACATAAATCATTTATTCAACACATTACATTAGCATCATTACATTGTCTCATCAAAATACAAACCAAAGTACCATCATAATCATCATTTCATTATGCACATATAATCATCATCGCATTTACATACATAAATCATTCATGCATATCAACCTGCATCCACATATTAGCATCACATCATAAAATATGCATTTAGACATCATGTAAAAATAAATCATCATAAAACATGCATATAGGAATCACCTCATAAACACATACATATAGCAAGTACAACTATCCATCTGAGCATAAAGTCATAAAATCATCATCCTACATAAGCATCCATACATGTCATCAAAATGCATATCAGCACAAAATATGGGATCTCCTCATATATCATATCATATCGCCACAAATATACATGTATCAGAGTACAATGAAGTCCAAAATATCGGCTACCAAGAGCCATCCAAGACACAGTCCAAAATGACAATGTAAAAACATGCATAAAAAATGCTCTCTCAGATGCCACTCTGACAGGATGTTGCACCACTATCACCACCTACTCCCCCACTAACCCCCGCACCACCTGATCTATCTCTCCGTGGAGGACCCATCACACCACCACTGCTCTGCAACCTCTGTGATCACTCTGATCTTGCCTGTCGCATCTAGGAATAGCTCAGTGCTCGCTAACTAGCTAGCACCACCTGCTCATATAACCCCCACCAATACTCTATCTCCACCCATGCTCATCGAATCTCCCTCATCACCTCCCCTGTAGGACCCTGTGCTCCTACTCCAACCTGGACTCTCTCCTGTAGCTCTGCTAATCTCTCCACTGCATCATCCCTCACCCACAGCACTACAGTCAGCTTTGACTCTCGTGCAAACAACTGCACATCTCTCGCTGCTACCTTTGCCTCCATATCCTCTACCCGAGTCTGCAAAAATAGTATCATATGATCTCGCAGATCTCAGCTTGTAGCTCCCTCCCCCATATCCATAGGTGCCTCTCCAATGGCTCCCTCCCTTGTATCCATAGGTGCTTGTCCCTCACCTGCATCCATGTCACCTAATCTCATGCCTCCCTACATCAAAGTTCCCTGAGATAGCCACAATGGCTGCCCACCTCTCCCTCTCTGCTGTAATCGTCCACCACCCCCACCTCCACCTCCAAATCCACCACCTCCTCCAAACCCACCAACCCCTCTTCCTCCATCACCACCTCCTCCATCCCCACCACCACCATCCCCTCTCCCCCATCCACCTACTACTCCGTGACCTCCTCTCCTCCTCCATCTCCATCCCCTATCCTCAAAATCTGGAATCAGCTCTGTCGAATCTGATATCTGAGGAATCGAATGTGTCGCAGTATACTGTGTGTACTCCTCTGATACCCCACCATCTACTACCCCCAACCTCATTTGCCATGGTCTCACCTATAAGGTGCAGAACTCTGCTAATGCCTGATCATATGGTAGCACTGGCCCCCATAGGTACCTCTCTCGGACTATTCGTGCATACTCTCCCGAACCACTAGGCAATCCCTACCTCCGCCCAAACTGTCTCAACACCCTGCCAGACAACTATCTCTCCACATTGTAGGTTGTCCTACCAATGAGGTACCGTGTCATGAACACATATAGCAATGCCTCCGCATCATCCTCCCATAGCTCACACTCAATATATGGCCTCCAAATCACTATATCCAAGTCATCCAGTGCCCGCCACCACCACTCTAACTTCCCCAAGTGGGGCTGACTCATCATACCACCACTGCTCGAAATCTCAAATTGACTAGTCAGGTAACTGGTAAGTGCTCCCATGCCCAGATATGTAGCAAGGTGATACCCACTCCTAATGAGCCCCTCCCTCAATATGCTACCTCATGTAGATCCCGATATAAGTGTGATAGCATGCGCGGTCCCCATGCAAACCGGGTCCCCTCTATAATCATCTTCTCGATCACCTTACCCCAACTAATGACAAGTCCATGTGATCGTCGATCTAGACAAAGCAGTCCCCCAACAATCCCTGATAATACTTTTGGTAATGGCTCATATAAAGCTGCTATGTCCTCCCAGGCTATCGACCCATCATCAATGAAGACATCCTCCTCAAAAAATCTCTGCATTGCTAATGTCCCCTAGGCTCGGTCATAGCTCACCAGCTCTCCTCGAATAGGAATATGCAGGATGCACCATACATCCTCCAGTGTCACTGTCATCTCCCCCTGCACCAAGTGAAACGTACATGTCTCACTATACCATCGCTTTGCCAATGCTGTGATCAACTAGTGATTCATCCGAATCATGGGCATATACATAACGTCGTACAGGCCTGTCGCTACAATATAATCCACCTCGGCCTCTGTCAAACGATCGTGCAACACCTATGTCGCGAGATGTCTCTTCCGCATCTGTAAGATGCGTAGATCCTCCTACACATGTGCATCAACCATCATCATCCATTTTTTTGTTTCAAACTTTCTTAAGTTTAAACCTAGACTATCAAGAGATACTTTGATCAAGTATCTTTGGGTCTCAATAGGTAAGCAATCATGGCACACCTAGACTTTATCAGACATGTATCCTAATGGCCTAGGTCTCATCAAGGCTGCTATGGTTCAAAATATTTCTCACCTCACATCTCCATCCATCCATCATTGGCATCAGGAGATCCTTTTTCAAACACACTGGGGCATCTATCTTCCTACACATCAGCGCTATTTTGAATACAACAACGCTAATACTATCACAAAAGCGCTAAATCAACTATGCAATAGCGCTAAACCAACAATAGTGCTACATTGACTATACCATAGCGCTACTTCACAACAATAGCGCTCAATCAGCTACTCAATAGCGCTACAAAAACAAACGTGCTAAAACAACTATACCATAGCGCAACTTTTGCCAACAATGCTAAAACCACTATGTAATAGCGCTATAGCAGCACAATAGCACTAATTTAGTTGACAATAGCGCCAAAACACAGTTCTAGTGCTATTGTGTTGACTCAACTTGGACTAAGCAAAAAACATATAAAAAATGCATAAAAATAAAAAATTCAAATTCACATACCGCTGGTCCATAGTCATCTGGCCGCTGCAATCGTCAGACTCTCTCTAATCGGTGCTCTGCTATGGGAATCGACATCCTGACTGCTGCTTGCTCTTCCAAAAGGTCACTATCAGAGCTCAAATTTCACTATGGATGTGAATGCAAATGAGCTTGTTTTTACCCCTTTCTCCCCACATATACCCTTCACCATAACCCTAATTTTCCCTCGCTGACCGCTGTGGTCCCTGTGAACTTCCCGAGCCTCCCATTTCTTTATTTTATCTCTGATTTCTTCTATTTTTCACCAACATTGCTAAAATCTTCTCTTATACCTCCCCTCCACTTCTTGTTCTTTTTCGAGAGATCACCCGATGTTTTGAAATTTTTGGCCCACCTCTCGAGGGGGCATACCACCCATCAAATTAACATTTTATGGGGCATATTTCTTCACACCTATTTTTTTTCTTTGAAACAACGTGATAAACCACACCATTTCAAAGAGGGGCAAATGTAGTCACATAAATATGTCCATTTTAATTAAATGAATATTTGCTATTTGTTTAATTAAAAA
Organism: Cryptomeria japonica; assembly: GCF_030272615.1. Classification (NCBI taxonomy): domain Eukaryota; kingdom Viridiplantae; phylum Streptophyta; class Pinopsida; order Cupressales; family Cupressaceae; genus Cryptomeria; species Cryptomeria japonica. The sequence continues at coordinate 533,490,302 of NC_081415.1, forward strand.
TCCACTAGCCATCAGTTAATTAAATTAATATTTAATTAATTCATCTTCAAACATTCTCCTATTAATTCAATAAATTATTCAATTTATTTTAATTAATTCATTAAACCAAAATTCACAATCAATTAAATAAATAAATTCTATTTATTCAATTCAATTTAATCCCCTTTCTTCTTTTAAATAAATTAAATAAAACATTTATTTAAATCATTTATCCCCCCCACTTGCATTTTCCTACAAATGCAAGTTGCAACCACAAATTGAAATAAATTAATTTTATTTTAATTAAAATCCTATTTTCCCTCACCCACCAAACCCACTTGCAATCCTAACTGCCTTCTAGAACCTATCTAATCCTAATCAATTAACCTAATCCATCCCCTAATTATTGTGACATTCCTAAGCAACTTGGAGTCACTTCTCAAAGACTTAAAAGTCTTTGAAAAACCTTAAATGCTTTTTGTGTTCAACAAATTAACCTCTAAAGTCTTCCAAACCACTTATGGCTCTTACATGACCATTTATGGTTAACCCCTAACTCAACCCTAATGTGACTCATGTGTCTCCTCAAGCATTTATTGCTTTGACCATGGTTATCCCTTTTACCTTTACACAAGCGTTTGTCCATTGGATAAGAGCTTTATTCTTTGAATAAAGAATTTATTCACTCAACCCAACCTTGACCTTAACTCCCAAGTTAACCTTTAGGTCATGTCAAGCATTTAATACTTATTCCCTCTCCTCTCAACCCATCTCATATTGACACTTGTCATCCTGGGATTGGGTTGAAAGTCCTCACATGGATTGAATATCATTCAATCCTGACCATTGTTGAGATTACTTAGTCTCAACCATCCATTGCTCCATTTTTCCTATAAATAGAGCCCATTTCTTCATGATCCAGATCCTGAAAACTTGTATGCGTCTAAGTTATAGAGAATTTTAGAGAGAATTTAGCATATCTTACTCATATTCACTCTTTTGGTTAAAATTAACAAATAGCATTTAGATAACTCGTCCTTATTTGGTTATTAAGCTTGCATTTGCATACTTTTCATAATCATCTACAATCTTGAACCTCCATAAGCATCCATAGTGTAAAAATCTGCTGAGAGCTACAATAATTTGGAACTTGGAGAGGAGAGGAACAAGGGAGAAGGAGCTAAGAGCATGGTAGAAGGCATTTGGAGATGTCTTCTTGCATTTACATTCATAGTTAAATGTTTTACTTTTTTTTTAGTGTCTCTTTTGGTATGCCTACTTAGACTAGTTTTTGGTTGATTAACACTAACGTTTGCCTTTGTTTCTTTGTTTTGTGTGTTATACGACCACAAGTTTTAGTCTAATCTTTCCCCATTTTGTAGAGCATCAGATGGCATAACTAATATCTGGCCATTGGGTAATATTTTTGGCATCCTTTCGCATCAGTTCACACAAGTGAAATGGGAAGGATTTTGTAGCTGTCCACCATTTAATTTCATCATTTAGCACCCCAAGGTTTTCCATGTAATCCACATGCATATTTCCTTTCCTAAAGACATCAATAATTTGAAATTCATCCAAATTGGCAATCATACCAAGGAAATCCTGGATTAAATGTTTGATAGTCTAGCTATGAGGCATCTTTTTAATCAAATAGTTGATAATGTTTAGAGAGTCACTTTCTAACTAGACCTTTTTATACCCTCCACAAATAGCAAGTTGAATCCCAATGTAGGCTGCATTTTCCTCAACAAAGTGGTTTGTTTGAGTACCAGCTGGCACTTACTTGTTGCACAATTGCATTTCTCCTATTTATATTTGTATTTTTTTGTTGATTCTTATATAAATTAATCAACCAATAATTGTATGACTCATGCAAATATGAGGGAGAGCAAGAAATGACGCAAAATTTGTTTTGTAGTATATGTACATATGGCATTGAAATTTTCAAAGGTAATATGATAAAAAAGGTTTGTAGCCATGATAGGAGTACCGCACTAGACATCTTTTCACCTTTGGTGGTGAATGTCTTTCCTAGTGTAGAAATGTTATTATTCGGTATAAAAATGTTTGTTGATTGTGATGAGCATGATGGATATGGCATAAAAAAGAGTGGCATGTATCTATCAACCTGCTAAGTATGTGAGTCATCTTACACTAAAAAAGAAGTTATGAGGAGTTTATGCAACTTTATATACATGAATGTTCCAGTTATGAACGAATTTTCTAGGCCAATGCATACCAAATCAATCAAGCCATCCATGTATTGTTAGGAAAGTGAAATTTAGATGTTGGGATAGTCTTGGTGAGTAAAATATTATCTTGCATGGCTAGAGATGAATTTGGTTAAATGTTCAATATGAAGAACTTGTTTAAATCTACTTAAGTTCATTGAATATTGCTGCTAAATATTGGTTTTAATTTTTTGGGGGAAGTTATTGATAGGAATCACAAGTGAAAAGACCTTAAAATATTTTCAAAATATAATTGGAATATTTTATAACCAAAGGTCGTATATCTATTTGGAATGAGTCGATGCTAAGGGAAGCTAAAACCTGACTTGAATTTTCTTTCTTCAAAAATATTCAAATAGATCATGTCCTTTGTTCTATATTCCTACAGCTGGTTTCTCCCATATCCAAAAGTTCAATTTGTAGTATTGGCTACCAAAATCTACTTGCACCAATATACCTGCAAACAAATACATTTGCAACAAGAATGGATGTGAAGAATGGTGTTAGCATGCATTTTTAGGAGATCTCAGACCAAACAACTCATATTTGGTTTGCCCAACTTTTTTGCGTAGAGAAATGGACCCTTTTAATTTCTTACGTAGGTATAAAGACATTAATCCATATTTATTTTATTTTTTATTTTAATAAATAAAAACCAGCGAGAGCTTTGAGCATCTCAACATAATTGTGTTTGGTCAAATCCATTGAATGATGACAATTGCTAGAAGGTTGAAACAACAAGCCAAAAGAAACAGTAAAATCAACCAACCGTCTAGAAAGATTACTAAAATGAGATCAAATATGATCATAAATGAGAAACAAAGACATAAGAGAGAACAATATTAAACAAACTTCAATAGGTACCGTCCTACCTTTTCTTGTGAATAGTGTAAACCTTTAAATTTATTAATGGTAATGCATATTCATCAAAAAAAGAGATTAAAAGAGAACACTAAACAAACTTCAATACAACTCTTATTCTAACAAATATAACCCTTATAATTCCATACTGCTAACCTTAAACTCCAAGGTAAAACTTCATGATGCAAGTAAACAAAAACCTTGCTAACATAACATTTATAAAAAAATATGTGCAAAACAAATATGAAAAGGTCCTAGGGACTATTATGTAATGATAAGAAAAGAAATTCATAAAATACATCACTAATCACTTATTTAAATCCACCCACCAAATAGAATGTTCAAGTGTATAGGTCTAGCACATGTGATGCATTTGAATATGACCCATGTTCAAATATTAAGCAAGTTGTCCAAGCACACCACATACAATGTAAAGATAGCCATCAATCTCATCAAAGATAAAGTAACACACTAAGTAAACAAACTATGCTCATGATTATGAACTATAAAATACAAGTTAGTCATCCAATTCAACTTAGTACCACTTTCTTGCATTAAAAAAGACACATAACTATTTAATATACAACAAAAAATATTAACAATAAAAGTAAGGACAAAAATCACAATTATTCATAACCAAAATTAATTTATACAAAGATGCAAAACAAATAAACCTTAAAATGTTCTTGAATTTTTCAAGGATCCATTACTTGTCCTTGGATATCCATCCTAGGTGTTACAATATTAGTCCTCTCGTACATGTTTGAAAGAAATATAGTAGGGCCAATAGAATACCACATATGTAAGCTTGAACATTGATCCCAAGTCAGCAAGCTTCAATCTTAGAGTAAAAAGGGAAGTTAACTTTCTCTTTTTCAATGCCAAAGATTGAGGTTAGATGCTCTACCATGGATCTCTGCTATACAAAATTGAAAGCTGGTGCAGAAGAGTCAAGCTCAAGTGATAAGTTAACAGATGGAGTTGTTATTTATTAAGATAAAACGGGTTTTATAGGGACCCAAAACACAAATCCAAAAATAGCAGGAACAAAATAGTAATGAAACAGTCCAAAGCCAACAACCAAACAATAACAGAAATAAGGGAAGCACCCCACAAAACACGACTAAAAAGAGATAAAAACCTTGGGCAAACTTATTGGAATCCAATAACAATGAGAGGGGGGTGAATTAGTGTTATACCGAAACTATCAATTTTAGCCTTATTAAACCATGCATACACCAACCGGTATACCGGTACATACAGAATTGAAAGAAGTAAAGAAATCAATAAGCCAATCACAAAAATAAGAACCATAACACACATAATTATATGTGGAAAACCTCAAATAGGAAAAACCACGGTGAAATTTGTGACCCACGATATCAATCCACTGGCCATATGAAGAGATATTATAGATTATAGCCTGACCTGCACTTGTAGGAAGGCTTATAGCCTAGAGCACACTGATCAATCACAAAAGGAGCCTCATTGACTACATATAAATCCAGACTAAAATTAGGAGAAGTGTTGAACTAAAAAAGATAGCATCTTCTATGCCAGAATATAGTTTTGGTTAAGCTATGTATGTTCCGATCTGAAACCCTAAACCCTTTACCGAAATAACCCTTACACGAGTCTCCTCACATACATGATCTCTCTAATATATTTCAAATCATATCACATCTACATATCCATTACCATTACAATCTCAAAATAATTTAATCCATCTGACATATATACCCTATACAACTTATCATGCCTTATGTCGTCTTACAAAGATAATTACAATATCAATATACATGTCAGCAAGATAACATAAATACATGAATATCAAAAACAATTGTCGATGTCGGATCCAAGAGATGTCAACCTCCAATACCGATAACCTTATTCTAAACCATGTCAGCCTACATTGCCGATAACAAAAGAAATCCTTCTATCCTGCCAGTGTCGGTGTCAGTGTAGCGTCTATGAATTACCTATCGGTACACAACTGAACCAAAACATGAAGCTGAAACAAAATACCATGTTTCCATCAATGACAACATAGTGAAACCAACCAATTGAGTGTCAATTGCAAACAATCTCCCCCTTTGACATTGATGGCAACACTCATGTGAAAAATGGTCAAGGTTTCATCTGTCGGTTTCATCATGTCTACTACCCCTGAGCTGAATATTCATCAATGAAAAATACTCCATACTCCATGTCTCCCCCTAATGTATACAACTCCCCTTTTTTTCTTTTTCACATCTATATCACTCACCCTTTGACATCAATGCCATAAAAAAATCTAAAAATAATGTCAAAGATCCAAAAACTGTACAATGAATATCCAAAAAATATCTTACTCGAGCTTAACAAATTTGACAATTTCCAAATAATCCTTCTCCAATAGCTCAAGGTAAGTATCCCAACCAGATTTGAAAGTGTCTAAAATAGATACAAGTCCATTTAGTATATGTGAAAATGACTCTTTCTCACTTAACTCTGCTGGTGTGAGCTTTCCAACCATATCTATACACTCTTTCTTATGTACACTGAGTGATCCAACCGGGGACTCACCAAGCCTCTCAAAATTTTGTCTCTTCTTATGATTTTGTCTTTTTCCTTCTCAAGAATAGAAATTTGGGCTTCTAAAACCAAAATTTGACCATTAATGGATGTAGTCAATGAAGTCAATCCATCAAAAGAATTAGCTATACTTGCAATTTTCTCCTGAAATTCCTTAATCTTCTTATCCACATTAACTGTAAGTACATCTATGTTACAACATACTCTATATATATTTATACATTGCTTTAAATAATTGTCTACCAGTTTCAACTTTTCATGAATCTTCTTCTTCTCAAATTCAATCACCTGATCAAATGTAGCTCTTTTAGCTTGTGTGAACCTCTCCAGTATTAGCCTGTTTGAAATCTACTGCAAGGATTGAAAATCCTTTAAAATGTGTTCAGTAATTGTCTTAAGCATGCCAGATTGGCTCACTTCTCTGTCAATCTTGCAATCTGAGACTAGTCTATACAAAACAGTGATAGATTGATCAATAATCCCTTTATCCGTAGATCCCTCCTTCATTAATTTTTATGCACCCATCATCATGAGTTTAGTAGGACTCATCTCGGTTATGTTTTATTTACAACCTATGAGGTGTCAATTGACAACAATGATGGACCTACTACCGGTTCCCTGCCAAATTCCCCTTTCTTCTTCTTTGATGATTTATCCTTTATAGCTTCCTCACTTACACCGGTGGCTTCACCACTTGGTGCAGTCTCTGTAACTATCGGTTCCTCTATAGGAACTGTAACCTCAACCTGTACATCTATATCCAGAGGATTGTTATCCTCAACTTTAGTATCATGTACATTATCAACCTTTTCACTATCTGTATTTGTTAGTATCTCAACATTTGTTTGTACATTTGTATCTACCAAAGCCATAATTTCCACTATCTTAATGCTTTCCAAAATTGAGGGTGAAGTACCCATAATACCCTTTCCTTTTCCTTCAACCGAGGTGTCTAGAGTGTCTGTCTTTGATTCTGGTGAAGTAAAGAAACCTTGGTTCTCTCCAAAGAACTTAACCCATGCCTTGTGGGTCTCCTTTATTATCTCATTTACCCTTCCTAGCATCAGACTAGTTATTCTATGTTTGTTGTTAAAGACTTTTCTGTCTGCCACCTCAAGTGTCCTATCCATTTCCTCTGGAGTAATAGAGACACAAATATATAAAAAATCTTGAATTTTTATGTGTTTATGTTCTTCCATTGCTGATAGTCTCCTAGCATCTAACATATCATACAATTTTGCCGGTATTTGATCTTCAATTTTGATCAAGGCTTTCTTATAAATATTCAAATATAACAACACTGCTTCCTCTACCTCTCTTTGTTCATCATTCTCTAAATGATCATAGTAAAATTTTACATTCTTTAACATGCCATTCTTAGTTATTTCATCTACTAACTCTACACAAGTTTTTGGTGGAACATTACCAGATTGAATAGTCGTATTATTGTCATTCTTCTTCTTCCTTTTTGCAATACCGAATGGAGCTGAAGTTGTTACTTTTGGTGCTTACTTTTGTGCCAGTATCTTGAATGTAACTTTCCTAACCGGTTTCTTTTTATCCTCTAGCTTGGTTTCCTTTGTTTTCTTCCTTACAACCCTTTTGAATGCCAGAGGTGTGTCATCCTCAGATGTAGACTTTGGTGTAATAGATTCAATGAATACTTTTGGTTCTTTCCTCTTCCTTCCTTTCTCCAAGACAACATCAATTAATGCTTTGATGTCTGTGAAACCTTCTCAATAAAATTTCTTTCCTTTCCTTCCTACTTCTCTCTCTTCTTCTGGTTGAATTCTGTTTCAACCTCTTGTGTTTTTTGTTTTGCAGTACCACGGGGCTTCTCAGCCTCATCAACAAGTGCATCAATCAACATCTTTGCATAAGAATCAAGGATCTGTGCATCAACTTCATAGCCCATTTCTTCAATCCAGATCTTCTGGGGCTTGACCGCTTCCACGAGTGTTTCATCTTTCTTCACCATGAAGCATATGTCAGTTGAATATTTCTCAACAATATGCTTAGGAACCCTTTCCCTAGATTTCATAGACTTCTGGAATCCCTTAAAATATCCCCATACTTTGTCATCCCTTTGACTGCCTAATGTAGCAATTGACTATTTCAATTGTCTCCCTACCAAGATATCAAATGCCCATTGTCTCTTCCCAAAATTGGGAGTGTCATTCATGAAAATAACATTAAGCAGACAATTACGTTTCCATACCGAAAAGTCCCTTTCTTTTCACCTTTAATATTTCCTAGGTTTATTAATAATTCATCTTACATCCAACCACATAGATCCAATTTCTTGTTTTCTCTCATATTTTTGTAAGCTACGAAAATGAAAGAGCTAGAAACAAAAATTTGTCGGTTTGACTGAGTTACCTTATAACCGATGATCATGCTACCGAGTCTGATGTCTATGTCGGTAATAGAGCTGATTCTCATAGATCTCCTGTCAGATGTTGCGCCAGTGATTTTGTTGACATAATCATTAGAGACCTTCTTATCTAGACATTTCCCAACGTGTGGTAAACCAGTGATTGCCCTGATGGCTTCCTTGGTGATCTTGTAAGGTCTATCCAACTAGATAAACTCTCCATGTAGTTTTCTTAAAACATACCTAACTATTTCATCTTTGAATTCTGGAATGTCCAGAATGCCAGTAAAACCTAAGTCTTCAATGTGCTTGTATGTAGGTTTGATCTTTCTATAATCTCCCATAAGCTCGCTCACGTACATGCTCTTTACATCAGATGTCCCCAAATCCTCAATGTGACAATGTATGTATGCCCTAACATCTTCGACATAAACAGCTCCTTCCAAAACATAGGAAAATGCTCCAATCAAATCTTCTAGGGTAGTCACATGCAGATACTACTTAAAAATTGGCAAGGGACTATCCTTGACCTCTACAATATTCAGATTTGCAACAAACATAGGAATATATGATGATCCCACTTCCATGATTAAAGAAAAATACTCGATGATTGCTTCCAGTGAAACCCTTACCAAATTCTTCCATTCGCCAGTGAAATTGCTCAATAAGATATGTGATAGCATTGAATAGCCTTTGATCACTCTGAATCACTCTAAATGCAAGGTGATAAAAACTGGAGTGAATTTGACCTTATATCCTCCAAAAAAAACCTTAATCTTTCATTGACATCAATGACTTCCAGTGAAAGATATCAGATCTCGAACAAATCATATCCATGTCAGATAAACATCTCCAATGTCTCGAACATTTTCTAGAACCTCTTCCTGGGGCATATGCAACATCTTCATAAATTTTGCCTACCCTTAAGGCATCTTCCTCGGTTACCAGATGAGCTACTTGTTGGTGTAGGAGCAACCTCCTCTGCCACATAAGTAATTGGTGCATTCCCATCTGCTGATTGTTCTTTAGTCTTCTTAACCCATCTTTGGGTATGATTTTGCTGGATTTCATTAACCATCTCTTTCCCTTTCTCATTTGATCCTCCATTACCAACCAGTAGATTTATGTTTCTAAAGAATTTATCAATATATCCAACCTCATTACATGCATAGGCATGTAACATTGTTCCTTAGAATTGCTTTGCTAAAACCGGTATAATTGCTTGACCTGCACTGATTAGCCATATGTCCAAATTTTCCACATGCATAGCATTTAACATTTATTCTGCAATATTTGGTCTTATGACCATACTTATTATAATTATAACATTGACCAAGAGCAGAATCAAGGTTTTGATTTGCTCTATTTCTACATTGCCTAGCCATGTGACTAAATTTATTGCAAATAAAACATCTACCATTAAATTTATAAGCATTAAACTTTCTTAGCGGTGCCTTATGGTTTAATTCTTCATTAGTAGTACCAGAACTTTGTCCTTGCTCAAATCCAAGTCCATTGGAATCTCCATTCTGCCTTTGTCTCTTCAATAACTCATCTAGTTGTCCTGAACTAATCTGAAATTTCTTTTTGTACTCACTTGTAGTAGTTATATCTTGTATCATAATTATCATTTGTCTCTCAAGCTCTTGTTCATTACTATGGGATTATACTAATCAGTTCTCAACATATCATTCTCATGAGCCAACCTACCTCATTTTTCAAATTTGTTCTTCAAGGATAGAACAAGATTTTCTTCCTTTTTCTTTCGGTCCTCAATATCTTTAGACATTCTCATAGTTATAGCTTGCATTTCATTTCTCATAACCATGTTCTCCTGACTCAATTTCTGACACTGTTCCTTAAGTTCATCTTTCTCTTCATCATCCTAATTTTGCAAAAGTTCCTTCCTCCTAGCTTGAACAGATGATAGTCTCTCCTGTAGGACAAGAATGAATTCCTTAGAAAAATTCAATTAATCTTATAGCTTTAAGTTCTTCAACCTTTCAGCATCATAATCTTCAAGTACCATCTCAAATTTCTTTTCCAAACCCATGTCCATGGATTTTGAATTCAGAATCCTCCTCAAGCTATTAAAATTCCTTCAAGGCACAAGGCTTTGATACCAATTGTTGGAATCCAATAACACTGAGAGTGGGGGATCAATCAGTGTTATACCAGAACTATCAATTTTAGCCTTATTAAAACATGCATACACCAACCGGTATACCAGTACATACAAAATTGAAAGAAGTAAAGCAATCAATAAGCCAATCACAAAAATGAGAACCATAACACACAAAATTATATGTGGAAAACCTCAAAGAGGAAAAAATACGGTGGGATTTATGAACCACAATATCAATCCACTAGCCATATGAAGAGATAATACAAGGTATCAAGTCCCACAACTGCAGGAAGGCTTACAACCTAGAGTACACACTACTCAATCACAAAAGGAGCCTCACTGACTACATATAAATCTAGACTACAATCCGGAGAAGTGTTGAACTACAAAAGATAACATCTTCTATGCTAGAATATAGTTCTGGTTAAGCTTTGTCTGTTCTGGTCTGAAACCCTAAACCCTTTACCATAATAACCCTTATATGAGTCTCCTCACATACATGATCTCTCTAATATATTTTGCATCATATCACATCCCAATATCCATTACCATTACAATATCAAAATGATCTAATCCATCTGACCTATATACCCTATACAACTTATTATGCCTTATGTTGGCTTACAAAGATAATTACACTATCAATATACATGTTGGCTAGATAACATAAATATATGAATATAAAAAATAATTGTTGATGCCGGATCCAAGAGATGTTGGCCTCCAATATTGATAACCTTATTCTAAACCATGTCGGCCTGCATTGCCGGTAGCAAAAGAAATCCTTCTATTTTGTCGGTGTCAGTGCTAGTGCTGGTGTAGTGTTCGTGAAGTGCCTACCAGTACACAACTAAACCAAAACATGAAGTCAGAACAAAATACCATGTTTCCATCAATGACAACATAGTGAAACCAACTAATTGAGTGTCAATCGCCAGCAAAACCTACAAAAAAATAACCAAGAGCTTCCATGAGCTCATAATGTTTCTCAATGATATTCTTGTTGATCTGTTCTAGCTCCTCCATGATGCTCCTAATGGTTCTCTTTTCTTGGTTCTTTCTCTTGGTCTTGGTGGATGGGCTAGTAAATATATGCACCTTTGTTCCCTATAGATTAGTGTCCAGGTTCTTTCTTTTGGATTTAGTAGCAGAAGGTGACATACTGTTGAATGGATGGGCTTTATGGTCCTATGGATAGAAATTTTCTCATTCAACTTTTTAAGGCCTTCAGCACTGTTATTCATTGCTTCTTTGTTGAAGTCAACCAAATCCTTGAGACTCCCCTTTTACTCTTCCATTTCTTTCTCCACATTGGCGATTCTAGTTTCATGCTTAGTTTTCATGACCCTAACATCTTCCATCAATTTTTGGGTCATTTTAAGAAGCTTATCAGTTTTACCAGGCATTAGGTTTTCGGTGAAGGTGTTAATAATATTATTTACGCCTTGCTTGATGAAGAGAATTTAATTCATCATCCAATGAAAGAACTTCTCCTAACTAGAGGTGAAATTCGCTAGTAGCATGTCAATACCCACCTTTTCATTTTTACTATTATCAAGGTCCACATGCTCCTAGTTAAGGGGGGTATCTAGTTTAATCTCATTATCCCCTTTTTCCTTAATATCCACAGACTTTCCCACCTTTTTCTTTTTAGAGCTGATATGACCCATCCCTTGGGGTTTGTAAAATGGGGTTTTGTTCTTTTTGGCTACATTTTTAGAGGGGGGTTTACTCTTTTTGTTGGTGTTAGTGTCAGGTGTTGCCTTGTGGGGGGTCCCTCTTCATTAGAGGGCCAGTACACTAGGTCTGACACTTAAAGATCATGCCAGTCCATGACCATCTCACCTTCTCATCATCAATTTCATTATCTGATACAACATGCACATCGAGATCAAACAGGGGATTTTTATCAATTTTGTGGATAGGAGAGGACTTAACTTCATTCAATTTAGCATACTCCATAATGAGAAGGGTGAATCCCTCATGTAAAATAGGGTTTTCACTATTTTTAGTATGATTGGACAGACTATGCTCCAAAGAAGAGAGCAAATAAAAAAATAGATAAATTTTCCTATCATGTCTAAAGTGGTTTAGAATAGTAAAATAATCGGATAAAATATGAACAAAATGACCGTCCAAGGTAATGTACCTCATGATCACCTCCGCCATATCATCCCAAAGGCTCATCGAGTCTTTTCTATTGTAGCCCCCATCAGTCATCTTCCCAACTCTATCTCTTTTGCTCTGCTTGTCCAAGAAAATAGAAAGGGCTTCCTACGTTGCCCTATGCTCCCAGTATAACTTCTTTCCTTTCATCTACAACCCAGTAATTTCTTCTTTCATCTCCTCATCAATTCTAAACTCTGCACCATAGGCATTGAGGACACCTTTATTCCAACCCTTACTAAACCCCTATGTTGCCCTAGGGTCATGACCATGCAAATTTTTAAGGTATGGGACAAGCCTGCCATCTAAAATCTCAGTCCACATTTCCTCATTTTTCTCCCATTTTCGGCATGAGGTCAGCTCCAATCTATTTTTATTTCCCCCCATGTTCAAATTTCCCTTTCCAGTTTTAAGATTCAGCGTCACATACCTAGACCAAAACTAGGAGATACAAAACCAGGCGATAAAGAACAATCTGGAAGGCCTAGTGTTGTATCAATTCCAATTAATGCAAAGAGTGGTTTTACTCATATGATAAGATGACATCATTATTATTCGGTCATTGAGAAGCTGCATCCTTTCGTGCCAAATCACACAAGTGAATTGGGAAGGTTTTCCCCTCTATCCACCATTTAATTCTATCATAGGCCACACCCAAGTTAGCCACATAATCCACAGATTGATTACCTTCTTGAAAGACATGTGTTATTCGTACTTCGTCTATCTTGGTAATCAACTCAAGACAATCTTGGATTAAGTTTTAATTGTCCAATTAGGGGATGAATGATTAGTCAAACAATTAATAATATCAAGGGAGTCACTTTCAAGCCATACCTTTTTATGACCTCCTCGAATAGAAAGTTGAAGCCCAATATAGGTAGCATTTGCCTTAGCAAAGTGGTTTGTTTGAGTGCCCAGATGGACTCATTACTATTATCCCCAAAATATATTTCTATAACAACAAAATATCCAATATCATATGAGTTGAAAAAAGGATACATCAAGAGGTTATGACAATAAAAAATATATTTCAATAGTAGGAATGAAAAATGCTTAAAAAAAGCTTCTAGTAAAATAATTATCATTAAATTTGTACAAACAGTCTACTATGCCAGTTATCTTGGCCCAGGTATTAGAGGCTGAAATATAGAAGGGCTAAAACTTCATGGATATACACCATGTAACCCTGCATACTAGTGTAGAAGGGTAAATCTCAGAAGATGAGTATTAGATGGACTTATTACTATTATTCCTAAAATACATCCCTATAACAAAAGAATTTAATACAACAAATAATCGAAAATAGAATACAACAAGAGGTATAGTGCTATGAAAAATAATTGGATGAATAAATATGACTCAATAGTAGGAATGCAAACTACCAAATGTAAAGCTTCAAGAACAAGAAGATTCATGAAAATTGTACAAATAGTCTAAAATATTAGTTATATTAGCCTAGGTACATTGGGTCAAAACATAAAGGTGCTAAAACTTCCATTGTCTTGAAATCTTGGCCTTGGAGGATGATCGTCATACCTTCTTTTTCTTACTCACAAATGAATACACAAAACCATCTACAACTACCCATTGTCTTCTACTGAATGCATGCAGTGTATAAAGAGACCGTGTTACACGCAACTTGCTATGTTGCAAGGGAAAATCAAAACCTTTCTAGTTTGTCTTTGTTAAATTTTTTGTCATGGGATGTTTTAAAATTCAATGCATGGATAAACATCTGCAACCAACTGGACACACATGTGTCTGCATGCAATAATTAATATAGAGGATAGGAAAAGTTGTTCAACATTTCATGGTTTTCTTTTTCAAAATTTTACGTTAGATTTTATCTCTTAACCTTTGATTTGTCCAAAGTTTTGTTTCAAAATTTTAATTAGTAAATTCTTAAAAATCCCAACAGAATGTCATTCACCAATCAAAAAATAAGTTGAGATTAAATTTGAACATGTTGAGAAGATGAAACATTGGTTTAAGACATTCTATCATTTTCCTTCTATTGAATGTATGTGGTGTATTACATGACATATAAAGAAACAATGTTACATGCAACTTGCCATGTTGAAAGGGAAAAGCAACACCTTTCCAGTTTGTCTTTGTTAATTATTTTGTCATGGGATGTTTTCAAATCCAAAATACCTAAATAAAAATCTACAACCAACTAGACACACATAGGTTTGCACACAATAATTAAAATAGAACATAAGAAAAGTTTTTCAATATTTCATGGTTTTATTTTTCAAAACTTCACATTAGATTTTATCTCCTCGCCTTTGATTCATTCAATGTTTCGTTTCAAATTAATAACTAGGACAATAATAAAAATTCCAGCAAAATGTTATCCACCAACCAAAAAAATAGTTGAAATTACATTTGAAAATGTTGAGAAGATGAAACTTTGGTTTAAGATATCAGCTCCTGCACAAATTCTTTTATAGTCCATGATGTCAGCCAATCTATATATGGGTCTACAAATGGATTATAGAAATATGGGAGGCACCTAACTATGCTACAAATGGGGCATACATACCTTACCCATATATAGTCCACAATGTCAAACAATCTGTATATGGGTCTACAAATGGCTTATAGCAATATGGGAGACACCTATTTGTGCTACAAACGAGGCATACATAGCTTAGCCCCCATGGGATTGAACTTATGACCTCTCTTTCAAGAGCACCACTTCTCCACCAATAAGATAATTCAATCCATGTAAAACTAAAGAGAACCTACACTCAAAAGAAAAGACAGGAGGGTCAACATAGAAATACACATAATGCATACAATGAAAGTTTACAGGGCTTCAAAAACTCTGCAATTCTTGGACAATCAGACAATTCAATTCTTGGAAGTTAGGGTCAAATTATCAAATTAAGGAGGGTGAACATAGAAATACATGAAATGCATTTGATGACAGTTTTACAACACTTCAGAAACTCTACAATTCTTGGACAATCAGACAATTCAATCCTTGGAAGTTAGGATCAAATTATCAAATTAATTTGCATTATATTATCCGCAAAATTATCATTTGCATTCACATGTTCATAGACTGTGGGCAATAGATGGAAACCCTCTTTCATATCCTCCTCTTCTCCTTCCTTGTATTCCAATTAAGAGCACTTCAATTCACCATCACTCCCTCAACAGGTTTCACGCTGCTTGGAGAAGCAAGATCTCAGAATTATTCTGATCAAAGAATTTATTTGATCTCCCTCTCAAGGCAAACCAGTTCAACCTCCGGTTGGGCAACTTATAACTATCTAATTTCTCTCTAGACTTACTCTAATTCTTGGCTCCTTCTGGCCAATTTCAATACTTACTCTAATTCTTCGCTCCTTCTGGCCAATTTCAATACCTATTTCCACTTCACTATCGATGCACCTGGCAGGGTAGCATCTAGGGATGGACTCGCTTTTTTTATGGCACCTTTGGACTTTGAGCCGCTTGTAAGTGCCAGTGGCCAATGGCTTGGTCTCTTTAATCACACATCTGATGAAAAAATCTCCAATCAAATTATGGTTGTGGAATTTGATATGTTCAAGAATTCTGTTGTCGATGTGAAAGACAAACATGTGGGAATCAACGTCAATAGCGTTGTTTTCAAGGTGAGCACCTCTACGATCCTGGGTTATCTCAGGTATGCGTACCATGGGATGCATGAGTGGATTATGATAGCATAGCCAAAATGCTTGAACTATATCTTGAGTGTCTATACAACCCTGTTGTTTATTATCAAAAGCCCACAACACCAATCTTGTCGCACTATATAGACCTCAGTCAGCTTCTTCCTTCGAACATCATGGTTGGTTTCTTCACTATTGGCATGCCAAATTCAACCGAGAGTCACAATACCCACTTATGGAACTTCTCTTCTGAATATTCATCGAAAATCAACACTCCGCCCAAAAGTTTCATCCCTGTCCCCAGAAAAAGGCCGACAAGTAAAGTAATTCTCTTGTTCGTCATAGCTTGTATGGCGATGCTAACAATCGGTGCTTTTACACTATTCTTAAGTCGGAGATGGTGCCTTAGCACATCAAATTTAAGCAAGCATGGTTAAAAAGAATGCAGAGAGTTGGACAAGCGCTTTGGTCAAGGTCCATGAATATTCTCTTACACCGAGCTCTGCGTTGCGACAAAAAACTTCAACATCACTGAAATGCTAGGAAAAAGAGGCTTCAGAGGAGTGTACAAAGGCACCTTGCCTAAATCAAACAAGCCCGTGGCTCTGAAAAGAATATCTAAAGGCTCCAAGAAAGGGACAAAAGAATAAATTTTAGAGGTGTGCAGAATATCTAAGCTAAGCCACTGCAACCTTGTGTAGCTATACGGATGGTGCCATGAAAAGGGCCAACTGCTTCTCGTCTACGAATTTCTATCAAGCGAAAGCCTGGACAAATATTTATTTGGTGAGTAGAGGAGAGATGATTTGAATTGGGATCAAAGATAGAGAATATCTTATGAAATAGCTTGTGCTCTTCTCTATCTCCATGAAGAATGGGACCAACGTGTCGTCCATAGAAATGTCAAGGCCAACAATGTAATGTTGAATGGTTATTTAAATGCAAAGCTGGGTGATTTTGGGCTAATGAGAGTGGTGGAACATGACCGTGCAGCCTCCCACACAACTGTGGTGGTGGGGACATTACACCCGAGTGGGTGATCATAGGAAAGGCAAGCCTAGAATCGGACATCTTCAGCTTTGGAGCTATGAGTCTAGAAATTGGATGCGGAAGGTTGGCTGTGTATAGGAGGCTGGAGGAGTACTATTGTAGATGAGTGGAATGGGTTTGGGATTTGTATGGACAAGGTAAGGTTATGGATGCAACAGATGCAAAGCTAATGATGAAAACAGAGAGTAGATAAAAACAGTGAAAACACAAAACAGGGTAGACAGTACAAAATGAAAACAAAAATTTTATGGACTTGGATATTTCTGGAATGTGCAGGAGGTAGCTAGAAGAATATTTAAAACACTAAAACATAAAATATTGATTCCCAAACTACCCACAAAGCATGTGAGACTATAGATGGGATAGTTGATAGGTTGAATGAGAAACAAAATCTTGCAAAAATCGTCCTTCATTGCTTGTCTTTAATTTTAAAGGATATGCCTGTAAGCTAGGATTGCTAGAAGCAATTGGCAAATGCATATGGGGAAGTAAGACATATTGATTGGGTGGTGGTAGTTGGGATTACAATCTCCTTATTCATAACTACCATGAATGCTATGGCATTCACAATGTTAGATTCATTTGCCAATTTTTCTTTTGTCTCTAATGATGTTTGAAGACTTTCTCAAATTCTTTCTTTGTATAGGTCTTTTGACATTTGTTTGGCTTCTTCAATTGCGACAGTCTCTTAAACACTTTGTTTTCAAGTCTTCAAAGCATCAACTCGGAACTTCCTGCAATTTCACAATTTTTAGTTGTCTTGCTAGACAATGATTTCTTTTGACTCAAAAAAAATTTCATTCTTTTTTAACATTCAAACCTTTTATAATTGCTAACATTTTGCATATATAAAAATTTGTACAACCTTTTGAACATACTTGTGATATTTTGCCAACTAAATCCATAGGTACATCTACAATCCATTTTTATACAACCTATCATAGATTCATTCTTCCATTCTTTCTTCCAACAATTTTTTCAGAATGATTTCTTAAACAACAAATTTTACATGGATGGAAATGCTAACACATGTCTTTAATGTGATCTTCTTTGTTACAATGAGAACACTGGATTTGTTTCTTTCTTTGGACTAATTTTTTAAGCATATATCAAGTTGAACATCTTTTTCACCTTTTCTATATCCAAGCCCTTCATATTTTGACCTCTCTATTGGCTGAATGGGCCTGGTTCCTTCTCCATACTTTCCCAATCCTTTACCTTCATAACCCATTTTATTCATGATTTTAAAACCATTTTTTTTCATACCATCCTTTGCTATCAATTTCACAATCTATAAAATTTCTATTTTTAGACATACTTTACCCCTTAGCCTCACATTCTTTACCAACAACAAGTTCACACATATTCTCAGTTTGATCAAAAGAACAAAACAAATCTTTTGTCCCACATTAGACTTGACAAACAGATGGTTGTACTTTCAAACACTCATTTTCTCATTTAAATTTTGCTATTTTCTTTTTCTATAAACTATTTTCTTCTTCTACCCTTTTTTAACATTTCTTCCAAATCACCAAACTTTGTTTTGACTTCATCAAATAACTTTAATCTCTCTTCTAATCTCTCATTTTTATCTTTAAATTCATTCAGATCTTTTCAATATTATTATTTTCATCTAAAAATTTACATTTTTCTAATTGTTTCTCTTTTAAAAGAGATATCATTTCTGAGCATTTTTTCTTACATTCCTTGATTTCTTCTTCCAAATCATTTGTTTTCTCTTTCTTTACTCTATCAACTTTGCCCATTGAAACAAAATTTTAATTTACCCATCTTATACACTTAATTATGTGTTTATTAAAAACTACCACACACTTCTTGATCTCTAAAACCAACTTAAAAATAAATAATAGAGACACACTATGACCTTTACAATGTTCACCTTCAATCTCTCAAACAATAAATCTAAAACAACAATAAATTAGCTTGCCTTATTTACCTTTCTAAACTATGATGGTCAAACTTTGTATGACAATCTTTGAGTGATTGACTAACCTAAAATGCTTCCTTCAAAGGACATTCTTTGGGAGTTTGCTTTGAATAGTGGTTGATAATCCCTTTGTTTCAATCTTCAAACATTTCTTGTCTATGAACTGATTCTAACTTTTGTATCTTCATTGCTTCACACAAGCACTTACTTGCCTATATGTTAGACCCAATATGGAAAGCTAATGTACTGAGAGGGGAGGGGTGAATCACTACTCCAAAACTTTTCTTTAATAATAACCTTACTGTTATGCATAAACAGAATAGTGCAGTAACATAAAATAAAGTTAAAACAAACAGATAACAATCATACATGATTCACTCCATAACACATATATTTTGGTTATGCAGAAACTCTTGGTTAGAGAGAAAAACTACGGTGGGGATGGCACCCACAACTTCACTACTGCAATAATAAAGATGCTCGGTTAGACCTACATGTTTAGCTATTTCTGATAGCTTACCCTGTTAGGAGTAACCAGATCTGGTAGATCTACCTTGTTAAAGGATTTCAAAACATTTATTCTGAATGCTGCACCTGGTTAGAGGCTTTACAATTTATAGACTTGGTTAGAGTCTTTTACCCTGTTAAAGGTTTCTCTTTCAACTTCACAATATTATAATAAAATCATTACAAATATTAGCAACTTTACATCTAAAATGTTATAGCAGATTCTATGTGCTCAGGATAAGATTACCTTGCTTATAGCATACCTCGGTAACTCATATAGTAACTCGGTAAATCCTTCTATTTACTCTGTTCTTCGACTGTTCTCTAAAAACCTTCTCGGTGACCTTTGTGTCTCTATAACAGTCTTCATACATATATGCACACACCTTGCTCTTAATTCATGTTGTATAAATAGATCTCTTAAAATGATGATCTAATTCATTTCTTCGATCTTACAAACAAGATTCCTCGAATGAATAAATAAACAAAATATTTCATTGGTTAGATTGTCCTTGTAATCACACACAATCTTCTAGTGCAATTTCCAATGTAATAATGGTTAGATGTACCTTGATTCTTGTAACACGTTTTCATATGCATGTCCAGGTTCAATGTATCTGGTAACATGTTTCACTCGGTGAATATCAACTCGGTGTGTTAACTTTATTGCTTGGTAGCCATAAAAAGATACTCGGTAGACAACTTTGGTGTATGCTATGTTTTGTGACTGCTTTCTTCTGTAACCGACTAGACTGTGCATATCGACTTCTCTGTTTATACCGACTGCATGATTCGGTAGTGCTAACCAACTAGAATATATAGTATGACTTTGAATATAAAAACTAATGGCAACTTGATAAGTAGTAACAATCTCCCCTTTTGACATTAGTTGAGATGTTTGACAAAAACTAAAGTCATAACTCAAAATCTATATACTTTGCAAAATGACTACACTTGACAATATATACAATAGTCAATGAAATAGTATATGCAAATATACTCCCCTTATCATTATTCTGTATATTAATCAGATTTTGCATGCTTGGTTCTGTTCTATGCTTGCGCGCTCTGCTAGCTCTACATGCTCTACTCAGTATACTCCCCTGTATACAATACTCAAAACTGTATTATCAAAACTGTATCACTCTCCAAGTATAGTATATTACTCCCCTTATGTAGTATCCTTATGTAGTATTACTCCCCTTTTTTGACAAACATCAAAAACTTAATTTCCATCCAGGGGCGGTAACTGCTCAAAAATAGATTTATACTTGTTTCGGGCGTCAGTGAGTGTGACTGAGATTGCATCCTTTACACTTTCCATTAAAGAATTTTGTGCTTGAATATCAGCCAATAGTGATATTAAGCCATCAAGAGTGCTTCCCTCTTGTGTAGTAGATAGGCATGTAGCTCGGTTAATCTGCTCTTGAACTGATGAGAGATGAGGAAGGAATAATGTCTGGAGGGTCATTATATGCATCCTAATCTTATGCTCTTCATTTCTGAGTTCTAACTATTGAGCCATGAGTTGTTGAAGCTTGGTATAAAAATTCTGAACTAAATTAGGCTCGGTGGTCAACTTATTGGAGAGATCGGTGATCTCTTTCTCAATTGCATCAGTTTTATTCTTGATATCTTTAATGAATAAGGAAAATGTACAAAGTTTCTGAAATAAATAAAGAATATGCTTGAGTTGAGGGAACAACTCAACAATGAATTTGACAAGCTTTACTTTTCCTATAGCGAGAGCTTTTTGTACCTCTTCTATCATCTTTGCAGTAAGCTCTTTATCTTTTAGCTTGCTTAAGTACTCAGATGCATCAGCTCCAGATGTTTCTATGTGAGTAAGGAGTTCATCCAGCTGAATGTGGATGGCTGCATTGGTTGACACTGTTGCTAAAGGTAGCATATTTGTTAGCAGTGTCTTCACCTCCTATAGTACTTTATTCTTCTTTTGAATGGCCAATTGTTTTTCTTGTTCAGCCTTTGCTTTGCATAGTTCACCGAAATTAGTAAGTGCTTGCCCTTTTAATTTTGAGATATCCACATTGGGCAACACTATCGGTTTAGTTAAATCAATTTTGAAACTATGCTTTCTCACCTTCTTCTCTTTACCTTTGGTCGGGTGTACTAAGACAAGTTCTTGTGAGGCTTGCTAACCCTTGGTAGGTTGCTTGGTAGATGCAACACTTTGGTCGGTTCATGTAGCCGTTGTGGTGTCCTTGGGTGTCTCGGTACTAGGGGTCTCAACTATAACATTTTCAGTGCTTGACGATGCTTGAGACTTTTGATCTTTAGTTGTATCTTCTGCTGCTTCAGACTTGTGACCTTCGGTGCTTTGTTCTATATCCTTAGGAGCTTCAGTAGAGATAGGTGGCTTGACCGAAGGATAAGGCTGAACTTGTTCTAAGATAGATTCACTAGATACAAGTTTTGCATAGGTAGTGCCTTCTATCATTTCCTGCTCCAGTGCTTCTGCATCCATGACATCTTCATCAATTTGAATAGTGTCAGCTAGGTCTTGCTTGGTAGCATCAGGACCTTGCTCGGTGACATCAGGATCTTGCTCGGTGACATCAACAATTTCAATTTGAGATTATTCACCAACATCCTTTCGTTTGAAGATATCCTACCATTTGGCTTTTGTCTCATTTTCGACATCAATGTATAGCCCATTCATCAATTTTAAGGCTCTCTGTTTGACAAGAAATTTAGAATTGTAGGTTGTCAAATGCTCCTTTATTTCTGCTACAGACATATCAGGAAATAGATGGACTAGACATCTTTCTCTTATTTGTTTCTTTGAGTCCATTGCATATTTCCATCTGTTATCAATTTGTAAGTATAATTCACTCGGAAGTGACTTTACTAGTTCTAATGGAGCTAGCCGAAACTTTAGAAGTGTGCAGATGACAACTTCTTCAATTTGTCACTTCTCATCATTATTCCTAGTCTCATACTTGACATATCTAAATCCTGCAAATCCACCATATTCTTTAAGATTGGCACAAAAATTTTCAACACTATGAATATTTATCTTCTTGCTTTTTACAATTTGAAATTTGTTTGCATCATCAGATTCTGTATCACTAGACTCTTTTGCCAAAATGAGTCTCCGAGTAGATTTCTTGTAGGTTTTGGTTACCTTGGGAACAATAACACTCTTTTGTTTCTTACTCGGTGATGCAACTGATGCTCTAGTGTTGGGTCTCTTTGTTGGTGGAGTCGGTAGGGCCTTTGTAATGTCCTGTTTCTTTCTTTTCAAAACTTTACCCTTAGGCAACTCGGTACTTAATGTTATTGCTGCCTCTTGAGCTTTTGATTCCTCTTCGGTAATGGCAAGAGTGCCTTTGACAGGTGTAGAGGAGGATTCTTCTCCGAATTTCTCAGATAAAACCTTTATCATCTTTGTAGCCTTTCTTGTAGCTTTAGGTACTACAATGCTCATTTTCACCTTTTCTTTAACTTCTTCATAAGTTCCATATCTTAGTTCAGTAGCATGCCTTGGCAATGAAAGATAGGCATCAATTTATTGTTGTGTAATATCATAGTCAATCTCATAACCCATTGGTGGCAAAGATTGAGTCCTTGGTTCAACAGTATTCATATAACAGTAATCAGTGTCTACCTCAAAACATATATCATCCTTATATTTCTCTACTAGCTGTGGTGGAATCCTGTACCTGTTGTGCATTTGCTAAAATAGTCATCCATGATATCATTAAATTTATTTGCCAATTTCTTGATAAAGTCATTGATTTGATGGGTGATAGGTCGGTGTAGCTCCCAAACTACTTTACTAACTGAGGGAAAGAACTTCTCAAAGTAGAAAAACATGCATACAAGAAGTGAACCAAACTTCAGTGTGTTTGCCGAGTTGTTCTTCTTCGGCTTCCTTATTGTGTTCAGGTTCTAAAACAATTTCTTCAGTAGCACTTCACATAAATCTACTTTCATTCCCTTTTTCACTATTTTATAGGCTAAGTCAACTGCTGCACATGGTAGACTATTTTCCCTTGCTGATTGGAAGAAATAGTAACCAATTACTCTAATTGCAAACTTAAGTTTTGCATCAGTGACATTGTTCAATTTCAATCCTCGGTAATCAGATTCTACTCCAGTTAGACTGATTAACTCCTTCTGTGATATCATTTTCTGTGCTCGTGCATGATCATAGATAGGATACCTAGTGATCACATGAATGATTTCCTTAGTGATTTTGAATGGTTGCTCCTCTAGCCACATAAAATCATCATGAACTCTACTTAAAACAAACTTAACCCACTGGGGTTTGAACACACGGGGATAGGCTAGGGCTTCAGTTAATCACTTGATTTTGATATGCTCATACTTGCTATCCATTTTTCCATTAGTACAAAGTTCATCATATGTGTCACTAATCTCAACATGACCGAGTTCTTCAACACGGCATTTGGTGAAGAATCTAACATCTTCAACTAACAAGACTCGATCAGGGATGAGTGAAAATGCAGTTTTGTCATCCGGTTCAAAGGCAACTTTAGGAGTCAAAGAGTACTTTAGTGAGGGCTTCTCCACATTCTTGACAACTATGGGATCTTGGATCTTGGGCACCATTGTAGATTTTAGGTAAAAACTTAGCAAACTATCCTTAGGGTTTGATAGTTTACAAATGACTGACGCTTCACACTCAGTAGATAGTAGCAATTTGACAAGATCGAAAAACAGCTTAACAGTATGATGAGATTTGATGTAAATACCTTGAAATTCACCCTGAATGAAGTTTGATCACCTTGATTCGCTCTGCTCTGCTCTCTTGAAAACTTGGTGAATGAGAATGACTACGAAAATACCTTTAAGTACACCAAATACCTTATCGAGCTCCATGCGGCTTAGGTTAAAACATTAAATGTACTCGGTTCACCTTTAATCGATTTACTCTTTTTTTTCATTTTAACTGAGTAACCAAATTTCCTTCATTTACCGACTTGACAGGCTTCCTGTATATACTGACTTGACAGGTTTCCTGTAAAGTACTTTAGATAGAATTTCAAACTTACTAATGCATCTTAATTATGCAGATTTTGAATTTTGTACATAATAGAATAGGAACTGTTATGATTTAACCTTTAGAGAATGCAGTCCCTTCATACCTTTGCTGATTAATTTGGAATAGGTGTACCTAACTCGGTAGGTAAGGTTTTCTTCATCTAACATGATTTCCTTCTTTTTCCAAATCATCTTAAATTTTTCTTTTATCTCTTTAGTGTCTCTTCTAGGTTAATCTCTGCAATCTCCAACTAAATGTCCAACTTTGTGACGATGAAAACATGCCATACCAGGATTTCTCCATGATCTTCGGTTGTTCATTCCAAACCTTATAAAACAATTGGCACTAATATGTCCATATCTTCCACAACATTCGCACCATATCCTTGTATTGTAATCCCATGGTACTGCTGCATATTGTCAGTAAGGATTTGTGTGAGTTCGGTAACCACGAGTGTTTTCTCGATGTGCACACCACATGTGATTCTTTTGCTTAAACCAACATTTCTCAATACTATGTCCATATCTATTGCAGTTTTTACAAAACCCTTTGAATTTTGCCTTCTAATAGTTGTTAACAGACTTTGTTTAGATATGTGACCATATTTATTGCAATTGTAACAATATCCATTGGACTTAGTGATATTCAGTTGCTTACCTTTTCTGATTTGGCATATGTTGGTAGTATGAGCTTGATATCCACAGTAGTAGCAAATAGGCTTCTTCCTTTTGATTTTATTCCTGTTTCCAGCTTGCTTTGATGATTCTTCTCTCTCAGTAGTATAAATTCCTTTCTCGGTAGAGTCTTTTCCTTTGTAACCAAGTCCTGCATCTTTGTTGGGTCTTCTTGTATTCAGTTGCTCATCCAACATCTTTGATGCATCATAGCTCTTCTTCAATGTTTCTTTGGATATCTTCTCTGTTTCAAGTTCATTGATCAATCTTGATACTTCAAGTTTCAATGCTTGATTCTCATCATTCTTTAGAATTGCTTCATGATGTGCATAACCTAGTTGATCTATCATATTTTGTTGAATCCCAGTCAACCTTATGATTTCATCATTCTTATCAAATACTAAGACTTCAAGTTGTTGTTTCTCTCTTTGTAGATCTCTTGCTTTATCCTCAGCTGTCCTCAATGCATCTAGATTTTCAGTCATCTGTGTACTAAAATGTTCATGTTCTATTTTCATTGCTTTTAGTTGATCAGCCAATGCTTTGTTATTTTCTTTCAATACTCCAATCATTTTTTTAGTCTCTTCAGATATACTATTCTCAGATTATGTCTCAATTTGTTCCACTAACTCTTGAGAATCCTGCAAGTCATCAGATAATCTTCTTCTTACTTTCAGAGATTTTTGCATTTGCCTTTGCATGTCTGTGATCACTTGATTTGCATGATCCAGCTCTTCTTGCAGATACACAATCCTCCGAGATTGTTTTTAGCCTTCCATTGATAAGATCTTTCTCTTTAGGTAGTTAAACCCTTTTCCAAGATTCAAGCTTTGATACCAATTGTTAGGCCCAATATGGAAAGCTAATGTACTGAGAGGGGAGGGGTGAATCAGTACTCCAAAACTTTTCTTTAATAATAACCTTACTGTTATGCATAAACAGAATAGTGCAATAACATAAAATAAAGTTAAAACAAACAGATAACAATCATACATGATTCACTCCATAACACATATATTTTGGTTACGCATAAACTCTTGGTTAGAGAGAAAAACTGCAGTGGGGATGGCACCCACAACTTCACTACTGCAATAATAAAGATGCTCGGTTAGACCTACATGTTTAGCTATTTCTGATAGCTTACCCTGTTAGGAGTAACAAGATCTGTTAGATCTACCTTGCTAAAGGATTTCACAACATTTATTCTAAATGCTGCACCTGGTTAGAGGCTTTACAATTTATAGACTTGGTTAGAGTCTTTTACCTTGTTAAAGGTTTCTCTTTCAACTTCACAATATTATAATAAAATCATTAAAAATATTTGTAACTTTACATCTGAAATGTTATAGGAGATTCTATGTGCTCAAGATAAGATTACCTTGCTTATAACATACCTCGGTAACTCATATAGTAACTCGGTAAACCCTTCTATTTACTCTGTTCTTCGATTGTTCTCTGAAAAACCTTCTCGGTGAGCTTTGTGTCTCTGTAACAGTCTTCCTTCATACATATATGCACACACCTTGCTCTTAATTCATGTTGTATAAATAGATCTCTTAAAACGGTGATCTAATTCATTGCTTCGATCTTACAAACAAGATTCCTCGAATGAATAACTAAACAAAATATTTCATTGGTTAGATTGTCCTTGTAATCACACACAATCTTCTAGTGCGATTTCCAATGTAATAACGGTTAGATGTGCCTCAATTCTTGTAACACATTTTCATATGCATGTCCAGGTTCAGTGTATCTGGTAACACATTTCACTCGATGAATATCAACTCGGTGTGTTAACTTTACTGCTCGATAGCCATAAAAAGATACTTGGTAGACAGCTTCGATGTATACTATGTTCTGTGACTGCTTTCTTCTGTAACCGACTAGACTGTGCATACCGACTTCTCTATTTATACCGACTGCATGATTTGGTAGTGCTAACCGACTAGAATATATAGTATGACTTTGAATATAAAAACTAATGGCAACTTGATAAGTAGTAACACTATAGACTCATCTACTAGAGTATCATCTTCTTTTTCCTTTTAATATTCTTCTCCACATTTGTTGTAGTGACTTTCCAGATCTTCAATCTTTCTTTTATTTCAAACCCTTGATGGTTTTTGCAAACCTGTTGCTTCTAATCGACTTCAAATATTTCTATCTCCAGCAATACCTCTATCTTCAGACTGCAACACTTCCAACTAAAACCTTGATATTGGTAGTGATCTAAACTTCTAGCGATCAATTTGATGCTTTCTTCCTTCCAATCATCTATCTCTTTCTGGTAGCTAAGAACTTGAGATTTCCTTTCTTTTGGTTGCATCCTATTTCTCTACTTTCTACGCAATAGTAACAACACAAACTGTGCTAACATCCATTAATCAACCGAAAGGATATCTTTGTTAGGGGACAACAAAAGCACATACTACAACCTTTTGCCTTCAGACATTAGCACTCCCCTACATTATTCTACCTTTACAATCTTGAGATCTCCTTTAGTTTTGTCCTTATCTTATCTTTTGCATTCTTCTTACATGATTTGAAACTTGTAGCTTCACTCACTACAGCAAAATATTTTGTTATGTTCTATTGACTCTTTGTTTTCAAACAATGATCTACAACAACTCCTCCTTGGTAGTCTCCTTTTGGAATGGTGATTTCAAATTTCACATTCTACTTTTGACAAACAACAATTTACTCTATCGTTGACTCCAAAAAAAAATGATGTCATTTTTTGCAGATCTAAATTCATTAAATTATGCAGAGCATCCAAAATCTCCCACTTGGGGCTTGTGAGAGATTGCAACAAATTGGTCTATGTTCATCTTCAATCCTCCCAAAAATAGAGTTTTAATGCCACAAAACTCTTTTACCATTCCTTTTGCTTCCCTCAAATGGCTTTAAAACTTATTTTCATGATATAGTTGCTACATCAGTTTACTTTTCGGTGAAGCTTCACCTATTATGGTTGATTCTTTTTCTTCTAATGATTTCAACTTCTGCACTAGTCATGTCTTACCAACGACAGATAAACTTGTCTCCAACAATAGCTAGATCTATCAAAAGAATTCTTGAAACCTTAAGCAAAGACACTTAACTAAATTGAGATAGCTTTTCATCTAGATCATTCCACTTCACCACTCCTCACTTGTGGCTCTCCAAGATCTCTAGGGACATCAACCATTAGCTCTGATACCACATGATGAAAATAAGGGAGGAGATAAAAATAGAGAAAACACAAAATCGGGAAGACAAATACAAAATGAAAGCCAATTTTTTATTCATTCTTTAATTGATTACAAGTGACTCTTTTTATGGAGGACTTAGATCCTATATTTTGGGAATGGGCAAGAGGTAGCTAGAGGAAACTTCTAGAATTCTGCATATTCAAAACACTAAAACATAAAATATTGATTCTCAAACTACCCACAAAGTATGTGAGACTACAGATGGGACAGTTGATAGGTTGAATGAAATCAAACAAAATTTTGTAAAAATCATCCTTCATTGTTTATCTTTAATGTTAAAGGATATGCTTGTAAGCTAGGATTGATAGAAGCAACTAGCAAATCCATATGGAGGAAGTAAGACATGATTGATTGGGTGGTGGTAGTTGGGACTACAATATCCAACAACTAAGTAGAAATTTTAATAGCGAGGAGATGGAAAGGGTGTTGTTTGTGGGATTGTTATGTTATCATTCGGATCCCAAAGCCAGATTGAGTATAAGACAAGTGGTCAATATCTTGAAACCGAAAGCTTTTCTTCTTGTTGTTCCTCCCATTTATCCAATAGCCATCTACAAAGATGCACTTGATTTTGTGGTAAAGATATCATCGACGTCTGATCAAATATTTTGTACCACATTAAGCATAGGGAGTATTAGTGACTAGTAATAAATGTCTGCATCCTATGTAATAATCAGGCACAGATTGGTTCCATTTCACATCTACATCTTTTTTGTTTGTATGTGGACCATGTGCAAACAAAAGGGCAGTTTGTATTTAAATATTTGCTTACTTCCAATTTAATAGGATATTGCACTATTATCTTTCAATTTATATAGAAAGTCAAAGATAATATATGGTATATCAAATTCCAGTTAATCTCAATATGTGTAAAGAAAGAATTTTGTATCAACCAAATTTATTTCTTGCAAAAAAAATTATTTTTATAATATTTCTAAATAAAAAAATAATTTCTTCAATTTTCTTTAATTTCTTTTGTATAATATTTTTAATAGGTTGAAAATATGATTATATTATATGAAATACATAATTGTTAGAGATGAAATTTATGATTTAGAATATAATAATACATAATTATAATTGATAATTTGTTTAAAGATTTTAATGATACAATTATACATTATTATTTTTTATATATTTTAGATTTATGATAAATAAATTATCTTTAGTGCTTTTAAATAGTGCATAAAATAATTTAGTTTATGAAATTGATAAATAATATTATAAAATAAAATATGAATTCCATCATCTCATATCATTAAATTTACTCCATTCCTTAAATAAATCTTTTTTTCTCTCAAGATAAAAACATGCATCTACCTAATCTATATTTGACTCACTACCATAAACCCTCAAACTACATTTTTTTTACCATTTAAATTTCCATGGAAAATTTTTAAATCCCTTTACTCTCTCCATATTCTATTAAAAACCATTTTGCTATCAATACTAATAATCACTCTGGCATAGAAGGTTTAAGCCAATCCGAGACTAATGCTGTCTATATTTAAGATAATTTTTAATACCATCGGACACTCAACATTGATAAAGAGTTCTTTCAATTAATGTAGCAACATGAATTACAACCTAAACGATATCTCAACCATACTTCTCAATATTGATCTATAGTTTTCCTAGAACATTCCATGGAGAAGCAATGTTTGCAGGGTAAATGCACTAAAAGTGGGTATCATTGGTCGATTTGCTCTCGGTCTCAAGTCACTTGACTCGCAACAAGCAAATGCTAATATAAGAAGTGAGGAATCTTTCCGGGACACGACGTGTTTTTTTAAGCTTTGCCCGGAAAGAATTACCTAAAATTGCTCAAATTTGGTGTCAGAAATGTTGCACGGGACAGTGTAAAGGCACTCTGAGCTTTGTGGAACGGCCACCAAACTATGTGGACTGAATCTGCACCTTTCATCTTCGGAAATTTCTCTGCTGCTTCTCATTATTTGTAAGTTCTGGAAAACTCTTAAATTATTCGTCGGTATCATTGCCTCAACTTCAAAGAAACCAAATGCTATTACTCAACTGTTCAAAGACGCGGTTTAGCAGCCAGAGGCATATTTACTTGTGTTTTGACATGTGCTCTCGGTCTTAAGTCACGTGGCTAAGAGAAGAAACAAAAGCAAATGAATTGTGGAGTTGTGGTTCACTTTGCAATTTGTGTGTGTCTGGTGGGCTTTAGTGCAGCAAAATGTGATCCTAAATTGTGTGGCTCGATGACTGTGAGTTATTCTTTTTGGGTTTGACAATTCTGAATGTGGTTTTTTTGGGTCGTTTTCTTGATTTTTTCAATAGGAGATTTTCTTTCGAAGAGTTGTCTTAATAATTTCATATAGGAGCATGAGTCTTAGGTTGAAATCTCTTCGGCCAAGAGTCAAGGACTGAGGGGTATCCAATCTGTCAAATTCATGTAGGGCATAATTTTGGCCTCATCACTTATGATGTGGAAGCATTGCACTCAGCAAAACTTAATCATGGGGTGAACTCATTAAGATCCATTCTACTTCACTAGCAAACCAAGGGCCCATTGACAGGTGCGTTGGTTTTAATATCAAATGTAAGGACGAAAATTGTATAGAGATACTCGTTGCATTTCTTCCTATCTCGCTAAATCATTAAAGGCATGACACAATCATTCATTGATCATATCTAGACTTAACTACATCTTATTTTCATTAATTTTACTCATTCAAAGAGTTAACATAGGAGAATATAATCACCTATTGATTCATCAATCTCATCAATGGTGTCCTTAAACATCACCTTGTTAGCAAATATTATCATAAATGTCATATTACATTGTTTAGTTATATATTAATTCATGTTTAAATATGTGCTTAGACTTATTTTATTTTCATTTTCATATAATATTTATTTTTTGTTTTATGTGCCTTGATTTGTATTTATTCACATAATTTTCATTATGCTTCAAAATTATCATCTAAGTCTTGAGGTTCAATTTAGTGTTGCTCAAGATTGGCATGAAACAATCTTAAGGCATAGCAAAAAATCCAAAATTTCAATTAAGGTCATCCAAATTCAATTTGATCTCATTCAAATTCAAAGTCTATATTCTTCATCCAATTTTTTGTCAATTGTTATGCATAGACTTAATATATGTCTATGCAACATGTTACTATATCATCATATTTAAAGACATTCATTTGAACACTTAAACATCATCTAGGAAAATGAGACATTTACAATGAGAATCATTATATCACATTTTAGTTTTTAAGAGATAAGAAATCAAATCCATATTGTCTGCATATAGGTCATTTGTTTGTTGCTAAAAATTATTTGTACGTCACTCAATTTCATTAATTCTACTCACCCAAAGAGTTGACAGAGGAGAAAATAATCACCTATTGAGTAATCAATCTCACCAATGATATCCTTAAACATCACCTTGTTAGCAAATTTTATCATAGATTTCATATTGCATTGTTTATTTATGTAAGAAATTATCAGATGGTTGGCAGTTAGCCATTGCACAATTGAATTTCTCCTCTTTATATTGGTGTTTGTCAATTATCAATCAATTAACTGATCATTGTATCCCTCATATTGGTACCAGAGTGGGCAAGTAATCACATAGAAATCTATTTTCCACTATATGAACATAAGGCATTATAATTTTGTAGAGGTGAAACGATAAAAAGGCTTAAATCCACGAATGGTATACCATGCTAGGCATATTGTTACCTTTGGTGGTAAATATCTTTGCTAGCATAGAATATTTTACCAGTTATTCGATATGAAAATATTTATTGAGTGTGATGAGCATGATGGATATGACATGGAGAAGATTAATGTGTACTTGTCCACTTGCTAAGCTTGTGAGGCATGATGCACTAATGAAGACGTTATGAGAAGTTTATGGTGAATATTCTAGTTATGAACATATTTTCGACGCCATTGCATACTAGGCTGATCAAGCCATCCATGTATTATTAGACAAGTGAAATAGATGTTAGTATAGTCTTGGTGAGTAAAACATTCTCTTGCATGGATAGATATTATTTTGATTGGACATTTTGTACGAAGAATTATTGTCGAATATTGGTTTTTAATTTTTCTATTTTTAACTCACAGGAATTACAAGTGAAGAAAAGACTGTATATCTATTTGGTGAGAGTAGATGCTAAGAGATGTTGAAAACCGAATAATGTAGTGTTGGCTGCCAAAATATGATTCCACTAACATACTTGCAATAATAATAAGAAAGCAGACCAAAAAATTTTGTATTTGGTTTGTTTGAGTTTGTTGCATAGAGAAATGGAGCTTTGTGTCAAGATATCCCATTTATTTATTGGTGGAGATTTATTATAACTCTTCCTTCTTATCATAATAGAATTATTAAGCTTGAAGATCTTCAAGTTGAAGACACAATTCTAATAGGAAAAATTAGAGGAACTATAAAAGAAGACATAACTACATTTATTAAAGAAAATTCGAAGACAAATTAAATGAAGTTAGCTTAGTCTATGTTCAGAATACTTTTTAAGATATTAAGAATGGATTCATATTTTGAGCCTCCACAGTTAGAGGTTGGAGGTATTTTCATCATCTCAAATTAGCTTCAAACTTTATAGTTATTTTATGTAATAAGCTAATTCCTGACATTATTAAACTTAATAAAAAAATCATCAATGTAATTGGTCACAATTATCATCTTTAACTTAAACCAACCCTTTGTTTTTACAACACAAGAATTCACACTCCCACAAATATAGAGAACAAACTACCCTCCTTGCATGTCTCTTTATGTATCTCTAACTCGAAGGAGGATTACCAAATGACATGATTATATGAGCTATAAATCTTTGAGGAGTACCATCTTGCCCCTCTCAATTAGCTTAAATCATAGTAGCATAAGTTGTGTCATTGTTATGACAAACACATCCATAATAGAGAGCTTAGGTGGGATACATTCTCCTTAAGGTTAATTAGAAACATACCACTGAAAATAGACAGCAAAACAGGGAAGTTTGATTTAAGTTGGTTGTGTCCCTATATAATCATCACCAAGTTTGGATTCTGATCATATAAGCTAGCCACTTCTAAAGATCATCATCTAGATGAACCAATGAACATTGTTCATCTCAAACATACCTACACTTAATCCATCTAACAATCACTTCAATATATGAACATATCTTTATCACAACATTCCATCCATTCCTTTTATCTTTCTCACTGCAAATCATTAACTCAATTCCTTTAACCATTCTTTATTTTTCTACTCCTATCATCCATCCCATCTCTTTCTGCTATCTCCTTCACATGCCTTACCTATTACCTATTAGCATTATGTTCCACTAGATTACTCAACAACAAACACTTCCCGTCAATTCCAAAAGTAATATTCTACATACAAAATTTAATATAAAAATATTATATTCTCTAACCTATTAACTTACACATAATTGTCTTTAAATGTACCATTATATGATGGCCAATCAATGGCTGATTTAAGTATCAATTATTATTGGTCTTTGCCCATCTCGACAGTCCTTGTAAAACTAAAGAGAACGTACAATCAATAAAAGGCGGATGAACATAGAAATGCACGTAATCTATACGGTGACAGTTTACAGGGCTTCATAAACTCCGCAATTCTTAGACAATCAGAGATTCCAATCCTTGGGAATCTTGATCAAATTATTAAATTCATCCGCATTATATTATAGGAGACATTGCTGATTGTATTCACATGTACGTAGACTCTGGGCAATGGAGACCCTCTTTCATATCCTTCTCTTCTCCTTTCTAATGTTCAAATTGGGAGCACATGCGGGAACATTAGCTCAATTCGTTTTCCCTCCCTTCAACGACATCATGCTGCTTGGAGCGGCAAACTCTAGTGTAAGTTTCAGCCCTAATTTAATTTTCCTCTTGGGCACAGATTCCTTGAATTCCTTCAACACCGGCTGGGTAATTTACAACTATCCAGTTCCTCTCTGGATTAACTCTAACTCTTCGCATGTTCTCGCCAATTTCAATAGCTACTTCCGCTTCAGTATCTATGGAAACGAAGCCCGCGGATCCGGGGATGGACTCGCTTTCTTTATGGCACCTTTTGACTTTGAGCCACCTGTAAATGCCAATGGCCAATGGCTTGGCCTCTTTAATCACACATCTGACGGGAAAATCTCCAATCAAATTGTCGCTGTGGAGTTTGATACGTTCAAGAATTTTCCTTTCGATATGGACGACAACCATGTGGGAATCGACGTCAATAGCGTTGTTTCCAAGATGAACACCTCTGTAATCCAGGGGCTTCTCAGAAATGGCGAATCATGGGATGCATGGGTGGATTATGATGGCGTAGCCAAGAAGCTTGAACTTTATCTTCTGTGTCCAAACAACCCTTATTCTTCTTATGGAAAGCCCCCAACACCAACCTTGTCCTATGATATAGATCTCAGTCAGTTTCTTCCTCAGAACATCACGATTGGCTTCTCCGCTTCCAGCAGCCGAAATTCAACCGGGATTTACGAGGTCTACTTTTGGAACTTTTCTTGTGAATATCCGTGGGAAATCAACACTCAGCGCGAAGGCCCGGTCCCTGCCCCGAGCAAAAGGCCAACAAATAAAGTAATTCTCCTGTCCGTAATAGCCTGTATGGTGGCGCTAACGATCGGTGGTTTTACACTGTGCCTAGGCTTGAAACGGTGCCTTATCACCAGAAATTTAAGCAAGCATGGTAAAAAAGAAAGCAGAGAGCTGGACGAAGGCTTTGCTCAAGGTCCACGAAAGTTCTCCTATGCTGAGCTCTGCACTGCAACAAAAAGCTTCAGCGATACTGAAATGCTGGGAAGAGGAGGCTTCGGAGGAGTGTACAGAGGCACCTTGCCCGAATCAAACAAGCCCGTGGCCGTGAAAAGAATATCTCAAGGCTCCAAACAAGGGCGAAAAGAATACATTTCAGAGGTGAGCATAATATCTAAGCTATGCCACCGAAACCTTGTACAGCTCTACGGATGGTGCCATGAAAAGGGGCAACTGCTTCTCGTCTACGAATTTCTGCCAAACGGAAGCCTCGACAAACATATATTTGGCGAGCAGATGAGACATAATTTGAATTGGGATCAAAGGTACAGCATAGCATGTGACATAGCTTCTGCTCTTCTCTATCTTCACCAAGAATGGAACCAGCGTGTCGTCCACAGAGATGTCAAGGCCAGCAATGTAATGTTGGACAGCGATTTCAATGCAAAGCTGGGTGATTTCGGGCTAGCGAGAGTGGTGGAACGTGAGCGTGCAGCCTCCGACACAACTGTGGTGGCGGGGACATTTGGGTACATTGCACCCGAGTGTGTGACTACAGGAAAGGCAAGCATAGAATCGGACATGTTCAGCTTTGGGGCAGTGAGTCTTGAAATTGCGTGCGGGAGGCGGGCTGTGGACCGGAGGCTGGAGGAGCATTATTGCAGATTAGTCGAATGGGTTTGGGATTTATATGGACAAGGGAATGTTCTGGACGCCGCAGATGCAAAGCTTGGTGGAAATTACCATGCCGAAGAGATGGAGCGGTTAATGTTAGTTGGGTTATTGTGCTCTCATCCGGATCCCAAAGCCAGGCTGAGAATAAGGCAGGTGGTCCATATCCTGAAAATGAAAGCTCCAGTACCTCGTATTCCTCTCACTTATCCAGTAGCCGTCTACGATGCTGCGCCTGGTTTTGTCGTAAAGTTATCCTCGACGTCTGATCAAATATTTTGCACCGCAGAAAATACAGGAAGTATCGGTGACAAGTAATGATGTTTACTTCATATGTAATAATCAGTAACAGAGTAAATTGGCAATTCATTCTATTTTACATTTGTATCTTCTGTTTGTATTTATTCTACCCAACGACTTAAGCGCCGTGAGGACCATCTGCAAAATAATTCATATATATAATTGAATATGTTTACATGTAAAAACATATTAATTTCGAAATCTCTTAATAGGTGAAGAGAAAATAAGTTTGTAATAGAAGTTTATCTGCTGTTAAAAAAATATTTGAATGATATTTTTGAATAATTTCTTTATGACATAATGTGATGGTTAAATTGTGGCATTGTGGTTCTTGTCATCAAGATTCAAACTCTTATTCAAATGTTGTTTTTGTTGAAGATGAGGTCCGTTTTTTACAATAAAATATTTTTTCAAACTTGTTTAATTCTTTTGGTACAATATTTTATGAGTGAAAATTATGATTATATATGAATTAAACAATTGTGAGGTGAAACTTATGATTTAAGTTATAATAATAATTAACAGTTGTTTTAATTATCATAATGGTGCAAATTGTATATTAGTACGTATTTCTTTCTGTTTTAGATTTATGATGAAAAGGTTGTGTTTACTATATCAAATACTATGTAACATACTTTAAATCATATTAAAATTGATAAATAATCTTAGTATTTTATGAATTAGTTTCATAAATAATTAGTTTTCCCTCTTCAAATTAAACACTTGCATTTACACCTAATTTGGATTTTACCCATAGCCACCAATTTTATCCCTAAGCTTTTAAAAATCCAATTTTTAAAATTTCTACTCATTTCAACAATAATTACAAGCTGACTAAAGTGCAAATTATGCACTATTACTCATGCTAGTGCGTTGTATTTAGAGCTTAACCCTAATTAGAAAAGGTTCATGTAAGAGTCATTAGTAGAATAATGCTAAATTTTATTGGAAAAAAATTTATGAGAATCATAAAAATATTTATCAAAATGATAAATTTAGGTCTTTTTTTTAATAAATTTAGGCCTATGAACTCGACCCTCATAATTTGACAAATTACCAATGTTGTTGTAAACATTGCTAGTACTTAGAAACATTCAAATATCAAATACTTGAGAAATATGTTTTCAGTAGTCCCAAATCATTCTCATGATCTATAGGGTCACTTCTACATAGTAGATCATTTATATAGTTGTGAGGATAACATATGTAATTGTATATATATTTTTAGATAATATGCTAGTTTATTTATAGGATGACAATATAAGATGAAATGTTGAAGTATTTATTACTGTATCCCTAACATTTAGATATAAATTGATGTACCAAAATTAGAAGTTGCATTAAGTTCTTATTAGTCTACATTTATGAAAATGATCAATATCAACACCATTATATAGGTTAATTATTTCTTCACTAACAACATTTCTTAAATCTTCCAAGATAGAATCTATCTATTAGTGTTTAATGAAAAAAAATACATTTTTATTAGATAAAAATCTCTTATGCTACCAAAGGCTAAGCTCTAAGGTTTATTCCTTCAAGGTTTTAAATCAAACTTATTATATGCTACTTTAACTTATTAAATTATCCTTTATTATAGTTGAACCCCATTTCCTATTTCATGCTTCATAGATTTATCTTTTTTTTTGGTTTATTTTTAATAATGTAATCTTTCTTTTACCAATAGTACCTACCATTAATTTGATCCTTAGTGTTTCACTTTTTTGACATTTATTTTTATTAGGTTCTTTTATTCAATATTTACCTAGCTTTTGGAATCACATTTCTTTGCTATTATTTATGATATGTTGATTAGAGTTCAAGGATACATACTAATATGAGTTTAATTTCTATATCCAATTATTCGCTATATTTTTATATTTATAATTCTTTACTTTACTCATATACCATCTATCCATCTTTTGTACAATTTTGGCCTTTGATGGTTGATATCAATGGAATGAATGAATTTTGATTTGAATAATTAAGAGAGTTGATGCCCTGCTATGAAGATGCTTTGAATTGTATTAAGATTTTGTCTAACAACATTTATGTGTCTAAATGGATATAGGAAACCCTATCACACTCTAGGAAGGGAGGGAGAGTATCAATGCGAAGAGGACTGCAAATACGTGAAGAGGTCAAAATTAGCATTGATGTTATGTTTTCACTTTTGAGATAAGTTAACCTAGGTCAAGTGTCTTGTTGTTGTCCTAGAAACGTTTTGGGTTTTGTCAATGGTTGTGATGTTTGGGCGTCAGGACCTTGTATTGTCCAATTTGTCTTGTTACAGTCATCTCTATTATGTTTATAATATTTAATATTAAAATTGTTTCCATCATGAACGTATGATTTAATTTAGAGTAAGACAATAGATTAAGCTTGAAAAATTGAAAGTGCTCATCCTTGTCTATTAATCATTTTTACATAATAAGTATATAAATCTATATATATGAATGGTTACATATAGTATATATATATATGGACATGTGTCTATGTAGTAGAACATAGAAACATGTATATATATAAATACATGTGCAAATTCATATCTATACATATAAATATACATGTTAGACCTAATTAATAATTTAACAATTTTAAATTTAATACCTTTGAGATAATTTGACTATGATTAATATAATCGAGCCTCTATATTGGATAATATTAGAGCTAGTCATTTTTCAAAAAATTAATATTTGAAATAAGGCTCATCAATCTCATTTCGTGGAGGACTCTTATGGTTGACTAAGCCATGATTTTAATGGAATGAAAACAAATTGAAATTTAAAATGGGAATCATGGCATTTGTTATAATTGATTCTTGAACTTACAAATTGAATAATATTTTGGGATATAGTCATATCGAGGCATAAGATGATTATCAGGGCCAACCTTAAACCACACATACTAAGCAACATATTAAGCCTAGAGAATATCAGTCAACTTTGAGCGTTTAACACTTTCAATCCTAGAAGTCAAAGCTTAGTGTGTGTGATTTAAGCCATCTTAATTCTCATAAATCATTTTTCATGGTGAAATCTATGAAAATACAAACAATATATCAGTTTACTAGAGCTTGAGGGGAATTGAAGTTTGAGTACCAAAGAGCTTGGCAAGCATAATAAGGAAGGGATTAGATTATATCTTGCCACCAACCTTCTGTAAACCATAGGCATGATCCATTCCTACTAAAAAATTTTGTCATTTAGTAGATAATATTTCTTTCAAAGGAATTCTTTCTTCAAACCATTTGTAATAGAGTATTAGAATGCATGAGGAAAGAACCTTGAAAATATTTAGTATACTATATATTATGATTGAAGTTAATAAAATTTGCAAATACATCTAAACCAAGATTAGTAAAACTATATTATTGAACCCTATATATTAATGCAGTCATAATATAATTATTACAAATCTCTAAAATTTCTCTCAAGACCTTAGTAGTGGAGACGTTGATAGTGGAAGTAGAGTATTTGAAACTCATGTATCATTAATTGAACTTAATCTATAGAAATATTTCAATAACATTTAGTGAATGAAAAGGAATAATGGGTCCTTTAGATGGCATTGTTCTTGATTTGTATACTTTCTAAGACTCGAAAGAAACAAGTTTGCTGCCTTTCCTTCAAACCACAACTAGAATGATTTCAAATTTATTGAATGAGAAATAATGTGAACCTCTCCTTTTGTCAAGAAACTATGATAGAATTAAAATCAAACTTATATGAAAATGCAAACTTATCCTCAAATGTAGAATTAAAACAACGATATTAGTCATGTGACTCTGTGTATTATTTAAAATAATAGTTCTCTAGATTGATTAGAGGGTGATCGTACGAATCTGTGTCACACTTCACGATAATAATACCTATTCCGGATAGAAGCATTCCGGCTGGACCGATTTGGCCCCATTTGGCAGCCACATTGCCCTCTCGTGGTAAGGGGTTTCTAGCTGGAACAGTTCCAGCTAGGGTCGGAAACCCCTTGCCCTATATAGGTGCCAAAATCCGCCCAAGCCGCTCATTTTTCATTGAGCAGCTTGAAGTTAAGCAAGGGGGCACCAAAATTCTTAGAGATCCGGCCGGAAGGATTTCGGCGGTAAGTACCTTTTTTCTCTCTTTTTTAAATGTATTTATTTTAACATATTAATTTATATTATTATTTTTTTAAATCATTTTTAATACTAAATTAGTTCTTTTTAAGTTTAAAAAAATATATATATATTTTTTGTATATATTCTATCATATTAGTTTAGAATATTAGAAATTAAATACACACATAAATATGTAAAAACATACACATACATACGTACATACATACATACATACTAACCTAGATACATGCGTACACATACATACATACACATACATACAAACCTACATACAAACCTACATACAAACATACACAAACATACATACCTACCTACATACATGTACATACATAGATATAAAATAATTATATGTACAACCTAGGACATACACATACATAAAAATACATACACATACATACATACACACATACATGTACATACACATACATAAATACAAATACACATAAAATAATTATATATGCCTTAGGCAATACATAGACCACAGGACATGCTATGAGGGGTCGTGTGTGGTCCTGAGGGGTCATGTGTGACCCCTTAGGACCCCACACAACCCTTCATAGCATGTCCTGAGGTGTATGTATGTATGTATGTATGTATGTATGTGTATGTATACATACTAAGGATTATAATTATTTTATATGACCCCTTAGGACCACTAAAGGCCCCTTGCAACACATGTTCACCCCTTATGACCTATTATGACCACATAAGACCAAATTGTGTCACAAGGGGTTATATGTGGTCCTAAGGAGTCACACATGTGTTTTAACACATGCATGACCCCTTAGGACCACTTAAGGCACCTTACGACACATGTGAACCCCTTAGGACCTATTAGGACCACATAACACAAAATGGTGTTGCAAGGGGTCATATGTGGTCCTAAGGGGTCACAGATGTGTTAGAACACATGCACAACCCCTTAGCACCACTTAAGGCCCCTT
Source organism: Cryptomeria japonica (assembly GCF_030272615.1). Classification (NCBI taxonomy): domain Eukaryota; kingdom Viridiplantae; phylum Streptophyta; class Pinopsida; order Cupressales; family Cupressaceae; genus Cryptomeria; species Cryptomeria japonica. The sequence goes on from NC_081415.1 coordinate 533,531,531, forward strand.
GTGACACATGTCCACCCCTTAGAACCTATTAGGACCACAAAAGACAAAATGGTGTCGCAAGGGGTCATAGGTCGTCCTAAGGGGTAACGCATGTGTTAGAACACATGTGTGACCCCTTAGGACCACTTAAGGCCCCTTGCGACACATGTGCACCCCTTAGGACCTATTAGGACCACATAAGACCAAATGGTGTCACAAGGGGTCATATGTGGTCCTAAGGGAATGCGCATGTGTTATAACACATGCATGACCCCTTACGACCACTTAAGTCCCCTTGCAACACATGTGCACCCCTTAGGACCTATTAGGACAACAAAAGACCAAATGGTGTCGCAAGGCATCATATGTGGTCCTAAGGGGAGACGCATGTGTTAGAACACATGTGTGACCCCTTAGGACCACTTAAGTCCCATTGCGACACATGTGCACCCCTCAGGACCTATTAGGACCACAAAAGACCAAATGGTGTCATAAGGGGTCATATGTGGTCCTAAGGGGTCACGCATGTGTTAGAACACATGTGTGACCCCCTAGGACCACTTAAGTCCCATTTTGACAAACGCTCAACCCTTAGGACCTATTAGGACCACTTAAGTCCAATTTTAACACATGTGCAACCCTTAGGACCTATTAGGACCACAAAAGACCAAATGTTCTAGCAATGTGTCATATGTGGTTCTAAAGGGTCATGCATGTATTAGAACACATGTGTGACCCCTTATGACAACTTAAAGCCCCTTGTGACCCCTTAGGACAACTTAAAGCCTCTTGTGAAATATGTGTATCCCTTAGGACCTATTAGGACCACATAGGACCAAATTGTGTCGCAAGGGGTCATATGTAGTCCTAAGCGGTCATGCATGTAAACTAACACATTTGTGACCCCTTAGGACAACTGAAAGCCCCTTGTGACACATGTGCACCCCTTAGGACTTATTAGGACCACATAGGACCAAATAGTGTCACAAGGGGTCATATGTGATCCTAAGGGGTCACACATGTGTTCCCCTTAGGTCCACTTAAGGCCCCTTGTGACACATGTGCACCCCTTAGGACCTACTAGAACCACATATGACCAAATGGTGTCGCAAGGGGTCATATGTGGTCCTAATGGCTCACACATGTGTTCTAACACATGCATGACCCCTTAGGACCACTTAAGGCCCCTTGCGACAAAGGTGCACCCCTTAGGACCTATTTGGAACACAAAAGACCAAATGTTGTCGCAAGGGGTCATATGTGGTCCTAAGGAGCCACACATGAGTTCTAAGACATGTGTGACCCCTTAGGACCACTTAAGGCCCCTTATGACACGTGCACCCATTAGGACCTATTAGGACCACATAGGACCAAATGGTGTCGCAACGGGTCATATGTGGTCCTAAGGGATCACGCATGTGTTCTAACACATGCGTGACTCCTTAGGACCACTAAAGAACACTTGCAACACATGTGCACCCGTTAGGACCTATTAGGACCACAAAAGACCAAATGTTGTCGCAAGGGGTCATATATGGTCCAAAGGGGTCGTGCATGTGTTAGAACACATGTGTGACCCCTTAGGATCATTTAAGGCCCCTTGCGACACATGTGCACCTCTTAGGACCTATTAGGACCACATAGGACAAAATGGTGTCGCAAGGGGTCATATGTGGTCCTAAGGGGTAAGACATGTGTTCTAACACGTGTAACCCCTTAGGACCACTTAAGGCCCCCTGTGACACATGTGCACCCTTTAGGACCTATTAGGACCACATATGACCAAATGGTGTCGCAAGGGGTCATATGTGGTCCTGAGGGGTTATAGATGTGTTCTAACACATGCATGAACCCTTAGGACCACTTAAGGCCCCCTATGACACATGTGCACCCCTTAGGACCTATTAGAACCACATAGGGATAAATGGTATCACAAGGGGTCATATGTGGTCCTAAGGGGTCACACATGTGCTAGAACACATGCGTGACCCATTAGGACCACTAAAGGACCCTTGTGACACATGTGCACCCCTTAGGACCTATTAGGACCACAAAAGACCAAATGTTTTCGCAAGGGGTAATATGTGGTCTTAAGGGGTAACGCATGTGTTTGAAAACATGCATGACCCCTTAGGACTACTTAAGGCCCCTTGCGACACATGTGCACCCCTTAGGACATATTAGGACCACATAGGACCAATAGTGTCGCAAGGGGTCATATGTGGTCCTAAGGGATCATGCATGTGTTCTAACACATGCGTGACTCCTTAGGACAACTTTAGGCCCCTTGCGACACATGTGCACCCCTTAGAACCTATTAGGACCACAAAAGACCAAATGTTGTGGCAAGGGGTCATATGTCATCCTAAGGGGTCATGCATGTGTTAGAACACATGTGACCCCTTAGGACCACTTAAGGCCCCTTGCGACACATGTGCACCCCTTAGGACCTATTAGGACCGCATAAGACCAAATGGTGTCGCAAGGGGTTATATGTGGTCCTAAGGGGTCATGCATGTGTTAGAACACATGTGTGACCACTTAGGACCACTTAAGGACCCTTGCGACACATGTGCACCCCTTAGGACCTATTAGGACCACAAATAACCAAATGGTGTAGCAAGTGGTCATATGTGGTCCTAAGGGGTCACACATGTGTTAGAACACATGCGTGACCCCTTAGGACCACTTAAGGCCCCTTGCGACACATGTGCACCCCTTAGGACCTATGAGGACCACATAATACCAAATGATGTTCCAAGGGGTCATATGTGATCCTAAATGGTCATGCATGTGTTAGAATACATGTGTGACCCCTTAGGACCACTTAAGGCCCCTTGCGGCACATGTGCACTCTTTAGGACCTATGAGGACCACAAAAGACCAAATGGTGTCGTAAGTGGTCATATATGGTCCTAAGGGCTCATGTATGTGTTACCCCTTAGGACCACTTAAGGCCCCTTGTGACACATGTGCACTCCTTAGGACCTATTAGGACCACAAAAGACCAAATGGTGTCGCAAAGGGTCATATTTGGTCCTACGGGGTCATGCATGTGTTAGAACACATGCATGACCCCTTAGGACCACTTAAGCCCCTTGCGACACATGTACACCCCTTAGGACCTATTAGGACCACATAAGACCAAATGGTGTTCCAAGGGGTCATATGTGATCCTAAATGGTCATGCATGTGCTAGAATACACGCGTGACCCCTTAGGACCACTTAAGGCCCCTTGTGACACATGTGCACCCTTTAGGACCTATGAGGACCACAAAATACCAAATGGTGTCGTAAGTAGTCATATGTGGTCCTAAGGGCTCACACATGTGTTAGAACACATGCGTTATCCCTTAGGACCATTTAAGGCCTCTTGCGACACATGTGCACCCCTTAGGACCTATTAGGACCACATAAGATCAAATGGTGTCACAAAGGGTCGTATGTGGTCCTAAGGGGTCATGCATGTGTTCGAACACATGTGTGACCCCTTAGGAATACTTAAGGCCCCTTGCAACACATGTCCACCCCTTAGGACCTATTAGGACCACAAAAGACCAAATAATGTTGCAAGGGGTCATATGTGGTCCTAAGGGGTCACGCATGTGTTCTAACACATGTGTGACCCCTTAGGACCACTTAAGGCCTCTTGCAACACATGTTCACCCCTTAGGACCTATTAGGACCACATAGGACCAAATGGTGTCACAAGGGGTCATATGTGGTCATAAGGAGTCACACATGTGTTCTAAGACATGCGTGACCCCTAAGGACCACTTAAGACGCCTTGTGACACATGTGCACCCCTTAGGACCTATTAGGACAACAAAAGACCAAATGTTGTTGCAAGGGGTCATATGTGGTCTTAAGGTGTCACACGTGTGTTCTTAGGACCACTTAAGGCCCCTTGAAACACATTGGCACCTCTTTGGACCACTTAAGGCCCCTTGCAACACATGTGCACCCCTTAGGACCTATTAGGACCACATAGGAACAAATGGTGTGGCAAGGGGTCATATATGGTCCTAAGGGGTCACACATGTGTTCTAACACATGCATGACCCTTTAGGACCACTTAAGGCCCCTTGCGACACATGTGCACCCCTTAGGACCTATTAGGACCACAAAAGACCAAAGTTTGTTGCAAGGGATCATATGTGGTCCTAAGGGGTCACGCATTTGTTCTAACACATGCATGACCCCTTAGGACCACTTAAGGCCCCTTGTAACATATGTGCACCCCTTAGGACCTATTAGGACCACATAGGACCAAATGGTGTTGTAAAGGGTCATATGTGGTCCTAAGGGGTCACCAATGTGTTCCAACACATGTGTGACCTGTTAGGACCATATAAGGCTCCTTGCAACACATGTGCACCCCTTAGGACCTATTAGGACCACGTAAGACCAAATGGTGTCGTAAGGGGCCCTTAGGACCACTTAAGGCCCCTTGAAACACATGGAAACAAGCTCATCAGTTGCCCAGAAGATTGCAATTGGAGAAAAGAAGAGGAAATTGTTAAAGGGTGATAAATACATAGAGAGTATGCAATACAAACAAACAATATCCAGAGTGTGTGATGTGGTCTCTAATTTATGTCTAAAAGGACTAACTAGTTTTTGAGTTGTACAGGGAAACCTATTGGGCCACGCTTGGAGGAAATCATTGTGTTCATACAGAGGCCTCTATTATGAGAATGATGATTTTGCACGGAAGGATATTTGGAAGACAATTTCCAAAAATTTATATGGTGTGGAACTAGAGTTGGTGGACTCAAAGAACACTTTTCAGTGTCTTAGAAGACCAAGAGGCTATGTACACAATCTCCTAATAGAAGGGTGATTTTGAAAGCATAATTCTCTGGTCTTCTGGAAGTTTAAAAGTACTTCGATGAGTCCACCAACTCTAGTTCCACCAACTTAGGACAACATAATTAGATGAATCTAAACAACATAATAAAATAAAATAAAATATGTGTAAATATAAATGAAATGAATATACATAGATGAATAAAATGAATCCATGCATGTATAAAAATATAAAAGAATCCATCCCCTTAAATATCTCCTTAAATCCCCTTATGACCACTTAAAACACCTTAGGACAACATAATTAGATGAATCCAAATAAAATAATTAAATGAAAACAATATATGTGTAAATATAAATGAACTGAATGTACATAGACGAATAAAATGAATCCACACATGTGTAAAATATAAAAGAATCAATCCCCTTAAATCCCCTTAAGACCACTTAAAACACCTTAGGACAACATAATTAGATGAATCCAAACAACATAATTAAATGAAACAATATATGTGTAAATATAAATGAAATCAATGTACATAGATGAATAAAATGAATCCATGCATGTGTAAGAATATAAAAGAATCAATCCCCTTAAATCCCTTTAAGACCACTTAATATACCTTAGGACAACATAATTAGATGAATCCAAACAACATAATTAAATGAAACAATATATGTGTAAATATAAATGAAATGAATGTACATAGATGAATAAAACCAATCCATGCATGTGTAAAAATATAAAAGAATCAATGCCCTTAAATATCCCCTTAAGACCACTTAAAACACCTTAGGACAACATAATTAGATGAATCCAAACAACCTAATTAAATGAAACAATATATGTGTAAATATAAATGAAATGAATGTACATAGATGAATAAAACGAATCCATGCATGTGTAAAAATATAAAAGAATCTGTGATGCAAATATCCCCTTAAATGCCCTTAAGACCACTTAAAACACCTTAGGTAAACATAATTAGATGAATCCAAACAACCTAATTAAATGAAAAAATATATGTGTCAATATAAATGAAATGAAGGCACATAGATGAATAAAATGAATCCATGCATGTGTAAAAATATAAAAGAATCAATGACGCAAATGTCCCCTTAAATGCCCTTAAGACAACTTAAAACACCTTAGGTCAACATAATTAGATGAATCCAAAAAACCTAATTAAATGAAACAACATATGTGTAAACATAAATGAAATGAATGTACATAAATGAATAAAATGAATCCATGCATGTGTAAAAATATAAAAGAATCAATGACACAAATATCCCCTTAAATGCCCTTAAGGCCACTTAAAACACCTTAAGACAACATAATTAGTTGCTCATTTTAGTGAAACTATATATACATGTGTAACTATATATACAACATAATTAAATGAAACTAGAAATTTGTAAATCAAAATTAAATGAATACATAGATGAATAAAACATGTAAAATCAATGTATAAAACGTAAAATAAATGCATCAATAAAACTAAATTTCCACAAGTTATCCAAATTTCTACACATGTCTGGAAATATCTAAATATATATATGAGTTTATCAAAATAAGACCTATCTAATATATTTTACTTGTTCAAACATGACAAGTGAACTTAAAGCTCGTGGTACATATAATCTGGATCCTCCATATCTTTTATAATTTCTAAACTTTTTTCATGATCTTCAATAGGCAACCTCCACTTTTGGTTGACACGTCCTCTTTTTGGCAATATCTCCAACTGCAATCTTATCACTATTACTAAGTGACTGTAGTGTAGAACTTTTTAGCCAGACATATAATCAATGAATGTTACACCATTTGTATCTATCTTTATTTGTTGATAATAGGTGTCTTCAACAACAACTGAACCAGTGGGATATTTTTGCCCATCATCATCACTGGCTGATTCCAATAACTTGCATTTTGGTTGTGTGCATCTCAGTAGATAATAATCTACACTTTCAGTATTGTCACGATCAACAATCACTGCAAAAATATCACTTATGAAAATAGACTATGCATGTATATATATTACAAGCAATATTAGTTCATTACACATTTTTAAATTAATTTTGAACAATATTAAATTAATGAAGAATTTAAAAAATTGTACATGTACATATATGTAATTTACAAAATATGGACATGCACCTGTAACAACTAAATCAGAAATACATTCATAATCAGTTGTGTTGGGAAAAATGGTGTCTCAACCTTGCATTTATGTGAGGTTACTATTTATAGTAAGTTTTCATTTGAGCACGAAATAGTGCGAAACTCTCCCTGAAGCTTTTGGTTGGCTAGATAAGCATTCCGGTAAAGTTTCGTCGCAAGGTCACAGCTAGTTTTGAAGAAATTAAAGTTTTCATCTTGGAGGGGTGCAATAAAATGTTTAAACTTAATTTTGGGGACTTTAGAGGCTCTGAAACGCCCTGAAAAGTTGTTGTAACTGGCGAAGCAGGTTACGAGGTGATAGAGCACTTCACGAGCTTTCCGGCGCTTCAAACGGTTCGTCAATCGGACACCCGGTTCTCAAGTTATGGCCTCCGGAAGTTTGTACTCCTGAAATAGGAAAAATAATTTGTATCGGATACATAAATGAGCTGTAAAAGGGAGCGACACGTGTTGATGTGTGCTTTAACATGTCATAGGGCATCTAGAAGGGAGATAAGGTCGGCTACACCTTATTGGGTGGTTTTAGCCCATGGTTTTGTAATACCGTTTGACGGTTTCTTGTATTGCATCTCCTATTTATGAGGTGTGTGAGATAGAGGTTGTGTGTAAGAGTCTTATGGCTATTGAGTTGCCTCTGAATCTCTGATTAGTGGTACTCCTGCGAAGAGCTTGCTCTGCAAGTATTTTGTAATCTGTTTTGATTGCTGAATAAAATATTGAGCTGCTTTTGGAGGGTGGGGTTTTTCTCCCGAAAGGGTTTTCCCCACGTAAATCATTGTGTTGTGGTATGAATGCTATTATATCTATTTCTATTTTCTGTAACTGTTGTAATGATCTGAAAAAGTTTTGCATTACCCTCCTCTCAAGGTTAGTGTAGGAAGTTGTTTCTGCTACTTAACTTCCTTACAAGTGGTATCAGAGCCTGATCACCTTTGGTTTCAATTGTGGGCAGTTGGGTTTTTTGAACTAATCCAGATTTGAGTGGGAGCTTGTGCAGAAGACACTTTTTGATCTTGTTGTAGGAAAATTCAGATGGCGAGTTCGTCAGGGAGAATAGAGGTGGAGAAATTTAATGGAAGTAATTTTGAGATGTGGAAGCTGAAGATGGAAGATCTGCTAATAGATCGAGATCTTTGGGATGCTGTTGATGCGAATGTCCAAAGACCCTCAGATCCTACTGCAGCAGCTCAGTATGATGTTATAGACCGAAAAGCCAAGGGTCTAATCAGACTGTGCCTGGCAGACTCTGTTCTAATCAATGTCCATGAAGAGAACTCTGCAAAGAAGCTATGGACTAAGCTTGGTGAGATGTATCAAGTGAAATCTTTATTAAATCAAATTTTCTTAAGAAAGAAATTGTATTCCTTGAAGATGGAAGAGGGTGGACGAATTGCAGACCACCTAGAAGCATTCAATATGATTGTGGCTCAATTAGTATCCGTCGGTGTTAAGATGGATGAGGAGGAGAAATGTCAGATCTTGCTTTGTTCTTTGCCTGATTCGTGGGATTCTCTTGTTATGGCTATCGGTAGTACTTCTGTTGTTTTGAAATCTGAAGACGTGGTGGGTGCCCTACTCGGTGAAGAGATGCGAAGGAAGGTATCCATCAGTTCAAAGGAAGCCCTAACCGTTCGTGGAAGACCTAAGGAGAAAGGCAAGAAGAATGAGAAGCGCGACAAGTCCAAATCCAAAGGGAGATCGAAATCTCCTGGAAAGTCCAAAGTCATTTGCTGGAATTGCGGTAAACCGGGTCACATCCGTAAGGACTGCAAAGAAGAAAAGAAGAAGAAGAAAAAGAAAAGGTTCGATTCTGATTCTGAGTCCGACAAGGAAGATGGTGATGCATTTATTGCGGCTTTGGCGACTCATGCAGGTAATGATGCCTGGCTAATTGACTCAGGTGCATCTTTTCATATGACTTCCAATAGAGATTGGTTTTCTGAATATGAAGGATTTAATGGAGGTAAGGTGTACTTGGGTGATGATTCACATCTAGACATTGTTGGTCGAGGTAAAGTTAGAATCAGGTTTTCTGATGGTAGAATAAAAAGGATTAATGGTGTGTTGCATATCCCTGGATTAAAACGAAACCTGTTATCTGTGAGCAAACTGATAGATGCAGGTGTGCAGGTAGTCTTCTCTGAAGCAGGATGTAAGATGATTAAGGGTGCTATGGTAGTTGCTAGAGGTGTCAGGTTTGGCACTTTGTATAAGCTTGAAGCATACACTATTGAGTGTAATAGCACTTCTGTAAAAAGTAAATCTGCGGATACTTCACTGGAAGATTTGAAGGTTTCACCTTCAGCAGATGGAAATGGTTTTTGGGTACCTAAGGGTGCTCTTTCGTCTGAAGCAAAGTTACCTGCAGAGAAGACTATGTTATGGCACCAGAGACTTGGCCACATTGGAGAAAAGGGTCTAAGGACCTTGAAAAATAAAAACCTTGTTGAAGGTTTGAATGACTATAACCTTGACTTTGATTTCTGTGAGCATAGCATTTATGGAAAACAAAACCGCGTTCAGTTTTACTCGAGTTCTCATAAAACTTGTGGTGTTTTGGATCTTATCCATTCTGATGTGTTTGGTCCAGTAGATGTCTCTTCGATTGGAAAATCCACATATTATGTTTCATTTATTGATGATTTTAGTAGAAGGACATGGGTATATTTTCTAAAGAGTAAATCTGAAGTTTTTAGTCGTTTTAAAGAATTTAAAGCAATGGTTGAGTTGCAGACTGGAAAGAAAATAAAATGTTTGAGAACTGATAATGGCGGTGAGTTTTGCTCTAATGATTTTGATAGATTCTATAAAGACTGTGGAATTAACAGGCAGAAGACAACTCCGTATTCTCCACAGCAGAATGGAGTTGCAGAAAGAATGAATAGGACACTGATGGAGAAGGCTAGGAGTATGTTGAGTGGTGCTGGTCTCGAACAAAAGTTTTGGGCTGAAGCTGTTGCCACTGCTTGCTACCTGATTAACAGGTCTCCTACATCAGCTCTTGTTGATAAAACGCCTATGGAAGCATGGTCAGGTCACAAGCCTTCATTGAGACATCTTAGAGTTTTTGGTTGCGAGGCATATGCACATGTGCCAAAGGAGAAGCGAACAAAGTTGGAGAACAAGGCTGTGAAATGTATCTTCATCGAGTATAGTTATGGTGTGAAAGGATACAAGCTTTGGGAGCCTGTTGCACAAAAGGTAATTCACAGTAGAAGTGTTATTTTTAGAGAAATTAAGTCTCCTTCTGTTACATTGCAGCCAGAACAGACTAAAAAAGAAGATGTGATTCAACTTCCTTCTACACCTGAAAGAGTTGAATCGAGACCCCTAGATAGGCAAGAATTTGAGGAGAGCTCGTCTAGCTCTGAATCTTCAGAAGAGGAGGAAGAACCTCCAACTCAGCTTGTTCGAAGGTCTACAAGACATAGACAACCACCTGAAAGGTATTCACCTGATGATTAGAGATGTATTTTTGCTCTGAATACTAGTGTGGATGAACCGAAATCTGTAGAAGAGGCATTAGGTATGAATGATGCAGAATCCTGGAAGATTGCTATGGAGGAAGAAATGGCAGCTTTGAAAAAGAATGATACATGGGATCTTGTACCATTGCCTGAAGGACGAAAACCTGTTGGTTGTAAATGGGTGTTCAAGAAAAAGATTGGTTCAGATGGAAGCATTGAGAAGTATAAAGCAAGGTTGGTTGCAAAAGGCTACTCTCAGGTTGAGGGTGTTGATTACGGTGAGATATTTTCTCCTGTTGCAAAAATGATGTCCATTAGATTTTTGCTTTCTATTGCTACTGCTTATGATTTAGAAGTTGAGCAAATGGATGTGAAAACTGCTTTCCTTCATGGTGATTTGGAGGAAGATATTTATATGATACAGCCGGAGCACTATGTGGTGAAAGGCAAAAGTAATTTGGTCTGTAAATTGAAGAAATCTTTGTATGGCCTCAAACAAAGTCCTAGGATGTGGTACCAGAAATTTGATACATATGTGTTGAGTTTGGGATTTGAACGTTCTAAATCAGATCATTGTGTTTATTATAAATCTTGTGGTGATCATTTCTTATTCATTGCATTGTATGTTGATGATATGTTATTCATTGGTAAAGGGAAAGGTATGATTTCAGAACTGAAGTCTCAGCTCGCTGCTAAATTTGAAATGAAAGATCTTGGTGCAGCAAAGCACATTCTTGGGATGGAAATTAGAAGAGATAGGGCGAACAGAAAGCTATGGCTAGGCCAGAGTAAGTATATGAATTCAGTGTTACAGAGGTTCAACATGCAGAATTGTAGACCATTGAGTGTTCCTTTTACAGTTGGAACGAAACTATCTGTTTCAGATTGTCCTACATCCCCATTGGAGATGGAAGACATGAGCAGAGTGCCTTACCAGAGTGCAGTTGGAAGCTTGATGTATGCTATGGTCTGTACTAGACCAGATATTGCCCAAGCAGTGGGAGTACTTTCTAGATATATGTCTAATCCTGGTAGAGTTCATTGGGATGCAGTCAAAAGAGTCTTCAGATATTTGAAGGGTACTTCAGAGTATTCTTTGTGTTATCATGGTAATTCAGTTGGAGACATGACTTCCCTTGATATCCATGGTTATGTGGATTCAGATTGGGCAGGTGATATTGATAGCAGAAGATCCACCAGTGCTTATGTGTTTACTTTGTTTGGTGGTGCAATTAGTTGGATGAGTAAGCGACAGGTTGTGGTTGCTTTATCCACTACTGAAGCAGAGTATATGGCAGCTACTCATTCTTGTAAAGAGGCCATTTGGCTTAAGAGACTGTGTTCGGATATTGGAATAAAACAAGGTACAGTGACAGTTTACTGTGACAGTCAGAGTGCAATTAGCCTAGCTAAGAACCCGACATTTCATGCCCGGACCAAACATATTGATGTTCAGTATCATTTTGTTAGAGATATGGTCGAAGATGGTAGGGTGAAGCTGGTTAAGGTGGACACTTTGATGAATGTTGCAGATGCTTTAACTAAGGCTGTGAGCACAGAGAAGTTTAGATGGTGTTCAGAGTCTATGGGCCTTATGGCCCCTAGAAATTGATTCATTGTGTTGACATTCCCTTCCGCTCATGCAAGGTGTTCGACAAGTGGGAGATTTGTTGGGAAAAATGGTGTCTCAACCTTGCATTTATGTGAGGTTACTATTTATAGTAAGTTTTCATTTGAGCACGAAATAGTGCGCAACTCTCCCTGAAGCTTTTGGTTGGCTAGATAAGCATTCCGGTAAAGTTTCGTCGCAAGGTCACAGCTAGTTTTGAAGAAATTAAAGTTTTCATCTTGGAGGGGTGCAATAAAATGTTTAAACTTAATTTTGGGGACTTTAGAGGCTCCGAAACGCCCTAAAAAGTTTCCGTAACCGGCGAAGCGGGTTATGAGGTGATAGAGCACTTCGCGAGCTTTCCGGCGCTTCAAACGGTTCGTCAATCGGACACTCGGTTCTCAAGTTATGGCCTCCGGAAGTTTGTACTTCTGAAATAGGAAAAATAATTTGTATCGGATACATAAATGAGCTGTAAAAGGGAGCGACACGTGTTGATGTGTGCTTTAACATGTCATAGGGCATCTAGAAGGGAGATAAGGTCGGCTACACCTTATTGGGTGGTTTTAGCCCATGGTTTTGTAATACCGTTTGACGGTTTCTTGTATTGTATCTCCTATTTATGAGGTGTGTGAGATAAAGGTTGTGTGTAAGAGTCTTATGGCTATTGAGTTGCCTCTGAATCTCTGATTAGTGGTACTCCTGCGAAGAGCTTGCTCTGCAAGTATTTTGTAATCTGTTTTGATTGCTGAATAAAATATTGAGCTGCTTTTGGAGGGTGGGGTTTTTCTCCCGAAAGGGTTTTCCCCACGTAAATCATTGTGTTGTGGTATGAATGCTATTATATCTATTTCTATTTTCTGTAACTGTTGTAATGATCTGAAAAAGTTTTGTATTACCCTCCTCTCAAGGTTAGTGTAGGAAGTTGTTTCCGCTACTTAACTTCCTTACAAGTTGAATATAGAGGATCATGAATATCAATAATGTCACTATCTTCGTAAGGTGGCATTGTGATAAAATCTTTCATATCCCATTGCAAAATATATCCATTAGCAATATTTTGACAATGAGTATCTCTGTTGTTCGCAATGCAATCAACACAAAAGCATGATTTTCCTCTTGCAAGAATAACACGAGGCTTGCTAAATCCCGTAGTCATGACTTGATGAAAACTTTTAATACCATTAATTGATTGACAATTATAGGGATTTGATTGATCAATATCTGATAATGTACAAAAATTATTTAGTCAATTTTAGTTCATTTCACACACACATATATATATACACTTGAATTTTAAAAATAATTCAAGAACACCAAGAATATTTAAGAATATATATATATATATATATATATATATATATATATATATATATACCTTTAACTTCCCAAAAATAACTCTTGTTGTAAGTTGTATCACGACCAGCAAAATGATTTTTGTACCATTCAATAATATCATTAGAATTGCGTATTGTGTTACCTGTATAAAAGTTCTTTCTTTAGAAAATTAGACAACCCACACACACAAACACACACATATATATATACATATGTGTATATATATATACATATATTTAAACTAATCTATGAAGATAATCTACTTGCAAATTCATGTTGATGAAGTGCACGCTTCACACATGCTCCTGCTCTATCATGCTCTCCTTTTCCATGTCCACTCTCAAAGAAGTTCCACAAAAAAATTATGCTACATTGAGCATGTTGTAGGGATAACCAGTTAAAAGCTTTTGTAGACTTAAATTGCCCTAACATGAATAACATATATATTAAATATATATATATTTAAACTTTTGACCTATTTTATACAATCAAATCATATATATATATAAGCAACTTAAATAATCAATTTCAAATCTAATGTACTTACCGACACATCCATCTGACCAAATCCAATGTTGTGTACATTCTATCCCACGATCTTTAATATCTTTAAAAGATATTCCAAAACAATGTGCTACATAGCTCCTATCATGACACGTATCATCACTGATATAGAAATGGACCTCCTTGATGATAATGTGTTCATTTTCAGTACTCTCTATACCATCCACATGAAATTGTGCATGTCTATAGAAAACTTGTACAAATATTACAACTTGATCAAAATGATAATATTGACTTTGAATTTTTGTCTGAGGACTAAATGTATAGTTCTCAGAGAAATCTACAATTGAAAGAATACAACTTGGTGGAAAACAATTCTTTGAATCACGAAACTAATTATCTTGCCATCTTGCACCATGACAATGTTGGATATGTAGATATATCATATTATGAAATCTATCTGTATATGGTGAAAATGTATAACAATAATAACGATATTGAAAGGCTAAATGAATTCAACCACAAAACCCTAGCCTAACAACAACAAAGATCCACCATAACATATGAAGATTGCCTAAGACAATACAAATCAAATAAAATCACAAAGATTATAACATCACATGTCCAATAGGGTTTGGATCTCCATTCTTCCTATCTCCATTGATCTTGCTTGATATATTTGCTCTCATATTTTATGTGCACAAGAGCTCAACAAAGAACGAAATGTGGTTGCAAGTAGGATCACATATGCTCAAAAGCGTAGTGTAGTCAAGTGCATAAAAATGATTAGGATGATTGATTAGGGTTGATAATGAAGGAAGCATCTCCTTATATAGAAGACACAATATGAAATGGAGGGATAAGATTGAGAGGTGTAAAAGGAGGTTGGCTATGATTAGAGGGTAGGTAAAAGAAATAATAAAATAATGAAAGGGGTAGGTAGTGTATGAATTAAGAGATGAGTGACATGTGTCATGGGTAGGAAAGGTTAATGAATTAATTAAATAAATAAAGATTCATTTAATTAATAGAGGAAGTGAGATCAATTAAATAAATAAGATATTTATTTAATTTAGGAAAAGGATAATTTAAATAAATAAATGTATTTATTTAAATGAGAAATAAGGCTAGAAGAGGATAAATGAATTAATTAAATAAATAAGGATTTATTTAATTAATAGATGAATTAGGCTAAAATAATTAAATAAATAAAAATATTTATTTAATTAGACATGACAAGTTTAGGTGTCTACATTTTGCCCCTCTTTGAGACAATGCGGCTTGTCGCGTTGTTTCAAAGAAGATAATATGAACTGATACAAAGTTGCCCCAAGATGGGAATGATATGCCCCCTTGAGAGATTGGATGAAAATGTCTGAAAAGATTGTAGACAATCTCTCAATAAGAACGAAAGGCTAGAATGGACTGACTGGATAAAGTGACCAAGTCACGGGATAAAGAAGATTGACTCGGGAAACGAGGGCTAGGGCCAGGGTAGTCTATAAGATAGACCACAAGGGAAAATACATCCTCATTGTCATCCATACATCCACAAGAGTAGAGTGCAGAGCGAGAATAGAGCAACAACAGTCAGCAGCGATGGCCTTTGTTCACAGATTTGATCGCGTTTGTCGATTCCAGAGGCCAGCAGAGGTAGGAGAGCTGGTAAGTACCGCAAAACCTCCTCATACTTTGTTGCATTTATTGTTGTCATTAATGCATGCTAGATAGGGTAATAAATGCACTTAGAATAGGGTCCAAAAAATGTCAAAAACGTCTAAGTGCGTCTGCGTTGGTGCTAGGCGCGTCTATGCTCACTAGGCGCGTCTGTGTTTGTGCCAGGTGCGTCTGTGATGGAAAACGCGTATGTACCGAATGCGGCCGCATCTGTGATGTGTAGGCATGTCTATGCAAGAAGGCACATCTATGTCACCCAGGCACATCTATGCAAAGCATAGGCATGTCTGTGTTCTTCAGGTGCATCTATGTAAAACAGGCGCATTTATGCAGTCTTCAAGCGCGTTTATGTCAAGAAAGCGCGTTTGTGTCAAAAAAAATGTGAATTTGTGTCTTCTAGGTCAAATCGACAGTTTTGTGATGAACATACGCTGTCGATTGGATAAGCTGCTAAGAGGATACACTCAAGTAGGTCCTCTAGGGAAGACTAGAATAGATCAAGGCACTTTGTGATGAACAGTGAGTACCAAGATATAGTACTTTGTGATGAACAGGGAGTACTAAAATATGAGCAGCACTTTGTGATGAATAGTGAGTGCAAATGTGAGGAGCACTTTGTGATGAACAAGGAGTGCCAAACATATAGTACTTTGTGATGAACAGGGAGTACCACTAGGATAGAAGCAACACTTTGTGATGAACAGGGAGTGTCACTAGGATAGATAGCAACACTTTGTGATGAACAGTGAGTGTCATTAGGATAGAATACCATATGCACTTAGATAAAAAGTAGCATTTTGTGATGAACACTGAATGCCACTATGACTGACATGATTGATTTGCTTGACTGCAGGAGTATTTACCTATGTTGGAGTCACGGGAGAGATTCCCATCGACTCAGAGGTTGCGACCTGAGTTGATAGCCAAGGACTGATCTGCGATTGAGGCTATGGGTGTGAGACATATTCTGTATGTGCCTGAGTTTCAGGTGAACATGGGATTGCTGACTGCACTGGCGGAGAGGTGGCACTCTGAGACTTGCACTTTTCATTTGCCGATGGGTGAGATGACAGTCACCCTGGAGGATGTATATAGGATCTTGAGGATACCGATCGATGGGGAGCTGATTCCCTATGATCGAGATGGAGACAGGGAGGCTCTGAGATGAGTGTTCCAGGACCCAGGACTAGAGATGAGGGTAGGACATGTGGCTTGGGACACCATGACTGCTACAGGATTAGCGTTGCCAGCAGTGATAGGAGGAGCGATCAGTGGGTTCTTGTGTCCTGATAGAGCGACATGAGGGTTCGCTATGGGCTAGGGAGGTGCATTGGAGACACTAGTGACACAACACACCAGATATGCCTGGGGATCATGTGTGCTAGCACACCTGTATTACGAGCTGCATCAGTTTGCGTACCATGGGTCAGTGGGATTGGGCTGCGGGGTCACATTGTTACAGGTGTGGGCCTATGAGCATCTACCAGTGATGAAACCAATACATTTCAGGGGCAGAGGTCATGGACATAGTTTCGTACACTTGTACGACATGATCACTTCGCAGCCACGGATTGGCAAGTTAGAGCACTAGCGACGGGTGATTGATGACATTGATACGGTTATATGGAGGCCATACCTAGGATGTGAGCAGTGGGAGGATGATGTGGTAGAGCTGCCCTACACCTTCCGGAGTAGGTATCTGATTGGGTGGACACCCTATGTACTGGAGAGGCAGCTAGTGGATAGGATAGGCAGCCAGTTCGGTAGGATCCAGCGGATGCCACGAGGTTCAAGCACGTATGCACGGATTGTTAGGGATCAGGCATAGTTTGGGCCCTTATTATCATATGATCAGGCTATTACAAAGCTAGTGGAGATGATACCCCTACCCTGGGATATGTGGCCAGAGATTGAGGATGTCGGCATGGATGCCGAGTACACAGCATACTAGGCCGAGCATCCATTCCCACACCTAACAGATCCAGGAGAGCTACTAGATGGAGATGGTGGTGCGGATGGTGATGATGATGGAGATGATGGGGGTAGAGGCCGACGTAGAAGGAGGGGGGCAGTTGGAGAGAGGAGGGTGGCACTGCGGAGGGAGGGTGGAGATGACACATAGGCTCGGGTGGTGAGAGGTCGCAATGGATTACTGCTATAGGTGCTAGAAGCACACGGTCCTAGACAGGTGTAGGTATAGGGACAGGTACAGACAAGCACCAGTACAGGCCCAGGCACAGGGGCAGGCACCAGTACAGAGGGAGCCACAGGGGGCTGAGGCAGAGGAGGATGAGCTAACGGAGCTAAGGGAGATCTGCCAGGGATAGGCAGATGAGATGCAGGACCTAGAGAGGGAGAGGGATAGGCTCAGGAGGTGGCTCAGAGATACTAAGCGGGAGTGGGATCAAGCCATTTAGCGCTACACAGAGGCTGAGATAGCACTGAGGGCTGGGAGGCAGGTGGTAGAGGACACAGGGGATGGATATGCCTATGTTCTGTGGGCAGGGGAGGAGATCGGTTATTGGTGGGATCTCTATTATGGTGCAGTGCTAGCTGATCAGCGGGTGAGGAGCTTCCATAGACCATTGCGGACAGAGACAGCTACGGGAGGGAGCCGGAGGAGACAGGCATCTAGTGGTGGGGTTATGGGTCCTCCACCACCACCAGATAGAGGAGATAGGAGGGATGATCCTGGGGTGGGTCCTTCAGGGGCTCAGATTCCATCGAGGCTAGGTGGCTACGAGGGAGGGAGTTCATCATAGCTGTAGAGGGCTCCCTATGTATCAGTATTGTATCATTTTTGTATGATAATGTAGACACCTTCGAGTGATTGTAGCCATATGATTTTGACATCATTGTATCATGACACTTTATATATATATGAGATGATTCATCTTTGCGGCAGCTATATGCATGTGTACCTATGTGATGAGATGTTTCATGATGTTTGTTTCTATATGATGGTTATGATATGGATGCCAATATGGACATAATGCAATATTTTTGATCTTTTATGTTTTATATGTGTATGCATGATGCAAATGTGAATGTATGTAATGTAGATGAATATGATAATGCAAATGTAAATTGTGCTAATAGGTGTTGTGTGCAGGATGTGATGCAATTGTGATATCTATATGTATGTATGAAATGCTTATATGTGGTAATGCAGGTGCAACTACATGAAATGTAAATATTTTTGGTATGTCATTATACTCAGTCATGTGATAGCAGGCTACGCGGACTCAAGAAGGAATGGGAGTCAATCAAGAAAGGGGGATGAAAGATAGAAGATATGAAAGTGAAAAGAGCTTCTTGTGCTTTATCATCATTGAGCTATGGCAAGTAGGTTATGACAATCAAGGCATATGTTCGACCTAGAAAGTCATTGTACCTCTTTGCATGGAGATAAGACAGTCACAAACAAGGAATGCCCCAGTTCACACTAGACTCACAATGTCCTCATATCCTTGGACAAGTCATAGCATTACTAAGAGACAATCCACAGACAACAAAAGAAAAAAATAGGTGATGATATCCCATCCTCGCCCTTCTCGTCAAAGACATCCTGGAGATAGAATATCTAGTCAGAGACATCCTCGAAAAGCTAAAAGACATGTCACCAAAAGATAAAATCAAAAGAAAACCAATACTTGACACCAACATCCACTTTAGTCATCAAGTTTAATGTCTCTTGTCACTTGTATAAGTCTTATTTGATTGTGGTCACAATGTTTACTTTCACAAAATGGATAGATAGCACTGAACCATATGTTGTTTGAGTCTGTTGAAAGATTTGATTTGTTGAAGCCCATTGTTACTGCTGTGTCTCATCTAAAACTGACTGAATCCATGAAATTGATACTTTATTATGGAGAAGATGAAACTTTATTGTGGATCTGTGATGCAAATGTTTCTTTATTGCGGATTGTGCATGGATAGACTGAAGAAAACTAAAAGAAACTATACTCCTTGAAACATGTGATGTTCTCAGTTCCACACCCATCACTAGACGTAGGATTTGCCTTAGCCACAGATAGGATCTGATTTATTATGGATGGAAAGGGAGGTGAAAAGGGAGGTTTATTATGAATGGCTAACCAATCTTGGGTAGATCAATAACAAGCCATGATGGGAATGGGTAAGTTTTATTATGAACGAATAGGTTGTGAGTGTGTGCAAAGTGAAGTGATGAAAGAGAATCCTGAAGGAGGGAGGAGCAATGTCTCTACACATGGTGTTGGTGACCCAGTTTTCACTATGGTACTTTCCTAAGGCGCCACTGAAGTGGTTTTCATCGTTGGACGAAATTATTTCTCTTTACTTTTTTCAATTTTTCAATGTTTTTTGTGTCACAAGGCACCTATTTGCCAGGTTTTCACCAAGTAACGATTTTTTTTGTTTTATAATTATTTTTTTGTATTTTTGAATTTTTTGATTTTTTTGTATTTTTTGAATTAGGATATTCCAAAGAGCTATGTGTAGAACCTGCGAAGGTGCATGCTGTTGATAGGATCCTCCAAAGGTTCACCTTCTGTAGTTGAGAGCTGATATGCCCTAGATCCATATGTTGTTGTAATGATGTAAGGACCAAGCCAATTTGGTTCGAACTTGCCCTTCTTCTCTCTGTCTTGCTAATTTTTGGGGTTTTCTCTGAGAACCAAATCACCTAACTCAAATGTGCTAGGCTTGACCTTGTGATTGTAGCTGCGACTCATTCGTTGTTGATAAGCCTTGAGATGATTAAAAGTAGTTTGTCTTCGTTCATCCAATAGTTCAAGTTCTTGTAAGCGAGAGACCCTATAGTCTTCATCATTGATAATGTTTTGCAAAGAGACTCATAAAGAGGGTAGCTCGACCTCAATACGCAAGATGGCTTCAGTGCCGTAGACAAGTGAATAGGGTGTAGCTCATGTAGGTGTGCGGACACTTGTGCGGTAGGCCCAAAGTGTAGGATTAAGTTGGATATGCCAATTATGGTCAGCGTTGTCGACTGTCTTTTTTAGGATTTTAAGGATTGTCTTATTAGATGCCTCAGCTTGACCATTACCTTGGGGGTAATATGGCGTGGAGAAATGATGGGAAATATGGAAATGGTCACAGAGTTCACGAACATCCTAATTTTTTAAGGGACGCCCTTTATCAGTGATAATGGAAACAGGAATACCGTATCGGCAAATGATATAGCTGAGGATGAACGTAGCAATCTGTTTTCTAGTGACTTGTGTGAGAGGTACGGCTTCAATCCATTTTGTGAAATACTCTTTGGTAGTGATAATGAATTTATGACCATTGGAAGAAGGAGGGTGAATCTTGCCTATGAGATCGAGTCCCCACTGACAAAAGGGCCAAGGAGATGCAATTGGTTGAAGTTCTTGTGTTGGCGCATGTATGAGGTCTCCATGAATTTGACATTGCTTACATTTCTTGACAAACTGATATGAGTTTTTTTCCATATTGGGCCAGTAATATCTAGTCCTGAAGAGTTTCTTGGCCAAAGTAGGACCACTAGCATGTGGACCACATATCCCTTCATGTACTTCCCATAACGCAATCTGAGCTTAGTCACTTTCTAAACATCTAAGAAGAGTGCCATCTAGACCTCGCTAGTATAGGATATCAGTTAAAATGACATATCGAGAGGATTGGCGAATGAAAGTGCGATGTTGGTTATTTGATAGATTGGGAGGTACGGTATTGTCACGAAGGTATGTGAAAATGGAGCCATATAACTGGGACTCGGGACCGACAACACATATCGTCTTAGTAGGAATGATCTCATATGAAGGAACTAAAAGGTTATCCACCAAGAACTCATAGCGGGTCTCATTTGGAGGTAGATCGATCAGTGAAGCAATTGTAGCCATGGCATCTGTGGCTCGATTCTGCTCTCTTGGTATCTGCTCAAAATCTATCTTTGTGAAGTGTTGTTTCAGGTCATCCATCATTTGTTTGTAAGGCATTAATTTTTCATCTTTTGTTTGGTAATCATCAGTTGCTTGGTGGATTACAAGTTGAGAGTCCCCAAAAACACGAAGTTCCTGGATCTTCCACTGAATTGCAATCCGTAATCCAGTTGTTAATGCCTCATATTTTGCTATATTATTAGTGCAAGGAAATGATAAGCGGTATGACTTTGGTATAGAATCCCCTTGAGGAGTTATAAAGAGGATGCCAGCTCCTACCCCATGCCATGTGTATGAGCCATCGAAGTATAGTTGCCATGGCTTTGCATGTGACATTGTTAAAATGGATTCATTTGGAAATTCTGAACTTAGAGGAACATCATCTATCATGGGGGCATCTACTAATTGATCTGTGATGGCTTGTCCTTTTATTGCTTTTTTGTCCACATACTTGATGTCGAATTCACTCGAGATCATTACCCATTTGGCTAGTCGCCCAGTAAGTGTTGCTTTATTGAGAAGGTATTTCAATGGATCGATTCTTGCAACCAACTTAGTCCTATGAGTGAGCATGTAATGTCATAATTTCTGCAAAGCAAAGACCACGGCGAGACATGCACGCTCAATTGGTGTGTAGTTTAGCTCATATCCCACCAATGTGTGACTGATATAGTATACTTCTTTTTCCTTACCCTCATCGATTTGTTGTGCTAAGAGTGCCCCCAGTGCTGTTGGAGTAGCTGATATGTATAGTAACAGAGGCTGATCTGGAACTGGTGGCATCAGAACTAGTGGATTCAGAAGATAATCTTTGAGCATCTGGAAAGCCTGTTGACAGTTATCATCCAATTTGAATTTGATGTTTTTATGTAGCAAGTGCTGAAAAGGATTACACTTATCTGTAAGTTGCACTATGAATCTTTGTATGGATTAGAGTCTGCCTTGTAAGGACCGAAGTTGACTGATATTTCTTGGTGGTTGCATCTCCAAGATGGCCTTGACTTTTGCTGGATCAGCTTCAATTCCTCTTTTGGATACAATGAATCCTAGGAGCTTCCCGGAGGTTACTCCAAAGACACATTTTTTGGGGTTTAATCTTACTTTGTATTTTTCCAACCGATCAAAGATGACTGAAAGTATGTCCAAATGTGTATTTCTGTCTATTGATTTACCTAAGAGGTCATCGATATAATCTTCCACAGTTACGTGCATGAGATCATGAAAGATAGTAGTCATGGCTCTTTGATATGTAGCACCTGCATTTTTTAGTCCGAAGGGCATGACATTCCAGCAAAAGGTTCCCCAAGGACAAGTGAATGATGTTTTATGTTGATCCTCGGGCATGATCTTCATTTGATTATAACCAGAGAATCCATCCATCAACGATAACATTTCATGACCTGTTGTGAGATCAACAATCAAGTCAATATTTGGTAATGGGAAGTCATCCTTTGGACAAGCTTTGTTGATGTCTCTGAAATCTATACATATTCTGATGTTGTGATCTGCTTTACTGACAGGCACTAAGTTGGAGATCCATTCAGGATAATCAATTGGGCATATGAATCCGACATCCAATAATTTCTCAAGTTCTGCTTTGACTAGTAATGCCACTTGTGGATGCATCTTTCTTAATTTTTGTTTCACTGGTTTTGCCCCCGGTTTAACTGTCAAATGATGAATTACCAAATCCAGATCCAATCCAGGCATATCAGCATATGACCATGCAAAGTTGATTTGTTGATCTTTGAAGAAACTTATGAATTTTGACCTTTCTAACTTCGTCAACGATTGAGCCATGAATATGTTGTGTGGAACCTATTCTGTACCAATGTTTGTTTTGATAGTCTCCTCTACCAACATGGATGACTTTTCCTCATATGATGTTGGGAGAATGTTGAGCCTTCCATCTTTGGGTGCCTCAGAGAGGTTTTCGCCCTTAGATACGTCCTT
Source organism: Cryptomeria japonica (assembly GCF_030272615.1). Taxonomy (NCBI): domain Eukaryota; kingdom Viridiplantae; phylum Streptophyta; class Pinopsida; order Cupressales; family Cupressaceae; genus Cryptomeria; species Cryptomeria japonica. The sequence goes on from NC_081415.1 coordinate 533,554,959, forward strand.
TCTTTTTACTTTTTTGGGGTCAGACAGCGCCGTAGTGTGGTTTTCGCCATAAGACCCTTGGTTTGTTCTTATTTTCACATTTTTGTGACTGAAAGGTCTGACACCCTCACCAAAATATGCCACGCTATTGAGTTCTATAGTGTATCCTGCTTTATGGTCCCCAGGGGGAAGATCATCTCGTATGCCAAGATAGTCAATAAAAGCTTCATCATTTTGGAATGTGTCAAACTGTGCAGGTCCTTCATGATCCCAGTCAATGAGTTGGTGGTGAACAAGGAGAAGGCCTTTAATGTCTTCAAAGTTAGTGGGGCTAAGAGTGAAGATGTAGTTATATTCGAGTATGTCTAGGTAATTATCGAGGTCATCGATGGCACTCTCCTCATCAATCTCGATCGCGAACGAATCCAAATTATCATCACTAGTAGCGCATTCTGGGACAAGTGTTCTCATCCTATGTGATTTCAACCTGGGACCTTGAAACAAGGACTGTGTGGAATCCTCATGGGTTGTTTCTTGACCAACTTTGAACTTTTTGTAAAATTCCTCTTCTTCTGTGGGTTCATCTGGCTCTCTGAATGTTTCGGTGAGCTCGTAGTCACTGGAGGATTTGTCTGAACCCCATTCCCATTCGTTGGAGTCTGTGGAATAGCGATCGTCTTGTTGAATTTTGGCAACTTTGATTTGTAAGGCTTCTTCTGTCCTTTGAGTGTGGACCTTGGAAGTCAGGAAACCAAGTCCTTTCGAGCGTTCCTTTTTGAGAGTCAATTCAGGTTGTAAAGGTTCAATGATGCCTTCCTTTCGTAACCCAAGAGGGCTTTTTCCATCATACCTGAATTTTTGTAGAATCTTGAAACCTTTACCATATTTCTCACATGGTAGACTGATATGATCTTGTGTATCATCTTCAAGATCTTTGTAAAGCATTTTGTATAGGTCTTCCTCTTCCAGTTCGCCCCATCTTTGAAAGGTAGTAGGGTCCCATTTGAGTACCATGATGGATACTTGCTTGTTAGGATGTGGTCTTCCATATTCTTTTGGTGAACTCATGACTTGTCGTAAGTACATGGTCTTATTTAAAGTGTATTCCCCCATGCCCTTGTCTTGAAACTTGCCTTTAAGCTCACCTTGTTTTGATGTCAAAGGTTTTAATGACTCAAGATCAATGTATGCCGAAGAAGGAACAGCTTCGCGATTACTGGGAATGATGGTCTCAGTTTTTTATCTTAGGTTATTGCAGTATATGAACGGATTGGGATCACTGTTAACTATTACCTCCACTCCATTGTGAGGAAACTTAATGCATTGGTGATATGTAGATGGGACTGCCCTCATTTCATGAATCCAAGGACGTCCTAGCAATATGTTATAAGTGAGATCTAGATCCAGGACTTGACAAACCACATCCTTCGTAACTGGCCCAACTCTGAGAGGTAAGGTGACTGTGCCCTTGGACGAATGCTCTTCATCATCATATGCCTTGATGGTGATTTGATTTGTAGAATTCACAGCTTTATCAGAATATCCCAATTGTTTAATTGTGCTCAATGTACAAATGTTTAGACCAGCTCCTCCATCTATCAGGACTTGTTTTATTTGATGTTTGTGTATGAAGGCTTCAATGTGTAGTGGTGCATTATGTGGCTGACTTACAGAGGCATCGTCAGCTTCTATGAATGTAAGGGAATGTGGAACGGAAAGGTATCCCACCATGGCTTGAAACTAGTCTATGTTCAGATCAATAGGAATGACAGTGTCTCTCAAGATTTTGTCAAGAATAGCTTTATGTGTAGGGGATATGCATAAGAGCTCAAGGATTGAGATGAGCGCGGGTGTTTTCCCTAATTGTTCTACAAGGTCATACTTAGGTTTGGTTGATGAAGAAGTGGTGTTTTTGGCTGGAGCACCTTGAAAAGTAAATTTACCTCGGCGGGTTGTAACATGACATTCAGAGGTTGGTTTGGAAGAAGATGCAACACCTTTTAGGACAATCTTGGGTCTCCGGGTAGAATTCTCAGGGTTTTTGTCCTTGATGATAATGGTAGAGACGTAATTTTCCATCGAGATGTAATTGATAGTTGAATCATAGTTGTAGGATGCTCTGGTATAGCTGGTTTGATCATCTATGGCTTTAGCTTTTCCCTTGTCATGTTTTGGGAATGTTTCCATAAACATCTCATGTTCTTGATTGGAGGAATGTCCCTAATCTCAATGTCACCTCTATCAATGAGATCTTGTATGATGTTTTTCAGTCGATGACAATTTCCTATCTTATGACCCTTGCTCTTATGAAATGCACAATACTCATCATCATTCCACCAATTTGGTTTAACCTTTGGTTCATATGGAGGAAAATCTAGAACTGTGATTACCTTGTTTGCCACTAGCTTTTTGAAAACTGACTCAAGTGGTTCTCCCAATGGGGTGTACTTCCTTCATGATCTGGAAGTTGTTTGAGTATTCACTTGATTGTTTGTAGAACTTGATCCTGAAAAGATGAGTTTGGGTTGCACTGTGTTGGCATCAACAAGACCATCATTGACTGTGTTCTTGTTTTTATTCCAAAATCTTGGCTTGTCTTTTCCTTTAAAGTCATCTTTGTTTTCCTTGAATATCTTAATAACTCCTTGTTCAATTAGGACCTTCTCTATTGCTAAGCCTTTTTCAATGACGTCCTTGAAGGTGGACAAACAAGCTTTCCTTAGATCATAGCCAATGTCTTTGTTAACATTCTGGGTGAACATTTCTACCATTTGTTTTTGTGGAATTTTAGAAGAGCATCTGCTAGCTGGATTCCTCCATCTTTGTAAAAATGATGCAAAAGAGTCTCCCTCTTTTTGCTTGGTATTGCACAAAGTAGTGACTGATATGTCTGTCTCTATGTTGTAGGAGAAATGTTGGATAAATGTCTCTGCTAAGTCACCCCATGACTTAATACCAGGTGGGAGTTGGGAGAACCATTCCATAGCTTGATCACCTAGGCTTTGTGGGAATAATCTCATCAAATATGTCTCTTCTACTGCTACCTCAATGCAAGCTATGAAAAACTGTCTTATGTGTGCCTTAGGATCCCCTTTTCCTCTATACTTATCAAACTTAGGCGTCACAAAGTGTGTAGGAAATAGAGGCATTGGAATGCTTTTGTCAAATGGATAGGGACATATGTCTCTCATTGTGTATGTTGGCTTTGGTGTATTTATGTCCTCCATTTTCTTTTGTAAGTCCCTGATTTGTTGCTCCAAATTGCTCTTAGCTGGAGATCGACTTCTTGGACCATACCCCATGCTTGAGGCACCAATTGGAGGAGGAGCATGTTGCATATATGGATGATATTGATCATACACATGTTCATATGGAGGAGGTCTATAATGATGCTACATATATGGACCACTTGGTATAGATTCCTATTGAGGAACACCATATCTATTTTGTGCATGTATACCATATTCTACAGGCATGTCATGTTCTAATGTGTTGCCCCCAAATTTGACACGGGGTTTCCTTGTGTCCAAATTTTGAGCATGCCTTTGAATATCCAATTGCTTTGGTGGTTGATCCTTAGCATTGATATGTGATTGAGCATATCTTTCTGCATAAGACTTCCATAATGGTCTGCGAAGGTGAGTATCATATACTTGACCATGTGTATGTGGGACCTTTGGTTTTTGAAACAAAGATGATGGTGATTTAGGCACCATATGTGGTCCTCTATTGCCTCCACTATTAGGCCTTCTTTGATCCATGTTGGAGCAAGTTTGTTGCACCAGTCAATTTTCCATTATTTGAGACATGTAAAAATCATGAGGTATCTTGGCTCCACTTTGTGCCATCATTTGTAAGAAGTATTGTCTATCCCTCCTCATTATTTCCTCAACCAATCGATTGAAATGGGGATTCATAATGGATTCTTCCACATCTACCGAATGTACAGAAAATTTGTCCATATTGTCATTATGTGTATCATTGTTGTTTGTAATGTCCATGTTCTCAACATTTGGAATGTTTCTATAGGCATCCATGTCAGGTAATGTAGTATGATCCAAATTGAAAAAGATGTCATTGTCATACTCATAAGAACTCATGTTTGTGGACTCTTGAGCCTCTTTAGTTTCTCTCCTAGATTTTTGAAGATGGGTTTCAACCATGAACTAGGTATTGATCGAGATGTGTGAGACTAGATGAAAATGGAAAAAGTATGGAAGACCAAGAGTTGGATGGAATGTAAATGAATCTGAGGTGTACTTGCAATGTCCAAAGTGTAAGACCAAGTATGTATGTAGTAGAGTAGGTGTGACTTCCAAAGAGAGGATAGTTTCTCTTGATGAGGTAAGTTGACCTTGACTCTAAGTAAGACCAAATGAGACCCAAAGGTGATAGACCTTGATGAGGGACCACTTAGCAAAGTGTTGTTGTATGTAATGTGTTGACAAAGTATAGTGAGGACAAGCAAGTGACCTTTTGACTCAAGTTCAGACAAATGTGAATGTAATGTGAGATGTGAAGCAATGATGGACTATGTGATACCCAAAGACAGGTTGAATGCTAAATGAAACCTGGAGAAATGACTTAGGAAGCTCAAGAATTCCGAAACTGATTGTGTTTGTTTGCTGGACTGTAACAGTTTTTTTTGTTTTTTTTCAATTTTGATCACAGACATGCCTGTATACTTCACAAACGCGATTTCCTGACGTAGACATGGTTCTGTTTAACACATACGCGCTTCTGAGATTTTTGCAAAGTGCACTGTTAATTCTAGTAACACGGACACGTTTATGCCCTTCACAGACACGGTTATACAACACAGACGCTATTATGTCAAACACAGACGCATTTCTGCAAAATTTGTGCAATTTTTTCCAATCTATGAAGTTGTTTTGTTGTGACCAAATCTGACTGTTTGACTGTTTTTCGTGACAAGAGGACACAGTGATGATGAAGACCCAATGTTTGTAAGTGTCTAGACTCCAAAATGACTCAAAAAAAAATGTGTTGTTTGATGTAAAAATGTTTTGCATACACTTGAAGACACAAAAGACACAATGTTTTCCTGTTTGGTCTTGAATATTTGAATGTTTAAAATAAGTCAAGCACAATTCTTATGGCTGGCTAAGACAATAGTTGTTGATCCCACATGGGATTTTACCCCCAAGGCTACGCTATTCAGAGTGGATACTTAGATGCTTGACCTCACTGGATCCACCCTTGGCACTCACTTCTTGGGTCAGCCAAGCATCAGTCCCCATGAATACTCCCCGTGGTGAACTTTGTATCTCTACTAAGAACCGTATGTGTGTGGGCTGCTACCAGAGGTCCGACTTCCTGCCTCAACAACTAGAAGGATTTGGGCTTCTAAAACAAAAAGGTGCTAGTAAGGGCATCTGCTCGTGTGGTTATACATGCGACACTTTTAGCTCTATAAATATAGAAGGCTCCCAGCCGGTAGGGGTTACGCCCTACAACTAATCAAATAAATTTGATCAAACGGGTTTATGGGGAGACATAGTGTCAGTATGAACTAATTAGCACACGTTATCCATAGTTTTCACCATGAATACAGTTTTTTATAGTGGTTCGGAAGAGGTGGGTTTTCCTCGATACCACTTGGGTCATTCTCTTCTCACTAGTAGTCCTAATGACCACACGGGAAGACAGGCCCTCTAAAGATTAAAAAAAAAGATCCTATTGCTCAAGACACAAAAGACAATGATTCAATTTTAGTGCACCAATTGAAGTGTTTGCTGGTCTATAAAAACAAGGCACACAATAAAAATCCAAAAACCCTTGCCAAGGACTGCCACAAAGAGTTGTTAGTAGTTTGGATTGTTTCAAATAATCACCCCTTCCTGCAAGCACACAAGTTAGGTAAATTTTAAATCCAAAAGACTTTGTGAAAATAGGGGCCTTCAACCAAATGATTTTGCTTTCAAGACAAGCTGCACCAATTTCGTTAGCTAGAACTGAAGATGTTAGCTCAAAATAAATCAAATTTGAAATATTAAATGCAAGACCAAAAACTAAATCAAATAACTCAAAATTTGAAACTGGTGCACACAGACGCGATTACCTTCGACACAGACGCGACTTCATGACACAGACACGGTTTTGCGAGACACAGATGTGGCTCTAGAACCTAGACACGACTTCTGGACACAGACACGTCTAAAAACACCGTAGATGCGACTGAGGAACACAAACGCGATTTCTGAAATCTGCAAAATAAAATATTGTTGATAACACAGACATGATTCCAGATGTTGCAGACACACCAGAAAGTCAAAAACGCGATCCAAAAAATGCGCAGACGTGAAAATATCAAAATGTTGTCGAAAATGTCAGATCTGCAACTTCAAAACACAAAATCTGCAACAAGGATGTTAAATGCAAAAAAAAAGGGACAAGAGTCCCACAGAGCGTGCCAAAATGTATATGGTGAAAATGGATAACAATAATAATGATATTGAAAGGTTAAATGAATTCAACCACAAAACCCTAGCCTAACAACAACAAAGATCCACCATAACATATGAAGATTACCTAAGACAATACAAATCAAACGAAATCAAAAAGATTATACCATCACATGTCCAATAGGGTTTGGATCTCCATTCTTCCTATCTCCATTGATCTTGCTTGATATATTTGCTCTCAGATTTTATGTGCACAAGAGCTCAACAAAGAACGGAATGTGGTTGCAAGTAGGATCACATATGCTCAAAAGCGTAGTGTAGTCAAGTGCATAAAAATGATTAAGATGATTGATTAGGGTTGATAATGAAGGAAGCATCTCCTTATATAGAAGACACAATATGAAATGGAGGGATAAGATTGAGAGGTGTAAAAGGAGGTCGGCTATGATTAGAGGGTAGGTAAAAGAAATAATAAAATAATGAAAGGGGTAGGTAGTGTATGAATTAAGAGATGAGTGACATGTGTCATGGGTAGGAAAGGTTAATGAATTAATTAAATAAATAAAGATTCATTTAATTAATAGAGGAAGTTAGATCAATTAAATAAATAAGATATTTATTTAATTTAGGAAAAGGATAATTTAAATAAATAAATGTATTTATTTAAATGAGAAATAAGGCTAGAAGAGGATAAATGAATTAATTAAATAAATAAGGATTTATTTAATTAATAGATGAATTAGGCTAAAGTAATTAAATAAATAAAAATATTTATTTAATTAGACATGACAATTTTAGGTGTCTACACTATCTATAAACTGAATGTAGGGCAATTCACTCTCTTTCAACATAATTTTTTTGGATTCAGTTCCTGGCTTACTTTGGTATGTCTCATATTCAAATGTCTTCCATATAACTAGTGCATGAATATCAAAATTCTCCATTTGCAACACAAACTTACTCAAAACTCCACAATCATTGCATTCAACTTTTATACATTGTGTTTTAAACTCATCGGAATCTTCTAATTTATCACATAAAATAGACTTCACAAATTGTGTTGTACTTGTAGGAATGACTAGATTTGGATTAATTGTTGCCATGAACTTCTTATATGATTGCAAGCGCAGATGAAATTCAACATAATTTTGACAACAAGTTTCACATACCTTATTCATGCGTACAAAGCAAGGACAAAATCTCTCAAACATCCTTTGGCAAATGTTTACATCTGAAAATTCTTACGTGAATGCTTCAAACAATTCACTGTGTTGTATCTAAGAAATGTTTTGGATGTGTAATAGTTTTACCACCTTCATCTATCATCTGTATAGTATCCCTTCTATTGGAAGAAACACGAGATTGGTTGGTCTGATATTCAATGACCTGTCTTTTTACATCTTTAGAAATTTTGTCTTTCTAGGAACCATACAGATATTTACCAAATTCTTTTCGATGTTTTCATCCAACATATTTCTATTCCTAATGTATCTTTGAACAGTTCTTCTAGATACATTTATTAATTGAAAAATTGTATTAACTTATTTTTTACGAGTCAATTCCTTACTAGTAATCACAGTCATCAATGTTCTACGTGGAACACTTAAATCAACACCTCGACTTGTGTTCTCAATACAATTCAATGCTTCTTGTAAATTTTCAATTATAGTTTCTTTTACTAATGTATCACTCAAACTTTTCTTATTACCAACACCCAACAAGTCCAAAATAGGTTTATAACTTAGCAAATAATTGTGCTCTTCCAACAATAGACTTATTTTTAAAATAAGCATACCACAAATTCTTACAATGCAATTTTAATGTTCTTTCAAGTATCATATCTTTAGATGGAATTTCATTGAAAAGACTATCCTCATCCATTTCCATCAAATTTTTCATACCAGAAAAAAAAAATCATCTCATACCTGAGTAGATGTTTCTTGAACATCATCAGGTTGATCTTGAACAACAACAGATTGTTGTTGACTACATTTTGTATGACCTTTCATCTTATCGTCTCTTTTACGATCATACAACCTTGATCTAGTCTTCTTATTCCCCATTGCAAAAAATATTTAGATCTTCAAAATTTTGTGCTTTGAACCTAAAAACAACACATGCAAATATACATATCTTCAAAATTTAGTGCTTTGAACTAAAAAGGTTATATATCTAATAACTTTTCGTCGGTTCTTAACAAAAAAAGTGTAATTAGTGAAATGTATAAATAATTTTGCATTCTTAAACATAACATGTGTAAATTTCATTCATTTAGATCATTTGACTTGAAGTCCAATTTTTATAATTTAGAAAATGAAAAAATAAGGCTCAAGAAATTTAGGAGCGTTGATAAAAAGTAAACAATTAAGTATACTTCAATTAGATACATTTGACTATATGCAATGTACATATGAACATGATTTAATAACATTAATTGCTTGAAATCACTTAGCTAATATAAAGAGAATTTGAGTCAAGTATTAGGAAATAAAATATAATATAATTCAGTACTAAATAGTGTTGGATATATGGCCAAGAAATGGTTATCGTCATATCGCAGTGACTAAAGAATATGGTTAATCTAAAAAATATTTAATTTCCAAAAAAACATCTAATATTGTAAATTAAGCACGATTGAAAAAATAATTTCAAATAACATACTTGGAAAGGGTAGATGTCTTCCAAAAGAAAAATTCAAAATCTTTGCCCCTTTACAAAATTAGAAATATTCACCCCTTTATAATCTTCCTACTCCCTCCAAAATGCCACTTTATTTGAAAAAAAAAGGATTGTTTGCAAAAAAAACTCTTATTATTTTCACACTTGATTGATTTGTTTTTTTTAATGGAAAAAATAATTCTTTTATATGTGGTTCAAGTGACCGGTCGCTTGTATGACCGGTTGTGTCGGCCCTCACAGTTTCGGCTAGAAGGGTTCCGGTCGAAACTATTTTTTAATTGTTCCGGCCGAAATGTTTCTGGTGGGAATGTTTCCGGTTAGAATGGCTCATGTGGAATGCCAAGTGGCAGCCACATCAACAAAAATGATGATTTTCTCAAACTTGTCACTTCTGCAAGAAAATTCAATAGGTAAAATAAACTTATTAAAAAAATTTAAAATAGCTTTTTTAGAGATCGAAGTCACGATTCTACTCATATAATTTTTTAAATATTTTTATTACATTTAATATATAAAAAATTAAAATACTACAACTAGGTATTCTTTTGTTCGATATGAGTCTCCTTTGAAAAACAAAAAAAAATATCAAATCACTTGAAAAAAAATGGTTCACTAGAAGAGAGAGTCTTCTCCAAAAGGGTATTTTCATTTTTTGGATTATCATAAATTGAATAGACAAATTGTGGTGGGAGACAAAAACTATCAAATTCTAGTGTATTCGACTTCCAAATGCTATTACAAAGAAAATATACATCAATTTTTTAAATTTTTTTAATGCACTATATAAATATGTGATATATAACTGATATGAAAATGAGAAAAACAAAGTTGGTTTACATTTACTTTTGAGGTGGGAACCAAACCCCCTGTTTTTTAGTGTTTTTGAGCAATTAAAAAATGGATTTTAAAGCTAAAAAAAATATAAATTATTGACAAAAAAATTTCAAAAAATAGTTGACTTAAACTTCAACAAATTTTACACATTTCATCAGTTTACATCATCTTCAAATTCAAAATGCAAATGACACTTTTATGGCAACGAAATTGAACAGTTATTATTGTGTTAACCTTTTCCTTTGTAAAAGTTTGACACAAGTTTGTACTTTTACCCTAGAAAGAATTGAGAAAATTGCTTATCCAATGGTGTAGAGAAGGAAATTGCAAGTGTGCATGTATGTGTAGGAAGAGAACCTACATGCCTACGTGTACTATGTTGATATAGAAGTCTACATGCACATTCAGTTCAAAGTTGCATAGTAGGATTTTCTTTGTTATTGGAAATGCTTATACAATCCTATGTATTCTAAAGTATATCCAACTACTAGGTTGTCATTAAGAAGAGATCTTAAATTATTTTGGGACACTTGATACCATGGAAACACTATAGTTATAACTCTTCCAATTAAGAAGATAACACTTGACTATGTAATCAGGAATAAAGAGGAGCTAAAACTATGAATTGAACCATATGTTGTTTATGAGGTCTAGAATTGACATGCACTACCCAATGGTACATTTTAAAATTTTCAACTAGATATATTGTTGAAAACCCTTAGAAGGGCTACATGGTCAATGAGGTATTAGCTGGTGAGTAGAGTGTCAAATGGAGGGACCTTCACATAACTATTCTTTTCTAAAAATTCCAGCATCTTACCCAAATTTTATTAGTGTGAAAATCCCTAGGCCTGCCACTTTGTCTAATAATATTCCCTTGCAGAGGAGATATCTTCAATTCAGATACTATTGCATTGAAGAAAGGCCCCGAGGTCAAGAGTGGACAGCTCCATTTTTGGTCGTGATATAATAATAGGGGCAACATTAGATTTAGGCATCACTCTAACATAAAACAAATATGGGGAAAATGCCATCATTAGTCCATGGAAAAGCCCATTTTAAATAATAGAGTCGTTTGATGCTAGAGCATCTGGGAGGATGAGCAATCTATATCACCCAAAAGATAAAAAAAAATGTTTATTTTGTAGCCGAATCTTGTGGCTATTGGTTTTTTGTCTAATCATCCTTAAGTATTCATGAGATTATTTACCAATTGGTTTTCTAATCAAGAAGTTATTATTAATTTTGTAATGATGCAAATACATCTCCATTATGTGAATTGAAAAGCCTATGAGTACAAAGAAAATTATTGTAAATGATAAAAAAATACATGTGACTTTGGTTGCATAGGAGAGTGCCAAAATATGTAAAATAAAATTGAATGCCAAAGAGAAAAAAGGGACCCTAAGTGCCAAAAAGGAAGGTAGTTGTTGGTCATGTGGGAAGGAAGAGAAATTAGTTTTCTTGCAGCATGGAAAGTGAGGAATTGGGGTTAGGTAGTTGCACAAGAAGATTGGGAAACAATGAAAAAGAGAAATTAAACATAGGGGAAGCACACGACAAGGTGGGGTGTGATGAAGAAGAAAGATAGCACTATGCCAAGAAAGGTGAAATAAGGACTGGTGCATAGAAGAGTGTAGAGGGATTGTTGTATGTAGGAACAAGCAAAGTGGAATATTATACAAAGAAAAGAAAACTTTTGCAGCCATATCCCTAGGATAAAAGGTATGCGAGGATAATAAGAAAAATTAGAAATAAAATAAATTTTGTCAAAGCTATGAAAGGTGAAAGAGAGAAATGTAGCGGATTGAGTAAAAATATAGAAATTCATTGAAAATGGAGAATATATTTATTTTAATTGAATAGTTTATTTTGTTCCAATAAATTTGAATGGAACCATTGAAGATATTTTTATGACCTTTGTTCAATAGGAGATTGATAATGTGAAGATAGTAAGTCATGAGAAAGGATTTGAAAAATGGATTTGAAAAGACAAAAAGTAGAAGGCTCTAGAAAGTAGAGGAAAGAAATTATTTTGTGCTGCATCATGTGAGGATTTCAAACCATGTTTTATTTTTCTCATTTCTGTAATGTAATAAATATTCAATTAAATAAAATTGTATGCATATTTTTCTATGAAAAAATTATATGGTTTGTGTGTTGTGTGATTAGACCCCTCATCATGATAGATACAAGGAATTGCCCTATAATAGATGTTAGCATCCAAAAACTTGAAAGATATAGTGGGCTATGGAATTATATTAATGGTCTTATGTGATATGTGTTGTTTATTTTTATGCCTTATTTGGTAAATTTAATAAGTAGTACAAGATGTTTTCCATTACGATAAATAGTGTAAAGAACTCAAAAAAAGTATAGAACCTATGATGTAGTATGGGATGTGCTAACATTTATTTTTCTAATTAGGATATAGTTAAATGGGAAAGTGTTAGTGAATCAACTAATTAGAAGATATATGTGTCGTGCCTATGAAGTGTGATACCTGTAGTTGCAACATAAACACTCAAAAGATCATTACAAGCATGGTTAGTAAATAATAAGAAAATGAAAGATGAACAATGACAAAGTGACCTATCGCCTCCTAAGAGATGTGAGTATGGATTCGATCTCAGATCTGGATAAGCAATCCCAGTGACTTGACTACACCTAGATGGAGGATTTGAAATGATAATGATATGCAAAGATGAGATTGATTATGCTAGATTTATCCAAGAGACTAATTAAACTAAAGATATGCATGATTAAGCTATGATGAAATTAAGCTAGAAAAGAGATTGATTAAGCTACATGATTCAACAATTATGCTAGAAAATGATCAAATTAAACTAACTCTAAGATGCAATTGCCTATAACAACAATGCTCAAATGATATGCCTATAGTAACAATGACTAAATTGATAATGAGATGGGATCCTTTGTGCTCCAAAATGGGGGATATTTATAGGATTTCCAAGCCAAGGATGAGCTGGTAGGAATTAACGGTCAAGATTAAGTCTGAAGATATCAAGGGTGAAATTGGAGGAGGGAGGAGAAGAGGTTGGAGGAAGCGACACTTGTCATCTCGGTGGTGACAAGTCTCAAGGAGCTTTGCTCATGAGAGGGAAAATGTCCAAAGGAGGAGACACATGTGGCCAAAGTTCCATGTGTCTCAAGAGAAGAATATCCACACCATAAGAGGTTAGGATAATGAGGTTAGAATGTGCAAGATAGGATAGGGTTAGGCAAACCTAAGGTTAGGTGGAATGGGTTAGTTTAGAGAGATGGTTAGGTTAGGTGGTTAGAAGTTAGGAGGCATGTGGATAATTTGAATTTAAAAAATTCAAATAATAGGAAAAGACTAATTAATTTTCAACAACTCATAAATTGATTTGTTTTAATTAATTAGAGGATTACAAGAATTGATTGAAATGGGGGGAGGATTAATTAATTTGAATTAATTAATCAAAGGAGACCATGGAATGATCTTAATGAATAAATCCTTAGATTTATTAATAAGTAGATGAAAGGGAGAATTTAATAAAAATTCTAATGAATTCAATTAAATTAGGGAGGGGGATTAATTAAATAATTGCTTATTTAATTAATTATATTCATACCATTTTTAGGTGTATACATTGTGCCCCTCTTTGAAGGGAGTTGTGATGACGCATTGATTCAAAGAATAATGTCATTTTGATGATGAAATTGGTTCGATAGGATGCCCCAGACATTGATTGATAAATTGTGGTACGATGATGCCCCCTCGGGAGATCAATTGAGATAATTGATTTTTGGAGTGTGTGACTTTTTGTGAAATTGATATCCTGATGAAAAATGATTCTATTTCTGTAACTGTGGTTGATGAACATGTGAGTTCTACAATCACAGTGATGTGGTTCTTGATTATTGATAAAGCTTATTGATTAGATTGATAAGATTGAGATACGGTCTGGTTTCATGAATGACACCTCCTGTATAAGACAAAGATGATCAAAGTGTCTGGTTTCAGGAACGATATATCCTGTATAAGACATGATTAAAACATCTGGTTCCAGGAAAGATACATCATGTATAAGACATGATAGAATCTATTTAGATGTGATCGATTGATAGAATTGATAATGTTGATTGAGTAAAGAACTAACAAATTTGTTGATATCAAGTTGCAGGAAGATTCAGATATGCTGATGTTGGTTCTGTTGAGGGAGTAACATTAAATTTATGTTGGGTCGACAATATCTAGAAAGAGATGAGTCATCAGTCTGATTGTATACAAACTTATGACAATACCTTGATGATCCTGCAATAGATTTAACCTTGGATAAAATGATCTTGTGAGATTCCATGCAAGAATTAGATGCAAGCTAAATGGAAAAGAAATGCAAAGCTACGACTAGACCAGTCACTGGATTATTGTGTTTTGTTGTCATTGAGCTTTTAAAAATGTGGGAAGTGAGTGGAAACATTGATGGTATAATTAAACCATGATGACATGACCACTACTTTCCTGGATTTTGATATTGCAAGTTTACACAAGCATCGAGTTATAATTGAACCAAGATGACCTGATTGTTGCTTGCATAAAACGAGCAGTATTAACCATTTCTATACGTAAATTGGAAATGTCTTCAATGATATTCTAATGATCATGTTCTTAGAAAAATTTGCACGTATTAATAATTAATTTATCGAGAACAGACAAGAAAAATATCATGTTCCTTCCTTGTTCCTCTAGTCAGAGACATCCCGGAGTCACTCAGAAATCATGATAGCGAAAATCAAGATAGAAAAGTTGAACAATCATGTTAAAAATCATTATCCAAAAGAGATCATCTATTGAAAGGTGTGTGATGTGCTTAGACTAATATGTAATATTTTAATGGTTATTTGATCTTATGTTCAATGTTGGATGTGTCTCAGGTTTTGCTTGATAAGAGTTGCCTGACTATTGTTCTTCCTGTTTGATTAAGCTCAAAAAATGATCGATAATTTTACCTGTAGCTAGGTGTTGGATTTTTCCCCAAGCCTAGAAATAAATTCATTATGATATACCCAATGATCCAAACCATGGCGAGAAGCCACCCAGGATGCCTGCATATGTACAAAGGCTTTATTATGGCTATGAACAGTGCTGACGGAAAAGAATGCAAGCGGAAGGATGCATGAACCGATAGATGGAAGAGCTAGCTGATAGATAATGTTTGTTTGCCAAGTTTTCACCATCTATTTTTATTGCACTTTTTCTCATATTTGATTTTTTTTTTCATTGTTTTTCACAATTTTTGTATTTTCTGCTTTTTCGGTGTTTTTGGATTTTTCTGCTCTTTTTAGAAATAAAACTTCTTCAGATGCATGCTATTGATTGGTTCCTTGAGCTGATCCCTATCTTGTGTTGATAGCTGATATGATCATGACCCAAATATTGTTGTGACCACAAACAAACCTAACCAATTTGGTTCAAACTTCCCTTTCTTTTCTCGATCTGACTAGTTTTGTGGATTTTCTTTGAGTACTACTTCCCCAACTTGAAATGTTCTTGGTTTGACCTTATGATTATAACTACGACACATTCTTTTTTGATATACCTTTAAATGATCAAAGGAATTTTGTCTTCATTTATGGATCAATTCTAGCTCCTGCAATCTAGATACTCGTTGTTCTTCATCTGGGATAAGACCTTTTAATGATACTCATAGAGAAGGTATATCTACTTCTATCGACAGTATTGCTTCTGATCCATAAATAAGAGAGAAAGGTGTGGCACATGTTGGTGTGTGGATACTAGTACGGTAGGCCCATAGAGTAGGATTCAATTGCATATGCCAATCTCTATCAGCATCATTTGCTGTCTTTTTAAGGATTTTCAAAATAGTTTTGTTTGATGTTTCTGCTTGCCCATTCCCTTGTGGATATTAGGGTGTGCAAAATCTGTGTTGGATCTTGAATTTCTCACATAGTTCTTGGACATCCTAATTCTTGAATGATCGCCCATTATCAGTGATAATGGTCATGGGTATTCCATAGCGATAGATGATGTAGTTCAAGATGAATGCAACAATTTGTTTTCTTGTGATATTGATGAGAGGTACTTCCTCAATCCATTTTGTAAAATATTTTGTAGCTAGAAGGATGAATTTGTGACCATTAGATGAAGAAGGATTTATATTTCCTACTAGATCAAGACCCCATTGGCAGAAAGGCCAAGATGTTGCCAAAGCATGAAGTTCTTGTGTTGGTGCATGCATCAAATTCCCATGGATCTGACATTATTTGCATGTTTTAGCTATCTGAAAAGAATCTCGTTCCATAGTTGGCCAATAATAGCCCAAGCGAATGATCTTTTTCAAAAGGGTAAGACCACTTGAATGAGTTCCACAAATGTCGTTATGGACTTCATTTAAGGCTTTCTTAGATTCTTCTTGTTCAAGACATCTTAAAAGAGTATCATCCAAATCTCATTTAAACAAGGTATCTGCAACGAGAGTATAATGGGAGGATTGGTGAATAAAGTTTCTCTTTTGATTTTTTGATAAGTCAGGAGGTAGGATATTATCTTTCAGGTATGTGTAAGTTTGGCCATAGCTGGAGGAATCATGCCCAACAAGGTGGCACATAGTTTGGGAATTAGGACAATTATGAGCACGGTAAAACAACTCTTCCACTAGGAATTCATAACCCTATTGATTTTCTTGTTTTTGAAGGAGAGAAGAAAGTGTTGCCATGCCATCTATTGCTGTCATTCCTTTTAATCTGCTGAAAAGTTATTTCTACAAAGTATTTATTGATATCATCGACCATCTTTTTATAAGGCATTAACTTTTCATCCTTTGTTTGATAATCATCATTGATTTGATTGATGACGAGTTGAGAGTCTCCAAAGGCTTGAAGTTGTGTAATGTTCCATTCTATAGCCATTTTGATACCTGTAACCAAAGCTTCATATTCTATTGTATTGTTGGTACATGAAAATCTTAATTTGTATGCTTTTGGAATTGTATGACCTTGTGGTGCGATGAATAGAATACCTACTCCTGGTCCATGCCATGTATATGAACCATCAAAGTATAATTGTCATGTTTTTGTGGTGACTGTTAGGATATCAGGATCGAGAAACTCAATCTATAAAGGACAATCATCTTGAAGTGGTGCCTCTACTAGTTGGTCTGCAATGACTTGCCCCTTCATAGCTTTTCTGTCTACATACTCAATATCAAACTCGCTTAAAATCATGATCCATTTTGCTAATCTTCCTATTAATGTTGCCTTGCTGAGAAAATACTTCAATGGATCAATTTGAGCTATCAAGTTGATGGAGTGAGATAGTAGATAGTGTCTTAATTTTTTAGAAGTAAAAACTACCAGCAAGCATTCATTTTTTGTTGGTGAATAGTTGATCTTGTATCCCACTAATGTTATGTTGATGTAGTAGATGGCTCATTCTTTTTCTTCATTATCCTATTGCGCAAGCAGAACTCCTAATGATACTTCGGTGGTTGATACATAGAGTAGCAATGGCTATCCTGGAATTGGGGACACTAGGATAGGTGGTTGCATGAGATAGGCCTTGATCTTGTTGAACGCGTCCTCACATTGATGGTCCCACTTGAAATGAACATTTTTGTGCAATAGATGAGTAAATGGTTGACATTTATCTGCCAGTTGAGCAACAAATTTTATGATTAATTGTAGTATTCCTTGGAGTGATCTGAGTTGATTGATATTCTTGGGAGATGTCATTTCCATGATTGCTTTGACCTTAGCTAGATCTACTTTGATACCTCTAGATGAAACAATGTATCCCAATAGTTTGCCTAGAGTGACACCAAAGGCACATTTCTTAGGATTTAGCCATAGCTTATACTATTCTAACTGGACAAAGATCTTTTCTAGTATTCCTATATGGTCTTCTCTATTGTATAATTTGGCCAAGATGTCATCTACATAATATTCCATGAATGTATGCATCATGTCATGGAATATCATTTTCATAGCTCTTTGATATGTAGCACCTACATTCTTTAGTCCAAAAGGCATGACAGTCCAACAGAAAGTACCCCATGGACATGTGAAAGTTGTCTTTTCTTGATCTTCAAGTGCTATTTTAATATGATTGTATCCGGAGAAACCATCCATTAGAGAAAACACGGAGTGTCCAGCAGTTAAATATACAATGATGTCAATATTAGGCAAAGGAAAGTCATCCTTTGGACATGCATTATTAAGATATCTAAAGTCTGTTCATATTTTGATATTTTTATCTAGTTTGGAAATAGGAACAATGTTGCATACCCATTTAGGATAAGCTACAAGTCTGATGAATCCTACATCCAATAATTTCTTTAGTTTTGCTTTGACCAAGAGAGCGATATGTGGATGCATCTTTCTTAATTTTTGTTTAACTAGTTTGGCTCCTGGACTAACATTTAAGTGGTGCATAATAAGCTCTAGATCCAATCCTGGCATGTTTGCATATGACCACGCAAAATTGATATTCCGTTGTTTGAAGAATTCCATGTATTGTTGCATTTCTTCTTCTGACAGAGAAGTTTTTGGATGTAGGATCTTTGGTTTCTCTATTGTCCCAATATTAACTACCTCTATTGGTTTGATCAAAATTGATGAACTGTCTTGATAGTACTCAAGTAAAGTGTCAAATCTCCCATCTTTTGGTGCCTAGAGGAAGTTTTCACCATTATATGAGTCCTTTCTTTTTACCTTTTCCAGATCTAATGTTTCCAAGAAATGGTTTTTAGCATTAGACCTGATATTGTTTTCTTTATTTTTCTTTTTATGACTATGAGATTTGGCACTCACTTGACTGGAAGATGCGTTGCTGAAATTCCTAGTGAAAGTTGTTGCAGGTTCAATTGCATGAAGATATACGGATATGGCATGGTCATTCAAAAAGGTATCAATGGTAGTATGTCCTTCATTTTCCCAATCAATAAGTTTGGGGTGGATTAGAGGTAAGGAGTCCTCAGGTTGAGATGTTTCGAGGATATCAAGGGTCATGATAGATATGTCAAATTTTTTGATATGTATGTCAATGTCTAGAATGGTACCCTCATCAGAATGAACTCGCACAAGGAGTTCTTGATCATCCTCGATTAAGTCCAAGTCAACCGAATGTGATTCTAATTCAAGTGAGTTGGTTCCTAACATTTGCCCTGCATACGTGTGAACTACATCAACTCCTACATCTTCTTCAAAGCAATTTTCTTTAACTAATTCTTCAAAGTGATAAGAATCCCATTCCCATTCATCAGAATTTGTCTTAGTTGTAGCTTGCAATCTACAAATTTGTTCATATAGCTTTTGATTTGTTTCTTCTATTTTTCTTGCTACATCTTTTCTTCTTTCATATTCAACTTCTTCTAGATTGAGAGTGAGTTCTATCAACCTTGCAGCTAAGAGATCAAGGGAATGGAGAATATTCAATATCACACTTACCACTTTCTCCTAAATCCTTTGGAAAACCATCCCTCTAAAATAACCCATTCCACCTAACCTTGGGTTTTCCTAACCCTATCCTATCTTGTATATTCTAACCTCCTTATCCTAACCTCTTATGGTGTGGATATTCTTCCCTTGAGACACATGGCACTTTGGCCACATGTCTCCTCCCTTGGACACTTGCCCTCTCATGAGCAAGGCTCCTTGACACTTTTCACCACAAAGATGACAAGTGTCCCTTCCTCCAACCTCTTCTCCCCCCTCCTCCAATTTCACCCTTGATATCTTTAGACTCAATCTTGACCATTGATTCCTGCCACCTCATCCCTGGCCTTAAAAATCCTATAAATATCCCCCATTTTGAAGCACACAGGATTCCATCTCATTATCAATTTAGGCATTTTTACTATAGGCATATCATTTGAGCATTGTTGTTATAGGCAATTGCATCTTAGAGTTAGCTTAATTTGAACATTTTCTAGCATAATTGTTGAATCATGTAGCTTAATCAATATCTTTTCTAGCTTAATTGCATCATCATCATAGCTTAATCATGCATATCTTTAGCTTAATTGGTCTCTTTGATAAATCTAGCTTAATCAATCTCATATTTGCATATCATTATCATTTCAAATCCTCCATCTAGGTGTAGTCAAGTCACTGGGATTGCTTATACAGATCTGAGAGCAAATCCATACTCGCATCTCTTAGGAGGTGATAGGTCGCTTTGTCATCGTTCATCTTTTTATTTAATTAATTATCTTCAAACCATTTTTAGGTGTATATAGTATGCAGTTTTATTTTATCCACTTCATATTGCTAGTTTGTTTCTATGCAATTGTGAGGCAACCATTGGGAACTTGAAAAAAAATAGTGTCAAATATGATGCAATATATTATAATCATAAAATTTTCAATGATGAAAAGTTGTATGGGATTTTATGGGACCTATGGTATAGTATAGGATGCATTGATATGCCTTCTTGTGAATGGGATGTACTTATTGTCTCATGTGTTACTAAACCAAGATAAATGAAATATGTTTGTAGTATGATTGAAATTGATTTCTTTTAATAGATTAGTTGTATGTGTAATTGTGATATTGTTAAGTTATTTCATTATGTATATGTGTTGGGTACTTGAGTTAGACACATTATATGTGATACATACACAAGTTATCACATTTTGTATATTTGATGTAAGTGTGAATTACTAACATTATATAAAAAATATTATGCTTAAGCTAGTTATCATGCGTATATATTATAATAATGTGAACTAAATTCATCCCATCTATAGGTGATATATGCCCAAGATAACCCCATGTGTACTTGTGAGGCGTGTAAAATATAATACACAAAATATATGTAAAATAAGTGAGAGCTATCCACATTGTATATACACAATGTATGCTTGAGCCAATTAGTATGAAAACATGTGATGTTGTGAACTGATTTGGTACTTGTGAGGTTTGGTGTGATTTCATAATCTACCATTGGTACAAAACCAAAACATGATAGGAGTGTGTTTGTACTTTAAGTAAATTGAAAGATTATTTTAATGAATAGATGCGGTTTAAAGGTAGGACCAAATATTTAATAGAAGAGGATGTGATGAATTCTCTTTATCACTAGTGTACAAACTATAAAGAGATTATGAATGAACGCTTGAGGTTTGGATCTCGTCTATGGATGACCTTTACATTTTGGAGTTTACCACATTCTACTGTGAGTTTATGAGTTGTGTCATAGAGTTGTGGCATCAGGTAATGCTGGAAAAGTTATGAAATTGGCATTTCTAAATTAGATGGAAGATTCTTTGTCAACTAAGTAGTTATTATGGAAAAATATAGTAGTAATAGAATAATAAGAGAACACTTCAATTCCAAAGGGGAAATAAATAAATCAAAAGTCCATCATCATTACATAGCCATCCATGCATCTCTAAATATTTTTTATCTTTCTCATTCTCGTTAATTTGATCCACCAAAGGGTTTTTCCTAGGAGAGTTGATTCCATTATGAAATTGGAAAACTCATCAAAAGTCTCTTTGTGTACCACCTTGATAGATTTACATATCTAGAGTATGAACGAAAATTAGTTTATAATGATTTGGATCAACTTCAAATGTCAATTTGGGTTTGTGGTAGTCAAAATTGAACATCTAAGGTGCAAGATTGATGTACATCAATTTTTAAGATAGTAGAGCTCTTAAACAACATATCACATAGATTTAATGTTTAATAGTGGACAATAGATCTAGAACAAAAATAGTACAAAAACCTTCATCGTGAATCACAAAGTTAAATACACCTATTTACTCATTGAATTTTTTATTTTTATTTTCATTTTAAATATCTTAACCTTAATATCGAAACTAATATTCAATTAATTTATTTAGCTATCTAAGTTATAATATCACCTTAAAATTATATCAAACATTAACATAAATATTTTAAACTAATTAATTAATTAACCCTTCAAAAATATCTTAACATATCTATACTAATTTTTTATATTTAATTATTTATAATCTTGATAGCTTTCTAAAGTTTCTAGACATACCCTCTCACTAAAGGCACTTCATTTGAGAAGAGTTCCAAGTTGTGAAGGTGAATACACTTAATGATAAAGTCTACAAGGAAGGAAGGAATGCAAACTATTAGTTTTAAGACATCTAAATTAACATTAGATATGTATTATAAATCTTCAATTATAATATATAAAAATATTTTCTGATGTAATGATAGCCATAAAATTCATTAAATCTATCAAGATTATAAGAAATATATTAAACTGTTTTTTAATAAATAAAAATCTTTATATATAAATATAAAAGTCACCCCAAAACTGATTTTAATTGCAGTGTGAAAACAGCGAGACCAACAAACATGAAGAGACATGAAGGCGGTTCAAAGCAAAAGCGAAAGAAGATCGGCTGGTCTCCCGAAAGAAAAAGTGTCACTTGTGCGAGGCAAGGTTGCAGAGATCAGCGAATAACTTTTTATTGTTGAGCAATATCTTTAGATGCACATCTGGCATGGGATTCTTCTTCTATGATGCTTCCTTTAGTAAACCTCATCTTGTTTAGCATGTTAAAGTTAAATAAAGCATTTGTAAAATTTCATTCCATTGCAGTTTGAGATACAAAGTTGGCATGGGTGTCTTTCATATGTACAGACAAGATCTGAACTTAAAGCAGATTCAAGTCTGAAACACCACCTGCATGGTTCTTTGAATTATACCCAAGATTACCATTCAAAGCTTAATAAATTCAGTGTGATATCTGGGTGCAAATGAACATCCTTGAGCTTGTACAGTCGATTTCATCTCTGTGATTTGTGTTAAAAGCCTGCAAGTTGTTCTTTATTCTGGATCTCAAGTAAAAAACAATATGCTGCTGTTTAGTTTCAGGCAATAGAAAGAAAGAATTTACACTGTCATAGTATTATCCATCACATGGGATATATGGAAGGCCAAGAAAAGAGTGACTCTTTGGCTCCCAGTCAGTACTCTGGCGGTCCGTGCTCTGTTTTTAAAGTTGCTTGGAAACGTAAAGAAGCAACATGGGAGAATTTCAGGCAATTTCAAGAATATTTTTTTGAAACTATCAATTGACAAGCAATTGTCAGTAGATTCTACCACATTCTATTTGTGGGAAATTTACTCTCTGTACAGGGCTTTGGACCACTATGTACCCATATTGTCACTGACTAATGCCAGAGCAGTAAGAAAGAAAACTGGTATATGGTTGACTACATCTAGCAAATTCACGTTAATAGTGTCTCCCTGAGGATTCCCATAATCCTCTATAATTTCAAAGATGAAAGGAGAGCACTAAAGATGGAGACTAAAATTGTGGATTGCAGCTCGAGTTTGCCAACCTGAATGGGCTTTTGTCACATGAGTATTCGGTGCAGGAATGGGATTGATTGTCACTCTTTTTTGGGTTGTATTATTGAGCTCCAAAGATAAATTCTGGAGATCTCTATTGAGTGGATGATTCACCTTGTTTTTCAAATTCAATTTTATATCTTAGTTCGAGTATTCTCATTATCTATAACTATTGAAAGACTGTTCCTCTATTTTCAAATATTTGGAGAATCATTGCGAAACCCTGTTGTGGTTTTCTTCTTTTTTTTTTTTCTTTACGAGCTGAATCTAAACAGTTGGTATGTTTGCAATCAGTCATTTTCATTTGCTTGCTTAGATTTCGATGCAAATAGTGTAAACAAAACCAACAAATTACCCTGATGGCGACTATTACAAAATAGTCTTTGGTGACTCTTCTGAGAGATACACATATACATTGAATATGTATATATGTTATATATGTGTATAGATGATTGTGCAGAGAAATAATTAACAGTTATTTGAGAAGTAATTTATAGCTGCAGGAAGAGGATGTCGTGTGGTGAATGAACTCACTGAAATTCGTGTGAAGCATAGTTAAATTTTAGGAAAAATATGTTTATCTAGTTTTAATTGTTTTGTCCTTTTTGTCTTATATGAACGTCTTAAATTGTCTGCTGGATAAGAAAAATCTTTAAAATTGGGAGAATACGTTTTCTATGTATTTATGTAGGAAACATTGTAAAAACTATTTACAAACAAATTGCATAATGTTACAAATCATTCTACTTGATATTGTGTATGCTCTCTATAGAGTTGTGTGTTCTCTCTAGAGCAGCAGTGTTCCCTATGGAGCTGCTGTGTATGCTCTTTTCAAAGCTATTAATACTAAATTGCATATCGTTCTTGGAGCTGCTGCTCTGTCTCTACAGGTACGCCTGTCATGATTTCCGCTGCTTTGTCTCTACAGCTACTTATGTCATAATTTTCTCTTTTTTTCCTGGTTTGACATGATGCTGAATTTGTTTGCAATATATTTTTTTCTTAGAAAAATAAATTATGGGTTATTTCTGAAAGTCTATAAAATGATTAACGCATAATTTATTTCTGAAAGTCTATAAAATGATTAATGCGCTATAAAAGTACGGTAGTCCTTGGTGCCATTGGCATCTCTGGATTATCTTACCTGTTTGGTGCCATTGACATCTATGGATTATCTTACTTGTTTGATAGTATCTTTTAGTATCTCGATAAACTTAAAATATCGGCATAATGCATGCATTATATAATTTTAATTGTTGTTTAGGCTTAATCCATGCTTTTATACAAAGTTGAGTTTACATTGCTATTACAAATTTTCTCACTCTTAGATATGTGGCTATTATTGCTGATTTAGGATTTTTGTTCACAATTCTAAACCTCCGCAAATGTTTTTTTTGATCGGTAAAGGCAGAGCCAGATTTATATTAATTTTGGTTAAATACATAAATTATTCTCTGAGTTCCATAACATTCCAAAAACACCTGTTCTCAGAGAGCTCAACATAACATAGTTCCCTCCAAGGGCTGGAGACCTTTAGGCTTATGGTTTAGCCATTTTATCAGAGCCATAAAAAATTTAATAGTCTAGAAAAAATAAAAGGACTATTAACGATAATGGCAGATTTCCAACTGCCTAGAACTAGATAATTTAAACATGAAAGTTTAAAGCCAAATAAAAATATACAGATATAATTAAGTATCCAGTAGGCAAAATGAAGTATCAACAGAAAAGGGCCTAGCTTGAAGTGGGGAGGTCGAGTTGCGGCAGTTGCATTTTTGGATGACCACGACCTCTGCCTACTGAGATACCCCGGCCACGACCCGCGCTCCTTCGGCCTCTGCTCGAGCCACCTCTGCAACTTCGCTCTAGTTTTTTTTTTGCTTCTGCAGCATTCATAGGCAGGATTCCATTCAACCTTGAAAACTGGAAGAGATCCTCCTCTTTTCCTTGAGCCTCTGGGTCGTCTCCTAAGAATCTCCACTTGAGGTAGCTCAGACCTACGCTGGCAAAGACTCTGTGTCTATCTAGTTCTTTACCCTTCCGGTCAAGTAGGAATGCATAGTATTTGATGAGCTCTCCATGGGCATTAAAAAGAATCTGGTCGCTTGGTCGGGGTGCACTAGAGTCATGGAGGGCCTTATTCAAGACCTCTTGAAATTCTTGAAGAATTTCCACTAGAAAGAGCTCCCTAGTGAGATTCCAAACCGATTGCTTGGGTAGCTTCTGGTCCAGCAGTGGTGCAGGAGCACCCTTCCAAGATCTTCCTCCTTTTTTTTGTTGGTGTTATGCTTCTTTTGAAGCCATTGTATATAAAATAAAGAGCCATGTGCTCATTGGTCCTAGTTAGGGTCCTAGTTGAGGTCTTAGGGTCATGAGTCAAAAATTGAGATTTTCTTGGAAATAGGGGGTATGTGTGCATTTGAGGTGTTTAGGGGTCCCTCATAGCATGGTGGAATCCTTAGGTTGGCCCAATGTGGATCTAGGAGTCAAGAAAAGCAACATTGAGAAAGTTGCTCAAAAGTTGCAAAAGTTGCATTACAACTTTTAAAAGTTGTCAAGCAACTTTTCCACCATGAGGTCAAAATACTTAATGTAGCGTGGACAACCCTAATATGGGGACACAAAATGAGGAGAGGGTGGTATAAGTATTTTCAAACCCTAAATTAATGGGTTGGATGTCAGACATTGTATGGCCCAAGCAAACTGATTGACTGAGACTGCAATTTTGTTGCCAGTTGGCACAAAAGGAGAAAAGAAATATCATTAATGGATTGATTTACGTGAAAAACTATGTGGAGTGTCTTGTATGGTGTTTTTACTCTCATTTTGAGCATTTAGAATAGGTTTTGATTTGTGTGTGAGGTGTGTTTATAAATATTTTGAAAATTGTCTTCTCATTGTCCAGTTTTGGACTAGTTTGTGTAAATGGATGCATAACTCCATTCCCCATTGTGGAACCACCATGAAACCATGGGAAATGGAAGAGAAGACCTTGTACTATAATGCAATGCAAGCAGGGCCTTTGAAGATTTAGGGAAGCCAACCATTTAACCACTCCTAGGCGAGACTGGACAGTGCTCGGTTAGGAATGGTTGTTGGTGCAGAGGTCTGAGAGAGCAAGGTTGGTCAGAGGAGAGTGCACCCTTTGGAGGAGGTGTACAAGAGTGTGTGAAGCACCATTTATGTGAAGGAGGAGCCTCCACCAATCCAGACAAGGTGGCTAAAACACAAAGCATACACTATGACCCAAGTAGACCATAAAACCCTCACAAAACCCTTAAAAATGCCAAAATTCGCCCAAGGCACTGTACAACCACTTGGAGGCCCAAAACCAAAGAAATCCTTGAGCCCTTGCTAAATGAATGGTAGTCCATTTTGGGAGTTTGGGTAGTTTGTGCATCGTTTGTGAGAGGGAGCCCTAAAGGACCGGTTAGGAGGCCTAATTGGTCAAAATCCTTGTAGCCCTATTTTGTAAGCAAAAACACAAAATAGTGAAATTGGTAAGGGGTTGGAATCTTGAAACCTCTTGGGGGCACATGCATGGGTGGAAAAACCATGAAAAAGACCTGACCTAACCTTGCTAAGACCTTGGAAGGTGTGGAACAAACCTAGCCCTTATTAGCCATAGTAAGGGGTTTGAGTCTCATGAGTAGGTGAGACCTTAGGAGAAGCATTGTAACTCATTTGTTGGTGGAATTGGGAAAGGTCAAGGGATTTCTCAAGCAAAGGAAGTCCTAGAGACCCTAGGGTGTGTAGAGAACACCAGGTGATCCAAGGAAAGGATCCAAGAGCATAGACTAGGCTAGTCTATCCCATTCCCCATCCCATCAAGCAGAGAAGCCAGGAATCTGGAGGAGATACTGGTGTTGTCTCGTGGATATTCATCCCTACTCAAATGAGCACTACCCAGAATCACTTTGACTGCGAGTAAAACTGGAGGGTCTGCATGGATAAGGAGACGTTTAAGTCTCAAATCTGTTATCCTTCTGAAAGGGACCTAGCGAGTAGAGGCACTGAGTGAGATAGAAGTGTCTGCACTGAAGCAAGAGGTAGGCCTCGGGTAAACGGTCATGATAAAACCAAATGGAGGCTTAGAGGACACGGTGGCCGAGGGAAAAGATGGGCAAGAAGGGAAACCAGAGGATGCAGGAAGCGAGAGGAGGACGCTTCCACAGGAAAATCGGGCGCACGACTCAACAAGTAATAATGAGGATCAGAGGGGCAATAAAGGCTCACGCGAAGGTGGCAGAGAGTAAATTCCCAGATTGAGCCAAATCTACTCAAGTGCAGATGAAAGGATTAACCTGTGGACAGCTCATGCAAAAGGACTAAGTGACGGCGCTCTCCAACTGGAGCTTCGAGAATCTCATTTTTGTGGAGGTAAATTTTGATTTAGCGGTTTGTTAGCTAGGCTAAGCCGGGCCCACCATGAGCCTTGAGTTTAACTAAAGGCTTAAATTTGAAGAAAGGAAATAGCCATTGGGATCAACTATCAAGAAAGAGGGTGGGTAATAAGCGTTCAAATTTAAATTCTACGAACCACCAATCTACTAGCAAACGGCGTCCCCAAACCTTGTATGAACAAATCTTGTTAACTTTCCCGATCTGCTTTACCAGTAGGCTAAATGTCCTGAGACCACTAGTGAATGAAAGTGCCTTGAGCTATCGTTTTTGCTAAGACATCCACCATTTCATTTGCTTCTCTGTAGATATGTTTTGCCTCAAAGTGTTCAAGACTATTCAAATTTTCTAGGATTCTTTCCAATAAAGCTTGGAGCCTCCAGTTGGGGGTTTTCTTTTTGGTTATAGCATTTATTTCTATCTCTGAGTCTCCTTCCACTGAAACATTTTTGAGGCCATGGTTGATGTAGTCCTTCAAGCCAAGTAGCAGAGCACTGAACTCTACTACGTTCTTGGTGTCTGGAGGGATTGGCTTTGCCATTTTCCTGATAATTGCTCCTGTTTGATCTCTGATGACATAGCCTATTCCGGAAGGGCCAGGATTGCCTCTGGAGGCCCCATCAAAATTCAATTTTACCCAATTTGGCTTTGGGGGGGACCAGATTGCATCTTTTGTTTCATTGGTTTTTTGGCGAGAAGATGAGGGGATAATAATGCCTTGCCACTTTAGACTGATATTCTCATCCCATGAAGAAAAAACTTTGGGCTGGTCCAAAGAAAAGGTTGTTCTATTGTTAACTGAGTCCACTATTGCCGATTCAATTGAATTCAGAATTGATTCCCGTCTCCTAGCTTTACCTTCAAATAGCCTACGGTTCCTTTCTTTCCATATTTCCCAAATTAAGCATGATGGAGACACTTCCATAATTCGGCTCAGAGAGCTCTCCTTTGTATGAAGGGGCCAACTTTGGAATAGAGATTTGATTTCATTCGGCAAGGCTATGATCAGCTCCAATTTAGCACAGAGCCATCTCTAGCAGTTGGAAGCAAAGGGGCAATTCAAGAGGAGATGGTCCACTGACTCTGATTGAGCTTTACACAAAATGCATCTTGAAGGACCTTCATAGCCCATTCTTGTGAACTTATCTGTAGTTAGAATTTTTTTCCGGACTGCCAGCCATGCAAAGATGCCCTCTTTCGGTATGACTTTGGAACTCCAAAACATCTTCAGAGGGATTTTGTGATTGCTCTGCTCTACAGGGCTGACAAGAATTCTGTATCCATCTTTTGAGTTATACTATCTTGTTTTGGAAGGTACCCAAATAAGAGAGTCTTCTCCTCTTCTCGGGCTGATGTTTCTTGCTTCTAGGTGGCCTAAGAGTTCATCTAGATCCTCCCTTGGAATTGGCAAGCCCTCCATTGAATTCCATTTCTAGCTTTGTGGATTTGACATTTCAGCCATTTCCAGATAGTCTCTAACTCTAGAGCCCCAATTCTATTTGAACCAGTGTTCTATAGTAGGGATATGGATTAGATTTGCTAGAGGTGGATAACCACCCCAGGAGTTCTCCCAAAATAGGCTAGATGAGCCCTCATGAATATCCCAAGAAATCGAATTTGAGACCAGATTTCTACAAGAGATAATGAAGTTCCATGTTCTAGACCCCTTAGGGAAATTGCCTGATCTGAGGATGTTAAGATAATTCTGATCTGGGAGATACTTTGTTGCCAGCATTCTGACCCAAGAAGCACTAGGGTTTTTGATGAATTTCCAGACTAGTTTAGCCCCTAAGGCTATATTTTGCAATTTAAAGTCCTTGATACCTAGACCACCCATTGGTCTCGGTTTAATAATTTTGTCCCAATCTATTAGAGGAATCTTATGCTTCTCTTCGGTGTTTTTCCAAAATAAATTTCTCATCTTCTTGATTATGAAGGAATTGGCACTAGATGTTAAGGATAATATAGATAATAGATAAATTGGAAGGGCCAAGATCACTGCTTGGATCATCACTAGTTTTCCCACCCAAGATAACCATTTGCCCTTCTAGGAATTTGCACTGCTTTCAACTTTGATTTTTAAGGGATCCCAGAATTTAGAGTTCCTTAGGCCTCTATCTATTGGGATGCCCAAATAAGTACATGGAAGACATCCCTTTTTGCAATTTAGAATTCTGAGAATTTTGGCATGTAGTGAGATTGGAGTTGTGAAGAAGAAGGCTTTAGTTTTATCCTTATTTCTTAATTGGCCTAAAGCCCTGCCATACATCTCTAAAATCTGATTGAGATGAGTGGCTTCCTTTACATTTGTTGTCCCCAAGAGAAGATTGTCATCTGCGAACTGCTAATGAGTAACTACAAAGTCTTTAGTTATTTTGATTCCCTCTAACTTATGGTTGACATGACTAGCTTTGATGGTCCTTCCCAGAGCGTCCCCCATTATTATGTACAATAAGGGAGAAAGGGGGTCCCCTTGCCTAATACCCCTTGAGGAAGAGAAAAAACCCGTTGGTTTTCCATTAACCAGTATTGAGAATTTGGGCATTGAGATGCACTCAAATACCCAATTTATCCATTGATTATCAAAGCCAAAAGCTTGCATGGTTTTACAAAGAAAATGCCAATCTACACTATCATAAGCTTTTGTGATGTCTAACTTTATTATCATACCTAGTCTATTTGTGCTTTGGAGGGTGTGGATTTCTTCTTGCGCTACGATCACTCCATCAAGAATTGAACGGCCTGGTACAAACCCTATCTGTTCTTCTGAGATGATGTTGTTCATGAGAGGCTTCAGTCTGTTAGTCATCACTTTTGAGAGGATTTTCTAGACTGTGTTGCATAGGGAAATAGGCCTATAATCTCCAAGATTTTCTTCCTTCTTCTTCTTTGGAATGAGAGCTATGAAGGTATTATTTACCTCTTTAAGAATTTTCCCTGATCTTCTTGAACACTCTAGAGCTTCTGAGAGTTCCTGACCTAAGATATGCCAGCATTTCTTATAGAAATCTACAGAGAAGCCATTCGGCCCTAGTGCCTTACCAAAAGGGAGCTAGTTTAGAGATTGGAATACTTCTTCCATTTTTATTTCCCATTCAACATCTGATTTTGTTCCTCTGATATAATCTTGGGGATCCCAGACAACAGCTTTTTTTGGTCCAGTAGGTGAGATCCTTCATTGTTGTTCAGGAGATTGGAATAGAAGGAAATAATCTCTTCCTTTATTACCTCTGGATCCTCTGAGATTTGGTTATCTCTGATTTGTAATTTGGATATCCAATTCTTGCTTCTTCTTATTTTTGTTACATTACGAAAAAACTTAGCATTCTTGTCCCCCATTCTGGGCCAGTTCTCTCTTGATTTTTGCTTCCAAAAAATTTCTTTTTTAGAGAGGATGTCTTCATACTCCAGTAAGAGGGACCTTTCTTGTTGAAAGGATTCTTGATCCATACCAGCCAAGATAATCCTGTCATTTAGGGCTGCTAATTTATCTTCTATAAGTCTTTTTGATGAGAAGATGTTTTTAAAATGCTGGGAGTTCCATTGGGGCAATTTCTGTTTGACTAGTTTTAGCTTTGCAATGAAGCAGAAAAGTTTTGAACCCTCAAATGATCCTTCCTTCAACCTGTTTTCTATCAGTAGAAGGAAATTTGGCTCTTTCATCCACATATTTTCAAACCTAAAAGGAGTCCTAGATGATCCCTGAGTGCCTTGTAAAGAGAGCAGAATGGGGTAATGGTCCGAGCCTGAGCAAGGGAGAACATTGCAAGAGGGAGTAAAAGGAAAAAGAGTCAAATCCCCTTGCCAGAAAAATCTATCTATTTTTTTTGCTATATTATTAAAACCTTTCCTTCTGTTTGTCCATGTGTAAGTGTCTCCTGAGTCTATTTCCAAAAGGTCATTACTTTCAATCTAGTTGTTAAAATCCTACTGGGAACTCCCTAAGTGAATGATTCCTCCCCTCTTATCTGAAGCACTCCTGATAGCGTTAAAATCACCCCCAATAAAGACTTGTTCCTTAGATAAGTTGGACAATACTCCATCTAGAGAAGACCATGTGAGTCTCTTTTTGAAAGAGGATACATGGCCATATACATTGATGATAAAGAAAGAAGTGTTCGACTGGAGGTGAGTGATTTTGGCAAGCATCCACTCCCTACTAGATGCAATACCTTCAGCGTTAATTTGAGAGGACTTCCAAATTATCATTAGTCCTCCAAAGGCACCTTCTGATGCTACTGTCATTTGAAGAGAATCTTGGAACGAGGAACTAATCCCATTTTCAAAGGCAATTGCTAGCTTTTCCTCCAATTTAGTTTCTTGCAATAGGATTAAGACTGCACTGACCAAAAGAATATGTCTTTTGATCACCCTCTGTTTGTTAGGGGCATTGAGACCCCTAACATTTCAAGAAAGGATTTTCATTGTTGTTCAAGAAGGGGGTTTCCCTTCCCTATTTTCCAAAGATCCAATAGTTTAGATTGATTCTCCGCCATTCCATCCTGAGAGCTGGTCTCTATGAAAGACCAAAATCCGGCTTCTCTAGGCCCTCTTGATTCAGATGGAGCCCTAGCTTTCCTTTCTCCTTGATCTGTCAGTAGAGACCTGCCAAGGGGGTGTCCAATATTGCATCCTAGTCTTCCTCTCCTATCATGACATTCTGCAGAAGATTCTGAGCATCGTGATCAAAACACAAATCCAGACTGTTTGATTCAAATGGCAGGGAGAGCAAAAAAGGGAAAGGAATTTCCACTGAGAGGCTAAAATGATGCTTGGGAGGGGGACAGTCTGAAGAAGGAGAAATTTCTCCCTCTGATAAAAAAGTCTCGATATTCTCCTCCATGTCTTCTTTAAGATCCTCTTCAATAACCTCCTCCTCTTGCAATATTTTTGAAAGATGAATATTTTTGCATTTAGTGGATTTTACTATGTGAGATGAACTCCTAGAGTTATTGTTCTTACGCAACTTTTCCTTTTGGGGGCCTTAGATGGAGGTTGTGAGAAGATATTAAAAGCTCCTCTACTCAAGGCTGGGGTTTTTTTTTGCCCGAACAAACTTCTAACAACCTTTTGGGATTGAGGCTTGGCAATCAGAGATAAAATGAGAGGTGGACAAATAACAAGGGA
Organism: Cryptomeria japonica; assembly: GCF_030272615.1. Taxonomy (NCBI): domain Eukaryota; kingdom Viridiplantae; phylum Streptophyta; class Pinopsida; order Cupressales; family Cupressaceae; genus Cryptomeria; species Cryptomeria japonica. The sequence goes on from NC_081415.1 coordinate 533,587,749, forward strand.
GGGTTGGGATTCCTGAGGAGAGAGGCGAGGAGATGGGGGATCTAGGCCTATAGGTTTATTTCTAAGACGTGGAAAAGAGAAAGGAGGATGGAGGGCCAGGGGATCTAGAACCATAGTTGAGATTGGGGGAGGAGTAGAGACATTACAAAGGGGTTGGCGAAGGGGCTTTGATAAATCTTGGACTGATACTTCGGCTTCTCGGTCCAAAGCAATATCCTGATCTAGGGTCCTCTTTTGAGAATCTGGGCTCGCAAGTAGTTCTGAGTGCTGAAGAGGGAGGTTGAGGGCTCCCAGAGACGCTGCCAAGGAGCTATTATTAACTATTTGGTTTCTCAACAAGCATTTGCCAGGTACTGCTTTACCCAGTCTTATCACCTTTTTCTTCCATTTGCCTAGCTCCGAAATGATCTCAAGCTCATTGTAGAAGCCTTTGGAAAGATCAATCTCTACATAAATGTTTGCTATATCCCCAATCTGAACTTCAAAGAAATCTGCTTCAATCCCTACCAGAAAGCCAAGAGCATCACCAATCTTCAGGAGTGATTCCGAACACCAAAACTCAGATGGAAGGCCTACTAAAGATAGCCAAATAGGAGTTTTCTCGAATCTGTGATGTGCTAGGTCAAATCTTGGTTTCTAGTCCAGGAAGTGGAAGGTGGAGCCTTGAAAGAACAAGGGACTACCTTTTGTGATTGCTTTTTTTAGTGCCGCATCCACACATTCTATGAACAAGAAGTCATTCTACATTTGTCTAACTGCTATAAGATCTAAGAAAGAATATTTCCACCAATCTAGAATGTCTTTGCTTGTCCCACCAATGCCACACCATTTCACAAAGAAGGCATTCTCCTTGAGGCGGACAAGCGAGGGAGTTAAAGAATCCGATGGAAGCACAAAAAGTTTGCTTCCCATTGATTTTCTGAACGATTTCTGATCCTTGTGCTCAAAGGAAGGTTTAGACCATGAGGAAAAGGCATTTCTAGAATCCCTGGCTCGCAAACCTCTGTTGGGTAAAGCCATGGTGCGTGAATCCCTGTAGGGCAGCCCTGTTGTAAGGGGAAGACGGTTTTGCAGTCTTTGGCGACTAGGCTGCAGCTTGGAGGAAAGAGGTTGCTTGGTAGAAACAAAACTCTTTTTACAGGTTGCAATCAGAATGCAGTTTGGACCCGTTGCAACCTTCTTTGCCCAGGAGTCTAAGTTTTGAAACTCCACAGTTGAATTTTGCCAAAAAATTTGGCTCAGAAAAAACCTAGGAGGATGACGATTAACCGGGTTCAGAGGCTGCGACAGATTTTGATTCCTCAGTCTTTGAGGTTGATGAGGAGGAAGGAGACCGCGAGAAGTACAGCCATGGTTTCTCAGAGTAGTCATATGATCTATTTTTGTGGTAATCTCAAGTCTCAATACATCAATGTTGCCATCAGATGCAAGAAAGAGTTGGATGCTCTCAAAGCCCTGCTTCTCAAAGTTCTTTGGAAATTAAAAATTAAACCTCTGCAAATGATATGTGGCAGACTTTTTCACAAATAAATGTCCTGATTGATTTATTTTACCTCAATTCAAAAGAATATTTTTAGTAGGTCTGTGTTTATCATTTCAAACTCTCTTTTTCATAATGATTTATTTGAACTTGACAATGAAAACATCATTATTTTCTATAAAAATTTAGTCATTTACATACAAGATAACAATTCAAATATTACCATAACTTGCCTTGATGTAGACTATGGGCTCACTATTGCTTTCTCTAAAACCATTTCTCAACAAATATGAGTCATTTTTTTGTACCATAGATAAAGTTCTCGTTTTAGTCCATAGAGTGTTTTTCTAGCCTATACACTTTAATTTTTTTGTCTTAGAACTTCATAACCAGGTGGTATTTAAACCTTAAATTCCTCCTTCAACTTTGTGTTTAAAAAGAAAGATTTCACATCTATTTCGTATACCTTCCACTAGTGTTGGTTTACTATTTCTAAGATTGTCCACATGGTTTCTATTTTTGTTACAAGAGAGTATGTCTCATAATAATCTCTTTTAGGTTGTTATTTCTATCCTTTCACAACCAACCTTACTTTATGTCTTTCAATTATTTCTTCAACATTGCTCTTCGTCTTAGAGACCCACTTAATTCAAAGCATTTATTAAAATTGTAGGTATATTAGCTAACTCTCATATCCTATTACTTTCTATTGCATCTATCTTGTCATTCATGGCATCACATCATTTCTTTTTTCTTACAAGTACTTCCAAATGCATTGGATCACTATGTGAAAAAAATACAAAATTTTGATTTTCATATAATTCACCATAATTTATATTTTTCTTGGTATTAGTGAGGCAAGTACTAGAATAAAATTCTTACTACTAGAGCTACTTAATTATGAAGTATGTCTTTGGAGCTGGCTAGTGGAATTTGGAGTTGTATCTATATTCTTTGGAGCTAAGTGCTAGGGTCTAAATCCATTGTAAGCAATCTTTGGTTTGAATATATTAGGCTTTAAATCTACTGTAGATACACCTTGTCAATCTTCATTTTCTTATTCATCATCATCTATGGGTATCATTAATGAGATATCAGAGGTGGTGTCCATTATACCATCCAATATTTTACTTTTTATTAATTCAACATTCCTATTGATTACAATCTTCTTGGTGATAAGGTTATACAATTTGTATACCTATTATTCTTCACTATAGCTTATGAAGATGCTCTATTCTTCTCTATTTATGAACTTTCTCCTTTAGCATAGATGTATATTCCTTACATTCAAAAAATAAGAAGTGTTTGACATCCCATTTGTATTTCTTCTATGATTGTTGAAAAATATTGTCAAGCTCAACCTTTGCAAGTTGTCTATTTAGTAAGTATATTCCTACAACAACAATATCACTCCGATATCAATTTGGAAATCCCCTGGCCTTCAACATGCTTCATTCTATATTCACGATGGTTATATTCTTTCTCTCTTCAACTCTATTTCACTATCAAGTAGAGTTGGTTGTAAAATTTCCCTTAATAGGTTCATTAGTGTGAAAATTCAAAAAAATATTTGGAGCTATACTATCCCCCTCTATCTAATCCCTATTGAGAAGGCATCGACATTTCTTCTTAGTCAAGGTCTTAAACCTTTTGAATGTCTTAAATGTTTCTAACTTTTTCTTCAATAAGCAGACCTAGATTTTTTATAGTAGTCATCAATGGAGGTAACAAAATATTGATTATTTTTTATGGTTAGAATTTACATGGGGCTACATTAATCTAAATGCATGAATGGTATTCTTTTCCTCCTAAACTTCCCTAATTAAAATAGTTGTCTATGATTTTTTCTTTCAATTTAAGTTTTCTTCTTGTTTTCAATCAAGCTCTATTATGATTGGTAACCTCCTAACCCTATTCTTGTTGGATAAAAGGTTCTATCTAGAACAATTCAAATGTGCATACCTTAAAAGATGGAGCTTGAAGTTGCTTATGATGACCATCTTGATGGATAGCTATAGTGGTGTTGCTAGACTCCATGTATTTGGGAGGAGCTATTACAAATCGGGTTGAGAAATCAATTTGTATTCATAGAGGAAACATTCAATTCCTTATCATTTTGACTAGTACAATCTTGTTCTTGCTCCTATTTTTTTCGAAGATAGGCACTCCCCATTTTCCATCAACACTTTGTATCATTTTTGACCAATTATCTAAAACTCAAGAGATTATTATATGCTTAGAGAATAATATGTAGTCATGTAAATTTTCTCTTACCCGACCACATTGAACGTTTCCCCATCATAGATAATTAAATAAATATTTTAAAATTAAATAAAATTATATTTATTTAATTAAGTATAAAATTTATCACCTAAATCCTCCACTACTTAATTAATTGATTTATCCTAACTTTTTTCTATTAACATTTTTCATAATATTTAATCCCACACAATCTTCAATCCTTGCTCATAAAAGTGTAGTCATTAAATCCTCTCACATAGATCACAATTAAAACTTGCCATCATGCAACAAGTATTAAAACCCTACACATGAAACCATCCAAAATTAAACCTACCTTTTACACCTTTTCTCTCTCTTGTGATATTCATTACAAGCGAAGCCTCAATCTAAACCCTAATCCTCAATCAGTCTAAGTAATCACTTAACCGATGCCTCTTGGCCCTTGATTTTCTTCTTGGAAAATCTATAAATTGGAGGCCTCTCATCTCATTTCAGAACCCACTCTTATGCTATCCTTACGCTATTCGACTTTATATCTAATCCATATTAATCATGTCCTTAGGTTGTATTTGGATGCATTTGAATTTTGTATCTATCTTTGTTCATTTCCGTGTCTTCATAATAAATATTATCTATTTTTATTTTGTCACCATGCTTAGTGTAGAACATGATAGAAGTTGTATGTACAATTGAAACTATTTCAATGTTCCCCATTTTGATCTTTGACTAAATATCTTTATCAATGGATGAACATAAATTTCCATTTTCACTCCTATGGTTGTTGTATCCATCATCCAAGTACAAACATTAGCACTACCTTTATGTTATGTTACATATGACAAATATTTGTCATTACTCAAGATCAACCTCCTTATTAGTCATATTTGCACTTTATTTAACTCATCAGATTGTCTTGTTTGTATTTACTTGTAAAAGTACCATACTTGTTATAATAATAGAATTATACATTACATGTATCATGCCTCTTATTTGAGCTTTGGTTGTTTATTCTCTTAGAGTTTACATCGTTTAAATTTATTACTTCCTCTCCCTCTAGCATTTATTTTGGAGTTGTTTCTTCCTCTTTACCAACCTCTCATCTTGTGTTCATCGTTTAAATTTATTACTTCCTCTCCCTCTAGCATTTATTTTGGAGTTGTTTCTTCCCCTCCACCAACCTCTCATCTTGTGTTGAACTTTGAATTCTTTCTCAAGAAGGGATAAAAAAAAATTCATCCTTAATGTTGTTACCAATATTTTTCAATTAATTTATTAAAATGAAAAAAATCCTATATTAAAGTCTGAAATGTACTCACCAGCTTTCATTTGAATGATTTAAAGCTCTCTTCTAAGAAACTATAATTTGACTAACTTTATTTTTTCAATCTGTATCTAGGAACTTTGAAGTTGAAGAATATATCATTCGTCGTTTGAGTAGATAGTTGTTGCTATTAACAAATCTTTGTCAAAACGTTTTTTCATCTTAAAATACAAGGGTGTGCAAAAATATTATTATCCATTTGTGTAGATTCATCTTTATATTTTACACATGCTCCTAATCATTGTTATTAAGTTTCAAAATCGACGTCTGCAACAACAAAAAAGATAAATTGTTTAAAATTATTAGATTTCCACATTCCTTAATGTTAGCTATTGCTGCTTCTAGATTTGATAGTGTTAATTTTTTTGTGTTTCAAATGTGTTTTAGATTTAACTACAGCTAAATCGCAGCCCTGTGGCTTGTTCTTTTGGTGCTAAACAATAAATTCATTAAGCATCAAAAGGGGGAGAGAATAGATGTCACTACACACGGCATAAGTATCAAACCAGAGAAATATAATTATGCCCAGATTTGAAAGTGGATTCCTTTCCTCATTGCTTAAAAAAACTTTACCACTTCCCTAGTAAGCTTTGCCTCATGTAAGAGGTCAAAACCCTAAAAGACAAAATAAGGGAATTTGGATTGCATTTGTCTGGCGAAGTCTTTCTTGTGTGTCCAGTTGGACTTGGAATTAATGTGCCTTCAAGTCTTAAACCCACCATTATTGTAATTGAATCCAGCTCAATAACGGATTCCAGCACAAAAGCATAGGGGTGTCGGCATTGGATGCTCTTCTTTATTCTCATTGTGGGGTAAAAATGTAGGATCAAACTTGTAGAAATAGCAGCTTATTTTAAATGCTCTCCTTTATTCTCGTTGTAGGGTAAAGACGAAGGAATCCATCTATATCAAGAAAAGATAAGACCGAAAGCTTAGAAGCAGAATATTTCTGGCTCTTCTGATCGATAAATTTTGGTGCAAATTATCTTCTTTCAAACTTGGAGAACCAGGATCATCTGTGTGATTTTACGAAATCTTTTGTCCTTGTGCTCTTGATGTTGAGCGTTAGAGAGGTAAAGGCATGGTGGAAGTAGTAGTATTGTTAGTACATGTCACATGGGATATATGTAAGGCCAAGCCGAGAAGAGCTGTTCTCACTTTCAAGCAATACTGTGGATGATTGTCTTCTCTACAAGAGGTTGCTTGGAACCTCAGGTGCTCTGAGTGAGAGCATATGAGGCAGACACAAAAAGGAGGAATTTAGGTAATTCATTGGCAAGCAACTGTCAATCGATTCTTCCAATTTTTGTCTGTGTGATATTTGCTCCTTACAGAGAGCTTTGAATCACCAGGGCTACCCATATTGTCAGCCAGAAATGGCGCGGCAGTAATGAAGCAAACTGGGCATGCTCTCTTACTCTCATAATGCAGAAAACGAAGGGATTACATGGGACAGCTTTAAAGACGAGCTGAATTAGGGTTTATATTTGGAGGATCATCGATTGAAGGATTGAGAGTGGTGGACACATTTTGTGTTGTATTTCTCCCCTTTGATATGATATATATTTTTATGTTATGTGTAAAGCTGCTTTTGGTATGTTTATTTATATCTGCATATGGTTGAAGACAGAGATCCAATACTATATTTGAGAACTATTGATTTTTTTATAATAACAATACCATGCATTGTCTTTGTTAAATTATATTTACTATCTTATTATTTCAGATTGTATGTAAACTATTTTTTTGGTACCGGTTTACAAGACTTCTTTTTCTTTAAATACAACTTTTAAAGAAATTCTTAAAGTGGTATTTTAGATCGCTTAACTCTTGCTGATGAAGACTATACCCTAGACAATAAGATGGATTTTTTTATCTTCAAATACTTCTTCATAAAATATTTTTCATAAATTTTGTTTTATGATGTTCCTAGGAAACAAGAAGGCATCCACTTAGAGGATTGAAAAATATTCAAAGATAACTTTTATCTTAATCTTGATCCACTTGCAATTGAAAGTCAATTTTCTCTTCACAGGACCATTTTATTTTTCATTTAGATCTAATTTGCTTCTAAAACTCTCCAATGATGTTACTATTGAAAAGGGGCATATTCAAGTAGGTAAGAGAGAGCGCTCTATGTCACATCTCTCAAAGATGTACTTATTTGTGAATAGGGGCAATGATCAATTTTTGCTACTTAAGATATTAGTTGATGTAATGTTTACAGTTTGATTGGATAACATCCCATTGCAAATTCAATCTAATATCCACCTAGAATGTTCATATCGAGATTTAATATTATTGTGAGTATTTATGTATATTATATTTGTTTGTTGTTTATTATTATTTATAACATAATATTTAAATTATATTCTAATCGATAATGATATTTTCATGCCTATAGCTGAAAATAAACAACACACAAATAATTAAATTATAATAAAAATAATACCTAATCAAAGGATTAGGTAGAGATATTATAGTTTAAGTAGAATTGCCTACTGGCTGAATTTCCCTATCAAACATTTTTAACAAAATTGTGTTTTACAATTCAAGCTCTCTAGATTGAATCTACACATTACAAGTTTAGAAATCTGATCTTGTTAGGGAAGAAGGATAGATATTAATGAGATGTGACATATTGAGTGGAGAAGAGACACAAATGACAGAAAGATGCAAATCCTCTCATCCCTTGTAATAATGAAAGTTATGCTTGATTGAATAAACAAGCAGCCCCATGGCTGAATTTTTTATTGATCCTTGTCAAGCATATTGAGGAGCTAGAAATTTTTTATGTGAGTTTCTTGTAGGAGAGCCTGTACTCTCCATTTTGGGGATTATACATGAGACAATCATTGGGCGTTGTGCAGATGAGCTATCCCTTCAATTTCAAACAACCATATTCATTGTGATATATGTTTAATTAACTCTTCCTAAGCTTAAAGATAGATGTAGGAGAGCCCAAATTTATAGTGGCACCCATGGTGAACCATTCCAAGAAACCTTTCATAATATTCTATACAAGTTTGGAGCTGTAACCTGTCAAAATTTATTGTTTTTCTATGCTAGTTAGACATCTACTTGTAAGAGATCGCCCTATTTAAAAAAGTAATAGAATGTAAGGGACACATCCCACCAATTAGATATTTGTATTAGAAAAGATGTAAGAGTTGGTATATAATTCTATATACCATGTAAATTGGTTAAATATTATAGCCACCCAAGATCTAGACACATCATGAAAGCACAAGTGAGATTGGGTTTGAAATAATAATGTTATTCTATCAATGGATGCAAATGATAGATTACAACGACATGATTACATAATATATGATTACAAAACGGACCCTTTGGTAATTTAGGCCAAGGTTAACATAGAATGGCATAGGATTATAATGTGTCTTAATATTATGACTTGATCCATAAAGTGATAACTCATTATCCACTTAAGGTGAAAAAGTGATAACTATCCACTAAAAATGAGAAAAATCTTATGTGTTCCATAAGCTAACTTAAGTAACATGTGTGATTAGCACCTAGATGTTGAACTTGCTAGGTACAATAGCCCTTTTAGACCAACAAATGATATGATGTAATAAAGTTAATGATAGAGAATAGATGTGCATAGAGAAGGATAAATAGGAAGATATAAGGATATAGCAAAGATAGACAAGTAAACATAGAAGAAGGAATTGCAACAAGGGAAAATACCCAGGCATATGTAAATGATGGAAAAATAGTAATATGTACATATCTAGAATTAAATCTATTATGTGTTATAGTTTATGTCAATCAATTTTATGTGGATTTTATTCTATTAACTAATTAATGCATAGTTTGGGCTAACACCTTACCCCTCTCACACTACTAATTTTTAGGTATAAATACAACGCAAAATTACTTGGTCTTTAGTACTTCAGTCCATGTCCCCCCATTTTCTTGCTAACATTGGTTCTCTTGTTAGGACCATAGTTAACTTCTATAGAGGAAGTAAGGTGAAAATTAAGTATCAATCCGAATAGGATAATTACAAGAAGAGATAAAAAAAATTCTTATAAATAGTAGCATTATCTCCTTGGTGTCAGCCTCATGAGAGGGGGTAAGGCACCAATAGGATGGAAAATATAAATAGGGAGAAACTTTGAAAGAAAAATATAAAATGATGCAACCTACAAAACAAAGTTACCAATTCAACCTAAGAGTGAACCATCTCCTTTACATATTTTAACACTTACATTTGATTCTACACATGCATACAATTGACATGGACAAATTACATCATACTTTTCTAAAGAAGTTTTAGGTTTCCCACCACTTACTTTGTCAACATCCTTTCCCCAATTGTGTAGTGCATCCATGTCTTCTTATTTCAATTTTTCATTACAACAAGATAGTATTTTGTTAGATCTTCTTCATGTCAACTTGATTAGTCTTCTTTGTCCCAAACAAAGAAGAAAATGTAGACAAGATCTTGAAAACTCTTCTTTTCATGTATATCAACAACTCCATGGTCATTTCACTAAATAATGTCAAGCTTTGCATACTAAAATTCAACAATTCTTGATACTAGTATTATTCAAGTGACAAGTGACAATGGGTGGCATTTTTATCATCACCATTCTAAATAATATTTATAACCTATTATGTTGCTCCTCACCATGCGACATTGGTAGCTTACCTATTGGAAGCTCTTTGTCATTCATAGTGGTACAATTTCTGGTGTAATTTGACTCAATGAGTAACATAATAGCTTATTTATTCTTGTCTCAATGCATGGGAGGAAACAATAGTTTCTTCTATCTAATTATTTACTTTTCCTTTGATTTGTATTTTTCATAACTTGATGTCCTTTCTTCCCTAGAATTATCTTTCATGCAAGTACGTATGTGTTCCTTTTTTATGACCCATTCTTGCTTGAAATGGTATGTCTTTTATGAATATTGTCTCCATAGAAAGTATGCAATCCCTCACAAAAAATCCACATATCCTAGCAATAGGGAACGTGTGTATTCTTAATCTCCTTCCCTTTTCAAAGACATCATATTTATTAAATATTTCCTCTCTTTGGAGGTAGATATCTTTAGCAAAATATCTCGCCCTCCTTACACTATGCATCCCTCAAAAGGATCCCTTTACATTTTCTGCAAAATATCTCTTATACAATTATCTCTCATTGGTTAAATAAATGAATTCAATATAGGAATATTTATTCCTAACTTGGAATGCATCCATTGTTTCCTAAAGGATATCTCCTTGGTGGTGAAGGTATTTATCATTATCTTTTCTTTCTACCTTAAGACATCAATATAGGGCTATATTGACACCATAAGTGGGGGATATATGTGGCCTCCTTGTTTCTTATTTACAATTCAAGGTTATGGATTTCCTTAAAAACTATGCTTTCTTTGGTTATCCTTGTTCAATTTTTTGCAAATTTCCTTGCAGACAATGATTCGTTTGTTTATCCTAGTAGTAACACCTTGTTTTCATTTATTTGCCTTGTCATAAGAATCTTTCCCTTACCAAAATCTTTCCTTCCAATTTTCACCATCAATTGCCTTGCAGTAAGAAAAATTTTCTTGGAACCACTTTTGTAGGATGAATGGAACTAGTGTCACACAAATTCTTATACTATTTTGCCTCTTCATTTTTCTTTGCATAGAAATAACATGACATAACACAGTGTCTTGTACCATACATTTCATACCTATTAGAACACCTAGCCTAACACAACTTGCTAGCCAATGGAATCCATCTTCCATTCTCTCTCTCTCCTCAATGGACCCATAGCATAACATAGTTTTCTAGCATTGGATAATGGTTTCTTGTACCGCCAATTGATGTATGTCCTTTTTCTTTTTATAAGTCTATTCAACCCAAGGAAGGACTGAGAGGGGGGTGAATTAATCCATAAAGTCAAAATAGATTAATTATAAACAAAACACTACTAAAATAACAATACTAACAATCAACACATGAACACTATATTTTATGTGAAAACCCATACTGGGAAAAACCATGACGCGAATATAACTAACAATATGAATAATAATGATTATAAATTTTTAGGCTCAATTATAAGGAGAAACAACACCTAATGGACTTGCAAAAATAACGCACACAACATTAGGCAAGATGTACAAGATAAGGACTTGCTCAATTGAGGTTCATTGCTTTAGGACAAGATATAGAAGATGCTGCTATAAGACTCACTGTCATTCATCAACAACAAAAATAGTAGAACTGGTATGAGAAGGATTTGTTGAAAATGAAATTGTCCTTGAACAATAGAATCAAGTGACCAATATCATGGCAAACATCTCTGAACATTGTCTCTATCTTTGCACACTGTCTTTTTGAATATATATCACCTTCAAATCTCTTCACAATATGACTTTCACACATTCACAAACTCAAATATTGTTTTATACCATTCACATACACTTCTCATTAATTCATACACATTCCACACACTCAACTCTTCCATCCACAATCCTTAAATTTGAAATAGAACATCAAAAATCTAATTAAGGATCGACCAAGATAGAATATGCATAATCATACAAAATAAGCCACTTGGACCAAAAAATACTCAAGACCGTCCACTCCAGGAGAAAGAGGGGACCCAAATACATCATGAAACATCCTTCCAAGATGATTCAAATTATCCACAGGCCAATACATATCCCAAGGACAACACCAAACATAATGCGTAGATAGACATTAAAGCTTGTCAAACAGTCGGCCAAAAAGATATCTTCCAATGCAAAATATTATATGTGGATCTCCACACACCAAGGTGAGACCCATGACAATATTCCAACTTGACATCCAAAGCATGTGTTGTTCTCAAAAATGATCAAACTAAGTTCACCTACAATCTATCTATGAAATAGCCAATCTCAATCAATGAAAAGCTTCAGGGCTTGGACAACATAACAAGGATTTGAATCCTTCTACTCTTCAGGCTCTGCAAAACCTAGGTGGGTGTACCTTTGATGCATTGACTCAAACCCATTACACACATATGATAGCATCAATAAAACCATATAGATCTCATGAGGCTTAAACAACTAAGAGGTTACTGCAGATGGACTAGATCTACATTGACATGTCAACTAAGTTGAAGCATGAGATAGGTGGAACAAACTAAAACTACAAACATGCTAGTAAATGGATATTTGATTTTAAAAATCTTTGAGAATCCCCAGAATCTACAAGACCAGTGCCTTATCCAAGGGCATAGAGTCATACATCAAACTGCAAATAAAAAACCTCTACTGCAAATCCATCTTCATCATTAAATATTCTTGCATTAATGCCTTCCATAAATGCATTACTCAGCTCATTCATAAAATCATCAGATCTTCAAAATATATTCCATTATTTATGATCGATTACCGAATTTAAATTCTTCCTTGAAGAATACCTGCAAACAATCACAACAATCTCCTTGAGATGACAAACTCCAGCCTCCTTGAGGATTTAATTTGTAAAAAATAAATATACATTCAGAGACAACTTTGTGTTAATTTATGCATGCCTTGCATACATAAGAACCTTGAACAAAAACACCTATAGCAAGAAGATATACTTCATTACTTGAAAAAAGACATTATATTACAAAATTGGAAAAACTTGGAATTGGAAACCAAGATTAAGGAGCCTTGCTCAAAAAAATCTGGAACCCTTCAAAATGAGAAGAAACTCAAAATAAGAAGGAAGAGAGAAGAATTTTGGATTTCATCTTTGACAATGGCAACTGCCAAGTCTTTCAGCATTAACTACCCACACACTTGGCTTCCAGAAAATCTTCTCTTTCTGATTGAAAAATATATTCTGAGATCCTGAGGTAACTGCCCCAAAAGTATTTTTTGTGGGTTACACTTGACTACAAAAATGGATTCCTCATTTTTAGAGCTTTCCATCGATATATAATACTTATATTTTTGGGCAAAAATAATCCCTCAGCCATCAATCTCTCGGATGAGCTCAGTCATTTAAATTTCTGCCTTTTCACTATAATCTGAAACTATATTTTAAAATTTGAATTTCCCTCATAGATATCTACCACATGTCACCTCTGGATTGGCTCATGAGTCCCTCTGGACTCCACCTATCCTGCCACCTGAGCACGGCTGGACCCACCACTTCCTTGTCTCTTCCTTGTCTCTTCCTGAATCGCTCTCCTGTCGAGTCCCACCACTTGGTCACCAAGTCTCACCGTTTAGCCATCGAGCTACTTTCCATCACAACACAGCGACCACTGCTGGATCATCCATTTAACCATCAGATCTTCCTTGACTTGCCCACTTTTAATTCACCCAGGATACTCTCTCTTCTAGCGGGCCAGCCATGTGTCACCTTGTGATTCGCTTTTGGATCCAGCTACTCGCCACTTGGACCTTCTACCTCGCCAGTCACTATGTGATGGGGGATAACTGGAGAGCTCCTTCATCTCACGGTATAGCGACAATCATTAGATCGACTCAAACCTGCTCGATCCTTAAGACCTGTACTGCTCACCCTTTTTCACATGTGCTTTGTCGCCAAGTCGCAGGGGATAACTAGCGAGCCTCTTTCCATCGCGATATAGCAACCACCATTGGAACTTTCGCATAACCGTCCGATCTTCCTTGATCTGCCTGATCTTTACCTTGGTTGATCTGCTCCCTTCTGCCGCATGTCAGCCACTGGTTTGCCCACGGGTCTACCCATCCTACCACTTGGACCCGCTTGTTTGATATTATTCTTTCAGCCAAGCTTCCTCCCTCGTCGAGTTGTTTACATGTCTCATTGATACAGTAGTTTCATCGATAATTTTTATTTTATCAGCGGGACCAGTTCTGATTTCTTCGATGTACTTTGTGTCGATGGAACTGATGCCTCTGGTGAGTCCTTTTAGAGATCCATCAAAGCCACTGTCTATTTGATAAATCACCCTTTGGTTTGTCTGCACATCTAGTTGGCCACCATCTAGGCGCCACCTGTCTACCACCTGTCACGAGGGTATTCATTTCGGGCACCTCACAACCGCAGTACAATAATAGTCATGGATAGCCCTAGAATTTCACTCCACCGTTGATCATCCTCGAATCTGTCGTTGGGTCTGAGAAATATGGTCGATCTTTAACTCGCCCCTTTTCTGCACATGCTTTGTTGCCAAGTCGCGGTGAGTATTCAGCAGGCATCTTTCTACCACGATATAGCGACCACCATCAGATCATTTTCAATCACCTTTGATCTGCCTGACTTGCTCGCTGGTTATTTTGCCCTTCTGCTACAAAATTTGGGCACTTTGAGATGCGCACGCGCGGGGGGCCCACCGATGCTGAGCTTCCACTTGCCAAAAGCCCTTAAGCTTTGACACTTAATATATGTGGGGCTTTTCTTTTAAATATTACAAATCTCCTCCCCACCACCAATGTGGGATAAATGCTTATTCATGCCTAGTGACTAAAATTTCTTGGAAGTTTCAAAACCCTTACTCTGTCTGCAACCACGCGGCCCCTTCAAGCTCACGGCAGGGAAGATTTTGGATCTACACTTGCCAATTTTCTTTGCTTGGATTTTCTTCTATTGATCAGATTTACTAAGAGTTTCATGGCCTACATGACAGGCACGCGAGGCAAGGATACTAGCTCCATTTTTCATGCCTTCAAACTAGGCGATTCAGGTTGATTCATTAGGTGGCATACTGAAAGTGCAAAGCATAATTTAAAAAGGGCCTCTCAAATTGACTCAAATTTTATGAGTTCCAATAGCATGTTTGGACTAAAACATGATCCAAAGAAGATAATCCAATCGGATATGTACATAACCATAACATAACTGAATATATCATACTCAAGTAAACATAACTCACTTGTGTAACTCAAACATAAGAGAATAATATTAAGAATATTGTGAGAACCATATAATCACATCCACTGAACTACAATGAAAACCTCAACATATCTCGAGGCCACCGAAGACTTTATAGACCAATTTGATAGACACTCTTTCTGACAGAAAGCAATAACAACTGACTTCTACAAACCATGAACTTGAAAACCAAACCAAACTATCAATGAGACATTAAAACTCTTTCCTGCATATAGTCACAACCAACTAAAAGATGTCCAGCAACTTCAACATCAATACAACATATAACTATATCAAAATCTATTTGGATAGTCAAGTTTGACATCAATGACAACCATACAAAATCATATTTCCAACAACGTCCACTTGTTCTCTTGCAATAGCATGCCAAGAATGATATTGTGGGTTGATATATTTTTACATTGAGGTCTCTTCAACTAGTTGACATGGAGCCTTTTGTTTTGTTAAGTTAGGTTGTTTTCTTTGTGTATATTTGAAGGTTACTTGGATGCATTGATAGGATCTTATACTTGGGGGCAAGTACATCCCTCAAATTTAGTGTTCTCCTATCCCTAGCTTGTCTTTCTCTCAAATTATCTATCTCTTCACTTCTACTTAACTGTGAATATGATCATAAGATCATACTTTGCTAAAGTGGGGGCTAAATGTAGCATCATAAATTGTACACCTTTAATTATGATTTATAATTTCACACTCTTTATAGTATTTCACATTCCTCTAAGCATTATATGACGTTCATTGTATTAAATTAATATTTAATTCAATATTATGAGTCCTATTTCACTTTAATGCATCGATACTTTATTATTTAGCTCCTCATTTTTAAGTGTGCGCTTTATCTTATTTCATTTCATTCTTATATGGGTCCTATGTCATTCCAAAGTTCAATGCACCTTTTCCCACACCTAAATATTATATTTTTTCATATAAATCATATTTCTAATATCAGGACCCTATCATCTCAAGTCCCTAAAAATTTGGGCCTATTTTCTTGGGACTAGGGAACCTATGCTTGATGCTTTTTGGCTAGAATTTTGAGAGGATAATATGTCAACCTTACTCTTTCCAGAACTATCACCAATGGAAAAATACTATAATTCTAAACTAGATAAAAGGTTGTTGTACTTTGACATACCTACATAAGTCAATTGTACTAATCTATTTCATCATCTTCTACTATCACATTCCTATCTCACTATCATTATTGCAATTCAAGAGAATATCTAAATCTAAGGAGAAACAAACTATATCAAGGCATCTTCAATTTTAATTATGATTTTGTGATGGATTTTATGATGATTTATCATGTTATTGCACCAACACATGGAGGACATATCCAAAGAGAAGTGCAACATCGATTGAAGGCATAATAAATTCAATTAATCATTTCAATTCAAACTTGTATTTCCAATCATCGTGGTGGTAGGGTTGAGTCTCATCTTAGGATTTTATTTAGGCAAACCCCTAGACAACAACAAACATGATTTTCCTCCATTTCTGTGTGGATTTAGGTTGAGCCACAATTATTTGACAAAGACGAAAGATTGGAAAGTAACTAGGACTCAGACATAGACTACCTATCCAAATCTCATCCAAAAACACATAGACAAGCGCACTTCGAACATAATTGTTCTTCAAGTTTAGTCTAAAATTTTCCAAAGTCTTAGTATAGTGTGTCAAAAAGATAGAAATCTTTGTGCAAAGATTCCACATCTAGATAAGGATGTTCTAGATGCCATTTTCCACTAAGTTTTAGTTTAATTTTTAGGCACAGGTGCACCTCTAAGTCCCCATTCCTTTTTTGTTCATGATCTGAAGTTTTTGTTTGTGTGTCAAAAAGTTTTAGTAGTTCAATTATTCATCCATGCATGTTTAGATCCTAGTCACTTTGCATGTCAAGTCAACCAACTAAGCTCTCAAAGCAATAAAGAAATAAAATCCCTAATGGATTAATTGAATCTCTTGGATAAGATTTTAGTCGAGCAATATTCCCCCTTTACTGGATTTATATTTCAATCTTTAGCTAAAAGAGGGTTTTGGTCTTAGTATTGTTCATTCCCCTTTTCAATCCTAAAGAGTAGGAATTACCCTATACCAATTTAGATTGACATTTCCTAGTGGCATGGAGGTGATAGATGTTAGAATCCATCAAGTTGAAAGATACAGTGGGCTATAGAATTATGTTAATGGCATTATCTGATCTGTGTTCTTATACTTACACCTTATTTGGTAATGTTTCTAAGTAGTGTGGGATGTTTTCTTATTATCACAACTAGTTAAAAGAACTAATAAAAATGATGTGTCCTATGATGTAGTATGGAATACACCAACATTATTTTTTCTAGTTTGGATGTAGTTAAACAGATAATTGTTAGTGAATCAACTAATTAGAAGATATATGTAGTACTCTTTCATGCATTTCATACTACTAGTTCATCACAATGAATTTGTGAGACAATCATTTTGAAATTGAGTAAAAGTGGCCTCAAATATTATACAAGATATTATAATTGTTCCACTTCTAGTAATGACAAGTAATACAGGATTCTTTCTTGTCATCATAGGTGGTGGTTGAGGGAGAAAAATTATGGGACCCATGGTGCAATATGGGATGCATTGATATATCTTCTTATGAATGGGACATGCCTATGGTCTCATGTGTTACTAAACTAGGAGAAAGGAAATATGTTTGTAGTAGGATTGCAAATATTTTTTTAATAGGTAGTTGAATATGCAATGATATTGTTAATTTATTTACAATATTTATATGTGTTGGGTACTTGAGTTAGGCACACAATATATGAGATATATGCACAAGTTATCACATTGTGTATATTTGATTTAAGTGTGAATAATTTACATTATGTAAATATAACATATGCTTAAGCAAGTTACTTTGTGTATCTATGATGAGAGTATGAATTAATTTTTCCCTATATATAGATGATTTATGTGCAAACTAACCCCATATGCATGTTGTGAGGTGTATAAGGTATAATCAACAAAATATGTGTGCAAGAAGTGAGAGCTAGTTGCATTGTGTGTAGAAAATGTATGGTTGAACCAATCAATATAAGAGCATGTCATCTTATCAAATGATATGACCTACTCATGATGATTGGTGTGATTTCATCGACTAATATTAGTATTAAAAAATGTGATGTTGTGAATTGATTCGGTACTTATGAGGTTGTGATTTCATAATCTACCATTGGTAAAAAACCAAAACATGATTGGAGTGTGTTTGTACTTTAATTAAATTGAAAGATTATTTTAATGAATATATGTGGTTTAAAGATAGGACCAAAGATTTAATAAAAGAGGATGTGATGAATTCTCTCTATCACTAGTGTACAAACTATGAAGTGATTATGAATGAACACTTGAGGTTTGGATCTCGTCTATGGATGACCTTTACATTTTGGAGTTTACCATATTCTAGTGTGAGCTTATGAGTTGTGGCATCAGGTAATGCTAGAAAAGTTATGAAATTGGCATTTCTAAATTAGATGTAAGATTCTTGGTCAACTAAGTAGTTATTATGGAAAAATATAGTAGTAATAGAATAATAAGAGAACACTTCAATTCTAAAGGGGAAATAAATGAATCAAAAATCCATCATCATTACATGGCCATCTACATTTCTATGAATATTTTTTTATCTTTCTCATTCTCATTAATTTGGTCCACCAAAGGGTTTTTCCTAGGATAGTTGATTCCATTATCAAATTGGAAAACTCATGAAAAGTCTCTTTGTGCACCACCTTGATAAATTCACATATCTAGAATATGAATGGAAATAGGTTCCTAGTGCATGTTTTCTTAAATTAATTTATAATGGTTTAGATCAACTGCAAATGTCAATTTGGGTTTGTAGACATAGTCAAAATCAGACATCTATGGTGCAAGATTGATGTACATCAATTTTTAAGATAGTACAGCTCTTAAAGAGCATATCAAATAGATGTAATTAATTTTTAATAGTGGTCAATAGATCTAAAACAAAAATAGTACAAAAACCTTCATCATAAATCACAAAGCTACATACACCTATTTACTCATTGAATTTTATTTTATTTTCATTTTAACTATCTTATCCTTAATATCCAAACTAATATTCAATTACTTTATTTATCTATCTAAACTATAATATTGTCTTAGAATTATATCAAATAATAATATAAATATCATAAATTAGTTAATTAAATAAGCCTTCAAAAATATCTTAACACATCCATACTAATTTTTATATTTAGTTATTTATAATAATAACAGCTTTCTAAAGTTTATGGATATACCCTCCTCACTAAAGTCACTTCATTTTAGAAGAGTTCCAAGTTGTGAAGGTGAATACACTTTAATGATAAAGTCTACAAGGAAGGAATGCAAACTGTTGTTTTAAGACACCTAAATTAACCTTAGATATGCATTATAAATCTTCAATTATAATATATAGAAATATTCTCTTTATGTAATAATAACCATAAAATTCATTAAATTTATAAGATTATAAGAAATATATTAAACTATTTTTTAATAAATAAAAACTTTATATATAAATATAAAAGTTACCCCAAAACTGATTTTAATTGCAGTGTGAAAACAGCGAGACAAACAAACATGAAGAGACATAAAGGCGGTTCAAAGCAAAAGCAAAAGAAGATCGGCTGGTCAGCGTTTAATTTTAAAGAACTTATTCTTGAAAAAATAAATTGTCAAATCGTCTCCCGAAAGAAAAAGTGTCACTTGTACGAGGCAAGGTTGCAGAGATCAGCGAATAACTTTTTATTGTTGGGCAATATCTTTAGATGCACATCTGGCATGGGATTGTTCTTCTGTTATGTTTTTTATTTTAAAGTAACATAGCTTTATTTATGCTTCCTTTAGTAAACCTCATCTCGTTTAGCATGTTAAAATTAAATAAAGCATGTGTAAAATTGCATTCCATTGCGGTTTGGGATACAAAGTTGGCATGGGTGTCTTTCATATCTACAGACAAGATCTGAACTTAAAGCAGATTCAAATCTGAAACACCACCTGCATGGTTGTTTGAATTATACCCAAGATTACCATTTAAAGCTTAATAAATTCAGTGTGATACCTGGGTGCAAATGAACATCCTCCAGCTTGTACAGTCGATTTCATCTCTGTGATTTGTGTTAAAAGCCTGCAAGTTGTTTTTTATTCTGGATCTCAAGTAATAAACAATATGCTGCTGTTTAGTTTCAGGCAATAGAAAGAAAGAATTTATACTGTCGTAGTATTATCCATCACATGGGATATATGGAAGGCCTAGAAAAGAGTGACCCTTTGGCTCCCAGTCAGTACTCTGGTTGTCCGCGCTCTGCTTTTAAAGTTGCTTGGAAACCTAAACAAGCAAAATGGGAGAATTTCAGGCAATTTCAAGAAAGATTTTTTGAAAATATCAATTCACAAGCAATTGTCAGTAGGTTCTGCCACATTCTATTTGTGGGAAATTTACTCCCTGTAGAGGGCTTTGGACCACTATGTACCCATATTGTCACTGAATAATGCCAGAGCAGTAAGAAAGCAAACTGGTATATGGTTGACTACATCTAGCAAATTCACCCTGAGGATTCTCATAATTTCAAAGAAGAAAGGAGAGCATTAAAGATGGAAACTAAAATTGTGGATTGCAGCTCGAGTTTGCCAACCTGAATGGGCTTTTGTCAGATGAACATTCAGTGCAGGACTGGGGAGATCTCTATTGAGTGGATGATTCACCTTGTTTTTCAAATTAAATTCCATATCTTAGTTCGAGTATTCTCATTATCTGTAACTATTGAAAGACTGTTTCTCTATTTTCAAATATTTGGAGAATCATTGCGAAATCCTGTTGTGGTTTTCTTCTATTTTTTTTTGCTTTACGAGCTGAATCTAAACAGTTGGTATGTTTGCAATCAGTCATTTTCATTCGCTTGCTTAGATTTCGATGCAAATAGTGTAAACAAAACCAACAAATTACCCTGATGGCGACTATTACAAAATAGTCTTTGGTGACTCTTCTGCGAGATACACACATACATTTAATGTGTAAATATGTGAGAAGTAATTTATAGATGCAGGAAGAGGATGTAGTGTGGTGAATGAGCTCACTGAAATTCGTTTGAAGCATAGTTAAAATTTAGGAATAATATGTTTATCTAGTTTGAATTGTTTTGTCCTTTTGTCTTATATGAACGTCTTAAATTGTCTGCTCGATAAATAAACACGAGAAGACAAATCTTTAAAATTGGGAGAATATGTTTTCTATGTATTTATATAGGAAACATTGTAAAAATTATTTAAAAACAAATTGCATAATGTTACAATTCATGCTACTTGATATTGTGGTGTATGCTCTCTCTAGAATTGTGTGTTCTCTCTAGAGCAGCAGTGTGTGTTCTCTATGGGGCTGCTGTGTATGATCTTTTCAAAGCAAATCGTTCTTGGTGTTGCTGCTCTGTCTCTATAGGTACAGCTACTTATGTCATAATTTTCTCTTTTTTTCCTTGTTTCACATTGACATCTCTGGATAATCTTACTTGTTTGGTGCCATTGACATCTATGGATTATCTTACTTGTTTGATAGTATCTTTTAGTATTTCCATAAACTTAAAATATAGGCATAATGCATGCATTATATAATCTTAATTGTCTTCAAATGTTATGTGGCATACTTTTTCACAAATAAATATTGTTCCAATTCATATATTTTATCTCAACTCAAAAGAATATTTTTAGTAGGTCCATGTTTATCATTTCAAAACTCTCTTTCACATCATGATTTATTTAAACTTGACAATGAGAACATCGTTATCTTCTATAAAAATTTAGTCATCTACATACAAGACAACAATTAAAATATCACCATAACTTGCCTTGATGTAGACTATGGACTCACTATTGCTTTCTCTAAAACCATTGCTCAACAAATATGAGCCATTTTATTGTACCATGCTTAAAGTGCTTGTTTCAGTCCATAGAGTGCTTTTCTAGCCTATACACTTTAATTTTTTTGTCTTAGAACTTCATAACCAAGTGGTATTTCAACCTTAAATTCTTCCTTCAACTTTGTGTTTAAAAAGAAAGATTTCACATCTATTTCGTACACCTGCCACTTGTGCTGGTTTACTATTGCTAAGATTGTCTACATGGTTTCTATTTTTGTTGCAAGAGAGTATGTCTCATAATAATCTCTTTTAGGTTGTTATTTCTATCCTTTCACAACCAGCCTTACTTTATGTCTTTTAATTCTTTCTTTAGCATTACTCTTAGTCTTAGAGACCCACTTAATTCAAAGTATTTATTAAACTTGTAGGTATATTAGCTAGCTCTCATATCCTCTTACTTTCTATTGCATCTATCTTCCCATCCATGGCATCATACCATTTATTTTTTCTTACAAGTACTTCCAAATGCATTGGATAATTATGTGAAAATAATACAAAATTTAGATTTTCATATAATTCACCATACTTTAGATTTTTCTTGGTATTAGTGAGGCAAGAACTAGAATACAATTCTTACTACTAGAGATACTTAATTGTGAAGTATGTCTTTGGAGTTGACTAGTGGAATTTGGAGTTGTATCTATATTGTTTGGAGCTAAGTGCTAGGGTCTAAATCCATTGTAAGCAATCTCTGGTTTGAATATATTAGGCTTTAAATCTACTATAGATACACCTTGTCAATCTTCATTTTCTTATTCATCATAATCTATGGGTATCATTAATGAGATATTTGAGGGGTTGTCCATTATACCATCCCATAGTTTATTTTTTATTAATTCAACATTCCTATTGATTACAATCTTCTTGGTGATAAGGTTATACAATTTGTATGCATATGATTCTTCACTATAGCTTATGAAGATGCTCTATTCTTATCCATTTATGTACTTTCTCCTTTAGCATAGATGCATATTCTTTACATTCAAAAACTAAGAAGTGTTTGGCATCCCATTTGTATTTCTTCTATGATTGTTGTAAAATATTGTCAAGCTCGACCTTTGCAGGTTGTCTATTTAGTAAGTATATTCCTACAACAACAATATCACTCCAATATCAATTTGTAAATCCCCTGGCCTTCAACATGCTTCATTCCATATTCATGATGGTCATATTCTTTCTCTCTACAACTCTATTTCACTATCAAGTAGGGTTGGTTGTAAAATTTCTCTTAATAGGTTCATTAGTGTGAAAATTCAAAAAATTATTCGGAGGTATACTATCCTCCTCTATCTAATCCCTATTGAGAAGGCATCAACATTTCTTCTTAGTCAATGTCTTAAACCTTTTGAACGTCTAAAATTTTTCTAATTTTTTCTTCAAGAAGTAGACCTAGATTTTTAATAGTAGTAATCAATGGAGGTAACAAAATATTGATTGTTTTTTATGGTGAGAATTTACATGGGGCTACATTAATCTAAATGCACAAACTTTAATGGTATTCTTTTCCTCCTAAACTTCCCTAATTAAAATAGTTGTCTATGGTGTTTTCCTTGAATGTAAGTTTTCTTCTTGTTTTCAATCAAGCTCTATTATGGTTGGTAACCTCCTAACACTATTCTTGTTGGACAAAAGGTTGTGTCTAGAACAATTCAAATGTGCATACCTTAAAAGATAGAGCTTGAAGTTGTTTATGATGGCCATCTTGATGGCTAGCTATAGTGGTGTTTCTATACTCCATGTATTTGGGACGCGCCATTACAAATCAGGCTGAGAAATCAATTTGTATTTATAGAGGAAACATTTCAAATTCCTTATCATTTTGACTAGTACAATCTTGTTCTTGCTCCTATTTTTTTCGAAGATAGGCACTCCCCATTTTCCATCAACACTTTGTATCATTTTTGACCAATTATCTAACACTCAAGAGATTATTATATGCTTAGAGAATAATATGTAGTCACGTAGATTTTCTCTTACCTAACCACATTGAACTTTTCCCCATCATAGACGATTAAAAAACAATTTTTAAATTAAATAAAATTATATTTATTTAATTAAGTATACAATTTATCACCTAAACCCTCCACTACTTAATTAATTGATTTATCCTAATTTTTTTCTATTAACATTTTTCATAATATTTAATCCCACACAATCTTCAATCCTTGCTCATAAAAGCGTAGTCATTAAATCCTCTCACATAGATCACAATTAAAACTTTCCATCATGCAACAAGTATTAAAACCATACACATGAAACCATCCAAAATTAAACCTACCTTTTACACCTTTTTCTCTTGTGATATTCATTACAAGCTAAGCCTCAATCTAAACCCTAATCCTCAATCAGTCTAAGTAATCCATTAACCAATGCCTCTTGGCCCTTGATTTTCCTCCTGGAAAATCTATAAATTGTAGGCCTCTCATCTCATTTCAGAACCCACTCTTATGCTATCCTTATGCTATTCTACTTTATATCTAATCCATATTAATCACGTCCTTAGGTTTTATTTGGATGCATTTGAATTTTGTATCTATCTTTGTTCATTTTCTTGTCTTCATAATAAATATTATCTATTTTTCTTTTGTCACCATGCTTAGGGTAGAACATGATAGAAGTTGTATGTACAATTGAAATATTTCAATGTTCCCCATTTTGATCTTTGACTAAATATCTTTATCAATGGATGAACATAAATTTCCATTTTCACTCCTATGGTTGTTGCATCCACCATCCAAGTACAAACATTAGAACTACCTTTATGTTATGTTACAGACGACAAATATTTGTCATTACTCAAGATCAACCTCCTTTTTTAGTCATATTTGCACTTTATTTAAGTCATCGCATTGTCTTGTTTGTATTCACTTGTAAAAGTACCATACTCGTGATAATAATAGAATTATACATTACATGTATCGTGCCTCTTATTTGAGCTTTGGTTGTTTATTCTCTTAGAATTTACATCATTTAAATTTATTACTTCCTTTCCCTCGAGCATTTATTTTGGAGTTGTTTCTTCCTCTCCACCAACCTCTCATCTTGTGTTGAACTTTGAATGCTTTCTCAACAAGGGATAAAATTGTTTTGATCCTTAAATGTTGTTACCAATATTTTTCAATTAATTTACTAAAATAAAAAGCTCCTATATGGAAGTCTGAAATGTACTCAGTATGTTTCATTTGAATGATTTAAAACTCTCTTCTAAGAAACTATAATTTGACTAACTTTATTTTGTCAATCCATATCTAGGAGCTTTGAAGTTGAAGAATATATCATTCGTCGTTTGAGTAGATAGTCGTTGCTATTCTAGAAGAAATGTTCTCTACCAAAATTGCCTTCTTAAACAAATCTTTGTCAAAACATTTTTTCATCTTAAAATACAAGGGTGTGCAAAAATATTATCATCCATTTGTGTAGATTCATCTTTATATTTTACGCATGTTCCTAATAATTGTTATTAAGTTTCAAAATTGACATATGCAAGAATGATTTGAACACCAGAAAAAAAGATAAATTGTTTAAAATTATTAGATTTCCACAATCCATAATGTTATCTATTGCTTTTGAATTTGATGGTGTTACTTTTTCTTGTATTTCAAATGCATTTTAGATTTAACTACAGCTAAATCGCAGCCCTATGGCTTGTTCTTTTGGTGCAAAACAATAAATTCATTAAGCATCTAAAGGGGGAGAGAATAGATGTCACTAACGGCATAAGTATCAAATCAGAGAAATATAATTATGCCCAGATTTGAAAGTGGATCCCTTTCCTCATTGCTTAAAAAAGCTTTACCACTTCCCTAGTAAGCTTTGCCTAATGTAAGAGGTCAAAACCCTAAAAGACAAAATAAGGGAATTTGGATTCCATTTGTCTGGCGAAGTCTGTCTTGTGTGTCCAGTTGGATTTGGAATAAATGTGCTTTCAAGTCTTAAACCCACCATTATCGCAATTGAATCCAGCTCAATAATGGGTTCCAGCACAAAAGCATAGGGGTGTCTGCATTGGATGCTCTTCTTTATTCTCATTGTGGGGTGAAAATGTGGGATGGAAATTGTAGAAATAGAAGCTCAATTTTAGATGCTCTTCTTTATTCTCATTGTAGGATAAAGACGAAGGAATCCATCTATATCAACAAAAGATAAGGCCGAAAGATTACAAGCAGAATATTTCTGGCTCTTCTGATCGATAAATTTGGGTGCAAATTAACACCTTTCAAACTTGCAGAACCAGCATCATCTGTGTGATTTTACGAAATCTTTTGTCCTTGTGCTCTTGATGTTGAGCGTTAGAGAGGTAAAGGCATGGTGGAAGTAGTAGTATTGTTAGTACATGTCACATGGGATATATGTAAGGCCAAGCCGAGAAGAGCTGTTCTCACTTTCAAGCAATACTGTGGATGATTGTCTTCTCTACAAGAGGTTGCTTGGAACCTCAGGTGCTCTGAGTGAGAGCATATGAGGCAGATACAAAAAGGAGGAATTGAGGTAGTTCATTGGCAAGCAACTGTCAATTGATTCTTCCAAGTTGTGTCTGTGTGATATTTGCTCCTTACAGAGAGCTTTGAAACACCAGGGCTACCCATATTGTCAGCCAGAAATGGCGGGGCAGTAACGAAGCAAACTGGGCATGCTCTTTTACTCTCGATTATGGTCTGTCTGCTCCTTCGCTGGGTGCTTTTCTCTGGTAAACTCAACCGTGATAATCTGAGTAAGAAGATACCCATAATCCGTTCTCATAATGCAGAAAATGAAGTGATTACATGGGACAGCTTTAAAGATGGGCGCTGTAGTCGTGGGTTGCAGCTCAAGTTAGCCAGCTGAATTAGGGTTTATATTTGGAGGATCATCGAATGAAGGATTCAGAGTGGTGGTCACATTTTTTGTTGTATTTCTTTGCTTTAATATTATACATATGTTTATGTTATGTGTAAAGCTGCTTTTGTTATGTTTATTTATATCTGCACATGTTTGAAGATAGAGATCCAATACTATATTTGAGAACTATTGATTTTTTTATAATAACAATACCATGCATTTTAACATTTTTTAATATTTACTCTCTTATTATTTCAGATCGTATGTATACTATTTTTATTGTACCAGTTTACAAGACTTATTTTTCTTTAAATATAGCTTTTAAAGAAATTCTTAAAGTGGTATTTTAGATCACTTAACTCTTTCCTAATGAAGACTATACTCTAGACAATAAGATGGATTTTTTTTATCTTCAAATATTTCTTCATAAAATATTTTTCGTATTTCGTTTTATGATGTTTCTAGGAAACAAGAAGGCACCCACTTAGAAGATTGAAAAATATTCAAAGATAACTTTTATCTTAATCTTGATCCACTTGCAATTGAAAGTCAATTTGCTCTTCACAAGACCTTTTTATTTTTCATTTAGATCTAATTTGCTTCTAAAACTCTCCAATGATGTTACTATTGAAAATGGGCATATTCAAGTAGGTAAGAGAGAGCGCTCTATGTCAATAGGGGCAATGATCAATTGTTGCTACTTAAGATATCAGTTTATGTATGGTTTACAGTTCGATTGGATAAAAACCCATTGCAAGTTCAATCTAATATCCATCTAGAATGTTCATATCGAGATTTAATATTATTGTGATTATTTATGTATATTATATTTGTTTGTTGTTTATTATTATTTATAACATAATATTTTAATTATATTATAATCAATAATGACATTTTCATGCCTATAATTGAAAATAAACAACACACAAATAATTAAACTATGATAAAAATAATACCTAATCAAGGAGCTAGAGATATTATAATATAAGTAGAATTGCCTAGTGGCTGAATTTCCCTATCAAACATTTTTAACAAAATTGTGTTTTACAATTCAAGATCTCTAGATTGCATCTACACATTACAGGTTTAGAAATCTGATCTTGTTAGGGAAGAAGGGTAGATATTAATGAGACATGACATATTGAGTGGAGAGGAGACACAAATGACAGAAGATGCAAAGCCTCCCATCCCTTGTAATAATGAAAGTTATGCTTCATTGAATAAACAAGCAGCCCCATGGCTGAATTTTTTATTGATCCTTGTCAAGCATATTGAGGAGCTAGAAAACATTTATGTGAGATTCTTTTAGGACGGTCTGCACTCCCCATTTTGGGGATTATATGTGAGACCATCATTAGGCGTTGTGTACATGAGCTCTTCCTTCAATTTCAAACATCCATATTCATTGTGATATACGTTTAATCAAATCTTCCTAAGCTTAAAGATAGATGTAGGATAGCCCAAATTTATAGTGGCACCCATGGTGAACCATTCAAAGAAACCTTTCATAATATTCTATACAAGTTTTGAGTTGTAACTTGTCATAATTTATAGTTTTTCTCTACTAGTCAGACATCTACTTGTAAGAGATCACTCTATTTAAAATAGTAATAGAATGTAAGGCACACATCCCACCAATTAGATATTTGTATTAGAAAAGATGTAAGAGTTGGTATATAATTCTGTATACCATGTAAATTGGTTGAAGATTAGAGCCACCCAAGATCTAGGCACATCATGAAAGCACAAGAGAGATCAGCTATGAAATAATAATGCTATTCTATTGACGGATGCAAATTTGATAGATTACAACAACATGATTACATAATATATGATTACAAAAGGGACCCTTTGGTAATATAGGCCAAGATTAAC
Source organism: Cryptomeria japonica (assembly GCF_030272615.1). Classification (NCBI taxonomy): domain Eukaryota; kingdom Viridiplantae; phylum Streptophyta; class Pinopsida; order Cupressales; family Cupressaceae; genus Cryptomeria; species Cryptomeria japonica. The sequence goes on from NC_081415.1 coordinate 533,616,322, forward strand.
ATAGAATGTCATAAGATTATGATGTGTCTTAATCTTATGACTTGATCCATAAAGTGATAACTTATTATCCACTTAAGGTGAAAAAGTGATAACTATCCACTAAAAATGAGAAGTATACTATGTGTTTCATAAGCTAACTTAAGTAACATGTGTGATTAGCACCTAGATGTTGAACTTTCTAGGTACAATAGCCCTTTTAGACCAACAAATAATATGATGTAACAAAGTTACTGATAGAGAATAGATGTGGATAGAGAAGGATAAATGGGAAGATATAAGAATATAGAAAATATAGACAATTAAAAATAGAAGAAGGAATTGTAACAACAGAAAATACCTGAGCATATGTACATGATGGAAAAATAGTAATGTGTACATATCTAGAATTAAATATATTATGTGTTATAGTTTATGTCAATCAATTTTTACGTGGAATTTATTCTATTAACTAATTAATGCACAGTTTGGACTAACACCTTACCCCTCCCACACTACTAATTTTTAGGTATAAATACAATGAAAAAATTACTTGGTCTTCAATACTTCAATCTATGTCCCCCCATTTTATTTCTAACACTGGTTCTCTTGTGAGGACCATAGTTAACTTCTATAGAGGAAAGTAAGGTGAAAATTAAGTATCAATCCGAATAGGAGAATTACAAGAAGAGATAAAAAGAAATCTCATAAATAGTGGCACTATCTCCTTGGTGTCAGCCTCATGAGAGGGGGTTAGGCAACAACGGGATGAAAAATAGAAAAAGTGAGGACCTTTGAAAGAAAAATATAAAATGATGTGACCTACAGAACAAAGTTACCAATTCAGCCTAAGAGTAAACCATCTCCTTTACACATTTTAACACTTACATTTGATTCTACACATGGATACAATGGACATGTACAAACTACATCACACTTTTCTAAATAAGTCATAGGTTTCCCACCACTTCCTTTGTCAACATCCTCTCCCCGATTGTGTAGTGCATCCATGTCTTCTTATTACAATTTTTCATTACAACAAGATAGTATTTTGTTAGATCTTCTTCATGTCAACTTGAGTAGTCTTCTTTGTCCCAAACAAAGAAGAAAATGTAGAAAAGATCTTGAGAACTCTTCTTTTCATGTATATCAACAACTCCATAGTCATTTCACTAAAGAATGTCAAGCTTTGCATACTAAAATTTAACAATTCATGATACTAGTATTATTCAAGTGACAAGTGACAATGGGTGGCATTTTTACCATCACCATTATAAATAATATTTATAACCTATTATGTTGCTCCTCGCTATGTGACATTGGTAGCTTACCTATTGGAAGATCTTTGTCATTCATAGTTGTACAATTTCTAGTGTAATCATACTCAGCGAGTAACATAATAGCTTATTTATTCGTGTCTCAATGTATGGGAGGAAAGAATAGTTCTTCAATAGTTTCTTCTATCTAATGATTTACTTTGAACCTTTTATTTGTATTTTTCATAACTTGATGTCCTTTCTTCCCTAGAATTATATTTCATGCGAGTAAATGTGTGTTCCTTTGTTATGACCTATTCTTGCTTGAAATGGTACATCTTTTATAAATAGTCTCTCCATAGAAAGTATGCAATCCTTCACAAAAAATCCACATTTCCTAGCAATAGGGAAGGTGTGTATCCTTAATCTCCTTCCCCTTTCAAAGACATCATGATTAATAATTATTAAATATTTAATATCTCTTTGGAGGTAGATATCTTTAAGAAAATATCTCTCCCTCCTTACACTATGCATCCCTCAAAAGGATCCCTTTACAGTTGCTGCAAAATATCTCTTATACAATTATATGTTCCTTGGTAAAAGAAATGAAGTCTATATACTCATATTTCTTCCTAACTTGAAATGCTTGCATTGTTGCTTAAAGGATATCTCCTTTGTGGTGAAGGTGTTTATCCTTGTTTTTTCTTTCTACCTTAAGACATCAATATAAGGATATGTTGATACCTTAAATGGGGGATATATGTGGCCTCGTTGTTTCTTATTTACAATTCAATGTTATGGATTTCCTTACAAATTATGCTTTCTTTGGTTATCCTTGTTCATTTTTTGCAAATTTCCTTACAAACTATTCTTTGTTGTTTATCCTAGTTGTGGTGTCGTAGTAACACCTTCTATACATTTATTTTCCTTGTCATAAGAATCTTTCCCTTAGCAAAATATTTCCTTCCAATTTGCACCATCAATTGCCTTGTGGTAAGAAAACATTGCTTGGAACCACTTTTTTAGGATGAATGGAACTAGCCTAACACAAATTGTTATACTATTTTGACTCTTCCTTTTTCTTTTCACACAAATCACATTACATAACACAATGTGTTGTACCATATAATTCATACTCTAATATAACACCTAGCATAACACAACTTTCTAGCCAATGGAATCCATGTTCCATTCTCTCTCTCTCCTCAATGGACCCATAGCATAACATAGTTTTCTAGCATTAAATAATGGTTTCTTGTACCCCCAATTGGTGTGTGTCATTTTTCTTTCTATAAGTCTATTGAACCTAAGGAAGGACTGAGAGGGGGGTGAATTAATCCAAAACCTCAAAATAGATTAATTATAAACAAAACACTACTAGAATAACTTACTAACCATCAACACATGAACATTATATTTTACGTAAAAAACCCATACTAGGAAAAACCATGATGAGAATCTATCTCACAACATGGATAATAATGATTACAAACTTTTAGGCTCAATGCCAAGGAGAAACAACACCCAATGGACTTGCAGAAGTAAGGCACACAACCTTAGGCAAGATACAAGATAAGGACTTGCTCAACTGAGGTTCACTACTTTAGGACAAGATATAGAAGATGATGCTAGAAGACTTGTTCTCATTCATCAACAACAAAAATAGTAGAACTGGTATGAGAAGGATTTGTTGAAAATGAAATTGTCCTTGAATAATATAATCAAATGACCAATATCATAGCAAACATCTATGACATTGTCTCTATCTCCACACATTATCTTTTTGAATATATCACCTTCAAATCTCTTCACAATCTGACTTTAACACATTCACAAACTCAAATATTGTTGCATGTCATTCACATACACTTCTCATCAATTCATATACATTCCACACACTCAACTCTTCCATCCACAATCCTTAAATGTGAAATAGAACATTGAAAACCTAATTAAGGATCGACCAAGATAGAATGTGCATAATCATACAAAATAAGCCACTCGGAACAAAAAATACTCAAGACGGTCCACTCCAAGAGAAAGAGGGGACCCAAATACACCATGAAACATCCTTCCAAGATGAATCCAATGATCCACATACCAATACATCTCCCAAGGGCAGCACCAAGGTGAGACCCATGATAATATTCCAAGTTGACATTAAAAGCATGTTTGGACTAAAACATGATCCAAAGAAGATAATCTAATTGGATACACAGAACCATAACATAACTCAATATATCATACTCAAATAAACATAATTGACTTGTGAAACTCAAACATAAGAGAATAATATTGAGAATATTGTGAGAACCATATAATCACATCCATTGAACTGCAACGAAAACCTCAACATATCTAGAGGCCACTGAAGACCTTCTAGACCAATTTGATAGACACTCTATCTGACATAAAGCTATAACAACTAACTTCTACAAACCATGAACTAGAAAATCAAACCAAACTTTCAATGAGACATTAAAACTCTTTCCTGCATATAGTCACAACCAATATTAAAATATGTCCAATAACTTCAACACCAATACAAGATACAACTAGACCAGAATCTATTTGGAAAGTCAAGTTTGACATCAATGACGACCATACAAAATCATATTTCAACAAATTCCACTTCTTCTCTTGCAATAACATGCCAAGAATGATATTGGTGGTTGATATATTTTGACATTGAGGTCTCTTCAACTAGTTGACATGGAGCCTTTTGTTTTGGTAAGTTAGGTTGTTTTCTCTATGTATATTTGAAGGTTACTTGGATGGATTGATAGGATCCTATACTTGGAGGTAAGTACATCCCTCAAATTAAATTTTCTCCTATCCCTAGCTTGTCTTTCTCTCAAATTATCTATCTCTTCACTTCTAATTAACTATGAATACGACCATAAGATCATACTCTTCTAAAGTGGTGGCTAAATGTAGCATCATAAATTGTACACCTTTAATTATGATTTCTAATTACACGCTCTTTATAGTATTTCACATTCCTCTAAGCATTATAGGACCTTTATTGTATTAAATTAATATTCAATTCAATATTATGAATCCTATTTCACTATAATGCATCGATACTTTATTATTTGGGTCCTCATTTTTAAGTGAGCAATTTATCTTATTTCATTTCATGCTTATATGGGTCCTATGTCATTTCAAAGTTCAATGCACCTTTTCCCACACCTAAATATTATATTTTTTTCATATAAATCATATTTCTAATATCAGGGCCCTATCATCTCAAGTCCCTAAAATTTAGGGGCTATTTTGTTGGGACTAGGGCACCTATGCTTGATGCTTTTTGGCTAGAGTTTTGAGAGGATAATATGTCGACCTTACTCTTTCCAGAACTATCTCCAATGCAAAAATATTATAATTCTAAGTTAGCCAAAAGGTTGGTGTACTTTGACATACCTACATAAGTCAACTGTACTAATCCATTTCATCATCTTCTACTATCACATTCTTATCTCACTATTATTATTGTAATTCAAGAGTATATCTAAATCTAAGGAGAAACAAACTATATCAAGGCATCTTCAATTTCAATTATGATTTTGTGACGGATTTTATGATAATTTATCATGTTATTGCACCAACATATGGAGGACATATCCTAAGAGAAGTGCAACATCGATTGAAGGTATAATCAATTCAATTAATCATTTCAATTCAAAAGTGTATTTCCAATTAATCATGGTGGTAGGGTTGAGTCTCATCCTAGGATTTTATTTAGGCAAACCCCTAGACAACAACAAACATGATTTTCCTCTATTTCTATGTGGATTTAGGCTAAGCCACAAGTTTTAGACAAAGATGAAAGATCGGAAACTAACTAGGACTCAAACATAGAGGACCTATCCAAATCTCATCCAAAAACATATAAACAAGGGAACTTCAAGCATAATTGTTTTCCAAGTTTAGTCTAAAATTTTCCAAAGTCTTCGTATAGTGTGTCAAAAAGCTAGATGTAGATCTTTGTACAAAGATTCCAGATCTAGACAAGGGTGTTCTAGGTGCCATTTTTCACTAAGTTTTAGTTTAATTTTCAGGAACATGTGCACCTCTAAGTCCCCATTCCTTTTCTATTCATGATCTGAAGTTTTTGTTTGTGCATCAAAAAGTTTTACTAGTTCAATTATTCAACCATGCATGTTTAGATCCTAGTCACTTTGCATGTCAAGTCAACTAAATAAGCTCTCAAATAAATAAAGAAATAAAATCCCTAATGGATTAATTTAATATCTTGGATAAGATGTTAGTCAAGCAATATCCCTCCTTTAGTGTCTTTGTATTTCAATCTTTAGCTAAAAGAGGGTTTTGGTCTTAGTATTGTTCATTCTATTTTTCAATCATAAAGAGTAGGAATTACCATATACCAATTTGGATTGACATTTCCTAGTGGCATGAAGGTGATAGATGTTAGGATCCATCAACTTTAAAGATATAGTGGGCTATTAAATTATGTTAATGGCATTATGTGATATGAATTCTTATACTTACACCTTATTTGGTGATGTTTCTAAGTAGTGTGGGATATTTTCTTATTATCACAACTAGTTAAAAGAACTAATAAAAATGATGTGTCATATGATGTAGTATGGAATACACTAACATTATTTTTTCTAGATAGGATGTAGTTAAACAAATAAGTGTTAGTGAATCAACTAATTAGAAGATATATGTAGTACTCTTTCATGCATTTCATACTGCTAGTTCATCACAATGAATTTGTGAGACAATCATTGTGAAATTGAGTAAAAATAGCCTCAAATATTATCCAAGATATTATAATTGTTCCCCTTATAGTGATGACAAGTAGTACAGGATGCTTTCTTGTCATCATAGGTGGCGGCTAATTGAGAAAAATTATGGGACCCATGGTGCAATATGGGATGCATTGATATATCTTCTTATGAATGGAACATACTTATGGTCTCATGTGTTACTAAACTAGGAGAAAGGAAATATGTTTGCAGTAGGATTGCAAATAATTTTTTAATAGGTAGTTGAATATGCAATGATATTATTAATTTATTTATGATATGTATATATGTTGGGTACTTGAGTTAGTTACACAATATATGAGATATATGAATGTAAGTTATCACATTGTGTATATTTGATGTAAGTGTGAATAATTTACACTATGTAAATCTAACATATGCTTAAGCTAGTTACTTTGTGTATCCATGATGAGAGTGTGAATTAACTTTGTCCTATATATAGATGATTTATGTGCAAACTAACCCCATATGCACTTTGTGAGGTGTATAAGGTATAATCAACAATGTGTGCAAGAAGTGAGAGCTAGTTGCATTGTGTGTAGAAAATGTATGCTTGAGCCTATCAGTATAAGAGCATGTTGTCTTATCAAATGATATGACCTACTCATGATGATTGATGTGTTTTCATAGACTAATATTGGTATTGAACAAAAATTGGATAGGAATGTGTTTGTACTTTACTTAAATTGAAAGCATAATTTTAATAAATAGATCTGATTTAAAGGAAAGACCAAAGATCTCATAGAAGAGGATGTGATGAATTCTCTCTATCACTAGTGTATAAAATATGAACAATATGAATGAACCCTTGAGTTTTAGATCTTGGTCTATAAATGACCATGAAATTTTGGAGCTTGCCACATTCTAGTGTAACTTTATGAGTTATGACATAAGTTTGTGATATCAAGTATTGTTTGAAAAGTTATGAAATTAGCATTTATAAATTAGATGGAAGATATTTGGCCAACTAAGTTAGTACTTGCGAGGACAAAAATTAGTAGGAATTGGGGGACAATTATTAAAAAAAAGAAGAGAATAAATAGAACATAGTTCAGTTCTAAAGGGGCAATAGATGAATCAAATCTCCATCATCAGTGCATAGCCAACTATGTCTCTATGAATATTTTCAATATTGCCCTCTAGATTATTAATTTGGCTCACCAAAGGGCTTTTGCTAGGAGAGTTGATTCCATTATCAAGTTGGAAAACTTATAAAGTCTCTTTGCACACCAACTTGATAGATTGACATATCTAAAAGATGAAGGGAAATAGGTTCCTAAGGGAACTTTTTGTTAAATTAGTTTCAATTTGTTTAAATCAACTTCACATGTCAATTTGGGTTTGTAGCAATTAATATCAAACATATGGCATGTAAGATTGATCTACACCAATTTTTATGATGATAGAGCTCTTCAAGAGAACATATAAAATAGATGAAAATAATTTTTAATAGTGGTCAATTGATCTAGCACAAATATAGTACAAAATTTTCATCATGAATCACAGGGCTAAATACACCTATTTACTCATTGAATTTCAATGCTTTCATTTTGACTATCTATCTTATCAATAATACATTTAATTACTTTCTTAGCTAACCTAAACACCCACCTTACAATTATATCAAAAAATAATAATAAATATCTGAAATAAATTAATTAAATAACCCTTCAAAATATCTAGCCACATTCATACTAATTTTTAATTTAGTTATTTATAATCATGACAGATTTCTAAAATTTCTAAATATACCCTTCTCTCTAAAGACATTTCATTTGAGAAAAGTTTCAAATTGTGAAAGTGGATACACTTCAATAATAAAATCACAAAGAATGCAAACTATTAATTCTAAGACATCTAAATTAACCATAGATATACATTATAAATCTTCAATTCTAATACATAAAATTATTTTCTTTGTAAATATAATGATAACCATAAAATTTAATATTAAACTAATATTTTAATAAATAAACATCTGATATTTCTTATATTAAAAATATATATCCATATTTAAAAAATAGAAAGAAGTCACCCCAAAACTGATTACAAACCCACACTAAAACAGCGAGACCAGCAAACATGAAGAGACATAAAGGTGGTTCAAAGCAAAAGCAAAAGGAATTCGGCTGGTCTATATTTAATTTTAAAGAACTTATTCTTAAAATTCTTTTTGTCAAATGGTCTCCCAAAAGAAAAAGTATCACTTGTACAAAGCAAGGTTGGAGAGATTAGCGAATAATTTTTCACTGTTGGGCGATATCTTTAGACGCACATCTAGCATTGGATTCTTCTCTCTGTTATATTTGTTATTTTAGATAAACATATCTTTATTTACGCTTCCTTCAGTAAACCTCACCTCGTTTCGCATGCTCAAATTATAAAAGAGCATTTGTATAATTGTATTCCATTGCAGTTTGGGATACAAAGTTGGCGTCTACAGACAAGATCTGAACTCAAGGCTACCATTTAAAGCTTAATAAATTCTGTGTGATATCTGGGTACAAATCAACATCCTCAAGCTTGCAGAGTCGATTTTATCTCTGTGATTTGTGTTAAAAGCGATATGCTGCCGTTTAGTTTCAGGTAATAGAAAAATACAATTTATATTGTTATAGTATTATCCATCACATGGGATATATGGAAGGCCAAGAAAAGAGTGACACTTTGGCGCCCAGTCAGTACTCTGGCTGTCTGCGCTCTGTTTTTGAAGTTGCTTGGAAACTTAGACAAGTAGAATGCGAGAATTTCAGGCAAATTCAAGGAAGAGTTTTTGAAAATATCGATTGACAAGAAATTGTCAATAGATTCTGCAACACTCTATTTATGGGAAATTTGCTCCCTGTACAGGGCTTTGGACCACTATGTACCCATATTGTCACTGACTACTGCCAGAGCCATAAGAAAGCAAACCCATCAATTCATCTACAATCATTTGTGACAAATATTTAACCTCCTCTATAACAATGATTATGAAGTTAATTCTTATGAAAAAACTCTTAAAAAAAATTCAACATTAGTTTGTTTTTAATATTTTAACCACTAATTTTTAAAGATATAAACTCTTGTATAAATTTCTGAAATGGACTCAATGTCTTGAGTTTGAATGATTTCAAACTCTCCTCTGACTAACTACCATGCCAATCCCGTTGTAGAAGTTTTGAAGAATTTCTTGTACCCCTTTTAAATACTTAATTGTTGCGTGTTGGTACTCTAAAATGAATGACCTCTACCAAAATGACCTCCTTAAATATTTTTTTAAAAATTGTTTTAATATTATTCATTAATTGTGTGCATCTTTATATTTTTGACATGGCCATTACCCTAATCATCGTCTTTAAGCTGCGAAATTGACATCTCCAAGAATGATTTGAACACTTTAACAAAATGCATTAATTTTCAAATAAGTTTTAGATTTCACAAAATGAAACTTGTAGAAATAGTATCTCAATTTCAGACAGGGACTACAGCTAGACCACAGCCGAATGGCTTGTTTTTTTGGTGCGAAACATTAAATTCATTAAGCATCTAAGTGGGAAGAGAGTAGATGTCGCCACAAGACATAAACATCAAACCAAAGAAATGTCATTATGCGCAATTTTGACAGTGGATTCTTTTCCTTGGTATGTATAAAAACTTGGCACTTCCGTAAGTAAGCTATGCCTCGTGTAACAGGTCAAAACCGTAAAAGACATGATAAGGCAAATTTGGATTCCATTTCAGTCTAGTCAAGTCTTTAACTCGGTATTACTTTAATTGAATCCAACTCAATAATGTGTTCCAGCACCAAAGCATAGGGGTGTCTTCATTGGATGCTCTTTTTTATTCTCATTGTGGACTAAAAATGTGGGATGAAAATTCTAGAAATAGCAGCTCAATTTTAGAAGCTCTTCTTTATTCTCATTGTAGGGTAAAGGGGAAGTAATCCATCTATTTCAACTAAAGATAAGGCCGAAAGATTACAAGCAGAATATTTCTGGCTCTTCTGATCGATAAATTTGGGTGCAAATTAACACCTTTCAAACAGGCACTGTAGTCGTGGGTTGCAGCTTGAGTTAGCCAGCTGAATGAGAGTTTATATTTAGAGGAGCATTGATTGCAGGATTGAGAGTGGTTGTCACATTTTGTGTTGTATTGTTTGGTTTTAATATTATATATTTTTTATGTTATAAACGGTTCAAAATTAAACACAAGATAAATAAATAAACAACACAAACAATACACAGAGGCAACCACATATATATATATATATATATATATATATATATATATATATATATATATATATATATATATATATATATATATATATTCTCTCACACACACATATATATATGTATGTGTGTCATGTGTGTGTCTCATATATGTGTGAATGGATGTATATATATGTTCATATACATGTTTGTTTTTATATGTGTGTATGGGTGGTTGTCTCTTTGTGTTGTTTATTTATTTATCTTGTGTTTAATTTTGGACTATCCCTTTTCTTTTCTTTTAATTTTTCTATTTATTTATTTATTTTCTCTCTTTCTTGTCACCCTTCCTCCCTTGACCTTCATGCCTCATTCCTCCCTCTTTTTAGTTGTCTTGGTCTACTTCTTGATCATTTCTCACTCTACATTCTCTCTAGCTATTCATCCCAATGATAGATCACGGAGTGTGATCTGAAAAATGTGATCTGATATTTGTTTCATTAACTCTTCCTAAACTTGAAGCTAGATGTAGGAGGACATCCTCTATTCAACTCTTGATGACTGCACATATTCTTCAAACTCTTGAGATGAAGTTGTTGAGTTCAGAGAGTGTTTAGTCTTGCAAGGCAAGAAGGATGAGTGGAATCATTCATCAAATACACTTGAGAGCACATGGCGACACAAGAAAAATTTAGGAGAGCCCAAATTTATATTGTCACCCATGGTGAACCATTCCAAGCAACCTTTCATAATGTTGTATACAAAATTAGAGTTTCAACTTGTCGAAATTCATTATTTACCTCAGCCAATCAGACATCTACTTGTTAGAGAACACCCTGTAAAAAATATTTTGGAACCTTCAACCCTTCTTTCTACCTATTGCAGCACAAGTTATTGTGATAGGTATGAATTTTGAAGAGAAAGGATTTTTTTGTGAGAAAGAAATAGAAGAATATTATCGCAATGATCAAAGTGTGAACAACAGCTTTGTTTTTTGAGCAAAGAAAGAGGAATATTTACTGCAGCATTAGAATTTGTGAGGAATAATAGTGAAGTGAGTTTGTGTAGCAGTAGGTAACCACGAACAAAGAGAATGGTGTGCAACTCTAGATAGTTGTAGAAATCGTGGTAACAAAGCATATAGTTTTAGAATATTTTCTTGTAGTTATAGAATAAATTGTTTGCTTCCATTGATATCTATAGTTTTCTATTATTTTTCATAAGAATAGCAATTTTGTGTGTGTGTGATCCACAAATTGGTATCAGAGCCATAAATTTAAGAGATCCATGGATCTTATATTGTGAAGGACAATAGTGTTCTAGGTTTAAAATTTAGTTGTAGTTTCAAACACTAGAGAGGATAGCAAGAGTTCGAAAAAACCATCATCATTCAATGGACAAAACTATTACATTCGGGCAAAGATAATGAAGAGCATCATGGTTTCAAATGACATGTGGGAGCTTTTGTTCATTGGATTCATAGATATGACTAACCCAATACTATATTCAACCCTCACAAACTACCAAAAGACCAAGTTGAAGGATACAAGGAGAAAGGAACCAAAAGCATTGAGTCTAATACAAGCATACTTGATAGAGGAAATATTCCCCAAAATAGTAGCAACTAACTATGTAAAGGAGACATGGAAATCCTCCAAATGAGTTACAATGGGACTAATAAGGTGAGATTAGTGAAGCTTTGGATTCTCTGAAGAGATTTTGAAATTTTCCAAATTAAGGACAATGAGTCTTTTTACTACTTTCACACAAGAGTCTCTAATTTGATAAACCGGCTAAAGACTAATGGTGATACAATAGAAGAATAGAGGATTGTGGAGAAAATCCTCAAAAGTTTTTCCTCAAAGTTTGATGCAATATTCATTACTATTAAAGAGGAAAAACACCTCTCAATATTGACAGTGGATGAGTTGATGGTTTCACTTCAAGCCCATGACCAACACATAAACAAGTCTACACCTTATTCCCATGAAAAAATTTCAAAGCTCAAGCCAATGCAAGAGACAATGAGAGAGGAGGAAACAGCTCCAAATAGAACTCAAGAGGTGGAGGTAGGAGAAACTCAAGAAGGGTCAGCTATAGAGTAGGCAACACTAGATAAATTACTCAAAAGGGAGGGAACAACTATTAGTCCACCACCAAATCTAAGAAGAGTGTGGAAAACTCAAGTCAAAAATATGGTAAGAGAATTGTAGAATGTTATTATTGCCATAAATTTGGTCATTATGTGAGTCCTACAAAAATGAATATGACCAATCAAAACAAAGTGCAAATCTGGCAAATGAAAAGCTAGTTGAAGGTTATCAGTCAAAGGCCTTCATCATGTACAATATTCATGAGCAAGGCAATTCTAAAGTGTGGTTTTTGGACAACGATTATAGAAACCACATGAATAGTAATGATATTTTACTTGCATTTATTAACAAGAATGTCAATTCTAAAACTAAACTAGGACAATGAAAAAATTCAAGTTGTGGGCAAAGGATTTGTTATCATCCACACCAAGCTTGGTGAAAAGGAGATTAACAATGTGTATTTTGTCTTGGATATTAAACACAACCTCTTAAGTGTTGGACAATTGGTCCTAGCAGGTTACAAAGTGCTGATACAAAAAAGGAGAATGTGAGAACTTTGATGAAAATGATAATAAGAACGTGGTAATAGCAGTGTTAATGACAAAGAATAGAATGCTTCCTTTGAGGATATAGACCTTCTTACCAACCTAGTTTGTAGGTGCACCTCTTAGGCATGAGAAATGTATAGTATTCCAAAATTAATAAATCATCAAGATGATCATTCAAGACTCCTTTAGACTTTGGAACCTAAGTTATGGACATTTAGGATATTTTAGTTTAATTGTTTTGTCCAACAAAGGTATGGTTAGAATTTTAAGAACCATAGTAGATCATAGTGGTAGGTGTGAAGATTGTATTTTTTGGCAAGCAACATAAGCACCCCTTTCAATAAAAGAATTCTAGAATGGCAAGATCACCATTGGAGCTAGTGCACACAAATTTGTGTGACCCCATACAAACCATTTCAATAGGAATGAATCAATATTTTTTTATCCTCATATATGATTATAGTTGAAAAGAATGGGTCAATTTTTTTGAAGCACAAGTTCAAATCTTTTGACAAGTTCAGGGTGTTTAAGGCCCAAGATAAGAAGAAAAGTGGACATTTCATAAGGTCCTAAGGTCAGATATAGGGGCAAAGTATACCTCAAATGCATTTGTGAAAATAGGACCCTAAAGATCACTTGAGAGAATTTTTCGCTGCTACTTTGGAATTTGCGGTAGGTGAAACATATCTTATGAGACTATTTTCCCACAGTCTTGGAGGAAGTGTCATGGAATGGTTATCCACATTAGCTTCGACTATCAAATCACTCCAAGAATTGGCCAGGATAAGTTTATCTCACACTATGCTTACAACTACAAAGATGAGGTGTCCATGATGGGCCTCTTTAATACTAAACAAAAACAAGGGGAATCCTTCATTTTATTTTTAAAATATGGAGACATTTGACCAAAAGAGCACCTTATGACATTCCTGATAAGAAACTTGTTGATCTCTTTTGTCATAATTTGAACAAGAAAATTGGAAGATAATTTCACCTCAAGTGTGTCCTTGCATAGTCTCCACTTGGTCGCACCTTTCATCCTTGCATATCTCACTTAGTCATACCTAGTCCTTGAATATTTAGATCATCTCATTCAATCATACATTCAGTCCTTGCATCCTTTAGATCACTTCATCTCATTGCATACTCAATCCTTGCACTCATTCATTGGTTAAAAAAATCATATCCATGTATTTAGGTCGCTCTTAAAAGTTCTTGAAACAAACATTGGTTATCAATCCTCCTGTATCACTTGAGGCACATCATCCTTGAGTTAGGGAATATTTTAGCATCTTTAAGTTGGGTGGTCTTCTTGGAGTTCATCATCTCCTACTTAGCACAACCTCTCGATCACTTGTCCTTGTGTCTACCCATCATAGCACAAGTAACACCTTGCATCACAATTTCCTTCAGACCTAGAGTTTCCTTAAACCATTGGATTTTATCATACCAAGTTCACTATTGGTCGTCGGTACCTCATTTAGATCCTCAAATAATAAATATCCTATCATATAGTTGAGTTTGTATTTTTTAGGGATTGAATTCCATCTTGAGTCTTATACATTGTCCTAGGTCAAAGATCATAACAATCACTTATGTCTCCTAACTCAAGAATCAAAAATTTTCAAAAGCATTCGTTTGAAGATGAAGACAACCTTATTGATTTTGAGAAAGAACACATTAGTGTTGCGACTAGTGAAACAAGCGAAACAAGCGATGAAGAAATGACTCAATCCACCATTGATGAAGTTTTTCACGATCAGGGGTTTACCAAACATATTAAAGAGGTGGTTAAACATGATCCATGAGCATACTTCAAATCCCTTGTTGACCAAGGAATTAAATTGCCACCTGATTTTGACATATCATTGCTCACAATTAATGACAAAATGAGAACTAGTGAATTTAAACATGCAAAGACAAACAATGAGGAGAGGATAAAAGATCATAGACCTTTCTACTTGCAACCAGGATACAAGAGATCTATGAAAACACTAAAACCTACGCCTACAAATGATCACATTTTTAAAATATGGAGACATTTGACCAAAAGAGCACCTTATGACATTCTCGATAAGAAACTTGTTGATCTCTTTTGTCGTAATTTGAACAAGGAAATTGGAAGAGAACTTCACCTCAAGTGTTTGGACACCTTTGATGAGGTCATAGACATGGGATTTCAGATCGAACAAACCCTTATTGATGATGGTACTATTAAGATAAACGATGATAAAGATCACAAAGGATAGATTTTAAACCACAAAACACCTTTTTGGGCTAAGAACAAGAATGTGGTTAATGACAGAGTTGTTGACATGAAAAATGCTAAAACATCATCACTTGTTTACAACATTAAGGGTTCATCCTCAGACAAAGAAAAAGAGAAACAAAGAAGCTTCCCTAAGTGAAATTTTACACCATTGGGACAACCACTCGAGTCGGCATTGAAGGAACTCCTTAAAAATGATCTTATAACGTTGTCTGAAATAAGAGAATATAATCCACAAGTCAAACCCCCATGGTGGAATGACGATCTTTTTGTGACTATCAAAAATAAAAAGATCACAAGACTAACTGTTGTAATAAACTTTGACATGTGATACATGACCTTCTTGATGAGGGAAATATTTCAGTTGATGGACATAATTTTCCTGGTAACTCCGATCATGAGATATTCAAGAATCATTTCCCTAAACATGACAAGGATAAAGGGAAGGCCCCCAAATCTGGTGACGGCATGAACTATACCAATGCTAAATATGACTATATCGTAAATAACAATAATGAGGCTAATAATCATGTGAACACTTTCATCAAAAGGGGTAAAGAACTTTTGGGAAAATGGTGTCTCAACCTTGTATTTACATGAGGTTTCTATTTATAGTAATTTTTTGTTTGAGCACAAAATGGTGTGAAATTCTCCCCAAAGCTTTGTATTGGTAAGATAAGCATGTCGCTAAATTTTATTCGCAAGATCATAGCTAGTTTTGAAGATATTAAACTTTTCATTTTTTGAAGGGTGCGATGAAAGGTTTATATTTAATTTTGAGGACTTTAGACCCTCCAAAAAATCCTGAAAAGTGGGCACAACTAGCATAGTGGGTAATGAGGTGATAGATCACTTTGTGAGAATTTTGACGCATCAAATTGTTTGCCAATCAGACACTTGGTTCACAAGTTATAGCCTCTGGAAGTTTGGACTCCTGAAATAGGAAATATAAAATGCATCGAACACATAAATGAGTTGTAAAAGGGAGGAACGTGTATTGATGTGTGTATTGACACATCATAGGGCATCTAGAATGGAGATAAGGTCGAATCTACTTTATTGGGTGGTTTTAGCCCATGGTTTTGAAATATTGTTTGATTGTTTCTTGTATTGTATCTCCTATATATGAGGTGTGTGAGGAGTAAGTGCACCAAGATGGTGTGCAAAAAGGGGGGTATAAGTGGACACCTTTTTTTTCTGAAATCAACTAAACCTGAACTTGGAGGAGCAATTTGAGACTTGTCCACTCAAAATATGAAGATACTCAAAGAACAAAGATTGTAAAACTATGAATCTAGTTTCCAAACTACTAATTTTTTTCAAAATTGGATAAGATTAAGGGGGTAAAATCCTACGCGCACAAAAAATAGATCCTAATTTTTCTAAAAAACATAACATAGTGTCTGGTGTGTGCATCAAAAAAGTCATAGTTATATTTATTATTTTGAAAAATCCTTTGGTCGAAATATAGTCAAGAGTGAGCACTAGAAGTTGTGTATTTTTTTGTAATTTTTTGTTGAGTATTTTTTTTGATGATTTTTCGAAATGGGCACATCCTAAATATCAAGTACCTGTTTGTGCACCAAGCATAACTTGCACCAAAATAATTGAAAATAATTTTTTTTTAATTGTAAATAATTAAGTTCACTACAATAATATATATATATTTTTTAAAAATGGATAAGTAGATCAAAAGTGTCATAATACATGTGTTGTCCCATTAGGACCCCACATGACCCCTAACTACACCATATGACCGCTTAGCACACCACATGACCCCTTAGGACCATATAATGTCCTAAGGGGTCCTATGGTGTCCTAAGGAGTCATATGGTTCTCTAACACATGTGTGGCCCCATTAGGACCCCACAAGACCCCTAACAACACCATATGACATCTTAGCACACCATATGACCCCTTGCGAGTTGTATGGTTTCCTAAGGGGTCATATGGTGTCCTAAAGGATCATATGGTGTCATAAAACATGTGTTGTCCCATTACAACCCCACATGACCCCTAACCACACCATATGACCCCTTAGCACTCCACATGACCCCTAACCACACCATATGACCCCTTAGCACTCCACATGACCCCTTATGACCATATGATGTCCTAAGGGGTCCTATGGTGTCCTAAGGGCTCATACGGTGTTCTACAACATGTATGACCCCATTAGGACCCCACATGACCCCAATGATACCATATGACCCCTTAGCACACCATATGACCCTTTAGGAGCATAGGATGTTCTAAGGGGTCATATGGTGTTCTAACACATATGTGGCCCCTTAGGAGCCCTTGTGACCCCTAACAACACCACATGGCCCCTTAGAACACCATATGACCCCTTAGAACATCCTATGCTCCTAAGGGGTCATATGGTGTGCTAAGGGGTCATATGGTTTAGGGGGAGCATACTAGTTTATTATTTTCATCCTTGAACCTCATGCTCGCTCTTAGGGGGTAATCTGAACTTTTTTTTATAAGCAATATTGACACTTTTATTTATATTGTAGTAATGGTTCATCTTGCTCAACTCTATAGTATCACAGGTGGACAAACCACATTTTTAAGCAGAAAAGTAATCTAAATCATGTGGGGTCATGTGGGGTCCTAATGGGGCCACACATGTGTTAGAACACATATCACCCCTTATAACACCATACGGCCCCTTAGGACATCATATGGTCCTAAGGGGTCATATGGTGTGCTAAGGGATCATATGATGTAGTTAGGGGTCATGTGGGGTCCTAATGGGGTCACACATGTGTTACAACACAATATGACCCCTTAGGACACCATATGATCCTAAGGCATCACGTGGTGTGCTAAGGGGTCATATGGCTTAGTTAGGGGTCATGTGGAGTCCTAAGGGGTCATATGGTGTTGTAACACATGTGTGGCCCCATTAGGACCACACATGACCCCTAACTACACTATATGACCCCTTAGCACACCACATGACCCCTTAGGACCATATGGTGTTCTAAGAGGTCATATGGTGTTGTAACACATGTGTGGACCCATTAGGACCTCACATGACCCCTAACTACACCATATGACCCCTTACCACACCACATGACCCCTTAGGAACATATGATGTCCTAAGGGGTCGTATGGTGTCCTAAGGGGTCGTATGGTGTTCTAACACATGTGTGGCCCCATTAGGACCCCACATTACCCCACATGAGTTAGATTATTTTTCTACTAAAAAATGTGCATTGTCTACCTATGACACTGTAGAGTTGAGCAAGATGAACAATTATTACAATATACAAAGCAGTGCCAATACTGCTTACAAAAAAAATTCAAATCACCCCCTAAGAGAGAGCATGAGGTTCAAGGATGAAAATAATAAACCAATATGCTCCTCCTAAACCATATGACCCCTTAGCACACCATATGACCACTCTTTCTCTCTCTCTCCCCCCTTCTATCTCCCTTCCTTTCCCATCCTCTCTCTCTCCCTCCCTCTCCCTCTCCCTCCCTCCCCAACTCTCTCTCTCTCTCTCTCTCTCTCTCTCTCTCTCTCTCTCTCTCTCTCTCTCTCTCTCTCTCTCCCTCTCCCTCCCCAACTCTCTCTCTCTCTCTCTCTCTCTCTCTCTCTCTCTCTCTCTCTCTCTCTCTCTCTCTCTCTCTCTCTCTCTCTCTCTCTCTCTCTCTCCCCACTCTTTCTCTCTCCCTCCCCTCTCTATCTCCCTTCCTTTCCCATCCTCTCTCTCTCCCTCTCCCTCTCCCTCCCTACCCAACTCTATTTCCCTCTTCCTTTCTCTCTCACTCTCCCTTCCTTTTTCTTCACCCTTTCTTTACTATAAGTAACGCATACAGGTTTTTAACATAAGAAATACGTACGAGTTATGGGAACTATGAACGTTGGTTTGTTGGGGTATTTTTAGGGACTAAATATGCAAATGGGTTAACTAAAAGTAACACGCACGCATTTCTTTCACATAATTTTATTTGGTCAATGACCACAAAAGGACTTTTAGAACGTGTTGAAGGTCCTGCTGCAACTGATTTTCTGACAGAGTTATGTCAAAGTAAGTGAACATTTTGTTTTATATGAGTTCAAATGATTAAATTGTTGTTCTAATTAGTTTGTGCAATGTTATTCGGATTGTTTAATAGTTTTGATTATTAAAAATAATGATAATACTCATTTTTATGGTAATTTGATTGTATAAGTTTTTCTAACATATATGTGCAAAATGATTCTATTTAGGACTAGTTATTTAGGTAGTGTATGAAGAGATTACGTGAACTACGAACAATGGGACAAGAAGGTATGTCATCTATAACATCTCAATTAGATGTACCAAATGAACCTATGCAATTGAAGAAGAAATCACAATCAATAATCAAACAAATGATGACCATGTACCAATAGTATTTGAGTTACCGAATGAACCTAATACAATTGAAGAAGATACCATGATCAATAATCAATCAAACTATGCACATGCACCAGCTCAATTTGATTTACCAAATGAATCTAATGCAATTGAAGAAGAGACCACAATGAATAATCAATCAAAGGATGAACATACACCAGCTCAATTTGATGTGATGAATGTTCCTAATGCACACAATGCACCAATGTTAACACCTCCTAGAATTATTCCTAGGAAACCAAAGTATCTAATTGACATCGATGAGAATATTTTGAAGCCAATGCCCTATTAATTACATGAACGAAATTGTAGAAGAATGGTTAAAAGAATATGACAACACTATTTTGAAATCTTAAATCAAACTGCAAGATGCCAATTAATTGTTCAAATGATTATAAATTTGAAATTTAGAGAGAATGAAAATTATTGGCTTAAGATCATCTGAAAATAATACTGAAAGAACTATTGTGAGAAATCCGTTTGATGCATATCAAGCAATTGGTACAAAATCACCTACTAAAGATTCTAAGGTTACTCGATGTGTTATCACATCAACCATAATGACCAATAAAATAAAAAAAGATCGTTTAATAAGCAAAACAAGTAAGTCGTTAAACATAAGTAGAACAACATTACGTAAAGCATTAGAGAGGTAGGAGAAAATAGAAGATCCTAACAATAATTCTCTTTGGGCATTGTCAGGTAGATTACCACGCAAAGACAAGGTTGTTGTTGATGCACTAAGAACAATAATTGAAAAATTTTGGCATGACAACACAAGGGTTTCGCCAAAATAAAGAGATGTTGTTAGAAGGCGAATTGGATCTTGAAATCGTGAGCCAGATGCCAAACACTATTTGGATATGACTCAAACAAAATTATATGAAAGATTCTCTCAAAAGTTTCCTCAAATAAGAATTAGTCCAATATTTTTTGAAATGGCAAAACCTTTTTATGTTAATATTAATCATGTATGCACCACGTGTTGTTGTAAGATGCATATTGAATTTTCCATGCACTATGATATTTATCATATATGTTGTACTTTGCACGCTAACAACGTTTTTCAAGAATGCAGTATACAAGCACCTCCTAAGTCACCAAGAGAATTTATTTCAAGTGTGTTTGTGTAAAAGAGATGATGGTTGCATTTATTATAAGATGATATGTTTGAAAGGTTCTTGTGCTACATTTGGTGGTTTGCAACATTACCCAAGATGTGTACATTTGGAGAGCACACATGAAATTGGTAAGAAACTAGTTTGTTTTGGAAAATACAAGACAGACACATATGGGGTTAAAGATGGAAAAGAATTGAAGAGATGTGAGTTAGTGAAAAATGATATGTGTGTAACTGAATTTATGAAAATGTTTCAAGAGAAACTAGTTTATGAGTGCATAATGCATACACATAGAGCTCGGTGATTAGATGAGCAATTCAAGTTATGTAAGGACACATTTCCTCTTGGTACCTATAAAGTGGAAAATTGGAGGCTTAGCAAATTCACCACTTGGAAAGGGAGATTCACTAAGCTCAATTTTCACTTGGGAAAACTTTACATTCAAAAGAGGTAGTGAATCTACTAGATCTAATCCTAAATGATGCAAGGACTGAATACTAAGTAGATTGGTTGAAAATGGAATGTGTTTGACCCTCTTTTGTAAGTTGAATAAGTAAAGTGCTATAAATGAAGGCAAAGTATGAGAAAACAACGAGCTACATGTTCAGGATTCAGTCATGCACCTGGATCTAAGAAGTTTGAGATGATTCGAAGCCGCTCCACAAAATCAGGGAAAATTTGCAGGGGTCATGTTCGGACAAGGCTGCCCTCCATTTGGTCCTCCGAACTTTCTACGCGTCAAAAAGGGTTTTTTCATCTCTATGAATAAAGCTTAATTCCAGAAGTACAATTGTGCACTTATTTCCTGCACACAGAAAGAAGAAGAAAGGGGTTGGGAATAGAGGTTTTCTTAAGTCAAACCCCGGTTTGGAATCAACTTTGAATGAAGTACTAAAAATGCTTGAAATAAATGATGGAAAGATATACCTTCAAATCTGCAATAGATGATGATGATGCTTTGCTTCTTAGATGTAATCACATATTTTGTATGAAATGGCATGAACATGACAAAACCCTAACACACACAAACACATTTAGTCAAACCTTCTC
Organism: Cryptomeria japonica; assembly: GCF_030272615.1. Taxonomy (NCBI): domain Eukaryota; kingdom Viridiplantae; phylum Streptophyta; class Pinopsida; order Cupressales; family Cupressaceae; genus Cryptomeria; species Cryptomeria japonica. The sequence goes on from NC_081415.1 coordinate 533,638,018, forward strand.
ATGCTCTCACCTTATGATTATGTGCTATACTAAATGAGAGGGGAATACCTCCTTATATACTTTCCTATTGTCAAATATTTAATTTTTTGACAGAGGCCGACATAGGGGATTCATTTCCCGCTCAAAATTGAGATAGGGTCTAGGGGACAAGATAGGTCCCAATTAGGGAGGACCGGGGCATGGTGCCCTAGTCCTACCCCAGTTTAGACCAGGATCAAAGGGATATGAAAGTTGTAGGATGCAAATATGAGGTTTTGTTGGATAGGGGAGGCATAAATGGGTCTCGATCAAGCATGGGGATGAGACTGATAAGGTGAGGGTCCAAAATGCAGTCAAAATTGCAAGGGGTCCAATTTTAGGACGCTACAGTTCCATTGTCTCTACCGTTGATTTTGCTGACCACAATCTCAAAATGAAGTGCAATCTATGTATTAGCGTTCTATACAAGTTACTATTTTTGTACACATAGCATTCATGCATGTAGATGATACAATAGAGGAGGATATAAAGGTTTTAAGAGAGTATCACTTTTACATAAGTGATGATCATACTCATTCATCAGAGTTTGTGCATAGGTACTTTAAAGTTTTCTGGGATAATTTAAGGGAAATAAATATAATATACAACCAACTCATAATATGGTTAGATAATTGCACCTCACAATTCAAGAATGCAAGGATGTTCTATTAGTGGACTAGGATGCATATGAAAAGAGGTGTACAACATTTTTGGAATTTCACTGAGGCTTGACATGGAAAGGGAGAGCATGATGGTGCAAGAGCATGCATAAAAAAAGCACTAGCTAGAGAAGAATTGAGGTATGAAGTTGGTGCTGAGTTGATAGATGCAGCAACAACTGTGCAATGGTGTAACTCTACGATGGGACCAAGTAATGCAGGTATGTCTATGGTTCATAAATATTTTTGGTTTATCAATGAATCTAACATTAAAAACTATCAAGATTGTTGTACAATTGTAGGATCGAGTGGCATGCACTCATTTAGAAGTTCAAATGCAAGTTCAGTAGTAATTTATACTAGACAGATTGCATGTTTTTGCTCTTCATGTATGATTTTTTGTGGGAAGAATGTGAATCACAAGAGTGGGTTAACAAATGTTCTTATAGACCATTGGTTCCCATTGATACATATCAAGTTCCCAAAGCACTGCAATTGAACCAGATGGAAGCATCGGTGGATTTCGACCATGTATCAGACCTAGTGCAACCAGATGATTTTATTGGTTAATTTTTTTGCAAGAATATTTGGGCTCATTTTGTTACATCTCACATTATTTTTGGTATTCTTTATCATTCTATAAAATGAAGGTCATGTGTGCGCAGTTGTTGTAGAAGAGAACAATTAAGAAGGAACAGATTACTTTTTGTGTCGTTGTATTGAGCCTAAAAGAAATTGACAACCGCAATCATTGAAGGAGAGGATATTGAGTACCTAATAGGGTTTGTTGTCGTGACAAGTACATGGCTTAGAAGATACCCTATCAATAATTTTGATGTTTGGTTATTTCAGGACTTTGAAACACACAGACATATTCTTCATTTCCCCAACCTTGTTGTTGCAACAAATATTCAATCGATTAAGTATCATGGTAGATCTCATAACAAGAATTTATGGAAAGTTCATGAATCTGAGCACAAGGCAAATACTTGACACAATAAGGGTTAGGGTTGATCTAGCAAGCTCACTTGATTGATTTGAGGTCATCTGTAAGTTTTTAATGTGTTGGAGCATTACAATAATTATATGGTTCAAGGTAGAATGATTTTGAGAATTCTGTATATATCGTTGGTGAATTGGTCTATATTCGGTTTATATATATATAAATGTTTGTGACCTAATTTTTGCATATTTAGAGGCAAAAATTTGTATATTTAAATGGCCATGACCTGATTTGTACATATTTAGATATCAAATTTTGTATATTTAAATGGCCATAAGTTTAATTGTGCATATTTAAATGCTAAATTATATAGAAATGGCCGTGAGTTGATTTTTAAATAATTTTTTTGTACATTTAAATAGCCATGAGCTGATCTATTAATATTTAGAGGCAAATTTGTGTATATGTAATTTTTGTATTGTTTGATTATAAATGCATAAATTGAATTTTGCGATGCATTTTGTATTTATGATTGTACTTGAAATTTTGTATGACTATTCATGAGTACATGACCTAATTTTTTTTTCACACCAACTGAAAAAATGCTACCCTATGAAAATGGCTCTGAATCTTCAAAATCCGAGATAGGTCATTGTAGATGAGCTTGACATAAACCTATAGATTCAAATAGATCATTTGTATGCATGTTGAATTCTGAGAAACAATCCATCAAAGTTTGATTATTTTTTGGACTTGAGGCACCTGAGAGATGGCGTCGGTAGGGTATTTCTCTAGACATTTCAGCAAGTTGGGAGGCACAAAAGGAGCATTCCTATAATAAACCTACCCACCCAGATGCGCTCGTGGTGGTATTTCATTCCCATGATGAATGAAATGAAAGTTATATTATCTTGTAACCTTGCACTGCATGCATCTAACGGTTTTTGCACCAACTAAAAAAATGCTACCTTGTGAAAATGTCTCTAAGTCTTCAAAATATGAGATAGGTCATTGTATATGGGCCTGACATGAACCTATATATTCAAATAGATCATTTGTATGCATCCTAGATTCTAAGAAATAGTCTGTCAAAGTTTGACAGTATTTTGGACTTAGGGCACTTGAGAGATGGTGCCAGTAGGGTATGGCTTTGCGTGTTCCAACGAGTTGGGAGACACATCAAGAGAATTCCTACCTTAAATATGCCAACCCGAACGCGCTTGTGCTGGTAGTTTGTGCCCATGATGAACGGAATGAAAGTTAGCCTATCTTGCAACCTTGCATTGCATGCATCTGATGGCTTTCACACCAACTGAAAAAATGCTACCCTGTAAAAATTGCTTTTGATTCTTAAAAATATGAGATAGGTCACTGTAGATGGGCCTAACATGAACCTATAGCTTCAAACAGATCATTCATATGCATTGTCAATTCTGAGAAATGGTCCATTAAAGTTTGACAATTTTTTAGACTTGGGGCACTTGAGAGATGGCATTGGTAGGGTATGGCTCTAGACGTTCCGACAAGTTGGGAGAAAAAATAGGAGCATGCCTACTATAAACATGCCCACACAGATGCACGTGTGCTGGTAGTTTGTGCCCACGGTGAATGGAAAGAGATTTATACTATCTTGCAACCTTGCATTGCATGCATCTGACTGTTTTCACACCAACTAAAAAATGCTACCTTGTAAAAATGTCTTTGTGTCTTCGAAATCTGAGATAGGTCATTGTAGATGGTCCTGACATGAACCTTTAGCTTCAAACAGATCATTCGTACGCCTCCTAGATTCTAAAAAATAGTTCATCAAAGTTTGATATTTTTTTGGACTTAGGGCACTTGAGAGATGTTGTTGGTAGGGTATGGCTCTAGACGTTCTGACAAGTTGGGAGGTACAACAGGAGAATGCCTACTATAAACCTTCCCACCCGGACGTTCTCGTGTCGATAGTTCATGCCCACAACGAATGGAATCAAAGTTATCCTATCTTGCAACCTTGCATTGCATGCATCTGACGGTTTTTTCACTAACTGAAAAAATGCTACCCTATGAAAATGGCTTCGAGTCTTCAAAATCCAAGATAGGTCACTGTACATAGTTGTGCTCTATGAAGTGTGATACCTGCAGCTGCAACACAAAACACTCAATAGATGATTACAAGCATGGTTATCAAATAATAAGCAAACAAAGATGAACCATGACAAAGCGACCTATCACCTCCTAAGAGATTCGAGTATGGATTTTCTCTCAGATCTAGGTAAGAAATCTCAGTGACTTGACTACACCTAGATGAAGGATTTGAAATAATAATGATATGCAAAGATGAGATTGATTATGCTAGATTGATCCAAAAGACTATTTAAGCTAATGATATGCATGATTAAGCTATGATGATGATGCAATTAAATTAGAAAAGAGATTGATTAAGCTACATGATTCAACAATTATGCTAGAAAATGATCAAATTAAACTAAATCTAAGATTCAATTGCTTAAAACAAAAATGCTCAAATGATATGCCTATAGTAACAATGCATAAGATGAAATGAGATGGGATCCTTATTGCTCCAAAATGGGGGATATTTATAGGATTTCCAAGGCCAGGGGTGAGGTGGCGGGAATCAATGGTCAAGATTGAGTCTAAAGATATCAAGGGTGAAATTGGAGGAGGTTGGAGGAAGAGGTTGGAAGAAGAGACAATTGTCATCTCTGTGGTGACAAGTGTCAAGGAGCTTTTTTCATAAAAAGGCAAGTGTCCAAGAGAGGAGACATGTGGCCAAAGTGCCATGTGTCTCAAGAAGAAAATATCCACACCATAGGAGGTTAGGATAAGGAGGTTAGAATGTGCAAGATAGATAGGTTTAGTTAAACCCAAGGTTAGGTGGAATGGGTTAGGTTAGAGGGATGGCTAGGTTAGGTGGTTAGAAGGTAGGAGGCATGTGGGTAATTTGAATTTTGAAATTCAAATAATAGGAAAAGACTAATTAACTCTCAACAACTCATTAATTGATTTGTTTTAATTAATTAGAGGATTAGAAGAATTGATTGAAGTGGGAGGATGATTAATTAATTTGAATTAATTAATCAAAGGGGACTATGGAAATGAACCCATTAAATAAATCCTTAGATCTATTAATAAGTGAAGAAGGTGATAAATTTAATCAAATTTCCTAATGAATTCAATTAAATTAGGAAGGGGGATTAATTAAATAATTGCTTATTTAATTAAATATCTTCATACCACTTTTAGGTGTATACATTTTGCCCGTCTTTGAAGCGAGGTGTGATGACATGTTGATTCAAAGAATAATCTCATATTAGTTCGATAGGATGCCCTAGCTATTGATTGATAAATTGTGATATGATGATGCCCCCTCGGGAGATCAATTAAGATAATTGACCTTTGGAGTGTTTGGATCTTTGCGAAATTGATATCCCGATTAGAAATGATTTAATTTCTGCAACTGTGGTTGATGAAAATGTGAGTTATACGATGATGGTGATGTAATTTTTTATTATAGATAAAGCTTGATTGATTAGATTAATAAGATCAAGATTCAGTCTGGTTTCAGGAATGACACTTCCTGTATAAGAAAAAGATGATCAAAGCATCTCGTTTCGGGAATGATATATCCTGTATAAGACATGATCAGAACGTCTGGTTTCAGGAAAGATACGTCTTGTATAAGACATGATAGAATCGATTTAGATGTGATTGATTGATATAATTGATAAGGTTTATTGGATAAAGAACTGACAGATTTGTTGATATTAAGTTGCAAGAAGATTCAGATATGTTGATGTTGGTTCTGTTGAGGGGGGAAATATAAGATTTTTGCTGGGTTGACAATATCTGGAGAGAGATGAGTCATTAGTCTGATTGTGTATATACTTATGATGATACCTTGATGATTCCTACGATAGATTTAATATTGGATAGAATGAGCATGCGGGATCCCATGAAATAATGAAATGCAAGCTAAATGCAAATAAAATGCAAAGCTACAACTGGATCAATCACTGGGTTATTGTGTTTTGTCATCATTGAGCTTTTTAAAATGTGGGAAGTGAGTGCAAACATAAATGGTATAATTAAACCATGATGACCTGAGCATGACTTTCCTAGATTTTGATATGGCAAGTTAGCACAAGCATCGAGGTATAATTGAACCAAGATGACTTGAGTGTTGCTTGCGTAAAATAGGTAGTATTCAATACACAAATTGGAAATGTCTTCGATGATACTCCGATGATCATGTCCCGAGACGAGTTTGCACACATTAATGATTAATTTACAAATAGCAGACAAGAAAAATAGCATGATCCTTCCTTGTACCTCTAATCAAGGACATCCTGGAGTTACTCAGAAATCATGATAGCAAAAATCAAGATAGAAAAGTTGAACAAGCATGTTAAAATCATTATCCAAAAGATATCATCCATTGAAAAGTGTGTAAATTTTCTTAGACTAACTTTGTGATAGTTTGATGGTTGATAATTTGATCTTGTATTCAACGTTGGATGTGTCTCAGTTTTCGCTTGATAAGGGTTGCCTAACTGTTGTTCTACCTATTTGATTAAGCTCAAAATGATTAAAAAATTTGCCCCTAGCTAGGTTCAGGATTTTTCCCCAAGCCTAGAAACAAATTCAGTATGATATACCCAATGATCTAAACCATGGCAAGAAGCCACCCGTGATGCCTACGTATGTACAAGGCTTTATTATGCATATGAACAGAGCTGAATGAATGCAAGCAGAAGGATGCATGAACTAATAGATGGAAGAGCTAGTGGACAGATAGTGCCTGTTTGCCAGGTTTTCACCATCTATTTTTATTGCATTTTTTCTCATATTTAATTTTTTTGGATTTTCTGCTTTTTCACTGTTTTTGTATTTTTCTTCTTTTTCACTGTTTTTATTTTTCTTCTTTTTCAAATGTAAAACTTCTTCAGATGCATGCTATTGATGGGTTCGTCGAGCTGATCTTTGTCCTGTGTTGATAGCTGATATGCTCCTGATCCAAATATTGTTGTGACCACAAACGGACCTAACAAGTTTGATTCAAACTTTCCTTTCTTTTCTCAATCTGCCTAGTTGTGTGGATTCTCCTTTAGTACTAGTTCTCCAACTTGAAAGACTTGTGGTTTGACCCTGTGATTATAACTTCGACACATTCTTTGTTGATATACCATTAAATGATCAAAGGCATTTTGTCTTCGTTCATGGATCAATTCTAACTCCTGCAATCTAAATACTCATTGTTCTTCATCTGGGATAAGACCTTTTAATGATACTCGTAGAGAAGGTATCTCTACTTCTATTGGCAGTATTGCTTCTGATCCATAGACAAGAGAGAAAGATGTGGCACCTGTTGGTGTGTGAATACTAGTACAGTAGGCCCGTAGAGAAGGGTTCAATTGAATATGCCAATCTCTTCTAGCATCATTCACTATCTTTTTGAGGATTTTCATAATAGTTTTGTTTGATGCTTCTTCTTGCCCATTCCCTTGTGGATAGTAGGGTGTGGAAAATATGTGTTGGATCTTGAATTTCTCACATAGTTCTTGTACATACTAATTCTTGAACGGTCGCCCATTATCAATGATAATGGTCATGGGTATTCCATAGCGACGGATGATGTAGTTCAAGATAAATGTAGCAATTTTTCTTTCCTATGATATTTGTGAGAGGTATTGCCTCAATCCATTTTGTGAAATATTTTGTAGCTAAAAGGATTAATTTGTGACCATTAGATGAAGAAGGATTTATCTTTCCTCATAGATCAAGACCCCATTGGCAAAAAGGCCAAGATGTTGCCAAAGCATGAAGTTCTTATGTTGGTGCATGAATCAAATTCCCATGGATCTAACATTGTTTGCATGTTCTAGCTATCTAAAAAGAATCCCATTCCATAGTTGGCCAATAATAGCCCATGCGTATGAGTTTTTTCGAAAGGGTAAGACCACTTGAATGAGTGCCACAAATGTCGTTATGGACTTCATGTAAGGCCTTCTCAGATTTTTCTTGTTTGAGACATCTTAAAAGAGTATCGTCTAGACCTTGTTTAAATAGGGTATCCGCGACAAGAGTAAAATGGGAGGATTGACAAATAAAGTTTCTCTTTTGGCTTTTTGACAAATAGAGAGGTAGGGTGTTATCTTTCAGGTATGTGTAAGTTTGGCCATAGCGGGAGGAGTGATGCCCAACAAGGTGACAGATAGTTTGGGAATCGGGACAATTATGAGCAGGGTAAAACAACTCTTCCACCAGGAATTCATAACATTGTTGATTTTCCTCTGTCTGAAGGAGAGAAGCAAGTGTAGCCATGGCATCTGTTGCTTTGTTGTCATTCCTTGGAATTTGCTAAAAATTTATTTCTACAAAGTATTTCTTTATATCATCAACCATCTTTTTATAAGGCATTAACTTTTCATCATTTGTTTGATAATCGTCATTGATTTGATTGATGATGAGTTGTGAGTCTCCAAAGACTTGAAGCTATGTAATGTTCCATTCTATAGCCATTTTGATGCTTGTAACCAAAGCTTCATAATTTGTTGTATTTTTGGTGCATGAAAATCTTAATTTGTATGCTTTTGGGATTGTATGACCTTGTGGTGTGATGAATAGAATACCTACTCCTTATCCATATTGTGTTCTATTATTGATGCATGTTCCTAGACTGATATTTGGGTGATGTATTGTAAGATATGGATCGAACCCTAGAATGTCTGCATATGACCAGGTAAAATTGATTTGTCATCTTTTGAAGGGTTCCATATATTTCCGCCTTGCTAGTTCTGATAGAGAAGTTGTTGGATATAGATCAATTGTGCCAATGGTAACTGCCTATGTTGGTTCCATTAGGATAAATGACCTCTCTTGATAGAATTCAAGTAAGGTGTCAAATCTCCCATCTTCAAGTGCCTTGAGGAGGTTTTCACCATTAGATGCATCCTTTGTTTTTACTTTTTCTCGATCTAATGTTGCCAAGAAATGGTTTTCAACATTAGACCTAATATTATTTTCTTGATTTTCACTTTTGCAACTAGGATATTTGGCACCCACTTGGCTTGAAGATACGTTAGCAAAATCCCTAGTGAAAGTTGTTGTGGGTTTGATTTCATTAAGATATAAGGATATGGCATGGTCATTAGGAAAGGTATCAATGGCAGTATGTCCTTCATTTTCCCAGTCCATAGGTTCGGGGGGGATTAAGGATAAAGGATCCTCGTGTTGAATTGTTTCAAAGATATTAGGGGTCATGATAGAGATGTCAGAGCTTTCAATAGGTATTTTCATGTCTAGAATGATACTCTCGTCAGAATGACCTCTCGCAAGTAGCTCCTGATTGTCCTCGATTAAGTCCAAGTTAACCGAATGTGATTCTGATTCAAGTGGGCTAGTTCCTAACGTTTGTCCTGCATACACATGAACTATATCGACATCTACATCTTCTTCTTCCCTTTCAACTTGAAGTTGCTCTTGTTTGTTTTTTCATTCAATAGAAAATACTCTTTGTTCCCTCGATCTTTCAGTTGCACTTGGTTTTCCATGTTTGACAAAATTGATACAAATGATTGTTCCTTGGATTGTATTCTTGAAGATGTTGCCTCTCTATTATGTGGGACAATGACCTCTTGAGCTGGTTTTAGATTACTACAGCACTGCAATGGATTTGAGTCTGTTGAGATCGTGATTTCCTACCCATTGTATGGAAATTTCAGGCACTGATGACATGTTGATGGAATAGCATGTATGTCATGTATCCATGGACTTCCCAAGAGTATGTTGTATGGTAAGTCCAAGTCTAGAACTTGGCATGTTGTATCTTTCTGTAAAGGTCCCACTCTAAGGGGTAATATTACAATTCCTTTAGAGGAATGCTCTTCTTCATCATATGCTTTGATTTTTTATATTTTTTCAGGGATCAACTGCATCTTCAGAATAACCTACAGCATGGACAAGACTTAATGAGTAAATTTTTAAACCAGCTCCTCCATCCATTAGGACACATTTAACAAGTGTTCTATGAATGAGGACTTCAATTTGCAAGGAAGCATTATGGGGATGTTGCAAGGAATCAATACTTGGATATGAATGATATGGGCTTTGAATAGGATCCTCTGAAATAGGTTTGATGGCAATCATGGATATCACTTGGGTAACTTCATCCTTGGTTGTATTGTTTGGTGAGGATGCTATGGAAGATTCTTGCAAGTTTTCAAGCGATGTAGGAATAGATGCCTTTGGAGAGTCAATTTTCTTATAGGGGAATGAGCCATTTCTGGACATAGGTGAGCGATTTTGATCTTCTTTAGAAAAATCCTTTAGGGATCTCTTTAAGAGTTGCATAAAAGAGCCACCTTTCATTGGAGATGTATTTGAATCCTTGTGAGGTTTTGACATAGTTGGATTTTGATTTTGGACTTGTTTGATTGCTCTGATATGTTGTCTTGTTAAGTCTTCTTCTTGTATTTTTCTTTGGTATGCCATGTTGCTATGATCTTCAATTATTTCAAACGTTTCTATTTTTGTCTCTACAATCTTTCGCCTCTGAGCCCTGGTTAAAACAGGCATACACATGTGTTAGATATTGTGCTGGGATTCGATTGTCTAAAAGTTATTTTGATAAGTGATCAATTGTCAATGTAAATGTGATAGAGTGATTCAAGTGCTTAAAAGTTTGCAAGTTTTTCGATCTTCGGTTTTGGAGTGCAATGATGATGATTTTGATAAACCAAGTCCAATAGGAATAATATATCCTACGATATGGGACAAGGTTGTCCTGACCAAACGTTGTAGTTTCATGATAAAGGATGATATATCTTGATGAGAAACTATGTTTTGAGTGATCAGTTTATCAAAGAGGGTGATGATGCACTTTGAGATGTTTAGATCTTGAACTTGTTGAAGGTGAATACTTAAAAATCTTGAGGTTTTTATCTTCTAGAGTTCGATTTGACAGATGATAACTTGACCAAGTAAACCAATAAGATAATCCAAGCATAAAATGACAGATAGCAGGTGTTTATGATCACTGTAAATTGACCGAGCAAATGTGACAGACCTGAAAAAGATGTGCAAGAAGACAACTCTGGACAAATAGAGACAAAAATTTGTAAGACAGTTTAAGGAGCTTCAGACGACAATACATACAGGCCCATACGACAAATCAGGAATCTCATATGACAAAGCACAAGCTCGTATGACAATTCCCACTGAGCAAAACGATAAACCAGAGGCCTCGTATGAAAAAACTTTCTAAACCATATGACAAACAAAACACAAAACACTCAATAGATCATTACAAGCATGGTTAGCAAATAATAAGCAAACAAAGATGAACCATGACAAAGCAACCTATCGCCTCCTAAGAGATGTGAGTATGTATTTTCTCTCAAATCTGGATAAGCAATCCCAGTGACTTGACTACACCTAGACGGAGGATTTGAAATAATAATGATATGCAAAGATGAGATTGATTATGCTAGATTGATCCAAGAGACTAATTAATCTAATGATATGCATGATTAAGTTATGATGATGATGCAATTAAGCTAGAAAAGAGATTGATTAAGCTACATGATTCAACAATTATGCTAGAAAATTATCAAATTAAACTAAATCTAAGATGCAATTGCTTAAAACAAAAATACTCAAATGATATGCCTATAGTAACAATTCATAAGATGAAATGAGATGAGATCCTTAGTGCTCCAAAATAGGGGATATTTATAGGATTTCCAAGGCCAAGGGTGAGGTGGCAGGAATCAACAATCAAGATTGATTCTGAAGATATCAAGGGTGAAATTGGAGGAGGTTGGAGGAAGAGACACTTGTCATCTCTGCGGTGTCAAGTGTCAAGGAGCTTTGTTCATAAATGGGCAAGTGTCCAAGAGAGGAGACATGTGGCCAAAGTGCCATGTGTCTCAAGAAGAAAATATCCACACCATAAGAGGTTAGGATAAGGAGGTTAGAATGTGCAAGATAGGATAGGTTTAGTTAAACCCAAGGTTAGGTGGAATGGGTTAGGTTAGAGGGATGGTTAGGTTATATGGTTAGAAGTTAGGAGGCATGTGGGTAATTTGAATTTTGAAATTCAAATAATAGGAAAAGACTAATTAATTCTCAACTCATAAATTGATTTGTTTTAATTAATTAGAGGATTAGAAGAATTGATTGAAGTGGGGGGATGATTAATTAATTTGAATTAATTAATCAAAGGGTACTATGGAAAGGAACCTATTAAATAAATCCTTAGATTTATTAATAAGTAGATGAAAGGGATAAATTTAATCGAATTGCCTAATGAATTCAATAAAATTAGGATGGGGGATTAATTAAATAATTACTTATTTAATTAAATATCTTTAGACCATTTTTAGGTGTATACACAAACAGATCATTTTATGTGTCGTGGATTTTGAGAAACAATCCATCAAAGTTTGACAATTTTTTGGACTTAGGGCACTTGAGAGATAGTGTCGGTAGGGTATGGCTCTGGACATTCTGATGAGTTGGAAGGCACAACAAGATCATTCCTACCATAAACCTACCCACCCGGAAGTGCTCGTGTTAGTAGTTCATTCCCACGATGAATGGAATGAAAGTTATCCTATCTTGCAACCTTGCATTGCATGCATCTAACGATTTTCACACCAACTGAAAAAATGCTACCTTGTGAAAATGGCTTTGATTATTCAAAATATGACATAGGTCACTATAGATGGGCCTAACATGAACCTATAGCTTCAAATAGATCATTCTTATGTGTCCTATATTTCGACAAATGGTTCATCAAAGTTTGACAATTTTTTGGACTTAGGGCACTTGAGAGTGGCGTCAGTAGGGTATGGCTCTAGACATTCCGGTGAGTTGGGAGACACAATAGGAAAATTCCTATCATAAACCTACCCACCCAAATGTGCTTGTGCTGGTAGTTTGTGCCCACGACGAACAGAATGAAAATTAGACTATCTTGCAACCTTACATTGCATGCATCTGACGGTATTCACACAATTTTTAAAGAAATTACAATATCTCCTAAAGTATTAGGTGAAAATTGATGAAACCGAGTGCAAATGAAACTATATTCACATATCTGACATTTCCAATAAGTATCAAGTCTTTATTTGATCCGTACAATCCACACAATGTGAAAGAGCAACAATGTTGCAAGAAAACACATTGAAATGGTCTCCAAATTGATTCCAACTTTATTCAAAACTTTAATACAAATTTTTTCAACCCTTGGGTCATGCCGAAGATGTCTATTTATGACCACATAAGTGGTTTCCATCATCCTACCCCAAACTTTAACAACTTTGACAACTTTGACAACAACTGAGCAACTTTGACAACAATTTAGCAACTTTTACATCTTCTATCCAAATGACCCCAAACTTTCACAAATGACTCCAAATTATCATTAATGGTCCCAAATGACCTTATTTAGATGAAATAACACAAAACAAGATAAAAACCAAAATTTGACCATTGTGAGCGTGAGAGTGCTCCCGCACCATTCACATTGAGAGATATAAAGGAAAGGAATCAAAAGCATCCAATGATCATTACCGTGGATCATATGTGATCATTATTGTATTTGGTCTCTGTAAACTTTGAGGGAGCCTATTGTATTTGGTCTCTAAACGCTTTGGTTACGTTCACATCCTCTTCTTCTTAAAACCGAAGTAGTAACAAAGGTTGACACTTGCATTAACAAAGATTGACACTGAAGTTAATAAGAAAGAATCTAACAATGCATGTATTGAGTGGATAATTTGATTATGCTTTGTGTCTTCATGCATTCATGCACATTCATGTGAATACTTCCTACATGAAGTAGTTACTTTTTTCTTTAGTGTATTCATATGTCTTATGTATTCATGTGATCGCTTCATGTCAGATATGTTTTCAACATGTCTTTATGTGCCTCATCACCGATGTGTCTTCATCATGTAAATATATGCAAATATAGTATACATCTTACAAGATTTGGATGCATATCAATGATAAAATTGTCAAATAAATTCCATGTAATGATCATTACTCATACCACTATGCAGAGACTATTGTAAAAATTAATAAATTCTATTGGATTCTAATTTGATAAATCCACAATATGCTATAATTGGATCACATTTCAATTGTAAATATTTAAGTTTCAAAGTACAAAGACATGCACACAATGAACAAAATGGATCGAATATCAACATTTATATGTATCAAAATGCACAATAATTGTCTATGTATACAAAGTGGCATATATGCCAAGTCAATAAAAGTTTTACAATAATGTGGCATATGCCATGTCCAAATCGATATACAATAAAAATGTAGAATATATAGACGTATTGGTCCTTCAATGACCACAACTAGCACTATATGATCTTATAGTTGTGGTGGATCATCAAAATCGAGCTTCTTTGATGCAGTACGCGGCTTTGTAGATGCCTATAGAATCGCAATTCAAAAGCCAAGTTAGAATCCTTTTGTTAAAAATGGTTCATAATTATTTACATAACTATACATTCAACTATAATGTCTTTGCAATTGAATTGTAGATTACCTCATGTGTTGATCTGGGATCAACCATCTTTTCTCTCCTTGCCTTGTCAGTCTTAGGAGTCCTTTTAAATTAGTACTTTAGAGGATCCATGTTATGGCCAAACCGTGAAGGGGCCTATTACAGGTTAAATACAATTAATACAAGGTAATAACATATATAGATCAAAAACACTAAAAATATACAATATATAGAACAAAAGTGTACCAGAGCTTGAGATGCTTCTCCTATTGACCTACGAGGGCTCGCCATTGATGAAGCAACTATGGCTATTTCTTGTATGAAAAATGATAAGATTATAATTTATCTAAAGTTTCACATGTACATGTGCATATAATCATCAAATCAAGAAAATAAAGTAGAGATACATACCTCTTCCCTCTCTTGATCCTCTGGCATATCAGGTGCATTCATCAATTCTACAAAGCCCAATTGTCGTTGTATATAAAAGAGACAAAAAATAATAATCAATATACAAGTTCCAATTAAGACAATTTCAATATTTTCAAACAATTGTGTCAATCAAAAATGTGTTCAATTAACTTTTGACATTTAGGTGTCCTCGAGGATTTATTTCGCCTAGGAGGTGTCCTAGACACACGTGGGGTACCCTAAAAAACAAAATTAGCACAAGAGATATCAGTAAATAATATAAAATATAATTTAACAAATCTAAATTGAAATGACTTGCATAGTCAAAGAAATACATAAATAAGAGGTGTGCAAAATATGATACCACATATCTTTCTAAGTCAAAATCAATGGCCGAAAGCGTGACATTGTCAATCTTGAACTTTTGATCCCCTAACAATGCCTATAAAATGCAAAAAAAATATACATTAAAGACAGTTAGTATATCTTATAAAAAAATATATTTTGAATTCAAGGTACTATTCTATTTTAACATGTTAGAAAAGTTTTACCTCAGGCGTCGAAGCTACAGCTGCAACAACAATGGGAGGAATATGAGATGGTGTATTAACACCAATTGTTGCATCCTGAATGCATATTGTTTGTATCAATTTAAATCCATCTATAAATGAAAATTTATTTACATTTACAAGTTTTAAGTGATTGATAAATAAAATGTTATGAATTCAAATCAACACACCGGTGTCTGTGTCTGGCCACCAAACACCATACCATCAAATCATCAATCAGCACCACATCCTCTGCAGAGCTAGCCTGACATCTACCCCCACAACATGTACAGAGATGGGATGTGGAACCATATGCATGGCGTCGATATCTATCCCAGAGCATATGCCTAAACATCTGGGACACACATGTTGAATGGGCTCACCAGGGCCAAATGGTACAACTACTGCATCATCATATGGGCCAAGAGGGTGTGATAACTATGTGTCATGTTGAATGATGACATCAGTCAATGCAGTGGCTACCTGAAGAGTCTGTACCTCAATAGACTCTTTCAAGGCTACTGGGACCGTGACATGGACCACACATTTTGCTACTAGAGGGATGTGATTTTGGGGGTTTAGTACCCTCTAGGCTCCAGGTTATCTTGGGAAGAGACTCTACCTCTACCCTGGAACTCTCTCATATCAAAATAGTTTGGCCTCTTATTGAGGATAAACTCGCAATATAGTTTTCTCATAAAATATAATGGAACCTCAAAATTATTACAAGGTGGTTGGTCAAAGATCATCCACCACCTATTCCAAAAAGTATTTTTCATAACCAAATGGTTACACCAGTGTATAGGAAACCTCTTTCAATTAAGAGGTAAGGTCTCAATGGTTTTGGGGTCATTAAAAAGAGCACATATTTGTGCTTTATTTATATTTTTTTTGTCACAACCCTCCTCTATCACTTTTTTGATTTAAATACAATTCTATTATATTTTTGGTTAAGCTATTTAAATGATTGAATAAATGTTATAAAAGAATAAAATGAATACACACACACACACTTGGAGAATATAATTCAAAAGGCATTATTTTTATTTATTTATTTTTCACTCCCAATTATGGCACATGTTGTAGGAAGAATAGGAAGCTTCTAGATGAATCTCCACCATCTTGCATGTAACTCCCCCCACTAAGTTTTCAATCAATTTGCATGAGTCCAATATTGGAAAAAAATCTCTCTTTTAATTAAATTCTCTAGATAGTGGAATTGAGGGATTTTTCTTATAAAACTGTATGCAAGTTTCAAAGAAGGGGGTTGATTATGTTTTGAAGGAAATTTCCCAAGTTTTTCTTTGGTAGTCTCATTTTTGTTGCGGGATTTTTAAGTTGTTGTTGAAGGATCTCTCTCAAGTTGCAAGGAAGGATCAAAGGATAGCTAGAGGATTCAACATCAAGCTTCAGTATACCAGGTTCTCTCCTTTTGTCATATGAAGAATTTGTATTTATCAAAAATATATATAGTTTCTAGATTCCTTAATTGAATATAGTTTCTGAAAGAAATCATTTTTTTTGCTAGATAGGAAGAAAATCTATTATGTTTTCTTTAAAGAAATGCAATGATATAATTCTTTCTCTTTTTAAATACATATGCAGATTCCTCTTGCATATTTTATTTAATCTATTTAAAAGGTAGAAAATCATATTTTTTGCTTTTCTGTTTTCTCTTGAAAATTAGAGATGATATTGAATATAAAAATAAATAAATCTCTCTCTTTAAAAATCTTCCCTGTGTGAATAAATGATATGAATCTTAATATTTATTCTCTCTTGAATTCTTTTCTCTGGCTCTTCGAATGGAAATCTGAAAGTAAAATTTCATCCTTTAATTAAATTTTACTTCTCTGTGAACAGAAAAGTCTGATAACAAAATATAAACCTCACTGTGCTCATTATTCACTGTGGAAAATATTATTCTTTTCCTCTCAGAAATCTCTCTCTCTATGAAAGAAGAAATAAATCTCTCTTTGTGAATATTAGTGGAAAAATAGAATATAAATCCCTCTGTGTGAATATTAAATCTTCTTGAAAGGCTTTGTATTTCTCAGCATAAACCTATTATCTGTGCATCGCTGGAGCAAAATTCTTTGTTTATTTCAAACTATTTCTCTGTTGTATTTTCATCCCTGAGATTAAATTATTATTTTTTACTCTTACATTAGTATTTTTCTTATACACATATATGTTTGTATACTCTCCTTTTATGCAATTTATTAATCTGGGAATGTAACGAAGTATATATATATATATATATATATATATATATATATATATATATATATATATATATATATATATATATATATATATATATATATAATTTATTACAAACAAAAATGAACATATTTAATAATGCAAGCAAACTTAATACAAAAGGCATACCCATCGAAATCCATTGAATGGTTTTCGGGCGACGTGCAGGGTGGGGGAGGCGGTCAAAGTAACCGCCGGGGAAGTGGTACCCTCCACTTCCCCTGTGGTCACTGTCACAGCAGTGGCCGCAGGGTAGTGGAGAGGACCACGGGGTCGCCTCATCACTGTGGGCCTGCTTCCATAGACCTGCAGTGGTGATGGGACCCGTGGGCCCCACTCCCCACTAACCCCCTTAAACAAGATTCACCTTCCTTGCTTTTATATTTTTTTTTTTATTTATTTAAGTTTTTTTTTTCCATATATAAATATAAATGTATAAATTTCAAATTAGGAATTGTTAAATTCTTTTCTTAGAATAAATTTTAAGTTATTAAATTTAACTTAGAAAAATTTATAAATATCGAGGATTAATGTGTAGTAAATTCCTAATTAATCTTAAGTAAATTTTATATTTGTAAATTTTATGATTAGAATTGTTCAATCCATTTAAAATCCATTGGGGCACTTAGTTGGCGTTTAGCAATTAATCCATATTTTGAAGTTAAATTCTATCTTTGGGGCTAGTGGCTTATAAGCGATATTCTTGCATGTAACTTACACTACCTTCGCCTCATGCAAATTACTTTACATTGATTACATTTATTGGCGTTCCATCTCCATGCAAGTTTCACGTTCAATTATTAATATGCAAGTTTCCTAAATGGCGTTATTATGCAAAGTTACATTTCAAGTTTTGAATAATAAATAATGTTAGTTACGTTTTTTTTATTTTCATGTAATTCATCAAGTAGTTATTTCAATTAATTGAGCTTTGCAATGTCTAAATTATACGCGTTCAATTCATAATTATTTTCCAAGCATGATGTTAATCATAAGTTAGAAAATTAAATAAAGGAAGTTGGAAAACCCAAAACCTAGCAGCGTTCGGTATATACAGTGCCTCTGGGTCACGCTTACGGGTAATGTCGTCGTGTTGAACTACTGCACTTAACGCCTAATAAAGCTGCATCAATGACGTCTGTGGCATCGTCCCTATAAATTGTTGGGGAGTAATAAGGGACACTTGGAAGTTAAAATCCAAGGGGCAGGTAATCCCCCTTGGATCGATAAATTAATAAGATAATTCTAAAACGATCTTTCATCTGCTGAGTTAAACTATAGTAAACCCCTATAGGGATGATGAGTGAAATGCTTTTATGAAATTGATTTAATCTTGAAGATTTGTTGGCAATTGGTCAAGGGTGACGCTTACGATAAGAATTAGGATCTAGTGTTTTAGGCCACAAGCAATAGGCCATCTTGAGCCTTTGCTTAAGCTACCACCGTGGGTAGCAACCGCAGAGAAACTATCTGCGACATTGACCCTAGAAAGGGTTGCGTACCCACTAATTAGTTTACATCAAACCATAGAGTAGAAAATAGAACTACATACTTTAAGCCTTGATCCTCTGCCGAAGCGGGTATGTAGGCAGTCTTGGGATAGAGTTGTCCCTCATACTCAGGCGTTCGTGGGTGGGGTCTAGGCTTGGTATAGAAGGATTGAATAGAATCCTAATTTGAAAGATAATTAAAATGGAAAAAGTAATTCAATGCATACTCGGAAGGAATCCCGTATGGATTCGCTTGACTTCCCGAGGCTTTAAGCCAAATTTCGAGGCGAAATTCAAGCTCGTATTATGTTATTTAATTACTCCTAAGGACGGCGACCTCGGTGCACTTCTTTTAGAAGAGTGTAGTACTTAGTGAGTGGCTCAGGACCCGAATGGTCCCGATGAATCTAAGTCTCTGGCCAGAGCACCCCCTATCCTGATTGGATAGATGCCTACCCCGTATGGGTAGATGCCTATCCTGCATTGGATAGATGAAATCTTATGTCCCATAAGGACAAATGCCTAACTCGTATGGTTAGTTTCTCATCCCGGATGGATGAATGCCTAATCCAAATGGATGGATGCCTAGAGTATGCGATTGAATCAAACACAATGATTAAATTAAACACAAAAAAAAGAATGGTCAACAGTTGTTGAGTTAATTAAGGTGGGTTATTACATTTTTTCACTTCATTATAGGACAACCCATTAGCATAAAAACATCGATACCTATAGTTTCCTCATTTTGTAACTTGTTTGGAAGCTTCATTGACACTACTAGCCATTGATTCTAGGGTTGTGGCAAAGGATGCATGATTCTCATGCTTGGATGCCTTCAATCTATTCACCAATCTAATTATTTTGGTAGTGTTTTGTGTTAATTGATTTATCAAATCCTCTTGTGTAACTTGTGAATGGTCTATTAGAGGAGATGGAGGGTTTGTATCTTGAGGGTCTGAATGTGGGTTCTCCTGTGGGTTTTTCCTTAAGTTCTCAAGAGGTGTGTCTTGCTGGGGGCAGTATTTTCATAATCTAACATAAATTTATAACAAAAGAAATTTTAAAAATAATCAAAAACAATGAATTCACATTCAAATTTAAAATAGAATTTATCAAATATATAAAATGGATGAAAAAAATTGAGTTTCATACATGTTGGTTGCCTTGGCATTGTGGATGGATTTTATCTCCAAAACCCTGTGCACATATTTACTGCTAGAAAACCCTCCAAAATAATTCTTGTGTGGCCACGGGTGAAAATGACCCAGTTGATCGCAGTAAAAAAAAATTATTCTCAGAAAAACGCGAATGGGTTTTTATCTTCCCATAGAGGCCCTGTACGCGTTTTAGGTTTGATTAGGCTCGATAAAATGAGCCTAAACGCAAATGGGTTATTTAAAATTTTAAATAACCTGTTTGCGTTATTAGTTTTTTGAAGTTTTCTGGGGGGTGTGTGCACTTTTTTGCACACCATCTTGGTGCACTTACCCTGAGATAGAGGTTGTATGTAAGTCTTATGGTTGTTGAATTACCTTTGAATCTCTGATTAATGGTACTCATATGAAGATCTTGCTCTGCAAGTATATTGTAATCTGTTATTGACTGCTAAATAATATATTGAGCTGCTTTTCGGGTGTGGGGTTTTTCACCCGAAAGGGTTTTCTCCACGTAAATCATTGTGTTGTAGTATGCATCATATTATGTTTATTTATGTTAAGTTTATGTAACTGTTGTAACAATCTATAAAAAAATTACATTACCATCCTCTCAAGGTTAGTGTAGGAAGTTTCGCTACTTAACTTCCTTACAAGTGGTATCAGAGCCTAGTCACCTTTGGTTTCAGTTGTGAGTTGTTAGGTTTTTTGAACTAATCCAAATTTGAGTGAGAGCTTGTGCAAAAAATACTTTTTGATCATGTTGCAAGAATTTTCATATGGCAAGTTCGTCAGGGATAATAGAGGTGGAAAAATTTACTAAAAGTAATTTTGAGATGTGGAAGTCGAAGATGGAAGATCTACTAATAGATCAAGATCTGTGGGATGTTGTTGATGTGAATGTCTCAAGACCCTCAAATCCTACTGTGGTTGTTAAATATGATGTTATGGACCGTAAAGCCAAGGGTCTAATCAAATTGTACCTAGAAGACTCTGTTCTAATCAATGCCCATGAAGAGAACTCTGCAAAGAAGCTATGGACTAAGCTTGGTGAAATGTATCAAGAGAAATCTTTATTGAATCAGATTTCCTTGAGGAAGAAATTGTATTCCTTGAGAATGGAAGAGGGTGGACGAATTACAAGCCACCTAGAATCATTTAATATGTTGGTGGCTCAATTGGTATATGTTGTTGTTAAGATGGATGAAGAGGAGAAATGTCAAATCTTGTTTTGTTCTTTGTCTAATTCACGGGATTCTCTTGTTATGGCTATCGGTAGTACTTCTATTATTTTCAAGTTCGAAGATGTGGTGGGTGCCCTACTTAGTGAAGAGATACGAAAGAAGGTATCCATCAGTTCGAAGGAAGCCCTAACTGTTCATGGAAGACCTAAGGAAAAAGGCAAGAAGAATTAGAAGCGCAATAAGTCCAAATCCAGAGGGAGATCAAAATCTCCTAAAAATTCCAAAGTCATTTGTTGGAATTGTGGTAATTCAAGACACATCCATAAGGACTGCAAAGAAGAAAAAGAAGAAGTTTGATTCTAATTTTGTGTCCGAGAAGGAAGATGGTGATGCATTCATTGTATCTTTGGCTACTCATGTAGGTAATGATACATGGTTGATTGACTCAGATGCATCTTTTCATATGACTTCCGATAAGTTTAGTTTTCTAAATATGAAGAATTTTATGGAGGTAAGGTGTACTTGGATGATGATTCACATTTAGATATTGTTGGTCATGGTAAAGTTAGGATTAGGTTTCTTGGTGGTAGAATAAAAAGGATTAGTGATGTATTGCATATCCCTGAAATAAAATGAAATTTATTATCTATGAGCAAACTGATATATGTAGGTGTGCAAGTAGTCTTTTCTAATGCAGGATGTAAGATGATTAAGGGTTCTATGGTGGTTGTTAGAGGTGTCAGGTTTGGAACTTTGTATAAGCTAGAGGCAAACACTATTGAGTGTAATAGCACTTCTGTAAAAAGTAAATATATGGATACTTCATCGAAATATTTGAGGGTTTCACCTTTAGCAGATGGACATGGCTTTTGGGTACCTAAGGCTGCTCTTTCTTCTGAAGCATAGTTACCTACAAAGAAGGGTATGATATGGCAGCAGAGACCTGGCCACATTAGAGAAAATGGTCTAAGGACCTTGTAAAATAAAAACCTTGTTAAAGGTTTGAATGATTGTAATCCTGACTTTCATTTCTATGAGCATTGCATTTATGGAAAACAAAACTGCGTTCAGTTTTACTTGAGTTCTTATAAATCTTGTTGTGTTTTAGATCTTATTCATTATAATGTGTTTGGTCTTGTAGACGTTCCTTCCATTGGAAAAACCACATATTATGTTTCATTTATTGATGATTTTAGTAGAAAGACATGGGTATACTTTCTAAAGAGTAAATTTGAAGTTGAGTCGTTTTAAAAATTTTAAAGCAATGGTTGAGTTGCAAACTAGAAATAAAATTAAATGTTTGAGGACTGATAATGGATGTGAATTTTTCTCTAATGATTTTGATAGATTCTGTAAAGACTGTGGCATTAAAAGACAAAAGACAACTATGTATTCTCCACAGCAAAATAGAACTGTAGAAAGAATGAATAGGACATTGATTAAGAAGGCTAGGAGTATGTTGAGTGGCATTGGTCTATAACAAAATTTTTGGGTTGAAGTCATTGCTAGTGCTTGCTACTTCATTAACAGGTCTCCTACATCAACTCTTGTTAATAAAACGCCTATAGAAGCATAGTCAGGTCACAAGCCTTCATTGAGACATCTTAAAGTTTTTGGTTGCAATACATATGCATATATGTCAAAAGAGAAGCAAAAAAAGTTGGAGAACAAGGCTCTGAAATGTATCTTCATCGGTTACAGTTAACATGTGAAAGGATACAAGCTTTGGGACCATATTGCACAAAATGTAATTCATAGTGGAAGTGTTACTTTTAGAGAAATTAAGTCTCATTTTGTTATATTGTGCAACAAGAACAGACTAAACAAGAAGATGTGATTCAATTCCCTTCTATGCCTGAAAGAGTTGAATCGAGACCACTTGATAGGCAAGAAGTTGAGGAGAGCTCATCTAGCTCTGGATCTTTAAAAGAGGAGGAATAACCTCCAACTCATCTTTTTCGAAGGTCTACAAGACATAGACAAACACCTAAAAGATATTCACCTAATGATTGGAGATGTATTTTTGCTTTGAATACTAATGTGGATAAACATAAAACTGTAGAAGAGGCATTAGGTATGAATGATGCAGAATCCTGGAAGATTACTATAGAAGAAGAAATGGCAGCTTTGAAAAAAAATGATACATGGGATCTTGTACCATTGCTCGAAGGATGGAAACCTGTTGGTTGTAAATGGGTGTTCAAGAAAAAGATTGGTTCAAATGGAGGCACTGAGAAGTATAAAGAAAGGTTGGTTGCAAAAGGCTACTCTCGGGTTGAGGGTGTTGATTATGGTGAGATATTTTCTCTTGTTGCAAAAATGACATCCATTAGATTTTCGCTTTCTATTATTGTTGCTTATTATTTAGAGGTTCAACAAACGGATGTGAAAACTGTTTTCCTTCATGGTGATTTGAAAGAGGATATTTATATGACACATCCAGAGTACTATGTGGTAAAAGCTAAAAGTAATTAGGTCTGTAAATTGAAGAAATCCTTGTATGGCCTCAAACAGATTCCTAGGATGTGGTACCAAAAATTTGATACATATGTGTTGAGTTTGGGATTTGAACGTTCTAAATTAAATTATTATGTTTATTATAAATTTGATGGTGATTATTTCCTATACATTGCATTATATGTTGATGATATGTTATTCATTGGTATAGGGAAAGGTATGATTTCATAACTAGAGTTTCAACTTGCTTCTAAATTTGAAATGAAAGATCTTGGTGCAGTGAAACACATTCTTGGGATGGAAAGTAGAAGAGATAGAGTGAACGGAAAGCTATGGCTAGGGAAAAGTAAGTATGTGAATTCAGATTTTCATAGGTTCAACATGCAGGATTGTAGACCATTGTGTGTTCTCTTTAAAGTTGGAACAAAAACTTCATCATCACCTATACTTCATTAGGACGTAGGATTTGGATTTGTTGGTATTGCAATTTTGACCCCATTATGCAGAAACTTGATGCATTGATGGTATGTAGAGGGTACAACTTGCATTGCATGGATCCATGGCACACTTATACTTAGGGACCCTAAATCTAAACCCTCTGCACAATCTTCACAATACAACCTTATAGAGCATTTAGGGAAGACAACCGTGCAAATTTCTACACTTGAGTTTCTACACCTATCCATTGAACATAAAGCTATCTTTGATAGAGCACTCACTACTTCTACAGTACCTATAGACTTGCATGTAGATCAATTCCAAGCTATGGTGGGACATATCACCTCCCCTCATACTCTCACTTTTACCAAGAATGACGACTCGTCCATGCAACAATCGCATAATGCGCCCTTACACATTGAATTTCTTGTCCATAGAGTTAAGATCAAGAGAGTTCTGATAGATGGAGGAGCGGGTCTAAATATTTGTACTCTGAAGTGCTTGCGTCCAATGAAAGTGCAGTTGATCCAAAGAAAAAGATTATAATAAAGGCATATGATGAAAAGGAATGCTCATCTAAGGGATCAATTGCATTGCCTATCGAAGTGGGACCTATGGTGAAGGATGTGGTTTTCCAAGTCCTTGATCGCCCCTTGTCCTATAATATTCTCCTTGGAAGGCAATGGATCCATGCAATGCAAGTTGTACCCTCTACATACCATCAGTGCATCAAATTTTTGCATAATGGGGTCAAAATTATAATACCAGTAGATCCAAATCCTTTAATGTATTGCAACAATCTGAGTTCTAAGACAATCCATCATTCCTAGCAATCGTGAAGCACCTCTTTCCCAAGCATACATTGATCTTGAATCCTTAAAAGCATCCACCTCCAAATCCAATGTAGCTGAGATCAAAATAAAAGTAACAAACCATGGAGTAGGTGAATATTATATGAGTCGTGTTCTCTATATTGGAAAGCTACCTTTGTCTCCTCAAACTTATGGCAAACCACAAGTGAAATGGCAGAGCAATATAACTTAATATGAAATGGAAGAGCAAGATAATTCAGAATGTCAAGAAATTGGGTATGAATCAACTAAGGTTGTGGCTACTAATCCTGAATGCAAATCTCCTCTAGAGGTGCAAGCAACACTTGATACCAATGGTCCTAAGAGTGGTTCCATAAAAGAATCCATTGAATATATCATCAACCCTTTTGAGAACTCATATAACCTTGTCATCTCATCTACTCCTTCCATTTCCGCTTCTCTCCTAGACTTGGATCAACAAGAAGTGCAAAGGCCCTTACTCATTGGAGATCAAAAATCAAGTTATGGAAAAAAAATTCAAAAATAAAAAATAAGAAAAAGTCTTCTAGTCCAAATCAAAATCAAAAGCTATTGGACTCTACAAAAAAGAAAATTCAAGGATAAAAATCCTATGAAGAAAGAAGAACGTGAATTGATCTCCCCTAATACTAAAATAACTGGGGGCAAAAGTTCTAAAATTTCAAGTCAAATGCCATACTTGTTGATCCTAAGTCTCCATCATGCCATGCTACTTTCACTTATTTTCACACTCATAAGCCTTCATCCCACATTCATTTATTCCACACATTCATCCCCTCTTGGCGATATGTCACATCATTGGACCTTTGGCAGAACTTCTTTGAAGGGCTTTTCTATCAGAGTTACCCAAACCTCATTAGTTGATACGCATATGGGCCTATGTGGGGCACATATTAATAAGTCAACCCTAGTTTCTTCAGCAAGGAAGGCAAAAGACACAGATACTCATCATCTAGTCAAATATAGAGTTTCTCGACAAGATCAAGAAAAGAAAAAGACAAGTTCGAGTCAGATTGGTTGGGTTCATACATCATTACTACTCTATATAGATCAGAAGCATGTCGGGTGGCTACTCTATAGGGTGAATCTCTTGAAGATCCAATCAGTAGAATTCACCTTCATAGGTTTTATGCTTGATCATTTTGGAGAATTTCTTGAAACGATCTTTAAAAAAAAAAATTTAAATGAGAAAAAGACTTCAAAAAATTGTCACTTTGGTGAAAAACTGCCAAACAGGTGCCTATGACACAAAAAAAAAGTGAAAAATCAAAAGAGAAAAAAAATTAAAAAAATGCATCCATTGGTGAAAACCTAGCAAACGGTCGCCTTTGGCAAGTACCATGATGAAAACCGAGCCGCTGGCGCCATACGTAGAGATTTTGCTCCTCTTTCATTCAGTACTCTATTTGATCATGCCCTATCCATATCTCCCCTCTCATTCCATAATAGCCTTCCCACCCCCATCATAGCTTATAGATTGTTTTGCATACCTCGCACGCAATGTTGCTCTTGCATAATAAGTTGATCTTATCCCTCACTGGGGCATCTCCTCAACCTTAGCAATAGGTTGGGATAGTTTGCATCTCACAATCAGAGGAACTATCCTCTAAAATTAACTGAAAAAAATCATAAAAAGTTCTGAAAAAATCATAAAAAGTCTTAAAAAAATTCGTAAAAATCGTAAAATGTCCTGAAAGAAATATTTAAAAATCGTAAAATGTCCTGAAAAAATCCTAAAAATCGTAAAATGTCCAGAAAAAATCCTAAAAATCGTAAAATATCCTGAAAGAAATCTTAAAAGTCGTAAAATGTCCTAAAAAAATCATATAAATTGTAAAATGCCCTCCAAAAATCGTAAAATGTCCTAAAAAATCATTAAAAATCGTAAAATGTCCTAAAAACCCCCTAAAAATTAAAACATTTATAAATTGTAAAAATTTTCATCATTTAATAAACATTGCGAAGACGCAAATACTTTGGATGAGCATGCAGCTTTGAACCAATGAAATCATGATGTGACGAGATTACAATTAAGACGACATAACAACATCCGATCAACTTATCCAAACCAAACACATTAACTGTGAACAAAAATCATTCAACATGAAACATATTGTCTATTTGTTTGATTATGTCTTTTGATTGTTTCTGATTTTATTTTTGGTGACATGTCTTTTAGCTTTTCCAGGATGTCTCTGACTAGAGATTTTATCTCCAAGATGTCTTTGACGAGAAAGGCGAGAATAGGGCATGTTCCCTTGTTTGTTGCTTGTGGATTGTGGGAGAATGACTCGTCTTAGGACATGATCATCTAAGATCATCGAGGACATAATAGTCTGATGCAAATTGAAGCAACCCTTTCCTATCTGATGTGTTTTCTTTCACGCAATTCGTATGGTGATTCATTTAAGTCTTATTCATATCTAGATGAGTTTTATCCTTTTGCCATAATAAGTTTGATGATGATATAAACACTTAAAAAGCACAAGAATTCTCATCACCTTCATATCTACTTTCTCATCACTCATTCTTCTTTCTCATCACTTTGCTCCTTTCATCACCCCTTTCTTCTCTCTCTTTTTCATCATTTATTTCATCATCTTCTTCATTATTCTCATTGCAATGAGATCAATCAAATGATTTATCCAATTGATGCATGTCTCTGAATCTTCAATTGCTTTATCAAATCAATCAACTTGTTTCTTGCAACCTCAATGCCCCTGGATCAATCATTCAATCAATCATTGGATCACCTTATCTTGCACTAACATCAATCCATGTCAGCTTAATCAGCTCAATCAACATGGCTATGCTATTCATTTCCATCAATTGTTCAATTACGCCTCATCAACTGTGCATTTCCATCAAATGTACATCGCAACTTCATCAGTTGTGTAATATCAATCATCCAATCTCCTTTTCATAATCTATTGAGAGATCAATCTGTTTGATCAATCTCTCGAGGGGGAATAACCAGACAACCATCACCCTTACCAGGATATCTCTAGGGCATGTATTAGTTGATCATTTTCTTTGAAACAATGCAACAAGTTGCATTGTCTCAAAGAGAGGCAAAATGTAGACACATAAATAATTTGATTAAAAAATGTCCTCATATCAAATCTCAATTTTCTAATCATCATCAAGGTGGATTTGTTATAATATTCATATCTCATTCTCCATTATACTATTCATTATATTAATATTTATATGCATATTCCATTATTTCCATTATCCATTATTCACTATATTATAATGTATTCATTATTCGTTGTTTTATTAATATATTAATATCATTAATTCATTAAATCCATTAAATAAAGATGTATTTCATTATTTATCCATTTCATGTATTTAAAATAGAATAACACACACCTTACCACTTACCATTTCTTATTGCCACCCATCTTCTCTCCTTACCACTCATTCTTCCTATACCACTAATCTCTTATTATCCCATATTCATCCTAATACATGATTCATCCTTGAGGACTTCTATTTAATCCAACCCCTCTCATTTCAATCTATCTAGCAATCTAGCGAATAGCTCACTTTTGCACTCTTCCATTTCTCAAGCTTTATTCATTTTCATTGCCTATTTCGCTTTGCATTTTAAATCTCCAATAAATCATAGCTTCTTATGTCTACTTCTGAGAGCCATTTACATAAGATCATAGTTACATAAGATCTTGATTTAAGGAGTGCCATGGAGTAGTTTTGTCATAGCATGCATATGTGTTTTAGTTTAGATTTTTTGTTTGCATGTGTGTGATTTGCATGAACTTCATTGTTGATGTTGGAAACAAGTTTGAATCTTTGATTCAAACACCCCATTTCCTCCATCTACAGTCATAATTTAATCTGGACTAGTAAATTCTCAATATGTTAATGCATGAAACATGGGATTTTTATAATGCTAGAAATATTTAAAAATGCCTTGACAACGAAAAAAGCTTCAAACATGCACATGAATTCTAGAATGATTGCTAGGCCATTTTCATTTGATAGTGTGAACTTGCAATCAAGTATATTATAATCCTTTCTTAATTTGAGTATAAATATAAGTTCTTGTTCTTATGTGATTAAATGTTGATATGTAATGGTTGAAAAATAAAGCATTGATAAAATTGAATGTAATTAAAATTTTACACATAAACATAACACCAAACCATGGATGTTTTTGCACAATTAGCTTAGGATGAAAGAATAAGATTGAACTAACTAGAGCTAAATGCTTGGTTTTATTTTTTACATTTAAGTGAATCAAGATCATAGATGTGAGGGTGACTTCACATCCGTAGACATTACCTAAGCCAAACAACTAGGATGGATACATCTACTAAGATTGGATTATAGATAAGGATTGAATTAGTTATTAAAATCAAATGTATAAGCTAATTGGACTAGGATTGTATGCACATAAGCTTAGGAATAAGTGCTAAACATAGGGATAGGTCCAAGTGAGGTTATGTATGTGGGACCAATTGTACACGAATTGTGTCATTGGTAGCTCTATATAATGTTCACCCTCTAGATGAGCTACAAAACCAATAGATCCACAATAAATGCAAATCCAAATTCTAAACCCAAATAGAAAATATACTCATGATAGATCCAATGAAGGTGAAATAAGAAAATGCAAAATACCAAAATATATATCAAATCTCCATGATATCAAGATATGTTCTAAGTGGATGGTTGTAGATGCTCTTTACTATGATGCTACTCAATGGACAATATATTGTTACATTGACATGATTGATTTTCAAATGGGCAGCATGAACTTGGCATAAAAGTGGATGATGACATGGGAAGATAGGCCTCTCGTTAAATAGACTTTCCAAGAGGAAAGTGAAGGGATAACATGCAAATTTGAACCAATGAAGATTTTAATCCATGGAGAGATGATTGGCCTTACGAAATCATAAGGGGGAAGAAGATCCAAGATCAAAGGATTCAGAATTGATAAAAGTGACAAGTGGCATGTGATGCAGAAAGGCTAAGCATGGTCACACATGTAAAAAAAGATGTGAATGTGAGTCAAGCTCAAGGAGTGAGGTGAGAAATTAGCATGCCTACAAGTTAGCAAGCTCACACATGTGGGAGCATGGAATGGCTTGATGTGGAGATCTAGTAGACCACCAGGCTAGCATGCTCACACATTTGAGACAAGTGTTGGTTAAGTTGACATGCTCACACATGTGGGATGTAGTACCCCTGCCCTAATCTATTTCTAACCTTGGTTTAATCTTGATTAGTTTATCGTAATATTATGTTATAGTCAGATGTTGATTTTAACGCATAGCTATTGATGTGGTTTTCACACTAGTTGTATGCAAGTTATTCAGTGTTCCTAGTTCGTGATATTAGTATTGGACTAACGCATTCATTAAGTTATTATATATGTATGCATGTATGATCGTTGGTTGCAGGAGATTTCAGGTACGAAGTCGCATGAGTGCGAGGTTCGTCGTCACCTGGTTTTGCAGGTTTGAGCATACCCTTTTTAATCCTTAGAGTTGGATTAGGTGGTCGTAAGACCCTAGTCGACCTTAGTCATGCTCTAGTGAGCATCGCCAGTCGTCGTCGGTAATCCCTTTTTGTTTGGGTTGGCGAGTCGTCTGTTGGTTGATCTTCTCGTTTGGCGTGTTTGGTGTGTTTGGTTAATTTGATTAATTAGTCCTTAGTAATTATCTTGTTTAAATATGCATTTGTGCATTGAAGATTAATGGATTAAATTAATCGGGAATTTGTTATGCGATTTTCGTTGATCTGAATCGCTTATTATATATTGGAAGTGAATTCGATTAAATGACTGATTTTGATTATTAAATGCATTTTGTATATGCTGTTGAAAAGGAAAGTTTTGTATTTTATCGCAATAGATTCAATTGCATTCTGTCGGATTATTAAATCAGAAAGGTTAAATTGGATTAATGAGAAAATTGATTTTGGATTTGGAAAGCAAGTTAATTGGTTGCTATAGTTGAAAAGAATTAATTTTTGTGAATTATTTTTAAATAAAGATTTTTAATTCCAAAAATAGAGTTTTTTGGTCAACTCTTCCATATAACCCAATTTGGGGAAAAATTGGAGGGGATGGACATTTTTGGAGGGGATTTTAGTTGGAAAGATTTTTGGGGGTTTTGGAGAAGAGGCAGTTTGCTGAATCTGGCAGGTGGGCTCTCCCTCAGCTATACCAGGATTGCGAATGAAGGTAGGAATTGTGAATTGTTTTCTTGTTGCCAAGAATTTACTGTTTTGGTTGAAAGAAATGAATTTGTGATTGAAAATCAATTTGACTGTCCATTATGAATTTGGCTGGAGATTTTAATTTGGGTGTGTATTTCCTCCATTCCTTTTTGGGTGTTTGAAACCCTTGGATGTTTGAAAAGGATGAGAAAACCATCATGAAAATGTGATAACAATCTCAGTTTGTTTAATTCGAATTTATATTGAAACGAAATTTCTTATCAATTTCGTGCTGGGCGTTTGTGATAATTATCGGACTGTGTGGTTTTTTTTTTTAAAAAAGGAAATTTATTATATCATCTTCGGACTGTGCATTGTATAATAACGTTGTGTATTTTATTTTATTGAGCTGGGCGAGTGTTTGTTTAACATATCGAACTGTTGTTAGGGATGGAGGGCAAGGAGCGGAGCTCCCCCGCTCCTCCTCCCCCTTCCCCCGCACGCAGCCCTTTTGCCTTCCCCCGTTCCCGCGCTCGCAGCCGCTTGTGGTCGTGGCACTGCGGTGGCCGCAGGGCGCCGCGGAGCCTGCGGGCACCGCAGTGGCGCCACCCACGAGTCGCGCCTGCGGCTAGGGTTAGGGCACAGCCGCCCTCGCCCATATTTTTAAATGCGTTTTGTTCTTAAAACATGGTTTTAAAACATAGTTTATAAAATCGTTTTTTTTATATGTGTTTTTTTAGTATCAAAAAAAAATGCATTTATATTTATTACTATTTCAAGGAAAGTTATTGTAATGTTAAGTATAATCAGAATCGTAAGTACGATTAAGGTATTATTGCTTAAAAACATAATAGAGAATAATATGTTATTGGGAAATCGTTTTAATACGATGGAATTACTATTGATGATGTTAAATGCTATTGTAGAACATATCAGTTGAGTAATTGAAAAGTAAGTGATATATTTATCATGGGTGTTTGAATTTAAACGATATGCCTTGGAAGTGATTATCTCCATTTAGATTCTCTTCCTACATTTTTATATCCGTAATCCGTATAATGTATCTGGAATTGAAATTATGAATCTGTAGAGATTGATTTAGACCAGTATGTCTATGATGTTTTTTGTTGGAGATTGAATATCTTATTTTAATTGTATAATGGTTGTCTGAGTTTAATTAATACGAATTTGGTTTAAAAACTCATTATGGCTTAATTTGCCTGTTCTATGCTTGAACCTTAGGAGTTAGAAAACCAAGAACAACCTATCCCTTGATGAGGTAGATAACTGTTATCTGATTGGATCTTGTAGAAAACTTGATCGACTTGTAATGATTAAATCAATTTGAGGAAATATTGTCTTTTCTGATTATTGCCTTGCGAGTTTAATTTCTGTATTCGCCTTTAATTGTGAAATGGCATGTTTTGCTTTGTTTAGTAGGACCCTGTCGTATGGCTTGACTTGGGGTACCTGTTTCAGTCCTCGATTCCGAGTTGACTGTTGTATTGTGATGTTGTCATAGTTGGTCATATCCTCTTTGTGTGAGTCGAATGATGATTCATGATTGACCTTAGTTTGTCAGGTCTCTAGTTAGAGTACCGTCAGTGAGTGTTCATCTTTGAGTCGTGTTTGACCAGATGATTGTTTCTTCCTTCTTGAACTCCGTTCATCAGACCATGCCTATTCCTTGGTTTTTGAGTTCGTCTGAGTTTGTTCTAGTGTCGTATGGGAAAGTGGCTTTCGATTGGGGGCCGCGCCCAAAGTGGCTGCTGGGTAACCCGTCGAAAGTGAGTCTAATAAGTGATAACCTAAGTAGATTAGAATGTAATCTCTAAATAAGATAATGTACCTCACACATGGGACGAGTGCTATCATAGATTCGACATGCTGTGAGAAGGCCTGAAATGGCAAACCATCTTCCTTGCCTTCGCGAGAGGATGTGTGGGTCCACATGAGGCTTGGATGGGCCGGAAGCTCGGATTAGGTTGCCAGGGTGACCCAGTGTATGGGACCGGGACCTATGAAGACTTGCCATGGTAACCATACCAGGTCGTGTGATGACACTTGTCCCTACGTTCGCTAGTGTGTTGTCGTTTTGTCCTATTTAGAGTACCTTCGTGGGTCGTCCTTTTGTCTCTGCCCTTGTGAGTGTTGGTTTCATGTTAGACCTTGGGTGGTGATGGCTCAGTTTTATGGATGCTCTCATGGACCTTGTGTTTTAGCTTTGATTATGTTCAGCTGGATCCTGTTCTTTTCAAGGATCGTTTATGTATTAATTGACCGATGCGGTCATTTGTATATTGTTTATGTATCGCCTTGATGGCTGGATTGTATAGTGTAACCTCTTGTATTCTTAACTTTATTAATTATCAGAGGGGTCTTGCAGTTGAGCAGACCCGGAGATGTAGCCCTTTAGGGGTGAACTCCGAGATCATTATGGTGTTATGTGATGCATTCTCTTATGTTTCCTTTATTCAGCTTTATCATGTATGATTAGCTTATGTTAGAATGGGTAAGTGGATAATTGGAATTAACTATAAATGCTTATATTCAGTTCTTCTTGAATGTCATGTTGATCGAATGCGTAAGTAGTTAGATGATATTTATCGTAGGTGCATGTATATAACCGTCTTTTGAAATGCAATAAGTTGGAATATGAAAGAATGTACCTTAGAGTAATGAATTACACTCAGTTGTTGTTAAGGAATTTAAATATGCTTGGAAAGATCTCTTATGTTTCGATGAAATCCTAGTGTATTAGAATGTTAGATGTATGGTTGTAATTTTAAATGAAAAGCTTGAATGAAGATTATGAATGGATCTTAATGATGAATCCTTGCTTGTGATTTATATTTCCGTCTTTTGAAAGAAATTATCCTGATTATGAATTATCTCGTTGTTAAGATAATTAGCTTATTGGATTAATTGTGTGAGTTAAATGGATTGTGAAATTTAAGTAATCTCGTTGGGAAACTCTTTAGGTGTTAGTTGATGTCTTCCGCTATGTAATCTGAATCTTTGATTTCTTGTTGCATCTTATGTGTTGTAACCTTTAAAAAAAAAAATTTGCACTCTATTCTTGTTATTGTGGCTTATCCCTTCGGGGTTTCCTGGCGGGGCATTACATGGGAGCATGGGGGAGAAGTGGGGACACATGTTAAATGATGGATGACTTAGACTTTAATCCATGTGGATAGATTAAATGGCTAGGATTAGAAGGATAAGGATTAATAATGTCATATACTTATTAATAGAAATGTTAAGGGATTAATTATTCTTAATTAATTAATTAATTGTAGATTAATTAATTTATTAAGTTGGAAGAGTCAACAACAAAGGTTATTTAAATTAGTTTAATTAATTAACCTTAGGAGAAGAATGGGAATAGAGATAGTCATTTGTGATGGGTAATTAATTAAATAACAATTTATTGAATTAAATATGTGAGTATGGAAGAATAGTTAATCAAGAGAATAATTGATTAAATAATTACTTACTTTATTAATTTGAAATAGGTTATTGAGATAAAAATTAGCAATGGATTTTTGGGTGTCTATGTAATCCATAAGGCATTGCCCCAAATTAGGAACAAAGATAAATGGGAAATGCATTGAAGATGCAATTTTTTACCACTATATTTTTCCTTGCATTATGAATCATGCATATCTATGTATCACTTCTAAACATATATAAAGAAAATGCAACAAACAAAGCAAACTACGGTCTATAAAGTATGAAGATTCTAGTTCCATATTCTTTTGTTTCATATATGTTCTCCCATAGATTTTTGTAAGACAAGGATAAAACATTCCATGAGCAGCTTCTAACCCACAAGATAGATCAAATGTAAAAATAAGAACATTAGCGGTCATGTATTCCCCCTTTAAATTAATTTCCCCCATAGTGTGCAATTTATTAAAGGGGTGTCTTATTAGATGTATAAACATAAACATAAGAGAATAAGAATAGATTGAATACAATAGATGATGAGATAATCATAACTAGAATCATGTGGCATATAGATGATGAATGATAAGAATGTAAGTATATACAATCATCCAAGCATAAAAATATATCAATCATAACTAAAATGGCACATATAATGGTGATGTATTCCTTAATGGTCAAAAATATTTACAAAGTAATAATTAATGTCCTTAACATGGCATACATGATTACAATAACACAAAGGCTGAGACCAAAAAGATAAGTAGGATCAAGATAATGGTGGTGCATCCCTCTATGGCCAAAACACCTATAAAAGTAAAATATATGGCCCTAATGTTGCATCCATGAGCACAAGCACACATAAGATAAGATTAATGTACCATTAATAGAATTAATATCATGAAGCTAAATAGTAGCATAAGATTCACAAGGTCAATAGAATCAAATAGAATAGAAAAAAAAAATTGTTAGAAATTTGAATCTTAGGTTACTAATAAAAAATGAAAAAATTAGAGTTGTCAAATATACAAATTAAACATATTACACAATAAATTATCGGAAAAACTAGTCCATGTAAAAAGTCCATAAAACATCAATTTATTATAAAATACTTATAGAAGATAAAATCTAAGGATATCACTTCTCATTTCCACGTGGGCAATAATACATCTTGTGTATGGAGATAAAGTTTAGTATATTTATTCCAAATTTTCACTTCCTCTCAATGAGAGAGAAACTCCATAAATATAGGAGAAGGGATGGAAAAAATGGTAAATGGGCATTAGTTATACCTATTCAAAACTACAATTTATAAATAGTTAATAATCTAATAATTTACTAGATTATTAATTATTTAAATTGCATATGCTTTATAAAGCATGTAATATGTGGCATTAATCCCACCTACTCAAAACTACCATTTATATGTGAGCATTATTCATGTCTCTGCCTCTTAAACAAGTTCCTTGCCTTTCACATTTTTACCCTTCTCATTAGAGGCAGCAATAGGTACACGAGCTAACCTACAACCCCCCGACTACGAAGAACTAGAAACACCCACATTTTTTCGAACCATATACTCACCTTCTCGGTCATCAATTCTATTAATAGTGACACCTTTACTTTTGGTTCCCTTAACATCCAATTTTCTCATTTTTGAAGAACCCGACAAAAACGAGAAGGTTTGTTCTTTTCTGGAGTTATTTTCAATAATTCATTTTCAAGGTAAGCAAGGGCAACAACATTTTTTTTAGGGCTCTTTTGGTTTTTGTCTCCCCCCCAATGACTGAGTTATATCCAAGAAGTGGGGTTTTCTATCTAAGAGATCAATTCTAACAAAGCTACCTTGAGGAGGTGGAGGATTATCGTGCATGATAGTGGCAAGGTACTTTTACTAATACCCTGAAACTCAAAATTCTATTAACCTTGTAAGTTGCATTGATTCTTTGGGATCTAAAGTATTACTCCATCCATGGATAACAATTGGGTCATTTATTTAAAAGATAACATATGGTAGATTTATTATAATAAAAATCACAAGCATAGTAACATAATAATCAAATAATTTTGTTCTTGGCACAAGAATGATGAAATTTGTAATAGGCGTACATTTATAATTTTCCAATGTCCACATAGTATTGGACAATAAACTATATTTAAGTTTTAAATAAATTCTTACTACTTTGATGGTATTCCATTTCTCATAGTACTATGCATACCCTATTTGAAATACTTGTGATTGATCCTAAAATATGGTTAATTTGAATGATTCAACGTATTATTTGCCACAAAATTTTATGTGAACATTATTTTAGCTGGGAGGACAGATATTTGTTAATGATTAAGCCTTGGAACTCTAATTTCAACCCTTCTTCTAAAACGTTTAATAAGATCTCGATTTGGGTTCGGCTTCCTAATCTCCCCCTTCATTTATGGGTTGATTCTCTTTTAGAGGAAGTGGGTCATGCCCTTGAAGATTTTTTAATGGTGGATGATGAATCCTCTGATATTTTTCACTCCACCTTTGCCCGCATTTTGGTTGAAATGGAAATTTCAAAAGGGTTGTCTACTGAGATTTTACTTAAATCTTCTAAGGGTTCTTAGGTTTAATCTTTGGACTATGAAGGGATTATCTTCCGATGTAGAAGATGTTTTAAAACAGGACATGCGGATGCACAATGTGGATTTGAGAAAAAGGCAATGACAACTACATGGTGGAAAAGTACTTCTTAACAACATTATACGATTGAGAAGAAATTAGAGCAACATAGAAGTTTTTTTGGGTGGTTGCGATGGAATCACAAGGTCTTGTGGCATCCTCTCTGGATGTCATAAATGGTAGGGGTGATGAAGTTGTGCAAGATTATCATGTTGAAACCCCTAAAGAGAGAGTGATTGGGCCTTAGGCTACAACTTCTGGTGATAGTGTTCCGGCTATCAAATATGGTGGTGTTTCTAATAAGGCTATGCCTGCAAGGAGGAATACTGATGATATCTCTAAGACGATGGTTGCAAGCATTCTTTCTCAGGATAATGGTGAGCTAGATTGGCATGATAAGGCAGTGCAAGTGGAAGAGGGTTGGATTTCTTTCAAGGGCAAGAAAGCCAATTTCTCTAAGCCTTCGTTTGATATGACTCTCTAATCCCACAAGAGTAGCTCTAAATGTAAATCTTGATGCTTCTTGGTTGAGGTCTAGTTATAGGCTAGCTGTTGACTGTTCTTTTTGTAGCTTTGTTTTAGGTTGTGGGAGCCTTTTTTTTAAAAACCCATGTATTTGGCAATGGGTGCCATTTTCACCCATGGTTATCTGGTGTTTTCATGTTCTTTATGCTAGGACAACTTTCTGGATGAGGTTTCCAGATCCATTCAAAATATGTTTGTAAAGGATTTCGGGTCCCTTCAAAACTTATTTTTGCTTTAAACAAAAACGCATCATTTGCCACTATCTATTGCATACAAGTAACTATGCTATATATGAAGAGAGAGTGAGAGAAAGAACAATGATGATAAAAACCAAAATAGTTTCAATTACCAAATGACTTAACTACACAATGTTTATCATCTAATTAATACACATTTCACATACTAATTATTTTGAGAACATCATATGAACTATTAATAGAAAAATGCAATGTTTAATTAGATTACCATTTATTTGCATTTTCAAATATATAAGTAATTGTAAGAAATAAATTTAAAAAATAAGAAATATAGAGACTCGGAAACATAAAAAGAAATGATATCTAAATCCTATTTGATTTGACCAATCTCACTGCAAACCTCAAGAAATTAAATGATGTTGATTTGCCTTGTTTGGAATGTGAATGTGAATATCAACAACATAACACTTTGATCTTGATTTGAGGATTGATTTTGATAGAATGAATTTGTATATGATGTGATATTAATAGAAATGATGAAAAAACAATCTTATTGGATGGATAATTATGCACATCAACTTTCAATTTAGAGATTTCTAAAATGGAAAAGAGTTAGCTTGTAAGAGTAAATTTAAAAATGAAGAATATGTTTTCAACAGAAGACTTAAGAAATGGAAATAAAAATAATCAGTGGATAATTAGTTCATATTTAATTAAATAAAAAAATATTATTTAATTAAATGGATAAAGTGGGAATTATTAAATGATTATTATGAATGATGTGATAAATGAATAAATGATTAATGGTATTTGATAAATGATAATTAACAATTATTTAATGATAATTAGGAGGAATATTTTTAGTATCTTCAGTAATTTAGAAAATACAGTTAAATTTGGTGTATAGTAGTACTGCTGCTATCAGTATAAATACTCTAAAGATGAAGGAGAACACAAGAGCCACCATACACACTGGTAGAGACAAAAGAAGCGAATGCAGAGAGAACATTAGAGGGAAATGGAGATGACAAGAGATGTGGGGGGGGAGGTGTAAGAAGGTAGAAGAGAAGCACGCAAGAGCGACAGGCAATCAGTGCCCAAGGCTTCCCAAATGATGTGTGATGCCAGAGTCACAGAATCACAGTATCAGCCTTCAAGATTTTGATGGTTAAGGAACTACGGAAGATAATAAATGCAATAACCTTTTGACAAACAAGAGAGAGAATATAGTCTGATAAGAAAGGAAATATATGAGATTTTCAGAAAATAGGCTGCCATTGTGGGAAAAGACAAAAGGAAGCAACGTGGATGAAGAAATTATGAAAAGGGAGAACCATAATTATGGTGCACCTCATGTTAAGGACAGCAGCTCTACATGAATAACAAGCCTGATCAATCTGTTTTCTCATGATAGACAGGTGGCTTGCTCTGGCCCCGATATTGAGGTGATGGACTTCTTCCACAGCCCATTCCTTATAATCTTGGTTATAAGAGGCATGCTTGGCCAAACCATCAGCCAAACAAATGGCCTCCATTTTAGAGTGTTTGAAAATGCAATGCTGGAAGTAACCACAAGATATCAGATATGAAAGGGATCTATATCTACACTATAAGTAGACAGGAACGTAGGAAGAAAGCATGATTAAAGCTTGTAACATAGACATAATCCAAATACCATATGAATAGGAATAGTAATAGAAAACAAAGGGAAATAATTGAGGAAATACTAATAACTAAATATTTGTGTGAGACAGCCAATCACTGTGATTGCATAATTTATATTTCTCTGAGTGTAGCACTATTTGTCCCTACAATCTAGCTAAAAAAATGAGAGTGTGAGTCTAATAATATGAACCAAGAGCTGAAAAGGGACTTTGTTGTATCTTAAATCCTGTCTTCCAAGCACAAATACTTATGCAAGATGCTTGAAAGGATAATAGAGGAAGAAGATAAATCTAGAACTAAACACGAACATGCATGATTAGCATACTACAAAACTTTATTTATTAATAGTGTGCTCCTCCTAGACAAAGATATCATGGTATGATATGTTGATTAACAAAGACACTATGAAAAGGAGTCAATTAATAGAGGCAACATAACATCAAAGATTGAATACCACAATTACCCTGAAATGGTGAGTTGATTAACTGGGCACGGAGGAAAAGGCTTAGTTAAATCAGATATGAAAAAGGCTTGTCTCATGTAGACGAAGAGCCTAGAAATTTTCATAAAAGGGAAGATACTCAAAAAAATAACACTAGGATGATGCAATAAAAATGAGACATCACAAACTTTCTAGGAATAAGCATTAGGCATAAAACAAAATTGAAACATAAAACAGCAAGTCTAAGTAACAACCATACATAAGAAGTATAAGAAGTGTCCAATTTTAGAAATTAAAAAAAAAAAAATGCTATCCTACTCAAATCTATACAAACTATCTATCCACTTTAATGGATTATCAAACAAATAAAATAGAACATCTACACCTTTCTAAATCATGTGTTTTTCCTGGTTCAAAAGAAAAACTCATAAAAACCGAGACTATAAAACCTCCTTGCTACTAAATTAGAATGCAAACATGTTTTCCAGAGTCAGACCAAAAATAATGTTTGCCGCTTATTGCAACGACTTTACATTAATGAAAACCACAAAAGGATCATGTTACAATATTAATCAATGTTAACATCGTATTTACCTCAAGATATGTACAATCTAGGTTCAAATTGCATACTTTTCCAACAAATTCAATATTTGCATCTGTTTATTGAGCTTGGCAACATCAACTGGTGTGTTCCCTTCAGAGTTCAATAAAGTTCTGTCGATTAAAATTTACAACAAAAATTTTATGTAAAATAATCAATAAATGGTATAAAAAAATTGTTTACTTTTTACTTTCATGACTTTACTGGTAATATTATTCCATGATTATAATAACAAATTTTCTCTATCATGCCTCTACTGTCCCGTCCCCAACCCCATAAGGATTATCTGCAGGCTTCTATTATTTGTTCACAAGAAATAAATAATAAAATATGAATGTAAAACTTTGTAGTTTCAGGTGCACCAACAAAGAACAATTGGACAGCATTTTTCATCACAGAATAAACCTATAAAGTAATATATTAATTACAAAATTAAAATACAAATTGCTAAAGTGTGAATCAGCATGGTTATGACTTTATAGTGTTCAAAAATGTGCTAGAGCTCATGAGTAAATGTGCTCTAAGTATGTAAAGACCAGACATCTAATGTAGCTATATCC